>NC_083893.1:50056735-50770323 GCF_032452875.1 Bos javanicus | reverse complement strand
ACACGTCTGCATGTGGTAGGTGTGCAGCTGAGTGTGCCTTATGTGCACAGGTGTGCACAGTTGTCTGTGTGGGGGTGTCTGAGTGCATGTGTGTGCACACAGGTGTGCCCAGGTGTGAGTGTGCATGCACTGTGTGTATACAGAATGGCACAGATATTCACCCCTGGGCCACCGGTCTACCCCACTCCTGGTGCCTGGCCCAAGGTGGGTGACTTCTCTGTTTCCTGGAGCCAAGTGCTTTCTGGTAAAAATCCATGTTTGAAATGGCTCTGGGAACGGGGTGGTGGACTCAACTTGGAGAGTGTTCACTTTATACAGCATCTCTGTAGAGACTGTCTTTGTCAGTCACTTGTGGAAGCCTGTTCTTGGATTTAAGGAAAAGTAAAGTGAGCTCGCGTCTCCTGCTTCAACTCCTGCATCCCCACCTACATCAACACTTGCATCAGCTCCTGCATCAGCTCCTGCATCTGCTCCTGCATCAGCTCCTACATCTGCTCCTACATCTGCTCCTGCATCTGCTCCTGCATCAGCTCCTGCATCTGCTCCTGCATCTGCTCCTGCATCAGCTCCTGCATCAGCTCCTGCATCTGCTCCTGCATCAGCTCCTGCATCAGCTCCTGCATCAGCTCCTGCATCTGCTCCTGCATCAGCTCCTGCATCTGCTCCTGCATCTGCTCCTGCATCAGCTCCTACATCTGCTCCTGCATCAGCTCCTGCATCAAGGGTCAGCATGTGTTTTTTAAATAGAGGACTCTTCTGTGCACTGTATTTAGAATATACCTTGATTAACTGAAAATTGTGTTTTGTACAACTTGTCAGAACAACAGCAATCAGCCGAGCAGAGGCCACGGTCACCAGCTCAAACAGCCAGTCTCCCCACCCCCACGTCTGCTGGACAAGCTGCCACTTGCGTTCTGGAAATGAGGACGTAGGAAGGACGGCATCACCCGCCACGTCAGAACGGGACTGTCTCGAGTCTCCCTTTCATGCTTCTGAAAACCAGTGGAGACACATCTTTCATGATCAGAGGGCTGACTCACGCCAACCCAGGCAAAGAAGACCCAGCAGGTCTTCACACAGAGGGTCCCTGGGGTGGCCTTGGGGGTTCCTGTCGGTAGCAACACCCATAATGCTGTTGTCCGAGGTGAGCTCTGAGTGGGGCCGTGCCCAGTGCCGAGTCCACTCGGTGTCCACACGGGCCAGGAGCCACATCCCACAACGCCTACCTCCCCTGCAGGGAAAGCGGGGCTGGGACAGCCCACGGGGGCCCTGCGCTGGGGGAGGGCATCTCCCTGTTGCCGGGGTCCAGCTGGCCCTGGGCTGACACTGATGAGACAGCTGGCAACAGCATCCGGGGGACCGTGGCTCAGCCAGCCGCGAGCAGAGTGGGAAGGACAGGGCCAGGGTTTTCGAGGAAAGCTAGGGGGTGCTGTTTAAAATCCCAGAGTGAGACATGCAGCGACAGAGCGAGCCCTGCAAGCCAGGCCAGCACCAGCACTGAAGTGTCAGTGCGCAGAGGCCACAGCCCACTCCTGACCCTGGCCTGATGTGGGCTGGGCTTCTCCAGGGGTGGGGCCTTCCTGGGGAAGCAGGGGGTGGGCCTGGCCTGGCTCATCAGTGGTACCGAGGGAGCCTGCCCTGCAGAGCAGGTCCCAGAGAAGTGTCCATGGTGCTCCCGCATAGACAGAGGGCAGGGCCAGGCCCCCGGGGCTGGGGGCAGGTGGTCACTCCTCATGAGGATGGAAACTGGCTCGTGTGAACTTGTCCCCTCCACTGTCCACTGACCCTCACCTCCCGTCCAGCCTAGGTGGGCACTGGGCAGGGCTGGGGTGAAAAGAACCCGGATGTGCGCAGTGGGCATCCATCAGCATTTTGACAGACACGATCCTTGATTTCTCGTCCGCGTGATGAAGCTGGAGGCCTGGTGGTCAGCTACTCGGGTTTCATCAATTTTGATGGACAAGTTACATCATTGCGCAGAGCACGGCTCAGCTAGGAGCTGGGCCAGGACTTCTGGAAACGTGTTCCAAGTAATGAGCTGTCATGGTCATTCACATTTGTTTTATTCTTTCGGCAGCAAAGACGTTACCCTGGACTAATTTCCTGCAGAGACAGGCCGACAAGGCTGGGATGGTGGGAGAAGCCCCACAGGTCACGGAGTCGGATGCCTCCCTGCATAGCTGGCCGCAGGCGGGCGAGGGGGAGCCAGCTCCTTGGGCACAGGCTGGAGCCCGGCCTCTCCCAGGCCTCAGGGGTTTCTTTCCATCCCTGGGAAAATCAGGAATACTGACAGCGCTTCTGTACACACACTCTTAAAGGTGGCTCATTATACAGAAACCTAACATAACCTAGCATGGCCACCAGCATGGCCAGAGCGTGTGGACCCAGCCTCAGGTCAAAAGTGCAAAGTCACTGCCACCCCTCCTCCGGCGCCTGCTCCTCCTCCACCACCCCCTCCTCCTCCTCACTGTGTGGAGAGGGAGGGTCCCAAGAAAAGAGGAGCCAGCCCCACCCCACCCTGGTCCGTCCACGAGTCTGGACACGGCGTTCCTCCACTGGCATTCTAGGCCCGGAGGCCCCCTCCTGACACGAGCTCACATCTGGCCAGTTTAGGGATTGATCCCCAAAGGCCACCCTCTGGCTGTGCGAGACCCCCGTGGGGACTGGAGGCTCAGCCGCCGTGGGAGCTGCGGGCAGACACCAGGTGCTGCCGGCTGGACGGGCCACACGCTCCGCCCTGGTCTCCCGGGACTGTTCTCTTCTGCCCCGGGCCCCGGGCACCAGGCAGACGGACACGCTGCCCACGGGGCTCGGGTCCAAGGCCACAGTCAGAGAGCACGTTTCTGTGGGGGTCTGAGTTCTTTGTTCTCCTGAGGAGATACACACAGAAAAAGCTCAACCAGCTCTGGAAGAAGCACAGTGTATAATTCCGTTCTCCAAAGCTGTTATTAATTAGGACCCCCAGGAGCCACATCCAGCTGGAAGCAGCCGTGGCCGGACCTGCAGCCTCGGTTCCACACGGCTTCCACTCCAACAGCCCCTGCTGCAAAGATGACAATCTTCCCCCAAGATGTGCTGCTTTATTTTTATACCCAAAAGTGCTCTGAAAGAGGACATTTTATTGTTTTGAAGATCTCACCTAATTGTGTTCATCTCAGTGATAACGTTTCTTAAGGTTTTTAATTTAAAAAGCCATGCAACTCATTTATTTTATAAATACAAAACCACTCAAGCCCCAGATGTATTTAAATGAAAAAGAATCAGCTTCCCTGATTGGCCTCATAATTCAGCATGGCTTAGAAAGTTTCAAATGCTGTGAATTTTCACATCAGAAGGACAGTTAATAAACAGATAACACAGGCTGTTTGATGCTGAGCTCTGCAGAAGCTCATTTTAAACTCAAGGCAGCACATGACCCAACTTGTGTCGGCAGCAGGTTTATAAGCTCTGTGCCTCGTGTGGACAGCTTGGTGTGCACAGTCACTCTCCATTACAAGAGAGAGTCCCTCAAAAAGTTAAACCTAGAATTACCATGCAGCCCAGCAATGCCAATCCTGAGCACACATCAGAGAAGCGAAGAGAGGAGTTCAGACAAGCCTGCGCCGCTTGATCCACAGGGGCCAAGAGTCAGGAAGAGCACTGATGCTCGTTAACGGATGAGAAGGAACAGGCGAGACACGGTCCATCCACCCCGGGATGCAACTCAGCCGTGAGGCGCAGTGAAGCCCTGAGCCTCATATGACACCGACGGACGCTGGAAACACTGTGCCCGTGGAAGAGACCAACCGGGGCAATGTATTATGTGAGTCCTTGCTACACAGAGTGTCCAGAAGAGGTAAATCCAGAGAGACAGAAAGCAGATTCCTGTTGTCGGGCTGGAGGATCAGGGAGGGGAGCTGCCGCTGGCCGGGGCCACCTCCAGGGATCAGAGGATCCAGGAGGCAGAGCGCACACACTGACATGCAGTGCTGACCGGAGCTGCCCCTGGAACCTCACGGAAGGGGGTGCACACAGCGGACACGCACTAATGCCCAGATGCCCCCCGGAACCCGCCGGCAAGGGCTGGGAGAGCTGGATCAGAAATCCGGTCAGAGGGGAGGGGAGCGTCTTCAGGGCAGACCCAGAGGGAGGCTTGCCCGAGCAGGCCAGGAAAGCAGGCATGCGTGAGCCCTGGGACACCCCAGCCAACTCCTCCCGCCAGGACCCAGGGACAAGCCCCCTCCAGGGCGGCCGTGAGCCCTGGGACACCCCAGCCAAGTCCTCCCGCCAGGACCTGGGGACAAGCCCCCTTCAGGGCGGCCTGTTGAAGGGGTGGGGAAGGTGGGGAGGCCGCTTCCCTCCGACCAAGGCGCTGACTGGGCCCTTCCTCACCATGAGGACGTCACAGAGAGCTTCCTGTCTCATCTTCCTTTCAAGGGTTGCCTGTAATCAGCGCATCACACTGAGGCTGAGACAGGAGGACCAGGAACGCTCCGACCCTTTCAGCTGGGAGTCCCCAGAATCTCTCCTTGAGAAGCCCAGGTATTTCACTGCAGAGGTTACCTTAAGGGTGCCTGGATTCTGAGGGAAAGAGAGGTAGATGCGATGGCCATGGGCAGCGGGCATGCCGCCCGGGGTGGGAAGCAGGCGGCCCTGCCAGGCCGGGCCCACCTCTCGGCCTTGTTCCCCAAGGGACGCACCGACCCGGTAATGACACTGCGGCTCTTCCGCTCGAAGCCGCCGTGGCTCAGCCCTGACTTGGACAGGCAGGAGCGCCAAGGGCTGGGGCTCAGGCAGCCCCTCGCCCAGAGCCAGGTGAGGCCCCCAGGGGAGACCCTCCCCCTCTGTGGTCCTCGAGAGCTGGCGCTGGGCTGCGGGGGGACCTGGAGGGAGCAGGGACTGTGGACCAACAGGCCCCAGGGACCCCAGGCAGAGTCCTTCCCGTCGACTCAGGCCACGGGCACTGTGGGGGCCGAGCGCCCAGGGGAGGGTCCCAGAGCCCAAGGCCACCGGGGGCTCTCTGTGCCCAGTGACCGCCCGGGGCGAAGGGAGACGCCGGCCACACGGCCCGAGTCCTCTGGTTTTAGGCCCTGACGAGGGTCTTGGGTTTTTCAGGCCGCTGGTTCCAAGAGCTGGGCTACACGACGCCCCTGGTAAGGATGCGTGAGCTTCGTGGGTGAGGACGGGGGTCCTGTGAGCCCAGGGGTGTGGTAGTTAAGGGGGCGGAGCCTGGCGGCAGTCGGCAGGGCACAGGGATCCCAAGGACCTGAGCCCTGCCCGGGACGCACCCCCACCGCCTGGGCACCCGCACCCCCACCCGGCTGTCTCCAGCCCTGTGTGCCCAGCCCCTGGGAGGCCTTGGGCAGCCCCCAGTGCGCCCCTGGCTCTCCCCTCCGAGCTCCCCACCCTGTTCCACCCTGTTCCTCCTGGCGCCCCCGGGGCTGGCGGGACCCTCCCCAGTACTGTGTCCAGAGATGCAGCCGACTCTGAACAGGGCCTTGGAGCTCCCTGTGGACCCGTGAGAAGCCCGTTTTCTGCCTGTCGGCTCCTCCCAAAGCTGAAGACCTGTCCAGCCTCTGCAGGGCCGGCCCGGCCGGCTCCTCGGGACGTGAAGCTGGTGTGGGTTTCCCCTGCCCAGATGCGTCTCCTGGAACTGAGCCCTTCCAGCTCCATGCGTGACCTTTGGAGCATCAGAGGGGCAGGCTGTAAAAGTGTCCCAGCTCCAAGTCTGAGGAGGAGGGCGGGGGCAGCTGAGACCCCAGGGGACTTGGCCCTCCACACCTAAACACTAGCACCCTGTCCAGATCCTCTGGGGTCACCAGGCCCCACCACAGGAGCTGCGCTTTCCCCAAAGTCAGGGGAAGAGCAGGCCTGGGCCCCAGAACTGAGTGAGGGACCCAGTGGGCGGGGGCGATCCCGGGATCCAGAGGAGCCAGCCGGCCTGCAGCACTGTCTCCACCTGGACTGTTCCAGAGGGGCCTGTGCTGTCCACTCTCTGCTCTGCAAGCTCAACCCCCGTCACTGCCCAGTGGACGAGGAAGGTTCCCGAGAGCCTCCCTCACCAGACTCCAGCAGCCTCGCCTGCAGACCAGCTTCGCTGAGCAGTCCGACCCGTGTCATCACCCCAGAAGCAGTGAAGGGCCCCCTGGACAGCCTGGGCGCCCACGGGACCCAGGAGGTCACCCGCCCGGGAGTCCCAGCCGGGCCTCGGGAGCCTGGGCACCCACGGGACCCAGGAGATCACCCGCCCGGGAGTCCCAGCCGGGCCTCGGGAGCCTGGGCGCCCACGGGACCCAGGAGATCACCTGCCCGGGAGTCCCAGCCGGGCCTCGGGAGCCTGGGCGCCCACGGGACCCAGGAGATCACCTGCCCGGGAGTCCCAGCCGGGCCTCGGGAGCCTGGGCGCCCACGGGACCCAGGAGATCACCTGCCCGGGAGTCCCAGCCGGGCCTCGGGAGCCTGGGCGCCCACGGGACCCAGGAGATCACCTGCCCGGGAGTCCCAGCCGGGCCTCGGGAGCCTGGGCGCCCACGGGACCCAGGAGATCACCTGCCCGGGAGTCCCAGCCGGGCCTCGGGAGCCTGGGCGCCCACGGGACCCAGGAGATCACCTGCCCGGGAGTCCCAGCCGGGCCTCGGGAGCCTGGGCGCCCACGGGACCCAGGAGATCATCTGCCCGGGAGTCCCAGCCGGGCCTCGGGAGCCTGGGCACGAGCCGGCCGCTAGCACAGCCCCGGCTTCCTGGGGGCCCACCCCCCACCTCCACCCAGAGCTGCGGCCAAACCCAGCCCAGCCAGGCCAGGGGCCCCGCGCCCAGGGAGTGGTCCTCCAGTCAACAGGACGGGCTTCCGGCCCCAGACTGGCCCAGGCATCCCTCACGAGAGCCACACAGCTCCCCTGCAGACCCTCGAGAGCCACACAGACGGCCAGCCCGCTTCCATGAGGGTGGATTCTGAACTGGGAAGAAATCCCTTCCTTTGATGAGGCGTGCCCCCACTTCTGCCCTCCACAGCAGGGAGGCTCCCGATGAGAGACCCTCCCCCACCGCCACCCCCGCCGCGGTCTCAGCCACGGGGACCTTCTCTGAGTCGCCCTGCGCCGTGGCCTCCAGGGGCCAGGAACCCTTCACAGGCTGCTTGGAACGGAGGAAACGTGGCCCGAGGGCTGGGGTCACTGCAGGGCGTGTTCACAGCTATTTTAAACTGAATGGCAGGTACTTTCTATAGAAGGAACAGGGGTTGACTCTTCTCTTGCTCCATGGTTTCTGCCACTAATGGTGAAATCTGTCTTCAAAAATCTAATAAAACTCAGTAATAAAGCTTTGGTAGATTATATATTTATAGCTTTCTGGGTTAGAACTCTTCAGAAGCTGGCTGGCCGGTTGGGTTTGTTACCAGCTACACAGTAACCTTTACGAGGCGTCCGGCACAGGAAGGGGCCAGGTTCTCACACCGCGGGCTGGACGCACCAAGCATTCCTGGGACCCGCTGTCTGTGGGGGGCTCACTTTAACCACACGCCGTTACTCAGACACTCCTGCAGCCCCGAGTGCACTCCAGCACCTGGATCCAACCTCCAGGGCCCGGGGGAGGGGTCTCGCGGGCCTTGGGGTCTGTGGGCACTCGTGCTGAGCAGGGTCAGCCAGCGCTGGAGTGGCTTCCTCAGGAGGTTGGGCTGGTCCCTGAGAGTCCCCAGCTGCCTGCCCTCCCTGGGGTCCCTTGGACGACCCCCCTGGCCTGACAGCACCAGCAGGGCAGGTGACGGGAGGCAGGTCCAGAATCAGCTCACGGCCACACTCACCCCCCAGGGGACACACGGACATTTGCGGGAAGGAGGCAGTCAGCCTGGCGCCCTCTGCAGCCTGCGGGGCAGCTCAGGACAGGGGTACGCTCACCTACGGGCATGGGGGTCCAGGTGGTGCTGGGGATGGGCAGTCCTGCTTCCCCCGCCTGCCCTCCCAGCAGGGCTCCCCGGCCCAGGGTCCTTGGCGGGGGCCCCCAGACTCACAGGACGCCTGGGGCCTGCTCCTCAGCGGTCACAGCTCGGCACTCTTCCTGTTGGTTCTCTGAGGCCCCAATGCCCCTTCCGTACCCCCAGCTCCCTGCCGGGCACAGGGAGCCGGCCGAGCCCACACGCCCTTGGCCAGAGACCAGCAATGGACCGCTATCTCCAGAAATCTTAAATAGTCACACCGTCCAACAGGAGTGAGGGCCTCCCGAAACCCCCTGGAGTTGCTCCTGACAGGGGTGACTGGCACCATCAGGAAGAAAGGCCTACACCCCCAAACCCAGTCCTGCAACAGCTTTTCAGAATGCTGCAAGAAGGACTGGACGATCTGGAGACGATCGAGCTGTTGAAGAGAACCTGGGCCCGGCTGGGCGAGGGTGGGGGACAGTCTGATCCCAAGAGACGACAGTGAGGCTCCCACGGCGTTTAGCCCTTTAGCCCGTCAGAGCACCTGGGCCTCTCAGGTGGAGGGAACCGGCTCCCGGCGGCAGGCAGCCAGGAGGACCTGACCTGGGGCTGCTCCAGGGCTGCTCAGGGAGCCCCTGCCCCCGTGCCCCCAGCCGCCTCGTTTTCAGCTCCTCACTGAAGTGCTGAGGCCTTAGATGTCGACGGCAGGACGACAGCGACAAGACGAGGGAAGAGACCTTCCCAGGGGACGTCTGTGGAACCAGCTTCATCTTCTCCTCTCCACGCCACGGGGAGGACCAGCTGCTTGGAGACCGAGCCTGGCTCCCCGAGGTGTGGGAAGCCTTCCACAGAGGAACCCTGAAGCGGGCAAAGGCTGATTTAAAGTGACTTTTGATTGTCACGAAGCCTTTTCGGATTTCGGTTTTGGAAGGCTGGGCCCCTGGGGACCACAGCTGCTGAGACGTGGATTCACATCATCTGATCGACGTGCCAGCGGTGCCCCGAACCACAGCAGCGCTTGTCCCTCATCCTGCCACTGCCCCATCCACCCAGTCCACCCGGATCCTGGTCTACACTGCCTGGTCCACCCAGTCCACGCGGATCCTGGTCTACACTGCCTCATCCACCCAGTCCACGCGGATCCTGGTCTACACTGCCTCATCCACCCAGTCCACCCGGATCCTGGTCTACACTGCCTCATCCACCCAGTCCACGCGGATCCTGGTCTACACTGCCTCATCCACCCAGTCCACCCGGATCCTGGTCTACACTGCCTCATCCACCCAGTCCACCTGGATCCTGGTCTACACTGCCTCATCCACCCAGTCCACCCGGATCCTGGTCTACACTGCCTCATCCACCCAGTCCACCCGGATCCTGGTCTACACTGCCTCATCCACCCAGTCCACCGGATCCTGGTCTACACTGCCCCATCCACCCAGTCCACCCGGATCCTGGTCTACACTGCCCCATCCACCCAGTCCACCCGGATCCTGGTCTACACTGCCCCATCCACCCAGTCCACCCGGATCCTGGTCTACACTGCCCCATCCACCCAGTCCACCCGGATCCTGGTCTACACTGCCTCATCCACCCAGGTCCACCCGGATCCTGGTCTACACTGCCTCATCCACCCAGGTCCACCCGATCTGGTCTACACTGCCTCATCCACCCAGGTCCACCCGGATCCTGGTCTGCTCTGCCTCATCCACCCAGGTCCACCCGGATCCTGGTCTACACTGCCTCATCCACCCTAGGTCCACCAGGATCCTGGTCTGCTCTGCCTCATCCACCCAGGTCCACCCGGATCCTGGTCTACACTGCCTCATCCACCCCAGCTCCACGCGGATCCTGGTCTGCTCTGCCTCATCCACCCCAGGTCCACCCAGATCCTGGTTGCTCTGCCTCATCCACCCAGGTCCACCCGGATCCTGGTCTACACTGCCTCATCCACCCAGGTCCACCCAGATCCTGGTCTACACTGCCTCATCCACCCCAGCTCCACGCGGATCCTGGTCTGCTCTGCCTCATCCACCCCAGGTCCACCCAGATCCTGGTTGCTCTGCCTCATCCACCCAGGTCCACCCGGATCCTGGTCTACACTGCCTCATCCACCCAGGTCCACCCGGATCCTGGTCTGCTCTGCCTCATCCACCCAGGTCCACCCGGATCCTGGTCTACACTGCCTCATCCACCCCAGCTCCACGCGGATCCTGGTCTGCTCTGCCTCATCCACCCAGGTCCACCCGGATCCTGGTCTACACTGCCTCATCCACCCAGGTCCACCCGGATCCTGGTCTACACTGCCTCATCCACCCAGGTCCACCCGGATCTGGTCTACACTGCCTCATCCACCCCAGGTCCACCCGGATCTGGTCTACACTGCCTCATCCACCCAGGTCCACCCGGATCCTGGTCTACACTGCCTCATCCACCCAGGTCCACCCGGATCTGGTCTGCTCTGCCTCATCCACCCCAGGTCCACCCAGATCCTGGTTGCTCTGCCTCATCCACCCAGGTCCACCCGGATCCTGGTCTACCTGCCTCATCCACCCAGGTCCACCCGGATCTGGTCTGCTCTGCCTCATCCACCCCAGCTCCACGCGGATCCTGGTCTACACTGCCTCATCCACCCAGGTCACCGATCTGGTCTGCTCTGCCTCTCACCCCAGGTCCACCCAGATCCTGGTTGCTCTGCCTCATCCACCCAGGTCCACCCGGATCTGGTCTACACTGCCTCATCCACCCAGTCCACGCGGATCCTGGTCTACACTGCCTCATCCACCCAGTCCACGCGGATCCTGGTCTACACTGCCTCATCCACCCAGTCCACCCGGATCCTGGTCTACACTGCCTCATCCACCCAGTCCACGCGGATCCTGGTCTACACTGCCTCATCCACCCAGTCCACCCGGATCCTGGTCTACACTGCCTCATCCACCCAGTCCACCCGGATCCTGGTCTACACTGCCTCATCCACCCAGTCCACCCGGATCCTGGTCTGCTCTGCCTCATCCACCCCAGGTCCACCCAGATCCTGGTTGCTCTGCCTCATCCACCCAGGTCCACCCGGATCCTGGTCTACACTGCCTCATCCACCCTAGGTCCACCAGGATCCTGGTCTGCTCTGCCTCATCCACCCAGGTCCACCCGGATCCTGGTCTACACTGCCTCATCCACCCCAGCTCCACGCGGATCCTGGTCTGCTCTGCCTCATCCACCCCAGGTCACCCAGATCCTGGTTGCTCTGCCTCATCCACCCAGGTCCACCCGGATCCTGGTCTACCTGCCTCATCCACCCAGGTCCACCCAGATCTGGTCTACACTGCCTCATCCACCCCAGCTCCACGCGGATCCTGGTCTGCTCTGCCTCATCCACCCCAGGTCCACCCAGATCCTGGTTGCTCTGCCTCATCCACCCAGGTCCACCCGGATCCTGGTCTACACTGCCTCATCCACCCAGGTCCACCCGGATCCTGGTCTGCTCTGCCTCATCCACCCAGGTCCACCCGGATCCTGGTCTACACTGCCTCATCCACCCCAGCTCCACGCGGATCCTGGTCTGCTCTGCCTCATCCACCCAGGTCCACCCGGATCCTGGTCTACACTGCCTCATCCACCCAGGTCCACCCGGATCCTGGTCTACACTGCCTCATCCACCCAGGTCCACCCGGATCCTGGTCTACACTGCCTCATCCACCCCAGGTCCACCCGGATCCTGGTCTACACTGCCTCATCCACCCAGGTCCACCCGGATCCTGGTCTGCTCTGCCTCATCCACCCCAGGTCCACCCAGATCCTGGTTGCTCTGCCTCATCCACCCAGGTCCACCGGATCTGGTCTACACTGCCTCATCCACCCAGGTCCACCGGATCTGGTCTACACTGCCTCATCCACCCAGTCCACGCGGATCCTGGTCTACACTGCCTCATCCACCCAGTCCACCCGGATCCTGGTCTACACTGCCTCATCCACCCAGTCCACGCGGATCCTGGTCTACACTGCCTCATCCACCCAGGTCCACCCGGATCCTGGTCTACACTGCCTCATCCACCCAGGTCCACCCAGATCCTGGTCTACACTGCCTCATCCACCCCAGCTCCACGCGGATCCTGGTCTGCTCTGCCTCATCCACCCAGGTCCACCCGGATCCTGGTCTACACTGCCTCATCCACCCAGGTCCACCTGGATCCTGGTCTACACTGCCTCATCCACCCAGGTCCACCCGGATCCTGGTCTACACTGCCTCATCCACCCAGGTCCACCCGGATCCTGGTCTACACTGCCTCATCCACCCAGGTCCACCCGGATCCTGGTCTACACTGCCTCATCCACCCAGGTCCACCCGGATCCTGGTCTGCTCTGCCTCATCCACCCCAGGTCCACCCAGATCCTGGTTGCTCTGCCTCATCCACCCAGGTCCACCCGGATCCTGGTCTACACTGCCTCATCCACCCAGGTCCACCCGGATCCTGGTCTGCTCTGCCTCATCCACCCCAGCTCCACGCGGATCCTGGTCTACACTGCCTCATCCACCCAGGTCCACCCGGATCCTGGTCTGCTCTGCCTCATCCACCCCAGGTCCACCCAGATCCTGGTTGCTCTGCCTCATCCACCCAGGTCCACCCGGATCCTGGTCTACACTGCCTCATCCACCCAGTCCACGCGGATCCTGGTCTACACTGCCTCATCCACCCAGTCCACGCGGATCCTGGTCTACACTGCCTCATCCACCCAGTCCACCCGGATCCTGGTCTACACTGCCTCATCCACCCAGTCCACGCGGATCCTGGTCTACACTGCCTCATCCACCCAGTCCACCCGGATCCTGGTCTACACTGCCTCATCCACCCAGTCCACGCGGATCCTGGTCTACACTGCCTCATCCACCCAGTCCACCCGGATCCTGGTCTACACTGCCTCATCCACCCAGTCCACCCGGATCCTGGTCTACACTGCCTCATCCACCCAGTCCACCCGGATCCTGGTCTACACTGCCCCATCCACCCAGTCCACCCGGATCCTGGTCTACACTGCCCCATCCACCCAGTCCACCCGGATCCTGGTCTACACTGCCCCATCCACCCAGTCCACCCGGATCCTGGTCTACACTGCCCCATCCACCCAGTCCACCCGGATCCTGGTCTACACTGCCCCATCCACCCAGTCCACCCGGATCCTGGTCTACACTGCCCCATCCACCCAGTCCACCCGGATCCTGGTCTACACTGCCTCATCCACCCAGGTCCACCCGGATCCTGGTCTACACTGCCTCATCCACCCAGGTCCACCCGGATCCTGGTCTACACTGCCTCATCCACCCAGGTCCACCCGGATCCTGGTCTGCTCTGCCTCATCCACCCAGGTCCACCCGGATCCTGGTCTACACTGCCTCATCCACCCTAGGTCCACCAGGATCCTGGTCTGCTCTGCCTCATCCACCCAGGTCCACCCGGATCCTGGTCTACACTGCCTCATCCACCCCAGCTCCACGCGGATCCTGGTCTGCTCTGCCTCATCCACCCCAGGTCCACCCAGATCCTGGTTGCTCTGCCTCATCCACCCAGGTCCACCCGGATCCTGGTCTACACTGCCTCATCCACCCAGGTCCACCCAGATCCTGGTCTACACTGCCTCATCACCCCAGCTCCACGCGGATCCTGGTCTGCTCTGCCTCATCCACCCCAGGTCCACCCAGATCCTGGTTGCTCTGCCTCATCCACCCAGGTCCACCCGGATCTGGTCTACACTGCCTCATCCACCCAGGTCCACCCGGATCCTGGTCTGCTCTGCCTCATCCACCCAGGTCCACCCGGATCCTGGTCTACACTGCCTCATCCACCCCAGCTCCACGCGGATCCTGGTCTGCTCTGCCTCATCCACCCAGGTCCACCCGGATCCTGGTCTACACTGCCTCATCCACCCAGGTCCACCCGGATCCTGGTCTACACTGCCTCATCCACCCAGGTCCACCCGGATCCTGGTCTACACTGCCTCATCCACCCCAGGTCCACCCGGATCCTGGTCTACACTGCCTCATCCACCCAGGTCCACCCGGATCCTGGTCTACACTGCCTCATCCACCCAGGTCCACCCGGATCCTGGTCTGCTCTGCCTCATCCACCCCAGGTCCACCCAGATCCTGGTTGCTCTGCCTCATCCACCCAGGTCCACCGGATCTGGTCTACCTGCCTCATCCACCCAGGTCCACCCGGATCCTGGTCTGCTCTGCCTCATCCACCCCAGCTCCACGCGGATCCTGGTCTACACTGCCTCATCCACCCAGGTCCACCCGGATCCTGGTCTGCTCTGCCTCATCCACCCCAGGTCCACCCAGATCCTGGTTGCTCTGCCTCATCCACCCAGGTCCACCCGGATCCTGGTCTACACTGCCTCATCCACCCAGGTCCACCCGGATCCTGGTCTGCTCTGCCTCATCCACCCCAGCTCCACGCGGATCCTGGTCTACACTGCCTCATCCACCCAGGTCCACCCGGATCCTGGTCTACACTGCCTCATCCACCCCAGGTCCACCCAGATCCTGGTTGCTCTGCCTCATCCACCCAGGTCCACCCGGATCCTGGTCTACACTGCCTCATCCACCCAGGTCCACCCGGATCCTGGTCTACACTGCCTCATCCACCCTAGGTCCACCTGGATCCTGGTCTGCTCTGCCTGGTCCACCCCAGGTCCACCTGGATCCTGGTCTGCTCTGCCTGGTCCACCCCAGGTCCACCCGGATCCTGGTCTGCGCTGCTCGCAGTCGGGTGGGGAGGAGGTGTCTGGGGAGCCCTGTCTCCAGCCCCACGTGGAGCAGATGTGGGAAGAGGGAGGTTGTTCTGTACAGTTGGGGCTGAATTGTGCCCAGACTGCTTGGGACGCGGGGAGAGGCTCTGAACCTGTGAACCCAGGACGTGGGGCAACTTTGGCTGATGCCGACTTCTCGGGGTTCTTTACTGCAGGGCTCTGCCTGAAAGTCATGAGTCAGCGGCTGCCTCTGCAGGAGCTGGTACAGACCACCCATCACCGCGAGGGGCACCAGCTGGCGCCTCAGCTCTGGCCACATGCACACGTGGCTGCAGCCCCCACATGATGCACAGGTTGGGGGTCTGAAGCCGCCGCGCTGGGCACCGTCCTGTTTCCTTTGACCGTCGCTGGCGCCGGCCACCCCAACCCGCCCTCAGCCTCGGGGAGCTCCTGCTGTGCTCAGACCCCGTACCCTCTGCCCCGGGCCACGCCTGTGCCCCTCCCATTCCCACCACAACACTGGGGGGCTTAAGTACCTTTGGAGGAATTTAGACAGTGAGGCTCTGTGTGTGGTGTGTAAGCTGTGAGTGTGGTATGTGAGTGCGATGTGTGGTGTATGACTGTGTAGGGTGTGAGTGTGGTATGTGTGTGATGTGTGGTGTATGAGTGTGCAAAGTGTGAGTGTGGTGTGTGAGTGTGAACTGTGTGGTGTGTGAGTGTGTAGGGCATGGGTGTGATGTGTGCGTGTATAAGGTATGGCGTGTAAGGTGTGGGTGTATTGTGTGTGTAAGGTGTGAGCATGGTGTGAGAAGTGTGGTGTGTGTGTGAAAGGTATGGATGTGTACAGCATGACATGTGGTGTGTGAGTGTGTAAGATATGGGTGTGTAAGGTGTGAGTGTGGTGTGAGTGTGTAAGGTGTGAGTGTGGTGTGTGAATGTGTAAGGTGTGACTGTGTAATGTGTGAATGTGGAGTGTGGTGTGTGAGTGCAAGGCGTGAGTGTGCAAGGCACGAGGTGCAAGGCGTGAGTGTGGTATGTGTAGGGCATGCCTGTGTAAGGTGTGAGCATGGTGTGTGAGTGTGAAACAAGGTGTGTGAGTGTGTAAGATTTGGGAGTGAGTGTGGTGTGTGTGTGAGGCATGAGTGTGTAATGTGAATGTGAAGTGTGAGTGTGTAAGGTATGGGTGTGTATGGTGTGAGTGTGGTATGTAAGGTATGAGTGTGCAAGGCTTGAGTGTGTAAGGCATGTGTAAGGCATGAGTGTGTAAAGTGTGTGTAACGTGTGAGCATGTTATGTGAGTGTGAAGCATGGCGTGTGAATGTGTAAGGCGTGAGTATGGTGCATGAATGTGTGGTGTGTGTGACGTGTGTGTGAGGTGTGAGCATGTAAGGTTGACTGTGTAAGGTTTGGGTGTGTATGGTGTGACTGTGGTGTGTGTGTAAGGTGTGAGTGTGTGGGGTTTGGGTGTGTGAGGTGTGGGTGTAGTGTGAGTGTGTAAGGCGTGAGTGTGTGAGGTGTGTGCTTGGTATATGGGGGTATTATGTGTGAGTGCAGTGTGAGTGTATAAGCTGTGTGTAAGATTGAGTGTGTAAGCTGTGAGTGTGGCGTGTGAATGTGAAGTGAGGTGCATGAGTGTGTAAGGTGTGAATGTGGTGCATGAGTGTGTAAGATGTGAGCGTGGTGTATGAAGTATGGTGTGTGGGGGGCGTGAGTGTGTAAGGTATGTGTGTATGATTTAGTGTGTAAAGTGTGAACGTGGTGTGTGTGTGAACCGTGGTGTGTGTGTAAGGCATGAGTGTGTAAGGTGTGGGTGTGACACGAGTGTGTGAGGCATGAGTGTGTACGGTTGAGTGTGTAAGCTGTGAGCATGGTGTGTGAGTGTGAAGTGAGGTGTGTGTGTAACGTGTGAGCATGCGCACACGCACAGACAGAACCTCCCGTCCGTGTGGCCCCCAGGCCCGCTGGCCTCCCTGGTCTCGGGGTCCCTGTGGCGCCCCGCAAGGCACCGGCCGCTGGTTCCTCACCGCCTTGGCCCGGCCACCGTGAGCAGTTGCAGAGACGGCAAAGCGAGCCTCGACCTCCGCCGAAGGAGAGGAAGAGGAAGCCGGGGTCTAGCCCGGAGCTCAGTCCCGGCCCCTCCGGTCGACCAAACCGACCCCTTGACCCGGCGCCGGGCCCCCGCTCCTCCCTGTTCCTCCCCAGCTTGGCAGGAACTGTGTCCTTTGAGCCCGAAGTGCCCGTGGACGAGTTACAGAGGCCACGGGCGCTCTGCAGAGGCTCACTGGCCAGCGGGCAACGTGGCGGCTTCTTCTTCAGAACCTGTTACTACAGCCTCCTGAGAAGGTGCGTTTGACCTGCCGGCCCTGGCCTGGGTGGAGAGGCGGGGGTCCTGCAGCACTGCCCCCCACGGCGGCCCCGGGGCCTGCCAGGCAGCACGGGGCTCACGGCCGGGACCCTCGCTCACAGCCGGGACCCTCGCTCACGGCCACATGGTCCCGCGTGGCACTGCCCTGCCCACGGGCACTTGGGTGAGGCCGTGTTCAGAGGCCAAGGACTGGCCCTTCCAGCCCTGCCCCCACGGCATCCTGGCCCATGACGCCCACCCTCTCCGCTCAGCCAGTGCCCACTTGTGGCCTCCCTGAGCCAGGACCCCTCACCCAGCCCTGCTCGGCAGGCTCGGCCCCCGGGGGTCTTTCTGAAGAGGGGGGCCGGGAAGGCTCCCTCCTGGAGCAGGTGACACCCTGTCCCATGGCTGGGGGAGAGGCTCAGAGAAGAACCTGCGTGACCTCCGACCCTTCCTCCTCCCAGTGGCCACCCCCAGGCCTCCTGGCCCTGCCAAGCTCCCCTGAGTCTGGGAATGGGGCCTGATCCCGTGCAGCTCCGGGTCCCCCGTGCAGCTGACGTCCGGTTTGCAGGGGCTGGTTTTCTGTCTGAGGGGGTGTCCAAAAGCAACGCCCCCTCACAGACGTCGCAGGACTGACACCCACCGGTAATGGACTTACTTTTTCCGAATTTCTCCTTCCTGCAGAAATAAAATGAATTCCATATGCAGAATAAAATATTCATGCACAGCTTTTTATTAGGTTGCGAGCCAGCGAGATGAAGGGTGGCACTGTGCCCGAAGGCAGTGCCGTGGAGACTGTGCCCCAGGGGCTGTGGGGCGTCGGTCCCGGGGCTGCCTGAGGATGCTGGCAGGCAGCCAGGACGGTGTCCGCCAGAGCTGGGCATCCACACGGCCCAGCGGCTCAAACACAGCGACCCCTGAAATCCGTAGAAGGTCGGCTCCTGCCCTCGTGAAGTCCTGGCACGTGCAGAGCCGTCTGGAGTTCCCAGGGCATCCGGTGCCCGTGGCGTCACCGGGGTTACACGATCCCACCACGTGGGACCCACCACGGAGATCCAAGTCTCCCAGAGCCACCAGTGCAGCCCTAAGCCCCCCGCGCTGGGCCTCCAGCTGCCCCCAGCTCACCAGCCACCCTTGGCGTGAGCCCGGCCCCCCTGCGGAATGCTCCCCCAGGGAGGGGAATGCTCCATCCTGCGGGATCAGGACCCAGGGGTCAGGAACCCCGCCTGGGCCCTCAGACCCCGGGGCCGGCCGTGGCTGTGACAGCCGCTCCTCCCTGAGCCTATGCCCGATGAGGAACGTGCCTGGTACCCTTGGAGGCCTGAGGAATGAGGGCATTTGAGGAGCTTCCACCTGAGGTCACAGGTCCTGAGATCTGCAGACAGGCTGGGTGTTCACATCTCTTCCCCAGGGCAGGGCGGGCAGGGCAGGCGCACCTCCATGGGGTGCCAGCAGCCAGAGCTGCCGGCACGGGCGCCCAGCGGAGGGAAGGGCCCAGGCTCCCCGTCGGGCAGAGCCTGACGCATCGACCTGCAGCAGGTCCCGTGGGAGAATCGCCTGGCCACGGGACCCTAGGGACCGTGAGGACAGAGTCGTGGCCAGAGGCCTGTCTTGAGTGGAGCTCAGGAACATTCCAGTCATTTACAAAGGCCAATAGTTTCCTTCTTCAGGCGGCCCAGCCTTGCTCAGGGCCCGGGGGGCGCTTGGGGAGGCCAGCTGACCTCAGGGGACCCTTCCACCTGAGGGCCATCTGCACGGACCAGCGCCGCCCTGGGGTGCGGGGGCCTTCCCTGCCGCAGGGTCAGGCTGGGCTCCACCCACAGAGCCTCAGTGCCTCTGGACCCCAGGGTGCCGCTCACACTGGGGGTGGGGCAGCGGGGGCCGGGCTGAGGGCCCCGTCTTGCTGCACACGTGGGCTCTGCCAGTCCCCCACCCCTGAGGCCCGTCTTAGAGCAGCGGCCTCACCCACACGTGGGCTCTGCCAGTCCCCCACCCCTGAGACCCGTCTTAGAGCAGCGGCCTCACCTGCGTCCGGGGCCTCGCTGGACCCCGCCGGCTCCCTGACCTTTCTGGCCCGGGTCTTGTGCCCACACCCCGCCCCCCGCTCCCCCGATGTCCCAACTCACTGTGGTTTCATCAGGAGGTTTCGTCTGTGGCCAGTGCTCCCACCGCCTCCCCTTCCTCAGAGTCCGAGGACAGAGGGAGGTGGGGGGAAGCCAGCGGCCGGGGGTCCTGTCTTTCCTGGAGAGGCCAAGACTAGACAACTCATGGAGCGTAACAACACCTGACAAGTCTTATTTTTTAACGTGTCCACTCAGGCTGCAAAAGGGCCTTATGTAACCCAGGCTGGTGTGCTTACTAAATTAGGTGAACCTTAGAGAGGACAGGGAGGCGGGGAGGGGAGAGACAGGGAGAGACAGGGAGCGAGGGAGGCGCCTCCAGGGCTGGGCCTGCACAGGCCCTTGGCCACCTGTCAACAGTGTCCCCCAGGGGTGGGGTCACCCTGCTGGTGACAGTCAGGGTCCCCCGGGGGTGGGGTCACCTCTGCCTGTGACGCCCCTGACTCTCGGGGAGAGCTCTGTCCCAGCCAGCTGGGCTCACCCTGCTGCTCCTGGGGTGGGGGGAGCCTGTGAGTGGAGCTGGGCAATTCCTGGTGGGGCCACTTCTCTGTCTGAAGTTGGGGAAAGCCTCTGGCACCCAGTGGGCTTCTGGTCATCGGTACCCAAGCTGGTGCGGCCCTTCTGAGGCGACGGCCTGCAGGTGGCTGGGCCTTTGTCCCTGACGGAGGAGCTGGACATCTGGTGGGCTGGGGCCCAGTGAGGGGCTGTGCCTGAAGGTGTCACAGGCAGCAGACCCCCAGGTCTCGGTCAGCGCCTCTTCAAGGCCAGGACGGATGGGCAGGGCTTGCACCCTAGTGCTTCAGCCGGAGTCTTGGCCCCAGATGGCAGCTGAAACAGGCCACGACCCTCCACGGGATGGGCTTGGTCACCACCGAGACGTGGTGCCCCGAGTCCAGCCCAGCCCACGGCCTTGTGTACCCAGCTCCCCCAAAACACACGCCACTGGAGCAAAAGAAATCACTCAACCTAAAAATAAAGAGAAAATGACTTTCATAAATGAACAGAGCAAAACAGTATCAAGTGGCTTAACATACAGCTTATTGGAGCCTCAGAAGTCGAGCAGAAAGACACTGGGGCGGAAAAAATGTGAAGACACAAAGGCCAAATTTCTTAAACTTGATGAAAAACATAAATTTACAAACCCAAGAAACCTGGCAGGGTAATACCAAGGCCATGCTCCATAGGCCCCAGATTAACCAATTATTGTACTCAATCAACCGAATAATTAATTATGCTAATTGTTTAAATTATGGTACGATTCAGGTTTGACTTTTCCAAGCCAAGTAACTGGAGTTCTATTTTTTCTGAGCTGCTGACACAGGTACGTGATGAAGTAACATACACTCTTTCCTGTTTGGCTAGTGAACTGTCCGAGGCTGCCCCCTTGGCTAATACCTCTGGCTGCAGAGTTTATAGATTTTCACTGTAATTGTAGAGTTTGCAGTGGTCAGGTCCCTTCCAACAAAGTTCAAGAACAGTTTTTCTTGATGTTTCCCCCAGTAAAGGGAGTCTCCAGCTTCTGCTCTATGGGCACCTGGTCTTCTGGAGGGTGCAGAGGCACAGAGGTTTGGGGCCCTGAGGGGAAGAGGCTTTGAACCCTGCACCCGTGCCTGACAGCCAGACTGAGTCCTGACGGGGCGGCCCTCTCGGGAGACAGGGAGGCAGCTGGGCTCCTGAGAAGCGGCGCCTCTGTCCGGCGTCAGGGCTCAGGGAGTGACGAGAGTTCTGTGGAAACAGAGGGGCAAAGCTCCGCCACTGGAGCAGACCACAAACCCGGTTTCCGGGTCTGCGAGCGGTGGTGGCTCGGAGCCCCGCTCGAGGCGGGGCGGACGCAGCCCCCTGGCAGGTTCTTCTGCTGCAGCGCACTGTCTCCGACAGCATCACGGGGTCCTCGCGCCCTGAGAGGCCCGCCCAGAGCAGGTGGGAGGCTTACCACGCGTCAGCTCCCGCGTGTGGAGACGGGCGGTCAGGTTCTCAGCGACTGCAAGCCAGAAACGTGGAAGGGAAGCTGCGAACACTGGTTTGGAGAGCCATGGGCAGACATTTGGGGAAACATTTGGGATTTGGGGGTCGGTCCAGTTTGCAGGGAGATGACGAAACCTCGCAGACACAGGCATACAATTGTTTTCTACTGAAACAGTTTTCAGTAAAACCAGAACCCATCTGCACCAAGGATAATCACAGTGAGACTAATTTGTTTGCAAAATAAGTCTCGTCTCATTGAACTTGGCCCAATTATTGACACAAGTGCAGAAGAACAGTGGTTCTTTGCACAACCTCAACTTGACATGAGCTTTAGCAGCATCAAGGAGCTTTACTGGGTCTGTGAAGGCAGTGATGAGAAATCTCAGATCAGACAGTTAAAAGCCTCTCCAGGGACTTCCCTGGAGGTCCAGGGATTGAGACTCCTCGCTTCCACTGCGGGTGGTACAGGCTCCAGCCCCGGTTGGGGAACTTAAGATCCTTCATGTCGTGCGGTGCAGCCAGAAAAATCAAAACCTGTCCAGGTTAGGAAGCCAAGCCAAGGACTCACCCAGTTGTGTCCTATTATAAGTAGAACAATTTTTTGTTTAATTTATATAAATCTCTATATTGCCATGAACATAAGAATATTCAGTAAGAGTTTCTGAATTCTGGAGGGACAGGCCGGGAGGGGTTCTCCTGGTGGCTCGGTGGTAGAGAATCTGCCTGCCAATGCAGGATCCATCCCTGGGTTGGGAAGATCCCTGGAGGAGGAAATGACAACCCGCCCCAGTATTATTGCTGGAGAACCCCGTGGACATTGGAGCCTGGCGATCTACGGCCCCCATGGGGCAGCAAAGACTCAAACACAACTGAGAGACTGAGCATGCAGGCAGGGAGACAGGGAAATGTTTCGTTTCTTTTTATACAAAAGCATGCTTTACCAAATTGCTGTAAGTTACAGATGAAAAAAAAGAGAGAGAAAAGAGATTCTGCAGATCTGGAGGACTAAACGTCAAAGACCCAACAACATGTCAAAAAAAAAAGTTATAAAAATTATAATCGTCCTCATCAGCTCATTCAACTAATTCTTTTTTAAAAGTATTTATTTACGGGGCTGCACCAGGCTTTAGTTGCAGCGCGTGTACTCCTAGCTACGACCTGGACAATCTAGCTCCCTGACCAGGGATCGGACACTGCCCCCCGCCCCCCACCCCCGCCCTGTGGGAGCACGGAGTCTCAGCCGCTGCACCACCAGGGAAGTTCCAGGTAATACATTGTTGTTTTGCTCACTTGGAAGTTTCATGAATCAGTTTCCCCTTAAGAGTTTTAGCAATTCTTTCTAAGTTCAATGGTATAACCTGTAAAGTTACCAGAAGCCTATATTTTGCAGTACTTGCCAGAGTTCTTTCTGTGAAGAGCCTTGCGGATGAAGCACTGTTTCCCGTTGCTGATTAGAAACATTTTCAGAAAAAAAAAACAAAAACAAGAGTGAAATAGTAAGTTGAGCAACAAAAGCTGAAAAACAGCCAAGAATCTAGAAAAGAAAACGATGTGGCTGGAGAGTACATTCGGTTATTTCTGTGACATACTTACTATTTTAAAATAATAATTGGAAATACGACTGATTATATGCACAATAAGGACATTAACAAACTTTTAGGAATTCTATATGTTCTTTCGGAATATTAGGAACAGTGACTCAGATGGTAAATAACCTGCCTGCAATGCAGGAGACCCAGGTTCCATCACTGGGTCAGCAAGATCCCCTAGAGAAGGAAATAACAACCCACTCCAGTTTTCCTGCCTGGAAAATCCCATGGAGAGAGGAGCCTGGTGGGCTACAGCCCGTGGGGTTGCAAAAGAGTCGGACACAGCTGAGGGCTGAGCACACACATCACTTAAAGTTTTCTTTGGGAGTTTCATGTGAGGTTTATTCCTGGGCATCCGATCTCTCTTACCGCTGTTGCTGTGGTTACCTCCTTTTCTCCTAACTGGCCGTCTTCCAATGGGCAGTCTGAGGATTGCTACAATCCACTCTGCAGCTGGCCTTCTGGGATCCTCTTGTTTGTAACAGTGTCCCAGGAGTGCGCAGGTGTGGGACCACATCACCCTGAAACAGCAGTGGTCTTTACCTCTTTCCTCATTCTGACACCTCTTATTCCTTCCCCTTGTCAAATGACGTCAAGGTGGTGAGGACCACTCCAGGATAGTCCAGTATCCTGGAGAATCCCAGGGACAGAGGAGCCTGGCAGGCTACAGTCCATGGGGTCGCACAGAGTTGGCCACGACTGAGTGACCAACACTTTTTTTCACCTTTTCACTCCACGCCAATATAACCTAAAGAAGGTTATTAATCATTGTTTCTACTGGACAATGTTCTCCTTCTCGTTTAACAGATCAAATCAGCCTGATTAGTTCAACATCCTCTCTATAAGGGGAGACAACAAATCTCCTGAGATTTCCCACACTCTGGAAAATCCCAAAGATAATTTAAGGCCAAAGAGACTCCATTTAGAACTTGATTTGGGGAAGTTTGTTAAAATGTTAGTTGCTCACTCGTCCAACTCTTTGCGACTTATGGACTGTAGCCCTCCAGGCCCCTCTGTCCATGGAATTTTCCAGGCAAGAATACTGAAGTGGGTTGCCATTTCCTCCTCCAGGGGGTCTTCCCGACCCAGGAATCGAACCTGGGTCTCCTACATTGCGGGAAGACTCTTCACCATCTGAGCCACCTTAACGTGGAAACACGGAAAGTAAACTGGTGCAGCCTCTGTGGAAACAGTGCGGAAATCCCTCAACAAACTGAAAGGAGGGTGCATGCGACCCAGCAGCCCCACTTCTGGGAGTTGATGCTGACTCTATGTGATGAGCTGACTCTGGGAAGGTCCCTGAGGCTGGAGGCCGGTTTCCAGGGAACCCACCGGGAGCGGAGATGGATATCAGGACCCCCACAGTGTCACAGGGCTGCCTGGTGGGCGTGCAAGCCCCACTCCTCACACAGTGAATCATGCAGGTTTGCGATCACTATTACTAAAATCTTGAAATAAACTTGAACTAGGACTTCAGCCACTCCAAAGCTCTCCTTTCCCCGAATGTGGGATCGCTGTGCAGTTGGTTGAATGTCGTCCCAAAGAAGGACTGTCCGCATCCTGGCCTCTGGTCCCCGTGGACGTGACTTTGTGGACGTGACAAATGTGATTCAGGGCCTGGAGGTAAGATGGTCCTGGGTTTAGGGTGGACCCTAAATCCAGCCACTGGCGTCCTCCTGAGAGGAAGGGGAGGAGGATCTGAGACAGAGGTGCAACGAGGCGGGCGTCCCATGACAACTGGGCAGAGGCAGGAGGGATGTGGTCACTGGCCGGGGATGCTCGGGGCCCCGGGAGCTGGGGGAGGCGGGAAGGAGCCTCCTGGAACCTCAGTGGGGTCAGGGCCTCGTGTGCACTTTGCCCCGGGAGGCTGTCAGCTTGTGCTGGTCTGCGGGGTGGCCCTAGGAGGCCAACGCGTGGACACCCATCCCCCGGCCCACCTCCCTTCTGACCTGAAGCTCTGGGGGTGTTCCTGGAGTCACGGAGCCTGGGGAGGCGTGAGGGGGGGACCTTGGGGCCACGTCCATTCAGAGGCGACTTTGTGCCCAGGAAGTGAAACCCAGCCTCCTCCCGCCCCCAACCCCGTGAGGACTCAGGACACCCCCCACAGGGCAGAGGGAAGGACAGACCCCTTGAACAGGCATCCACAGAAGCCAGTGGGGCTCAGAGTCCCTTGGGGGAGTGGCCTGAGCAAAACCGACACACACAAAACGGGTAACAAAGAGCTTCCATATTTTTCACTTTCAGTCGCCGGCATTCACAAGCACTTCATTCGTCTGCACTTCGGGAGGAAGGTCATTTAAATTTTAATTTCAGTCCCAGGACAGAGGGCTGCTGCTCTACTTTTGTTCTTGGAGAAGATTGGGAGTGCCTCACCAAGAGAAAAGCCATGCTCTTCATCAATAATGGAATGCAGGCAAACCACTGAGGCTGAATTTTTCAAGCTTCCGTGAGTATTTCCATGAATAATGAGAGACCCTCAGATGCCCGTGCCCGGGCCATCGGGGCCGGGCCTCCCTCTCCCTGACCCTCCTGATGCTGTTTGTTTAAAACTAAGGCCAGAGCTGGTTTCACCCCCAATTCACTGAAGACAGACTTGGGTGAAGGTGACACCGGAGAGCCGTCTGTCATGAGCCATTGGCTGTGCTCAGCAGAGGGTGGCGAGGCGGCCTCGGGCTGCGGCCACTGCGGGGCTGGGCCACGGCTTCCGTCGCCCGAGTGCTCAGAGGGGCCTGGTGGAAGCCGCACCTCCCGCCTCCCCTGGGCGGGCCCCCGTCTTGCACGCGGGTCCATACACCGCCCCAGCCCTGCTGTCAAGAGTCAACCGTGTTTCCAAAGTAAAACTGAGTGCACTTGGCCAGCTCCTAAACACACATACACCCCCTCCCATTGGTATCATTGCTGGAGTTACCTGTGACTTACAACCTAATTTACCAGTTTGCCGTTGCTGTTCAGTCACTCAGTCATGTCCAACTCTTCGTGACCCCATGGCCCGCCAGGCTCCTCTGTCCATAGCATTTCCCAGGCAAGAACACTGGAGTGGGTTGCCATTTCCTACTCCAGGGGATCCTCCCAACCCAGGGATGGAACCCGAGTCTCTTGCGTTGACAGGTGGATTCCTTACAGTCTAAGCCACCTGGAAGCCCTTCAGTTACTTCAAGGAGGATTGATATCTTTGTAATACTGGGTCTTTCCATCCAAGAATACAGCAGTTCTTTGTTTTTTCCAGCCTTCTTTTTGGATCTTCAGTGGCGTTTAAAGGCTTCCTCGGGGGACCTAGGTAAGCAAGTTTTGGTTGCCCAGTCATGTCTGACTCTTTGCGACCGCATAGACTGTAGCCCACCAGGCTCCTCTGTCCTTAGAATTCTCCAGGCAAGAACACTGGAGTGGGTGGCCGTTCCCTTCCCCGGGTGGAAGCCCATTCCCTTCCTGACCCAGGGGGTAAGGAATCCGTCTGCCAATGCAGGAGACATTGAAGTAAAGAGATGCGGGTTTGATCCCTGAGTCGGGAAATTCCCTGGAGGAAGAAATGACAGTCTTCCTGCCTGGAGAATCCCCACGGACAGAGGAGCCTGGCGGGCCACAGGCCACGGGGTCACCAAGAGTCAGACATGACTGAGGGTCTGAGCACGCATAGCATTTAAAGTTTTCTTTGGGGATTTCTCCCCTCTTTCATCTGTCTAATGCAACATAGATGTGAACGCATAAAATGTAATGTACATAACATCCGACCTCTGTTATCGCTGCTGTTGTGCTCACTGTAAACCGGGCTACTTCCCTGTTTTCTCCTAACTGGTCTTTTCCAGTAGGAAGTCTGTGGATTGTTACAATCCACTCTGCAGCTGGCCTTGTGGAATCCTTTTATTTGTAACAGTGTCCCTGGGGTGTGCAGGTATGGAACCACACAACTCTGAAATAGCAGTGATTTTTACCTTTTTTCTCATTTTGACCTCTTATTCCTTCCTTTTGCCAAATGACGTCAAGGTGGTGAGGAACTCTGTGGTGTTCTGACTTAATGACTGTAATGCTAAGTCACTTCAGTTGTGTCCGACTCTATGCGACCCCATAGATGGCAGCCACCAGGCTCCCCCGTCCCTGGGATTCTCCAGGCAAGAACACTGGAGTGGGCTGCCATTTCCTTCTCCAATGCATGAAAGTGAAAAGTGAAAGTGAAGTCGCTCAGTCGTGTCCGACTCTTAGCAACCCCGTGGATTGCAGCCGAACAGGCTCCTCCGTCCATGGGATTTTCCAGGCAAGAGTACTGGAGTGGGGTGCCATTGCCTTCTCCGAATGACTGTAATAGCCCCCATTAAACGGGATGCTTCCCTGATGGTTCAGCTGGTAAAGAATCCACCTGCAATGTGGGAGATTTGGGTTCGATCCCTGGGTTGGGAAGATCCCCTGGAGAAGGGAAAGGCTACCCACTCCAGTATTCTTGGGCTTCCCTTGTGGCTCAGCTGGTAAAGAATCCACCTGCAGTGTGAGAGACCTGGGTTTGATCCCTGGGTTGGGAAGATCCCCTGGAGAAGGGAAAGGCTACCCACTCCAGTATTCTGGCCTGGAGAATTCCATGGACTGTACAGCCCTTGGGGTCGCAAAGAGTTGGACACGACTGAGTGGCTTTCATTCACATATCAAGCAGGATCTTGGAAGATGCTCATTTCTACATAATTTATTTAGGGATGCCTTTTACACATCTATGGAAATACTTGTATTTTTTTCTGTTTGAGCTGGTAACGTGCTGATTGAGAAAAATAGATTTCCCAGTGGTAAACCATCACTGAATTCCTAGGATGATCCTACCAGCTCACGATCCAGCATTCTGTATGTGTTACTGCATTCTACTAATATTTTATGTAAGATTTTTACACTGACATTCATAAGCAAGACTCGTTTGCAGTTCTTACGTTTGTTCTCCCTTTGTAGAAATTGAATATCAACCTTGTTCTGCCTTCATAAACATTGTCTGTAAGCTTTCCTTCTTCTATACTCTGAAACTGTTTAAATAGCATTAATTATTGATTCTGTTTAAAGGAGTTAGCATCTTTGTAATATTGAATCTTTCTATCCAGGAATATGGCAGTTCCTTCTCTTTTTTCCCAGTCTTCTGGAAGCAGTGACAGAGTTATGTTTTCCTAGAAGATTTTGCACACTGTCCCTGTGAAATTGGCTAATTTTAGGGGTGGATAGTCCTTCAACATCTTCCACTATTTCCTCTACAGCAACTTGTCCGTTGAGACATCTTCTCTCTTCTGGGGTAGATTGTCACTTTACATTTTTCTAGAAAGCATCCATAAAGCAAAGTACTCTCTTAGGATTTTAAATTTTAAGTCTCTATGTGGTTTTGCCACCATCTATTATTTCGTGTATTTGTGCTTTCTCAATTTTTCTTAATTAGCGACAGGCTAACCATGTGTTGAATTTACTTATCACGCTTTGGTTCTTCTGTTTTCTAATTATTGTCTATTATTATCTTAATTATTTCCTTGCATTTTTCTTAGGTTAAGGTCATTCTATTCTAAAACTCAGGTTAGAAGGCTAATATTATGCTTGGTTTATAATCACAAGCATTTATTTTACTTTCAAGCACTGTCTTTGGCAAGAAGGAGCATGACCTCCCCTCTGGTTATTTCGCAATACTCTATTTAATGGATTTAAGTTTTGATTTCTTCTTGAATCTGAGAGTTGTTTGAAATATTCGTGCACGCTAAGTTGCTTCAGTCACGTCCGACTTTTTGAGACCCCATGGACCCCCAGGCTCCTCTGTCCATGGGATTCTCCAGGCAAGAACACGGGAGTAGGTGGCCATTTTCTTCTCCAGGGGATCTTCCTGACCCAGGATGGAAGCTGCATCTCTCGTCTCCTGCTTTGGCGGGCGGGTTCTTTACCACTAGCGCCGCCTGGGAAGCCCCTAGAATGGCTGAGCTGTAGATGCGCTTTGTCTTACGATCAGACAGCTGTCTCCACTGTTTCTACTTTGGGAGACTATACTGAGGAATTTTTGGTAACCCATCATGATCAAAGAATCGAATGTTCCCTGGGTACTTGAAAAAAAAGTTTATCCTCTATTTTCAGCAAGATATATATACTATAGCTAGATATCTGAATCTGAGGACTCATTAATGTATAAAACCTTACATTTGTCTGCTGGATCTGTCCTTAACTGAGGCAGAATTAAAGTCTCCCATATGAACGTTTCTCTTCTTTCTCAATTGGTCTTTTCAGGTTTGGTGCTGAGCTTGCCTGATCCCGGATGCTGTCCCAGTTTCCTCCTTCCTCCTCCTTCTCTGGCCTCCGTCTCCTGTATGTTGTCCCCGGCTTCCGTCTCCTGTATGTTCTCTCCAGCCTCCGTCTCCTGTATGTTCTCTCCGGCCTCCATCTCCTGTGTGTTCTCTCCGGCCTCCGTCTCCTTTTTTCTGTTCGAGCTTCCATGTCCCTTAATCGTGAGCTTCTTTCAACAGCAAGCTCCGATTTGAGTCTTTTTCATCCAATCGGAGGGTTTGGTCTCTTTATTTCTCTTGATATTAAATTGGTCTTATTACATATTTATCTTTGCTTCTGTTTTATTTCATGCATATCTTTATTTATATTCTAAAGTTTTACGCGGAGCTTTCTGTCTTTACTGTTTCTCGTCTTCTTGTTTTAGCACATCACCATGACGGCCCCACCTTGGTGCCGCGGGCTCCCCCGACACCGAGGAGGACATGCCTGCAGGGGAAGGTGTCCTGGCTTCTGCGTGACCACGGTGCTCAGGGTGTATTCCACTCCACCGACCCCGGTCCTTCCTGTCCACCAGTCAAACTTCACGGGTAACATC
Organism: Bos javanicus; assembly: GCF_032452875.1. NCBI lineage: Eukaryota > Metazoa > Chordata > Mammalia > Artiodactyla > Bovidae > Bos > Bos javanicus. Next base: position 50,740,853 of record NC_083893.1, on the reverse strand, counting down.
TTGATTTACCAGGGGTCTAGTCTACACATTTAGATATCCTTCTAGATACATCAATTTTAATGATTTTTTAAAAGCTGTTTTCTACCTTTGTTCCCTCCCCTCCCTTCACAACTGTCCTCTGAGATGACTTCTCTGTGACTCCTTGGCACTCACCTCTGTCCCGCGGCCCTAACCCCCAGAGGCGCCTGCAGAGCAGCCCAGGCCCCTCGCTCTGGGCGAGACGCTCCTGCCCCCGTCACTCTCCCATGACTGGAGACTTCTCCTGGGGTCTTCAGGAAGTGCTCTTAGGGCCACATTTCCTGAGCTTTTGCAGTAATTTGGGCGGTAGTTTGGCTGAATGTAAAATTCTCAGCTTGGAGCTTCTGGGTAGGGTTGCCAGGTAAAACACAAGAGGTCTCATTAATTGTGGATTTTAGTAAAACAACAAATACCGTTTTTCAGTACATACCTAAGTCATGCACTAGTGGGTCGGTGAAGTATTTTATGAGACATATTTATACAAAAACGAACTCTTTATATGCAATTCCAATGTAGCTGGGTGTCCTCTGGTGTATGTCTGATTTTTGTTAAGTCTGCCAACGCAGTTCTAGATCAAGATAGAGGACTGGAGACACAAGCCCTCCCTCTCTTAAGTCTGCACAGGTGACAGTGCCTGGGGCGGGCAGTGAAGGCGACGCCCCCGAGGACAGAGCACGTGCAGCAGGGGAGGGGGGCAGAGGGGGAGGGGGGAGGGGGCAGAGGGGGAGGGGCAGAGGGGGAGGGGGCAGAGGGGGCGGGGGGGGAGGGGGCAGAGAGGGGGGAGGGAGCACTGGGGGAGGGCGGAGGGGGCAGAGCGGAGGGGGACATGAGGGACAGAGGTGGGAGGGCACGGGGGAGCGGGCACAGGGGGGACAGGGGACATGGGGGACAGAGGAGGGAGGGAGGAGAGAGGGGGAGGGGCAGGGGGAGAGGAGAGAGATGGGGGAGGGGCAGAGGGGGGAGGGAGGAGAGGGGGGGAGGGACAGAGGGGGAGGGGTAGAGGGGGGAGGGGCCCCGGGGTAAGGGGGACCTGGGGGACAGAGGGGGAGGAGCAGAGGGGGAGGGGGAGGGGGGCACAGAGGGGGTAGGGGGGAGGGGCAAGGGGGAGGGGGGAGGGGGAGGGGGTAGTGGGGAGGGGCAGAGGGGGAGGGCCGGGCTCTGGAAAGGGGAGGTCAGGCCTCACGGGCACCAGAGTCCCCCCTGAGCAGTGGGGCTCCATGCTCAGCCTGGCCACATGGTTTGTTCTTGGGAGAAGATGCAGCCAAGGGCCCTGGCCCAAGACTGCAAGCAGCTGGCTGGCCAGGGGTCAGGTCAGGGGTGAGGATGGCCCTGTGGGACCATTGAGGGCCAGGCTCAGCCAGAAGAAAAGGACATGTGATCTCCTGGAGGTGCTGCCGGATCAGGGTGCCGAGCACGTGAACAGGAGCCCCAGGCCCCACCGATCTAAGGACAGCAATCTCCACGGGGGCCCAGAAACTCTTTGGGACCAGATTTATAATAAACCTCGGTCAGATCACACCTGAAGCTCAACTCTGACCCACAACCTCAGCGTCCAGACCAAACCTGCCAGGACTGTCACCTTCCCCCACCCAGCTCTAACCCACCAGGAAGGTCACGGGCTCCCCAACTCATCTCGAGGACGCAGCGTCCCAGGGCCCCCGAGCCCCTCCCACTGGGAGGCTTTTCACCCCTCGGATTGACTTTAGGTTTCCACCAAACCCCGGTGACCTGAACCCCGCTCCAGAGCACCTGGGGATCCGCCCTCTGTGCCCGCCTGGGGTCTCTGGCAGCACCCTCGTCTAGGGGCGCAGAGAAAGGAGGCGCCTGTGCCCCCCTGGTTCCTGGGCTGAGCCTGCCTGGGCCCCACTGGCTAGCGATAGGGGGGGCAGGCAGCCTGTCCCTCCCCACCCCCGGCTGCCCAGGCCGGAGTGACCACTCTCGGGGGCACAAGTGGGCACGGGTGTGAGTGGTGTAAGCACAGCTGGCCAGAGCAGCGTGTAGAAGGCCTGGCCCTGTCCCCCACCTGGACAGCAGGGAGCACCTCTTCCCTCCGATGAACCTCCTGGTGGGCTGGGGTCTGCGCAGGGCCCACGGAGCCTGCTGGGTCACTGTGGTTGTACCTTTCTTTTTTTTAAAAAAAAAAAAAAGCAAAAGAATAACAACAATGAGATCTCTAAACCAACTGATAATTGAATCAAGAAAAAAAATCAAAGGAAGAGTCAACATACAAAATCAGCTCTGGGAAGGGGAGACTAACCGCAGATGCAGAAAATTACAGCTCCTCAACTGTGTCAGCAGTTCTGCGCTAATGACGTGAAACCCCGGACGCAAGGAGCAGTTCTCGAGGAAGCCAAGGTGACCGGACACTTCACACAGTCAGACACACAAAGGTCAAAAGCACAGGCAGCGTGGTCCACGTCATTCGTCACTAAGGAAACGCAAGCTCAAACCACGATGAGATGCCATTTCACACCTGCGAGAACAGTTAAAACCGCAGACAGTAGCACCAGGGGTCACCCAAGCGTCGCCCAATATCCAGGGCATTCCGGGGACAGGGCATCCTCCAGCCTCGGTGGACATGAAAAGTGGTGCAGTCTTTGGGGGAAGAGTTTGCAGTTTCTGTGAAGCACGTGTGCACCTGCCCTGGACCTCGGCCTCCGCTGCTCAGCTTTTACACCAAAGAGATGGAAACACTCGTCCAGGGGCACCGGCAGTGAGCTCGTGGTGACCTTGTGTGTAACACCCGGGCCTACACCACAGAGTCCGGCAGCAGCGGCGCAACCGCGCGTGCTCAAGTGAGCACCTCGAGGCCGCGTCAAGGAGGCTGGACTCCACGGAAAGACGGAGCCAGACGAGAGGTGACGACCCACGGTGCAGAGGGCAGGCCACCGACACCCACGCGCACGCGGCGCAGGACCAGCGGCAGCGAAGGCAGGGAGGCCGGGGCGGGGGGCGCCGTGTTCTCAGCGCGGAGGCTGCAGCGACGCTGCTGGGCTAACCCACACGTGCCCGGGCTGACGGGCGCCGCGCGGCGGTGCTCGGACGGCGCGCACCTGCGCCAGGAGGAGCCTCGGGAACGTAGGGCAGGCGCCGCCGGCCCGCGCTCTCTGCTTACAGAGGAGCTAAAGCAGCAGGAGGCAGCTTCCAACTTCATAAGGAACTACTGAGCCGGAGAAGAAAGACTCCTTCAGGACAGAAGGTCTCGGACGCAATCCTGGGAGACCTCACCGCTCGGGAAAATGCCCCCGACTTGCGAGACGAGGCAGCTGACGGCTCTGACTCAACACCCGGCTCTGCCCTCGCCTGCGGAGCGGCAGGCGCAGCTCCGGGGGCTCAGAGCTGGGAGGTCAGGGCTCCCCCTGTGGAAAGGCGAAGGCGGGCGGGCAGAGAAGCGACCTCAGGCGATGCTGTCATCATGCCGTGTGACGCGCACCAGCTGCAGATCTGACACGGAACCTGATTCACTTCTCTGCCCGTCAGTGGATCCCAGGTCCTCCAGCCTCAGGCCTCATGGAAATCCACCAGTCTCCTCAGCAATGGGCCAACGGGTACCCTACCCCCCCACCAGCTATTAGAGAATCAAGCTTCTACATGACATGTCAGAAATCATGGGATAGAGCTAACAGAGTGCCCACATTCTAGGAATCAGCGAACTAAAATGGACTGGAATGGGAGAATTTAACTCAGATGACCATTATATCTACTACTGCGGGCAGGAATCCCTCAGAAGAAATGGAGTAGCCATCATGGTCAACAAAAGAGTCCGAAATGCAGTACTTGGATGCAATCTCAAATACAACAGAATGATCTCTGTTCGTTTCCAAGGCAAACCATTCAATATCACGGTAATCCAAGCCTATGCCCCAACCAGTAACGCTGAAGAAGCTGAAGTTGAATGGTTCTATGAAGACCTCCAAGACCTTTTAGAACTAACACCCCAAAAAGATGTCCTTTTCATTATAGGGGACTGGTATGCAAAAATAGGAAGTCAAGAAACACCTGGAGTAACAGGCAAATTTGGCCTTGGAATATAGAATGAAGCAGGGCAAAGACTAATAGAGTTTTGCCAAAAAAATGCACTGGTTATAACAAACACCCTCTTCCAACAACACAAGAGAAGACTCTATACATGGACATCAGCAGATGGTCAACACCGAAATCAGATTGATTATATTCTTTGCAGCCAAAGATGGAGAAGCTCTATACAGTCAGCAAGAACAAGACCAGGAGCTGACTGTGGCTCAGACCACGAACTCCTTATTGCCAAATTTAGACTGAAATTGAAGAAAGTAGGGAAAACCACTAGACCATTCAGGTATGACCTAAATCAAATCCCTTATGATTATACAGTGGAAGTGAGAAATCGATTTAAGGGCCTAGATCTGATAGATAGAGTGCCTGATGAACTATGGAATGAGGTTCGTGACATTGTACAGGAGACAGGGATCAAGACCATCCCCATGGAAAAGAAATGCAAAAAAGCAAAATGGCTGTCTGGGGAGGCCTTACAAATAGCTGTGAAAAGAAGAGAAGCGAAAAGCAAAGGACAAAAGGAAAGATATAAACATCTGAATGCAGAGTTCCAAAGAATAGCAAGAAGAGATAAGAAAGCCTTCTTCAGTGATCAATGCAAAGAAATAGAGGAAAACAACAGAATGGGAAAGACTAGAGATGTCTTCAAGAAAATCAGAGATACCAAAGGAACATTTCATGCAAAGATGGGCTCGATAAAGGACAGAAATGGTATGGACCTAACAGAAGCAGAAGATATTAAGAAGAGATGGCAAGAATACACAGAAGAACTGTACCAAAAAGATCTTCACGACCCAGATAATCACAATGGTGTGATCACTGACCTACAGCCAGACATCCTGGAATGTGAAGTCAAGTGGGCCTTAGAAAGCATCACTATGAACAAAGCTAGTGGAGGTGATGGAATTCCAGTTGAGCTATTCCAAATCCTGAAAGATGATGCTGTGAAAGTGCTGTACTCAATATGCCAGCAAATTTGGAAAACTCAGCAGTGGCCACAGGACTGGAAAAGGTCAGTGTTCATTCCAATCCCAAAGAAAGGCAATGCCAAAGAATGCTGAAACTACCGCACAATTGCACTCATCTCACACTCTAGTAAAGTAATGCTCAAAATTCTCCAAGCCAGGCTTCGGCAATATGTGAACTGTGAACTTCCTGATGTTCAAGCTGGTTTTAGAAAAGGCAGAGGAACCAGAGATCAAATTGCCAACATCTGCTGGATCATGGAAAAAGCAAGAGTTCCAGAAAAACATCTATTTCTGCTTTATTGACTATGCCAAAGCCTTTGACTATGTGGATCACAATAAACTGTGGAAAATTCTGAAAGAGATGGGAATACCAGACCACCTTACCTGCCTCTTGAGAAATTTGTATGCAGGTCAGGAAGCAACAGTTAGAACTGGACATGGAACAACAGACTGGTTCCAAATAGGAAAGGGAGTACGTCAAGGCTGTATGTTGTCACCCTGTTTATTTAACTTATATGCAGAGTACATCATGAGAAACGCTGGGCTGGAAGAAACACAAGCTGGAATCAAGATTGCCGGGAGAAATATCAATAACCTCAGCTATGCAGATGACACCACCCTTATGGCAGAAAGTGAAGAGGAACTCAAAAGCCTCTTGATGAAAGTGAAAGAGGAGAGTGAAAAAGTTGGCTTAAAGCTCAACATTCAGAAAACAAAGATCATGGCATCCAGTCCCATCACTTCATGGGAAATAGATGGGGAAACAGTGGAAACAGTGTCAGACTTTATTTTTATGGGCTCCAAAATCACTGCAGATGGTGACTGCGGCCATGAAATTAAAAGGTGCTTACTCCTTGGAAGGAAAGTTATGACCAACCTAGATAGCATATTCAAAAGCAGAGACATTACTTTGCCAACAAAGGTTCGTCTAGTCAAGGCTGTGGTTTTTCCTGTGGTCATGTATGGATGTGAGAGTTGGACTGTGAAGAAGGCTGAGTGCTGAAGAATTGATGCTTTTGAACTGTGGTGTTGGAGAAGACTCTTGAGAGTCCCTTGGACTGCAAGGAGATCCAAGCAGTCCATTCTGAAGGAGATCAGCCCTGGGATTTCTTTGGAAGGAATGATGCTAAAGCTGAAACTCCAGTACTTTGGCCACCTCATGCGAAAAGTTGACTCATTGGAAAAGACTCTGATGCTGGGAGGGATTGAGGGCAAGAGGAGAAGGGGACGACAGAGGATGAGATGACTGGATGGCATCACTGACTCGATGGATGTGAGTCTGAGTGAACTCCGGGAGTTGGTGATGGACAGGGAGGCCTGGCGTGCTGCAATTCATGGGGTCGCAAAGAGTTGGACACAACTGAGCAACTGATCTGATCTAAATAAGAAAAGGTGAAAATAATCAATCTTGCACTGAATTCAAAAACTAAAAATACAGGTAAGTTAAGCAGACAGAAGGATAAGAACTAAAGAAGAAATGACTTAAAAAATAGAAAATGATCAGACCAATAAATAAATCCAAAAGTTGGTCCTTTACAGAAGGAATAGAATAAAATAAAAAATAAGTTAGCTAACAACCAGGAAAAAGAGAGACACAGGAGATTAGGAAATGAGAAGCAAACAAAGTGAGTCAGGAGGAGCCAGGTGCCACAAGTGAGAGCGTTGTCAGAGCCCCAGCACATCCTCACGCGTGTACCCGTGTACGCATGTGTCAGAGCCCCAGCACACCCTCACGCGTGCACCCGTGTATGCATGTGTCAGAGCCCCAGCACACCCTCACGCATGCACCCGTGTACGCACGCACACACACCCGCAGAAGTGAGAGCGTTGTCAGAGCCCCAGCACAGCCTCACGTGTGCACCCGTGTACGCATGTGTCAGAGCCCCAGCACACCCTCACGCGTGCACCCGTGTACGCATGTGTCAGAGCCCCAGCACACCCTCACGCGTGCACCCGTGTACACATGTGTCAGAGCCCCAGCACAGCCTCACGCGTGCACCCGTGTACGCACGCGCACACACACCCAGATGCCGGAACATATGTGCACACGTATGTATCCACACCAACCATACACACACAGAAACACATGCACACATCACTCAGCAGCTCAAAACAAGAAAGAAAAAGTTCTGTTCCACAGGCTCTGGAGAACCTTTAAGGAACACATAATTACAATGTTATGAAACCAGAGTGGGGGGTGGGGAGAAGGGAAAAAGAGAAGTTTCTAAATTGTGTTTGGGAAGAAAGCGCAGAACAACCTTATGCTCCAGGGTGAGGCACAGAGGGCAGGTCAGATGTTTGCAGGAGCAGGGCCTTCCCTCCCTCAGCAGCTGGAGCTCCGGCTGTGACCAGGTCCTTCTCTCCCCACCCTCCTCCACCTCTCCCCCTCCTCCCTCATCCCCTCCCCTCCCCCTCCTCCCCCTCCACACCCCCACCTCCCTCCCCTCCTCCCCCAATCCCCGCCCCGTGAAAGGCACCCCCAGGCCCTGTGTTACCCTCGCCCACCCTTGCCAACGACACAGAGGACCTCTGCGCCACCCGCGGTGACCTGATGCCACCCTAATGTACCATCAGGTGCCCAGGGGAGTCCTGCTCCTGGTGGGCACAGGCGTGCAGGTGAGTCTGAGGTGAGGAGAGGCCCACGGGACCCCCCCCTGGGCAGACGCTGGGCCGTTCTGTCCGGGCTCCTCCAGGCGCGCACGTTTGGAGGGAGGGGATGAGAATTACAGGGGTGAATACCTGGCGTCCCACAATTTCCAACTTGATTTTTGGGCAAATAAAGCAAAGAGCAAGGCTGACCTGAAATGCCTTTGCTAAATGACACCATCCCGCAAAGATAACTTTGCTTTCCAGTCTTCTTAATGTTTAAGGCAGCTATAAACCTGGAAACACAAGTTTTAATATTTAATACTCCAGGACTCTGGAAGTCTCTTACTACACAGTGTCTGTGAGACACTTCCTTGGTGGCAATAAATATTTTGTAACTACTGTGCACACGGTGCCTGATGTCTTTATGAATAAACAAAGACTCGTTTGAGAACCATCTGTGAGGACTAATCGCTGGCTAATTTGGCGGGGACTTGAGCCTTCTCCCTTCAAGGTGGCGCACCGCTCTGCACCCAAGGAAGAATGGTATTTAGGTTCAAAGTGAAATCCAGAGGGAGCATTTGTCATGCATGGACCTGTGTATCCATATTTTATCAAGCACTGGGCTCTACACTTTTCCTAAGAAAGCTGTGTCAGAAAGCATGTCAGATGTCTGTCCCTTCCTCCCACTGCCCTTCAGTTCAGTTCAGTTGCTCGGTCGTGTCTGACTCTTTGCAACCCCATGGGCTGCAGCACTCCAGGCCTCCCTGTCCATCACCAACTCCCAGAGCTTACTGAAACTCATGTCCATTGAGTTGGTGATGCCATCCAACCATCTCATCCTCTGTCATCCCCTTCTCCTCCCACCTTTAATCTTTCCCAGCATCAGGGTCTTTTCAAATGAGTCAGGTCTTCTCATCAGGTGGCCAAAGTATTGGAGCTTGAGCTTGAGCTTCAGCATCAATCCTTCTAATGAATCTTCAGGACTGATCTCCTTTAGGATGGACCGGTTGGATCTCTTTGCAGTCCAAGGGACTCTCAAGAGTCTTCTCCAACACCACAGTTCAAAAGCATAAATTCTTCAGTGCTCAGCTTTCTTTATGGTACAACTCTCACATGATACATGACTACTGGAAAAACCAAAGCTATGACTAGACAGACCTTTTTTGGCAAAATAATGTCTTTGCTTTTTAATACGCCATCTAGGTTATTCATAAATTTTCTTCCAAGGAGCAAGCGTCTTTTAATTTTGTGGCTGCAGTCACCATCTGCGGAGATTTTGGAGCCCAGAAAAATAAAGTCTGTCACTGTTTCCATTGTTTCCCCATCTATTTGTCATAAAGTGATGGGACCAGATGCTGTGATCTTAGTTTTCTGAATGTTGAGCTTTAAGCCGGCTTATTTACTCTCACTTTCATCAAGAGGCTCTTTAGTTCTTCTTTACTTTCTGCTGTAAGTGTGGTGTCATCTGCATATCTGAGGTTATTGATATTTCTCCTGGCAATCTTGATTCCAGCTTGTGCTTCTTCCAGCCTAGCGTTTCTTGTGATGTACTCTGCATAAAGGTTAAATAAGCAGGTTGACAATATACAGCCTTGACATACTCCTTTTCCTATTTGGAACCAGTATGCTGTTCCATGTCCAGTTCTAACTGTTGCTTCTTAACCTGCATACAGGTTTCTCAAGAGGGAGGTCAGATCGTCTGGTATTCCCATCTCTTGAAGGATTTTCCACAATTTATTGTGATCCACATAGTCAAAGGCTTTGGCGGAGTCAATAAAGCAGAAGTAGATGTTTTTCTAGAACTCTCTTGCTTTTTTGATCATCCAACAGATGTTGGCAATTTCATCTCTGGTTCCTCTGCCTTTTCTAAATCCAACTTGAACATCTGGAATTTCATGGTTCATGTACTGTTGAAGCCTGGCTTGGAGAATTTGAGCATTACTTTACTAGAGTGTGAGATGAGTGCAATTGTGCGGTAGTTTCAGCATTCTTTGGCATTGCCTTTCTTTGGGATTGGAATGACACTGACCTTTTCCAGTCCTGTGGCCACTGCTGAGTTTTCCAAATTTGCTGGCATATTGAGTACAGCCCTTTCACAGCATCATCTTTTAGGATTTGAAATAGCTCAGCTGGAATTCCATCACCTCCACTAGCTTTGTTTGTAGTGATGTTTCCTAAGGCCCACTTGACTTCACATTCCAGGATGTCTGGTTCTAGGTGAATGATCACACCATCGTGGTTATCTGGGTCGTGAAGATCTTTTTTGTACAGTTCTTCTGTGTATTCTTGCCACCTCTACTTAATATCTTCTGCTTCTTTTAGGTCCATTCCATTTCTGTCCTTTATTGTGCCCATGTTGGCATGAAATGTTCCCTTGGTATCTCTAATTTTCCTGAAGAGATCTCTAGTCTTTCCCATTCTACTTTTTCCCCCTCTATCTCTTTGCATTGATCGCTGAGGAAGGCTTTCTTACTCTCCTTGCTATTCTTTGGAGCTCTGCATTCAAATAAGTATCTTTCCTTTTGTCCTTTGCCTTTAGCTTCTCTTCTTTTCTCAGCTATTTGTAAGGCCACGTCAGACAACCATTTTGCCTTTTTGTATTTCTTTTTCTTGGGGATGGTCTTGATCCCTGCCTCCTGTACAGTGTCACAAACCTCCATCTGTAGTTCATCAGGCACTCTATCAGATCTAATCCCTTGAATATATTTCTCACGTCCACCATATTAAGGGATATGATTTAGGTCATACCTGAATGGTCTAGTGGTTTCCCCTACTTTCTTCAACTCTGAATTTGGCAATAAGGAGTTCATGATCTGAGCCACAGTCAGCTCCTGGTCTTGTTTTTGCTGACTGTATAGAGCTTCTCCATCTTTGGCTGAGTTTCCTACAACGGAAAGGATATCTTTTTTGGGTGTTAGTTCTAGAAGGTCTTGGAGGTCTTCATAGAACCATTCAACTTCAGCTTCTTCAGCATTACTGGTTGGGGCATAGGCTTGGATTACCGTGATATTGAATGGTTTGGAATGGTTCGTTTGGAAACGAACAGAGATCATTCTGTCGTATTTGAGATTGCATCCAAGTACTGCATTTCGGACTCTTTTGTTGACCATCATGGCTACTCCATTTCTTCTGAGGGATTCCTGCCCGCAGTAGTAGATATAATGGTCATCTGAGTTAAATTCACCCATTCCAGTCCATTTCAGTTCCCATGATGGGAACTCCATTTCTTCTAAGGGATTCCTACCCACAGTAACTCAGATGACCATTATATCTACTGTGGGCAGGAATCCCTCAGAATAAATGGAGTAGCGATCATGGTCAACAAAAGAGTCTGAAATGCAGTACTTGGATGCAATCTCAAATACGACAGAATGATCTCTGTTCGTTTCCAAGGCAAACCATTCAATATCACGGTAATCCAAGCCTATGCCCCAACCAGTAACGCTGAAGAAGCTGAAGTTGAATGGTTCTATGAAGACCTCCAAGACCTTCTAGAACTAACACCCAAAAAAGATATCCTTTCCGTTGTAGGAAACTTTTCATTATAGGAATGTAAAAGTAGGAAGTCATGAAACACCTGGAGTAACAGGCAAATTTGGCCTTGGGAGTACAGAATGAAGCAGGGCAAAGGCTAACGGAGCTTTGCCAGGAGAACGCACTGATTATAGCAAACACCCTCTTCCAACAACAAGAGAAGACTCTACACACGGACATCACCAGATGGTCAACACCGAAATCAGATTGATGATATCCTTTGCAGCCAAAGATGGAGAAGCTCTATACAGTCAGCAAAAACAAGACCAGGAGCTGACTGTGGCTCAGATCATGAACTCCTTATTGCCAAATTGAGAGTTAAGTTGAAGAAAGTAGGGGAAACCACTACCCATTCCAGTCCATTTTAGTTCGCTGATTCCTAATATGTTGACGTTCACTCTTGCCATCTGGTTTGACCACTTCCAATTTGCCTTGATTCACGGACCGAACATTCCAGGCTCCTGTGCAATATTGCTCATTACAGCATCGGACTTTACTTCCATCACCTGTCACATCCACAACTGGGTGTTGGTTTTGCTTTGGCTCCATCCCTTCATTCTTTCTGGGGTTAGTTCTCCACTGATCTCCAGTAGCATATTGGGCACCTACTGACCTGGGGAGTTCCTCTTTCAGTGCCCTATCATTTTGCCTTTGCATACTGTTCATGGGGTTCTCAAGGCAAGAATACTGAAGTGGTTTGCCATTCCCTTCTCCAGTGGACCAGTGGACCGCTGCCCTGGGGTCTGCGTTTGGGCCCTACCCTTCACCCAGAGGCATAGCTGAAGCCCTGGTGATGATGTCAGTTGGGCGTCTCAGGAAACACGGGGGCCGCAGTGTCGGCAAGGGGGCAGTCTGCTCCTCCTGCCCGTGAGGGCCCTGCCTGCGCAGCCGCCGGCATGAGGACACTGGGCTCCATCACCCAGCACGTCTCCTCCTCATGGCACAAAACGGCTGCTCAAGCCCTGGTCGTCACAGCCACTCCCCCAGCAGCACACCAAAGGAAGGGCCAAAGAAAGGCACTCTCCCTGTGAGCACACTCCCCTGAGGCCACATCACAGTGACCAGAACACTGCTCATCAGGGAGGTGGGCAGCGGGGCCATCCTGTGCCTGCCCAAACCAGGGTTGATTCCTGAGGACGAGGGGAGGAGAGAGAAGACCTCCCTGAAGGCAGGAGGATGAGTGTGGGAGAGCCGCTCTGGTGCCCCTTGGCCACTGTCAAAGGGCCCACGACACTTCCTCCTCCCAGGTGGGCCTGCCGGGCTCCCCTGGCCATGTCCCCAGGGCCCAGCCCCGTGCGGGGCCCCAAGACCCCGCTCCGCTACTGCCTGCCGGCCCTCCCTCCTGCTCACGTTGGCCCAGCACTCACAGCCCCTCACCTGCCCCTTCAGCCTCCCACCCCCTGGGCCCCAGGAGACCTTCTCTAGCCCTGGATGTGATCGCCTGGGCCCTGTGGGAGACTCAAGGGGAGACAGTACCACTTGGGGTTCACAGCCCCCAACCCAGGTCGCACAGGAGCCTCTTTTCAACCCCCCCACCCTCCTCCACACTGCGCACCCCTCCCCAGACCACCTGGTCTCCCTCAGCTTCCCAGGCAAGGCGCCCACTGGCTGGCCACTGCTCCTGTCTGCCGCCCTCTCCCTTCTCCTGGCGAAGTATTTTGTTTTACTCAAGGAGCTGTACCCACTGAAACTTTTCTTTCAAAGTCTATCTGTGGCCCAGCTCAAACTAGCTCTGTCCACGGCTTGATGCGGGTCCCTGGCCACTCCCTGCCCAGCTGTCCTGGCATCCTTGTTGCCAAGACTTGCCTTTCCCTCTTGAAATGGCGCATCTGGCAAGCGCGTGCGGCTCGGTTCTGAACCGTTCTGTCCTGTCGTCTGTTCGTCTTTCACCAACATGACACTGTTTGAAACACCCGGCTTTAGAGTAAGTCTCCAAATCCAGGAGTGTGCGTCCCCCACCTTTGTTCTTTCCAGGCCCTTTGTGTTTCCATGTAAACTTCAGAATCACTGTCGATTTTCAAAAGGCGCTGCTGGGACTCTGAGATTGTGCCAAGAGGAAAGATCAGGCTGGAAAGAAGGATGGGTCACAGGTCAGTCTTGGTTCACGAGCTCGGGGCTCACGGGGGGCTTCTAGTTTTCCGTGGATCAGTACTAATGCATCTTCTGTTAAATTTACTCCACGGTAGTTGATGATGTTTTAAAGGCTCCATTTCTGCCCTTCTCTGCTGGCTGTCAGGATACACAGTTGCTGCCCCGTGGCGCTGGTCCTGTTGGTGCAGTGTTTGGTAGATGCCTCAGGATTTTTAACTTCCATGATCACTTTGTGTATGGATAAAAGCCCATCAACCTGAAAAGTGCTCAGTTGTCTTATAAACCTTTAAAAGACCCCTCTCCAGACCCCAAAGGCCCCACAGCACCTCCCCACCCCAGTCTCTTTCTTCCCCATTAGGAGCCGGACTTCTGGACAGAATTATGGATCCAAGTCTTTACTTCCTGCTCCTCCCCATACTCACTCCCCCACCCGCCCTCCCCCACCACCCTATTAGAGACACACCATTCCTGAGCCTCCTCCTGGGTGCTGTTAAAGCTGACAGGACTTCTCAGAGCTGACCTCACCGCTGTCTGGGCCTCATGTGACTGGCTGACCCCTCCCTGCCCCTTCCCCTGGCTCTGGGACCCAGCCCTGCCCGGCATCCTGACCAGCTCTCCAGTCTCCCTTCTGTGTCCCTGAAGCTCTTCCTGCTGCCTGAGGCCCAGGGGTCTCCAGGGCTACCTCCGGACCCGGCTCCCCCTTTGCAATCTCACCCGCACCCCATCCCCTCTGTGCACCTCCCTACAGCCCTGCACCTCCAGCCCTGACCTCTCCTCCCACAAACGTCCGCCCTGATCCACCTGTCCCAGACAGAAGGCCTGCCACCCCCCTGAGTCCTCCAACACCCACCCTTTCCCAGAGCCTCCCAGGGTGACCCCGTGCCCTGTCCGCCTCCTGGGTGTGCAGTGTCCGTGTGCAGTGAGGAGCCCCCGGCCCTCCCCAGCCCCACAGCCATCGACCGCTCTCCGTTCCTGCCCTCACCCTGCGCGGCTGCCGGTGGACGACGATCCTCACCCGCGCCCTCTCTTCAGTCTCCCGCTGGCGCCAGCACCCCGGTTCAAGCTGTAGGAAGGGGAACCCGCCCTCCAGACCTCGGCAGAGGCTACTCCCTTGGCGTCCTCACCCCTCCTCTGTCCAGCACTGTCCACTCTTTCAGACCTCAGCTCAACCGCCCTGAGCTTGGGGCATTCCCCCAACGCCCTTCCAGGGACGGGCCTTCTCCACCAAGGGCCAGGCTCCCCGCTTCCCCTGTGGGGCGGGGCGCACAGATGCTCGGTGAGGTGTCGTGTCCTTCCCCACGCGGGCGGCCTGCCCCTCCCGCAGGCCCAGATCAGGCACACAGCTATTTGCAGGGTACGTGAGTGAGCACGCTGAGGAACAGGGCGGCTTTCTGGGGGGCTGGGAGGGGCTCAGGCGACGGCCAGGGCCGGAAGCTGAGGCATCTTGGACCAGCGACACCCAACCGGGACCCCCAGAATCCAGCGCGGACCGGGGGCAGCTGCGGTCTGCAGCCGGGCCAGGTGCGCAGGCAGCGGCGGGGGCGGGGGCAGGGCTGCGGACCCGCCTGCGAGGGTGCGGCCCCCGCTCCGCCCGGCTCCCCCGACCGGCCCGGGCCCGGCCCCTCCCCAGGCCCCTCCCCAGGCCCCTCCCCAGGCCCTCTCCGCGGGGCTGGTGGGCGCCGGCGCGGTGCGCCTCGCGACAAGTCTGGTCCCGCCGCCGACCCGTAGTCTGCATCCATCCCCGTCGCTAGGCAACCTCGAGGCCCCGGCACAGAGAAAACGAACAGACGTCGGGCAGTGGGCACCTCGGACGCCGGCGCCATGGACCTGGTCATAACGCAGGAGCTGGCCCGCGCCGAGAGCCAGCAGGGTGGGCGGGGGAGGTCGAGACCCCCTGACCCCCACCCCCGGGAGGACTCCGGGACCTGCTGGATCCCAGCCCCTGGGGACACCCCGGGACCGAGGGATCCCTGCCCCCGGGGAGGCCCGGGGACTCGCTGAATCCCAGCCCCTGGGGAGACTCCGGGGCCTACCAGGACCCCCTCCCCACCTTGATGACCCCCGCCCTACTGATCCAGTGACCCCTTGAAGCCAGCACTTCGAGGATGTGTCTGACCTGGGCAAACTGAGGCGCCCTTTTAAAGGAAAGCTTTCGTTTTTCCTAACTGTTCCTCAGAATCACTCACCTCGCGCGGCTCCCGAAGCCTGAGCAGCAGGGCTGCCGCGGGGTTCTCGGGGCTGGGCTAGGGGCCCCTTGCCCCTGGGCTCCTCCCGGGAGAGGAGCGCACCAGCGGGGCCCAGCCTGCCCCGAGTCCAGCCCCGGGGCCTCCTGACCGTCCCCACTGCTGCTCTGCGGGGCGGTGGCTGCTTGATGACCGCCTCTTCCTCACTCCTGTCCTGGTAGACGCTGACTCTCTGAGGAGGGCTTACCAGTTGATTAAGTCCGCCAACCTGGGCAAGTCCGAGTTCGACCCCACAGAGAGCTTCAGCCCCGACCTGTTTGTTGTATGTGCGGAGCAGGCCCTGAAGGTGATCAGTCCCAGGGCTCCTAGGGAGGCAGCTTCAGGGGACCCCGATCTCCTGGTTTACACTGGGATTGGGAAGCGGGGTGGGGGGCCCCTGGTGGGTGGTCCAAGGGCTGCTCCATCTCCCAGCCTCTCCCGGGGCTCTGTTCTCACGCAGATGGGGCAGCGGGAGGTGAGTGAAGACTGCATCCAGATGTACTTCAAGGTGAAGGGGCCAGTCACCCAGTTTCTGGGCCGGGCGCACCTGTGCAGGGCCCAGCTGTGTGCCCCCAAGTCCACGGAAAACATGGTGAGAGGCGGTCCTGAGCCCGGCGTGCTGGGTCCTCCTGATTCTCTTCCTTCTAAGTGATGAAGCCTTGGAGTACACGACCTTGAGTCTGCTGGCACCATAGCTCGTTTGCTGTCCTGAGCTGAATACTTTATTGCTGGCGCTGCTGTATTGCCCCTGAGTTCCTTGGATTCTCCTCAGAGTTCCACATCTCGCCCCGCAACAGTTCCCCCACCTCCAGGGTGGTTTGGTCGGGAGTTGGGTGACCGGGTTCATCGTCAGTAAAGTGCGATGCTGCATTTCCATCTGTGCTTTTCCCTAAGCCCTGGGGTCTGGCTTGTGTCCTTTTGACCTCTGACCTTTGCGTCCTGGTGCATGGTCATGCCTGCTCACAGAGGGGGTGTGGGGGGAGCAGGGGGTGGGCTTTCCGGGAGGGGGTGGGCCGTTCAACCTAACTGCATTCTTTATGTGGTTTTAGGAGGAATTTGAAAATTGTGTGACTCAGTATATGAAGGCAATCAACTTTGCAAAAGGAGAACCAAGGTGGGCACGATGGATCGGCCGTTTCTAATTGGAAGGTTTGAGCCAGAATCTGCCAGGTGGCTCTGTCTGTGTAGGTGACGGGGTTCTGTCTTCTTTTGTTCATGCTTTACTGCAGCTCTGGCCGTGCGCTCACGTCTCCTAACGCTGGAGCTGGGCCACGTGCACCCACGTCTGCCCTGGCTGCGTCCTCTTTCCTGTGCCAAGTCTGTGACCTGCAGACGACCTTTGTCTGCTGTCCCTGTGGGAGCCTCACCCTTGGCCAGTCCCTAGGAGTCTCCTTTTCGGTCCTCTCTGGGGGACTGGTA
Organism: Bos javanicus; assembly: GCF_032452875.1. Taxonomy (NCBI): domain Eukaryota; kingdom Metazoa; phylum Chordata; class Mammalia; order Artiodactyla; family Bovidae; genus Bos; species Bos javanicus. The sequence continues at coordinate 50,723,980 of NC_083893.1, read as the reverse complement.
CTGGGCCCCCTCCCTGCCCTCCCCCGACAGTCCTGTACTCCCCCTGGCCCAGAGCCTTGCATCTGGAGGGGTGATTCTCCTGAAACTCCGGCACAGTTAATCCGTCATCAAAAAGAAGTATTACTGAAATTGTTCAATGTGCATACAAACTGGTGTTGACACAACGTATGTGAGGAGGACTCACTCAGCCCTAGGAGTCGTGTGTCAGCCCTGGGATTATTTGTCCCTCCTCCCTGCGTCTCACGGCCTCCTCCGCGCTGGGGGTACAGGGCCCAGCCCCACAGAGCCTTCCTCGGCAGGATGTCTGGGGGGGCGAGGCCTGACCCCGAGCTGAAGCTCTGAGGACAGTGGGTGTTTCAGGGTGACTGTGCCCTGGAGCCCCGGAGCCCGAGGGGTGGGTGCCCTCGGGAAGGGGTCTGGTCAGTGCTGTGCCCCTCGGTCACGGCAGGGTCTGAGCTGGAGCGGGGAGCACAGCTGCTCCGGGCGGGGCTGCTGCTCTGCTGAGCACGAGCCGGTTCCCTCAGGCAGGCCTGGGCGGCTCTGGGGGCCTCATCGTCCCCTCCTGGCCCCGCAGGTACTACTTCCTGGTGTACAACTCGTCGGTCCTCTACTGGCAGATGGTGAGGCCGTTTCTCAAGCCTGGCTACCGCCACCACCTGGTCCCCAGCCTGGCCCAGATGGTGAGCGCGCTCAGCCAGACGGAGGAGGAGGACAAGGAGTGGCAGGCAGAGCTGATGCTGTGAGTCCCCCGCCCCCGCCGGCCCCTGCGCTCTCTGGGCTGAATTGGGAGCCAGGTTTGGGGCGTCTTGTGTGCAGAAGTTTCTGAACTCTGCGGAAGGCACCACGGTGCCCCGAGCAGACAGGCGTTACCACAGGAAGCGCGCTTCTACTCAAAACCCAAGAACTGAAGAAACTGTGAAAGTAGACATTCCAGCAACAGACAGCCCAGCCGGGATGCGCGCCCCGCCTTGGGAGGCTTGCCCCCAGCATGCCAGCCCCGGGACGGATGGCCCTGCGGGGCCACATCGAGCCGTGTCAGCAGCTGGTCCTGGCCGGGCGGGTGGGCTGAAAGGCCTTGGTGACGCTCTCCTGTATCTGGGGGGTGCTGTGTGCGGCCAGCAACTGCACAGGTGCCGAGAGGGCCCAGAGGGCCGGCCCTGAAGTTGGAACCCGGAGTCTGCAGGTGTTTCTCACCTCTTATGGCAGTTTGGGGAAGCTTTAACAGAAAATTAGTAAAGCCATGTCTTTTCTCTGAAGGCTGTTGTTTGAGGTGCTCGGAATCACAGCTAGACAGGCCCTGGCCCCTTTGTGAGTGGGGGCCAGCACTCTAGGTCTGGGCCACTCAGGTGAGCCCAAGACCATGCATGGGGTGAGGAGCTGTCCAATTTCTGTGTCTTTCTGAAGTTTGTAAAACATAAAGTTGATAAAAATATGATAACCCAGGTTATGCTAGTGGTAAAGAACCCGTCTGCCAGTGCAGGAGACTTAAGAGACATGGGTTCGATTCCTGGGTCAGGAAGCTTCCCTGGAGGAGGGCATGGCAACCCACTCCAGTGTTCTTGCCTGGAGAATCCCCTGGACAGAGGAGGCTGGCGGGGTTTAGTCCATGGAGTCTCAAAGAGTTGGACACGACTGAAGTGACTTAGCCCGCATGTATGCAGTCTGGTTATTAGACCTCCGCGGCAGAACCCGTGGCTGTCCAGGCCTGACACGCACTGTTCTTGTCTCACCCAGGGAGCTCCTGCAGTGCTACCTGCAGGCCGGGGAAAGCGAGGAGGCCGCCAAGCTCTGCGCCACCGCAGCGCCGTTCATCAAGGCTCACGTGCCGCAGAAATACCGGCAGATGTTTGCCCTGATGGTGAGTCGGGATATTCACATACACAGAAAGAAGTCATTTTGTCTGAAAACAGCCAAGACCGTCCGTTGGGATATAGAAACACACACAGGCGCACAGGCGTAGACAGGACAGGCACAGCCTTTCCTTTCCTCGTGACTGAGCGTTTCCTTTTTAACCACACTGAGTTTTTTTTTTTTTTTAATTAGCAGAAACTTCATAAAATAATTACTGAGACAGGGTACGTAAAGAGTGTTCATCACCTATTCATTTTATGTATAAAATTCAACCGAAATTATATGTGCAAAACTAAGCATAAAGCATATGAAATTAGAAAATACTTGTCAGTTACAAATGCCATTTTTAAAGGAGCGATATTTTCAAAATAATAGCTAAGCACGATATCTGGCCTCTTCATAACTGTTTAAATCTCAATATTCTGTTCCATCTTATAACAGGTCCGACATGAGCTAATGGATGAGCTTCAGTTAAAGGAAGAAAGGAGAAGTTCTACCAGCCTGTCTGTCACTTTCCACATTAATATGCTGAAAGCGTAGGTGTTCTGGGGTGGGGACAGATGCTCAGGAGGCTCCGTGCCCCAGGCCGGGGTGTGTGTGCAGTGGCGGCCAGGCTGGAGGGCAGGCCCGACCTTGCCTCCATCTGCTGAGAGGCTCCGGAGAGGCGGCCAGAGTGGGTGTGCTCCTCAGGCAGTGAGGTGGGCGGCTTTTAGGAAGCGGGGACAGCAGTCACGTCAGGTGCCTCTGACAGCCCTGCCGGAGGACACCTGAGACTTGCCATGAGGCTGACAGAATGATGGGCATCTGTGCGTGAAACCCCGATGGGACGGGAGAGAGTGCAAGGGAGGGACTGTGCCTGGCAGAGGCCCGCTGCTGGGACACGCGGGAAATGGGGCGGTGGAGACTCGGTGTGTGAGTGAGGAGATCCGAGAGTGTGAGTGGGGAGGTCCCAGTGTGTGTGAGTGGGGAGGTCCCGGGTTGTGTGAGTGGGGAGGTCCGGGTGTGTCAGTGGGGAGGTCCCGGTGTGTGAGTGGGGACGTCTGGGTGTGTGTGAGTGGGGAGGTCCGGGTGTGTGAGTGGGGAGGTCCCGGTGTGTGAGTGGGGACGTCTGGGTGTGTGTGAGTGGTGAGGTCCGGGTGTGTCAGTGGGGAGGTCCCGGTGTGTGAGTGGGGACATCTGGGTGTGTGTGAGTGGGGAGGTCCGGGTGTGTGAGTGGGGAGGTCCGGGTGCATGTGAGTGGGGAGGTCCGGGTGTGTGTGTGAGTGGAGAGGTCCCGGTGTGTGAGTGGGGAGGTCCCGGTGTGCGAGTGAGTGGGGAGGTCCCTGTGTGCGTGTGAGTGGGGAGGTCCCGGTGTGCGAGTGAGTGGGGAGGTCCCTGTGTGCGTGTGAGTGGGGAGGTCCCGGTGTGCGTGTGAGTGGGGAGGTCCGGGTGCATGTGAGTGGGGAGGTCCCGGTGTGTGTGAGTGGGGAGGTCCCGGTGTGTGAGTGGGCAGGACAGCTGTCCAGAGGGAGGCAGCAGCTGGTCTGGGTTGGACCCAGCCGATGGGAAGGACCCTGCCTCCCGGGCGGGCTGTTGGTGTGGGGCTGGATCTGGGTGGGTGGCTTGTGCACGCTTCCTCAGGGCCCGTTCTTAGTGACAGAGGAAGACAGAGGCTGGACTGGGGGTGCGGGCAGAGGAGCTGTGAGAGGTCGCCAGCAGGCCGGCGGAGAGAAAGCCGGGCGTGTTACCTAGGCCTTCTGTTCGTGGAGGACACAAGTTCATAGACTAAATTAGTTTTAGAATAATTTATTTTAAAGAAATATGACAGGATCTTTTTGTTACTTAATATTTGATTAAATTAATCTACATTCTAGAAAACTGGATCAAAATGATTTACCTGAAGATGTCAACAAAATTCTGAAGGACACCTACAGACGTTTAAGTCAGTACAACCACCAGCGCTTTCCTTCAGTCAGAGAGGAAAAGTAAGTGCGTCCTTCCGGTTTCCCATGTGTGTCCAGCATTTGGCAGCTCCAGGAAAACATGAAAGAAAAGCGAAAATAAACCGTAACCGTGACCCCCAGGCAGGCCTCCGCCGTGTGGAGGCTCTGGGCTGCCTCTCTCTGGTCCTTCTGTCCTGAAGTTTGCACTGATTGTGCATGTGTTTGCACAATCTCGTATTGTGCTTTCAAAAGTCCAACTGACTTCCAATCACAAGTGCTTTTCCAGTTATCACACCATCGCACACCTTCTGAAGAGTCGTCCCACTGGCGGAAGAACAACCCCCCGCCCCTGCCCGGGGTTTCTGTCATCAGTTCTCTGCTCCAGTGCTGGGGGGCTGCTCAGAGCTCTGTCCCGGGCGGAGTTCCCGGAGCTGCTGGCTGAGCGGAAGGCTGAAAGAGAGGTCTGGATGCACCCAGGCTCGAGCTCTAACTCAGAGCAGGTCCAGCTGGGCCCTGGACACGGCCTCCCTGAGGTTTCGGGGGGTGGGAGCTCTGGGGACAGAGCGGACCCAGCGACCAGGACGCCTGCCCCTCCAGGCAGGCCTGCTGCTGCTGACCGAGTGGAACGGCTATTCACGTATCTGCAAACACTTTTTTCCTTCTGTTAATTTTCCAATCATTTTCTCTCCCTAGCTTTCATAGAGTAGTTTGTAAATGCTTTTACTGTAGACTCGCAGGATTTGAGTGCTCCTGCTCCAGTGTGTTTATCAGCTGTTTCACTTTGTTTTACCTTTTAGGTCTTTTAAGATAACTTTTGATGTCCAGATGGATTTTATTTAAGATAAGAATTGTTTGAGCTGATGTTCACCCCCCACCAGTGCTGGGCCAGACACGTTTAAGGCCCTCAGGGAGTCCCCGAGGTCCCAGCCCAGCAGCCAGCTTGGTGGGCACTGACCCGGGTCCCCCGACCCAGTCCTGACCCTCTGCACCTGCCCCGGACTCTGTGCCCGCCCACCCGCCCCCATGCGTCTGTGGCACCCCTGGTGCCAGTTTATGTGTTGTGGCCGAGAGGACACAGCGTCTTCTGCTGCGGTTCCAGTGTGTTCAGCTCCGTCACAGCTCCCACACCTGGAAGCCGCGTGTTCCCTGCTGGCCCAGGTCCCGGGCTCAGCCACTCGCAGCGGCCGTCTGTGGGGTCAGGCCCTCCCTCAGCCCCAGGCGTCATCGAGGGGCCCTCTGACCCCTCCCCACCTGGGCATCAGTGTCTGGAACTCTGGGTGGGAAAAAAAAGGTCTATGAGTTTAAAGCCAAAAAAGGCCTGAAAACCAGTCATGGGCACTTTGGCGGGTTCTCTTCTTAGCTGAGTGTGGCGGGGCTTGGGAAGGCCAGAGGGGCTTGGGTCGAGGCCCGGCCACGGCCCTTGGTGGTCCAGACTGGGTGGGGCTGGGCAGGGGCCCGCCTGTCCATGCAGGGAAGGGAGGTGCCTTCTCCTGCAAAGGACGAGGGGAGGGGAGGGAGATACAGGATAATATCCTCTGAGCTCAGAAGGGTCTTTGAGACTGAAAGCAAAGACCTAGCTCCATGACACGCAGTTAGGAACTCACTGTGGGGGCTGCACACAGAGGAAGGCCTGTGATGATGACCCAGAGGTGTCTGCAGAGCTCAGAGCTGCCAGAGAGGCACGGGGACTCGGGGGCCAGAGCTACAGTGGCACCTGCCTGCCAGCTGGAGCTGAGGGTTTTCCTCCCCTGGGCCCCCGCGACCACTCACCTTCTGCATCAGCAAAGGGCATTCTTGCCCTTGCATGTCAGGTGAAGGCGAGGGGTAGTGTTGATGGACTCCTCTGGCATGGTCCCGCCCCTCGGGAGTGGGTGGACGCTGGGTCACCATCACTGGAAGAGGGCGGGGCGTGGGCCTGCCCACCTGGGAGGAGCTGCCCAAGGGCAGAGAGTCCTGGCCACAGTCAGGCACCGATGCTGCCTCAGGAAGAGCAGGGGCGCCAGCTTGTCCCCAGGGGATGCTGGCGTGTCTGGGGACACCGCGCACCAACCACCCCGTGCAGGACAGGTCCCCACCCAGCAGAGAACCAGCGCGTCCAGACGTGAGGGGGTTAGGCTGGGAAGCCTGGCCTGTCTCCCCCACCCAGAACACTGCCCTGATTCCGGTAGCTCTTTGTTAAGCCTTAAATTCAGGGGGCTCATTCCCCGGCTTTGTTCTTTTTTGGAGTTGCTTATGGTCCTCCAGGTTCTTTGCATCTCTGTCCACACGTTAGCACCAGCCTGTTGGTTTCTGCAGAGACCTGACTGGCCACTACGACCGCTCTGGTCGCCTGGTCAAGGCGTAGGAGGCGTCCGCCTCGAGGACATGTGCTCCCTGGCTGCTCCCCTGCCCCGCGGCTCACAGCTGCGCCTGCACCTGCCCGGAGACGGCGGAGGTCTCTCCAAATCCTGCCAGGGCCGAGGCGGCTGGGCTTGGGAACCCTCGCCATAGGATTCCTTTTGGCTCCCATTTTGTTCATGCCCCCAGAGCGATGGCTGAAGGCTTATTCCAGCCGCAGGCGGGTGTGTTGTTGGCTCCTGTTGACCTAATGCTGTTTCGTTTCTGTTTCCAGAATGATTTTGCTTTTTGAATTAGCCCATCTTTCTCTGATCTTGAAATGCTGGGAGATTGCCTCCGATTGCCTCTCAGACCTGAAGAAGATGGACAGCAAAGTAAGTAGTCGCGGCCAGAAGCCTGCTCCTGCTCACTGTGATCGAGACTTAAAGGACCAAAAGCAGGCATGGAGTTCAGAAGCCCCTCGCCAGGGCGCCCGAGCTGTTCATTGTTGCTGAATTCCCTGCTAGTCTTTTTAAGTGCATTTCACGTGGTTGAAATGATGTGGGTTTTGCACCAGTAGGTCATCAGTGATGATCAGTGTGTTAAAGAGAACATAACCGTGGTGCACACGTGTGGACCCAGTACTGGAGCACCTGCCCACATCAAGCAAATACCAACGAACCTGAGAGCAGAAACAGACGCAACAGCAGTAGGGTCTGTAATAACCCGCTTCCAGCGTGGATAGGTCACCCAGACAGAAGATCAATATGGGTATATTGCGATTGAGCAAAATGAGCCTAATCGACACCTCAGAAGGAGGAAAATGCATGTTCTTCAGGACAGATCATGTTAGATCACAAAACAAGTCTTAACAAATTTAAGATGAGGGAAATCATGTTAAGTATCTTTTTGGACTGAAATGGTGTGAAACTAGAAATCAGCAACAGGAGCTAAGCTAGAATTTCACAGAAATGTGGAAATCAAATAGCATACTCCTGAACAACCAATGGGTCAAAAAAGAAATCAAAAGGGAAAAAAGATTTTGAAACATAGGACAGTGGAAACACAACACACCAATGCCTACGGGCTACAGCAAGAGCAGTCCTCAGAGGGGCGCTGGCAGCCAAAACACCTGTAATATGGAAAAAGGAAGATTTAAAATAAACCACCATATTTATGCCTCAGTTCAGTTCAGTTCAATGGCTCAGTTGTGTCAGACCCTTTGTGACCCAATGGACTGCAGCACATCAGGCTCCCCCGTCCATCACGAACTCCTGGAGCTTGCTCAATATCATGTCTATCGAGTTGGTGATGCCATCCAACCATCTCATCCTCTGTCATCCCCTTCTCCTCCTGCCTTCGATTCATGCCTCAAGAAACGGAAAAAAAAAAAAAACAACAGAACAAAGCCCGAAGTCAGTGGAAGGAAGGAAATAATGAAGATCAGAGCAAAAACAAATGAAAGAGAGACCAGAAAACCAATAGAAAAGATCAATGAAACTAACAGTTGGTTTTTTGAAAAAATAAAACTGACAAACATTAGCTAGACAAGGAAAAATAGAAGATCAAAATCAGAAATGAAAGAGGGGCCTTACAACTGATAACACAGAAATAAAAAGGGTCTTAAGAGACCAATATGACTTACATGCCAGGAAGACAGGTAACCTGTACGAAACTGATAAGTTCCTGGAAATATACAACCTACCGAGACTGACTCGTGGGGAAACAGAAAGTCTGAATAGACCAATGAGTGAGAAGGTTGTATTAGTGATCGAAAAATCTCCAAATAAAGAAACACCCCGTGACCCAACAACCCCACTTCTGGGCATGTACCCAGAGAAAATGCAGCTTAAAAAGACACATGTGTCCCAGTGTTCACTGCAGCATGATTTACAATAGCCAGGACATGAAAGCAACCTGAATGTCAACAGAGAAATGGATAAAGAAGATGTGGGGTACATATATACAATGGAATATTCAGTTCAGTTCAGTCGCTCAGTCATGTCTGACTCTTTGTGACCCCATGAACCTCAGCACGCCAGGCCTCCCTGTTCATCACCAACTCCTGGAGTCCACCAAATCCATGTCCATTGAGTTGGTGATGCCATCCAACCATCTCATCCTCTGTCATACCCTTCTCCTCCTGCCTTCAATCTTCCCCAGCATCAGGGTCTTTTCAAATGAGTCAGCTCTTCGCATCAGGTAGCCAAAGTATTGGAGCTTCAGCTTCAGCATCAGTCCTTCCAATGAATATTCAGGACTGATCTCCTTTAGGATGGACTGGTTGGATCTCCTTGCAGTCCAAGGGACTCTCAAGAGTCTTGTCCAACACTACAGTTCAAAAGCATCAATTCTTTGGTGCTCAGCTTTCTTGATAGTCCAACTCTTACAATGGAATATTACTCGGCCATAAAAAGGAATGAAATTGGGTCGTTTTTAGAGATATGGATGGACCAAGAGACAGTCATATGGAGTAAAATAAGTCAGAAAGAGAAAAATAAATATATTAGTGCATATATTGGAGAAGGCAATGGCACCCCACTCCAGTACTCTTGCCTGGAAACTCCCATGGACAGAGAAGCCTGGTAGGCTGCAGTCCATGGGGTTGCTAAGAGTCAGACACGGGACACGACTGAGCGACTTCACTTTCGCTTTTCACTTTCCTGCATTGGAGAAGAAAATGGCAACCCATTCCAGTGTTCTTGCCTGGAGAATCCCAGGGACGGGGGAGCCTGGTGGGCTGCCGTCTGTGGGGTCGCACAGAGTCAGACATGACTGAAGCGACTTAGCAGCAGCAGCAGCAGTGCACATATGTGGAATCTGGAAAAATGGTATATTAAACTTATTTGGGAAACAGGAATAGAAGCATAGACATAGAGAACAAACATGTGGATCCCAAGGGGGAAAGGTGGTGTGGGATGAATTGGGAGACTGCAATTGATGTATATACACGCTTGATATTATTGTAAAATAGGTAACGAATGAGAATCTGCGGTTCAGCACAGGGAACGCGGCGCTCTGTGAGGAAGTCCAACAGAGAGAAGATGCGTACACACAGCTGATTCACTTTGCTGTGCAGTAGAAACTAACCCGACAGCGTGAAGCAACTGTACCCCAATAAAAATCAAGAAAAAAAAAAGAAACACACACTCAGGACGAGATGACTTCACTGGTGAATTCTACCAAACATTTAAAGAAGAATTAATGCTGATCCTTCAAAAATTCTTCCAAAAAGTTGAAGAAAAAGGAATACTCCAACTCGGTTTACAAAGCAAGCATTACCCTGCTACCAAACCAGACAAAGTAACTATAAGAAAATAAAATACAGGAAGGAAATACAGAAAACAAAACAATCCAAAAAAACACAGTTGCAAAAATCCTCAACAAAATGCCAGCAAACTGAATTCAGCCTCATATTGTGAAGATCAAACTCCATGATCATTGGGATTTATCCTGAAGTCACAAGGGTGGTTTAACATAGTCAGATCAATAAATGTGATCAGATCAGATCAGTCGCTCAGTCGTGTCCGACTCTTTGCAACCCCATGAATCGCAGCACACCAGGCCTCCCTGTCCATCACCAACTTCCGGAGTTCACTCAGACTCACATCCATCGAGTCAGTGATGCCATCCAGCCATCTCAACCTCTGTCGTCCCCTTCTCCTCCTGCCCCGAATCCCTCCCAGCATCAGAGTCTTTTCCAGTGAGTCAACCTTCGCATGAGGTGGCCAAAGTACTGGAGTTTCAGCTTTAGCATCATTCCTTCCAAAGAAATCCCAGGGCTGATCTCCTTCAGAATGGACTGGTTGGATCTCCTTGCAGTCCAAGGGACTCTCAAGAGTCTTCTCCAACACCACAGTTCAAAAGCATCAATTTTTCAGCGCTCAGCCTTCTTCATAGTCCAACTCTCACATCCATACATGACCACAGAAAAAACCATAGCCTTGACTAGACGAACCTTTGTTGGCAAAGTAATGTCTCTGCTTTTGAATATGCTATCTAGGTTGGTCATAACTTTCCTTCCAAGGAGTAAGCACCTTTTAATTTCATGGCTGCAGTCACCATCTGTAGTGATTTTGGAGCCCAGAAAAATAAAGTCTGACGCTGTTTCCACTGTTTCCCCATCTATTTCCCATGAAGTGATGGGACCGGATGCCATGATCTTCATTTTTTGAATGTTGAGCTTTAAGCCAACTTTTTCACTCTCCTCTTTCACTTTCATCAAGAGGCTTTTGAGTTCCTCTTCACTTTCTGCCATAAGGGTGGTGTCATCTGCATAGCTGAGGTTATTGATATTTCTCCCGGCAATCTTGATTCCAGCTTGTGTTTCTTCCAGCCCAGCGTTTCTCATGATGTACTCTGCATATAAGTTAAATAAACACGGTGACAGTATACAGCCTTGATGTACTCCTTTTCCTATTTGGAACCAGTCTGTTGTTCCATGTCCAGTTCTAACTGTTGCTTCCTGACCTGCATACAAATTTCTCAAGGGGCAGGTCAGGTGGTCTGGTATTCCCATCTCTTTCAGAATTTTCCACAGTTTATTGTGATCCACACAGTCAAAGGCTTTGGCATAACATTAAAAGAATGAAGGGTAAATATACGATCATCTCAATAGATGCAAGAAAAGCATTTGAAAAAAAATTCAACATCCTGTTAGGTTAAAAACTTTCAGCAAGAAGTGTGGAAGGAAAATACCTCCACGTAATAAAGAGCACACGTGACAAGCCCACAGCTAACATTGTACTCAAAGGTGAAAGGTTAAAAGCTGATCTTCTAAGGTCCAGAACAAGATGATGGTGCCTCCTCTCGCCACTTCTATTTGACACAGTACTAGAAGTTCTAGCCACAAAAATCAGACAAGAAAAAGAAATAAAAGGCATCCAAACCACAAAGGAGGAAATACGTCTGCCTCTGGTTACATGTGACATGACCTGTTTATACAGAGAAAACTCTGAAGACTCCATCAAATACTGTTAGGACTAATGAGCAAATTCAGTAAAGCTGAAGGATTCAAAATCATCATCAAAAAATCAGTTGTGTTTCTGTACCCTGAAAATGAAATATCTGAAAGAGAAAATTAAACAGTTTACAGTAGCATCAAAAACAATACAATACTTAATAAATTTAACCAAAGAGTTGAAAGACCTGTACACGGAAAACCAGGAGACAGTAATGAAATGAATGAATGAAGATGTGAAAAACGGAAGCATATCCCATGTTCCTGGAAGAGTGAACATTATTAAAATGTCTGTACTACCCCAAACTGACATCCATATCAGTTCCAGTGGCGTGTCTCACAGGAATAGAAAACAAAGGCGATCTGTATGGAATCACAGAAGAGCCAAAGCACTGTCGAGGAAGGACGAACCTGGAGGCACCATGAGCTGTAGTCAAAGCTACAGTGACCACAACAGTGCGGCCCTGGTATGAAAATAGATGCACAGACCAATGGAGCAGAATCGCGAGCCCAGAAGTAAGGCTTCACACGATGTCAACTCACGTTTGACAAGGGCACCAAAACGCCGTGGGGGAGTACAGCCTCTTCAATTAACGATGCTGGGAAAACGGAAATGGCCACACGGAGACGAATGAAACTGGACTCCTGCCTTACGCCTCTCACAAAAGTTAACTTGAAATGGATTACAGATTTTAAGACCTGAAACTGTAAAACTCCTTTAAGAACACATAGGTTTCGGAAAAAAACTATCGACTTTGGTCTGGGCAATGATTGTTTGAATACGACAACGAAAGCAAAAGTAAACAAGGAGGATTACATCAATCTAAAAACCGTCTGCATAGAAAGAAAGCAATAACACAGCGAAAAGGCGACCTGTGACCTAGAAGAAAAATATCTGCAAACCATATATCGGGGAAGGATTTAATATCTATGTAGGAGCTCATACCTCAGTAGGAAATCACCTTATCACCATCATCACCATTCTCCAAAGGGAAACAATGGGCTAAGGGCCTAATAGACATTTTTCTAAAGAAAGTATTCAAGTGCTGCATGAAGAGGTGTTCAGCACCACTAATCATCAAGGAGGTAAAGTCAGAACCTCAGTGAGCATCACCCCACACCTGCTGGGGTGGCTGGTGTCCAGAAGACAAGAGACAGCATGTGTTGGTAAAGATGTGAAGAAAAGGAAACCCTGGTGCTCTGTTGATGGAAATGGAAACTGGTTCAGCTTCTATGGAAAATAGTAAGAAAGTTCCTTAAACTTTTTTTAAAAAGCTGCCATGTGATCCAGCAATCCCACTCCTGTGTATCCAAAGGGACTGAAATCAGATCTTGAAGAGATGTCTGTACCCGTGTTCACTGCAGCAGCATTCACAAAAGCCAAGATGTGGGAGCTGCCTGAGTGTCTGTCTTTGGGTGAATGGATAAAGAAAATGTGTGTGTGTGTGTGTGTGTGTGATGCAGTATTATTTAGCCATGAGCGTTCAAGCAAACTGATGTGCGTGTAATCTGACGGAGCAGAGATTAAGTGGGGAGCAGAAAAAATGTGAAGGAAAAATGGCTCAAAATTCTAAATTTGGTGGTCTGTGAACAGGGAGAGATTATGTACTGAGGAACAGAGAATGACAGCGAGGACTGCCCTGGTGGCCCAGGGGTTAATCCTTCCCACTTCCCACTCCCAAAGCAGGGGCAGGTCCGATGCCTGACTGGGAACTAGAGCCCGCACGCCACGGCTAAGAGTTCACACGCGGCGGCTCAGAGAGAAGTCAAACAAATAAAAATAAAACTTGTCAAAAGAATGGCAGCAGACTTTTTGTTGGAAACAGTATGAACTAAAAGACAGATCAACATCCAAATAATAAAATGAAAAAGGCGTAACTGTTGGGACGTCCCTGGCAGTTCAGAGATTACGGCTGCACTTGCAGTGCAGAGGGCACAGATTCAGTCCTTGGCTGGGAACTAAGATCCCACATGCCTCATGGTGCGGCCAAAAAAAAAAAACATGTCAACCTAAAAAATTGCATTTGGAGAAAATATCTTTGAAAATCAGAAGCAAAGTAAATATTTATTAAAATATACAAAATCTGAAAGAGTCTGACTTTCACTGCAAGAAAGTTTCAAGAGCTTTTTCAAGCAGAAGGATGATGATAGCAGCAGAAATCTGGATCCGCACAAACAGTGAAGAGGGCCAGTAAGGGGGCCACGTGAGTCAGAGCGAGACTGAAGAATCCGTGAAGCGCTTTAAAAGGTACCTGCTGTTTAAAGCAGAGATGATAACACGGATCAGAAGACTCAGCATTATTATGATGTCAGTTCTCCCCAGACGGAGCAGTGGATTCAGTGTGATTCAATCAAAGTCTTGACAGGAGTCTTTCAGAAATTGACGAACTGAGCATAAAATTGTTAGGGAAATGCAGGGGCCCTAGAATAACCCAGAGCAGCTCTGGAAAAGCGGAGCAGCGTCAGCAGGCGTGCACGACCTCGCGTGCAGGCCTGGTGGAGGGGCACCGGGGTTCAGGATGGGCGGCCTGGACGTGGAGATGCAGACAGACAGAGGGCCAGGACGGGGTCCAGAAAGAGACCCACACGCTCGGGGCCTCGGCCTGGACCAGGTGCAGAGGCTTCTGCTGGGGACAGAGCGTCTCGTCCAGAAAACAGCGCCGGACAGGGGAGCAACCACGTGAGGGAAAATGAACACCGGCCGCCCTTCATCCCATGGACAGGATCAACTCAACACGCACCCTAAACCAAGAATGTGAGAGCTCAAATGAGAAAACTTCTGGGGAAAAACAGAAGAAAAACAAGAGGAATCCCTGTGACTTGTTACCTCTCAACCACTCACCCGGCAGGTGGCTCACCTGGAGGCTGACCAGCCCACACTGGCCGGGGAGGGGTGAGAAAGGGATCCCTTTGAAAACAGGTTAGCAGTTTTGTGAAAGTTACATGTACCTGTCTGCCCACCCACCCAGGAAACCCCAGGCCCACGCCGCCCCCCTCCTGCAGCATGGCACCCCGTCCTGACCCCAGCGGGGGTTAAGTGAAAGGAATTGTCCAGATTTCATAACAGAGCATTTGTCTGAAGTCGGTGTCGTTATTTAAAAGTTCTATGTCCAGTGAAATTAACTGAAAAATAAAAACAAAAAATTTTTTTCTAGCTTTCTCATTTAAATCTTTGCATCTTTTAGAAACATTTTAAGTTTTTCATATATATATATATATTTATATTACCTATTTTTTTTGTTGAATTTCTACCGAGTCCGTGAATTATATTTTGAAATGTTTTCTGACATTAGTGAATGTGATTGCTTTCATTAAAACTCTCCGCCTATACAACAACTACTGTGCCCACAGGACCCTGCGAGGCTGATGGAAGTCGAGTGCCTGGAGTATGAATTGGAAGCTGTAAGACTGGAAAATAAAATTAAAACCTACACTCGAGAGGCTGTGGAGGTAAGTTGTGGACCAGGAGCCGGGGCAGAAGCTGAGCCCTTGTGCAGGTCCCTGGACCTTGTGTGTGGACCTGGTTTGGAGGAGGGGCCAGGTTGGAGGAGGGGCCCTGATGGGCACAAGCCAGCCTCCTGTGCCCCGGTCTCCCCTGTGAGCGTGGCCTCTCTGGGAGGAAGTCCAGGGGCCCATGGCCCCGCCTGCCGAGGCCAGCTGACGTCCTCCCGCCTGGCTCCGGCCCCGCGGCTGCCGGGCTCACCCTGTCTGGCGGGCCTGTGGGTTCATGCAGCCTGTTCCCGGGGCTCGGGCTGGGGGCTGGGATGAGACGGGCCTCCAGCCGGGCCCTCGTGTGGCCTGTGTGGAGCAGTCTGCCCCAGCACACTGAGAACACGTGCCCTTGGTGAACACCGAGTCCCCGAGGGCTTTGGCCATCCTGACTCAGGTCCAGGCAAACAGGCGTGCCCCTGCCCTAGTGCGGGGCCTGAGGGGCTCTGGGGAAGCGCTGAGGTCATCTCAGGCGTGGGGAGGTGGGGACCTCTGTGGGGGGTAAGGGGAGACCCCTGGGAGGGTGAGGGGAGGGTGGGAAGGGAGGAGAAGAGGGGGCCCCGAGGCCTGGCAGCGGCGGGTTCAGAGGGCCCTGGTGAGCGTTGCCCCCTTGGTGCCCCCTTGGAGACCGTGGGCTTGTCTAGAGTGTTCCACCGGGGGTTGTGAGGCAGGGGGCTGGTGAGCACGATAGCAAAGTGACAGCCTGAGCCCTGCAGCCTGTCTGCCCCGTGCAGTGGGGTGTGCTCCGGCCGCCGCCGCAGAGAAGGAACCCAGCAATCCTGTGTCTTTGATAGAATCCTGCCGTCGAGAAAGGGAACCAAAATGCCTTGAAACAGGATGAGGGCGGCTGGCGTTGCTCTGGGGCCCCAGTGCCCACTCCCTGGACTGGCTCCCCTGACCCCTGCCCCGGCCCTGCCTGCCCCAGCCCGGGAGGAGCTCTGCCAGCAGACGAGCAGCCCAGCGGGGGCTCCGGGCAGGTTCACGTGCTCTCTTTGGGCCTGGGCTGCCCCGCCAGCGCTGCCCTTCTCGAGGGAGGTCGTGGCTGCCCGCTGGCTGCCTGCAGGTGCCGGCAGGCGGTGTGGTGGGACTGCAGGGCTGTGTCTTCTGCCTCTGCTGGCCGAGGGCTCTTCAGGGGCACCTACCGGTTCACGAGGCTTTGATGGACGCTTCTTGGCAGCCAGGAGGCCCACGGTCTGAACACCATGCCTGCTCTAAACCCCATGACCCAGGAGTAGCGCTAGGGCAGGCCTCCTGGAGCCAGAAGCCAGGCCCCTGGACATGGCTGAGTTCAGGAGCCGGGCAGCCCTGGTGGGCACTGAGGGAGGCCTGGAGCTGCTGAGGCCGGTGCACAGGCTGAGGCCGGCCGGCCCCTGTCTGCTTGGCAGGGCCACGAGCTCCGTGAATACACGGGGCTGGAAGGCAGGCAGCCTCGCCCAGAGGGGCTCACAGAGACGCTGCCACGGCACGCGGTGCCTGTCCGAGGGCAGATCCAATGGAGCCAGAGCTCTCTCTGAGAGATCACGCGGGCTGCTTCCACCGGCAGACTTAGACCGGGGGCCCGGCCCACCTGCGTCATCCGGGGCTCAGGGGCGGGCTGGGGCTCACCCCCAGCCTCACCCGGGCCGCTGTGCTGTGTGCAGGCCCAGCTGGACATAGTGCGGAGACTGGACGCCACGCTGCAGCGGGCCGTGCGCCTGGGCGAGCCCCGGCTCGTCCACACGGTGTGTGCCACCCAGTGGAACACGTGCCTCCCGCTGCTGCAGCACAACCTCCGCCACCACCTGCGGAAGCCGCTGACCAGCCTCGCAGATGTCCTGGAGAAGGCGGACAGGTGGCGGCCTGGGCTGTCCCCGGGGGGGCCGGGGGAGCAGAGGCTCGGGGCAGGGATGAAATCCAGCTCATCTTCCCAGAAAGAGGGCAGGAGCCCACGGCGTCCCCCAGAGGTGGCGGCTCGAGAGGCCGCAGGCCGTGGGGGAGGTGCCCTGGGGCTCAGGGGCAGGGCCCTGCGGGGCAGATGGGGACGCCCAGGTGGCACCCACCTGAGCTCGAGAGGGGCCGAGGGGAAAGGGCTTCATCAGGAGGGTCCTGGGCTGCGGGGCGGGTGACGGCGGTGGGCACAGGGGCTGTGGGCGCAGGCGCGGGAGGGGAGGGGTGGGATGGGTGAGCAGGGAGGGCCTTGGTATTTCTCCTCTCCTGCCCCGGGCGGGGGCCCCGAGGGCGGCTGTGCTGCAGGACAGTCCCTGGCGGACACGGGGCTGCACGATGGGGACTCGGCAGGGCAGAGGCGTGGAGGGCCACCTGGGAGGGTGTCCAGCCGCAGAGAGGGGCCGTGGGGGCCTGCCCCGCCCCCGTCTGCTTCGGAGATTAACTGTGCTGTGTGCTGAGTCGCTCAGTTGTGTCCGACTCTTTGCGACCCCATGGACTGCAGCCCGCCAGGCTCCTTTGTGCGTGGGGATTCTCTAGGCAAGAATACTGGAGTGGGTTGCCATGCCCTCCTCCAGGGGATCTTCCCAACCCAGGGATCAAACTCAGGTCTCCCGCATTGCAGGTGGATTCTTTACCGTCTGAGCACCAGGGAAGCCCTGAGATTAATCAGGGGTGAATTTTGTCGCCATGGTGAGCCCTCCCTTGGAGCAGGGTTCCCAGCAGGGGCGCCAAGGACCGGTTTCAGCCTATGGTCTGGCGAGGTTGGGGCCGGTGGCCTCAGAACCAGCACTGTTCATTTCCTGCGGGCACTTGGGGATCTCGTCTGTGAAGAGTTACATCTCTTCAAATCTGGGATTTTTACTCATTTAAAAACAGTTTCTCCTTCTGGGATCCCACGGGGCTGTATGACAGCTCCTAGCCCATACTCCCGGTCTCCCTGCGAAACTTCCGTGTTCACAGCCCCACCCCCTCGTGACGCACACCAAATTCTGAAGATTTCACGCAGCCCGTTAGTTCTCTTTTATTTTGCAAATTCTCTAATTTTTCTTCCTCTCTTTAGCCTGTATTTTTAAATTTTAATGATGTCGTCTTTCAAAAATATCTTTTTATTTTCATATTTGTTTGGTTTTTTTAAATAACATCTAGTTGCCCTCCTTCTTTCCCTCTGACAGCTCTTTTTCTGGTTAACTTTATTGCGATATAACTGCATACAACAGAATGAACACACTGTCAATGTCCGCTTGCTGTATTGCTTCTTAACCACAGATGGGTGTTGAGTGCTGCTGAACGCTTCTGTAACCGTGGAAAGGAGCTCTGACTTTTCTCCTTTGTTCTTTAACCTGGTGAATTATGCTGATGGGGTTTTGAGTCGTGAACCAGCCTTGCCTTCTCCGCGTGGTCTCGACACACGTGCTTTTTCTGTGTTGCTGGGTTTGATGTCCTTTAGTGTGCTTAAGGGTTTTTGCGTGTATGTTCATGATGAGGATGTTGGCCTGTGGCTTTCTTGTTTTCTAACGCCTTTCCCAGGATTTGACATGAAGGTCATGCCGACTTCATTAAATGGTTTGGGACGGTGGGAGGACTCTTTCTGCTTTGCTTTCTGAAGGGGTTTGTGCAGTGTTGGCGTTTTCTTGCTTAAGCGGCGGACAGAATGCAGTGACGCTGTCTGGGCCCGTCTGAGTGCTTCTCTTTCCATCCTTCCGACTCTCGTGCTGTGGACCTTTCGATTTAAAGTGTAGAACACAACTCCTACCACCCTGTCTTGTCAACGGCGTGCAGCTCGGTCTTTTTCTAAAACCGAGCACGCTGGTCTCCGCCTTGTGACTGGGCTGTTCAGTCTCTGGGTTCAGGGTAATGTCCGGCTCGTCTCCAGTCCCACCGCTTGTCTCTGCCTCGTGCCCTGCCGCTGCTCTCTCCCGCCTTCTTTGAGGCTACCTGAGTTTCTGCCGCTGTGTTTGTTTCTCTGGTTGGCTCGTTTGTCCCCGGTACCCCTGGGCGGGAGGGGCGTCGCTGGAGGGAGCCGGGTCAGTGGGGGTCAGTGCTTCCCACGCAGCAAGAGAAGCCTCTCTGCCTGCCCCCGTCCACCCCACCGTGTGGTTGCTGTCTTGTCTTTTACTTCTAAGTGTGTTATAAGTTCATCTCACAGTGCCGTATTGCTCTTAGCAGCTGGTGGTGTTGTTTTTAAAGAAAATTACAGAAAAAAACAATCTTCCCTTACATTTGCCACTTCCTCGGCGATTTTGCAGTCTCTCCCTTCCTGCTTACGCTCAGATCCAGGTTTCTGCCTGCGGGTATTTCAGCCCGAGCAACTTCCTTTATTTCCTCTTGTAACGCATGACTGCTGGTGAGGAATTCTCTTGGTGAGGAATTCTCTTGGCTTTCGTTGACCTGAAAATGGCTTTCTCTTAGCATCACCTCTGAAGGTTATTTTCACCATTTATTGGATTCTGGGTTTGCAGACTTTTTCTCTTTAAATACTTTGAAGAGGCTGTTTTATTTTCTTCTGGCCTTCATAGTTTCTGAAAAAAACCCAGGAGTTACTTTAAGCGTGGCTCTCCTGTGTGGAAGGTGTCTCCCCCTCCCTGCTGTTTTCAGATTTGTATCTCTTATCTTTTGCTTTCTGCATTTTGCATATTACTTTGCCAACAAAGGTGTGCTAGTCAAAGCTATGGTTTTTCCAGTAGTCATGTATGGATGTGGAGAAGGCAATGGCAACCCACTCCAGTACTCTTGCCTGGAAAATCCCATGGGCGGAGGAGCCTGGTGGGCTGCTGTCTATGGGGTTGCACAGAGTTGGACACGACTGAAGCGACTTAGCAGCAGCAGCAGCAGCATGTATGGATGTGAGAGTTGGACTGTGAAGAAAGCTGAGCCAAAGAACTGATGCTTTTGAACTGTGGTGCTGGAGAAGACTCTTGAGAGTCCACTGGACTGCAAGGAGACCCAACCAGTCCATCCTAAAGGAAATCAGTCCTGAATATTCATTGGAAGGACTGATGCTGAAACTCTAATACTTTGGCCACCTGATGTGAAAAACTGACTCATTGGAAAAGACCCTGATGTTGGGAAAGATTGAAGGCAGGAGGAGAAGGGGACGACAGAGGATGAGATGCTTGGATGGTATCACTGACTCGATGGACATGAATTTGAGCAAGCTCCGGGAGTTGGTGATGGACAGGGAGGCCTGGCATGCTGCAGTCCATGTGTCTGAGTGACTGAATGAAACTGATTCCTTAGAGCCTTTAAAAAAAAAAAAAAGTCTTTTTCGGGGTTTGCTGATATACTCAAATATGTAAGATGATATTTTCATCAAATTTGGGAAATTACTGGCTATTATTTTTTTAAGTATAGTTCTGCCTCATTTGCTCTTTTGGGGGAGCATGAGCTACAACACTGCATACTGTCTTAACTGGTCTCTAAGGCTCTGTTCATTTTCTTCTGGGAATTTTGCTTATGTGGACCATTTTTAGAAACCTTGTGAATTTGTTACAGTCTTGTTTCTGTTTGATGTTGTGGCTTTTCGGCTGCCAGGCGTGTTGGATTCTCAGCTCCTCAACCAGGGATGAAACCCACACCTCCCGCTTTGGAAGGTGAAGCCTCAGCCACCGGACTGCCTGGGAAGCCCTGGCTCTGTTCACTTTTAAAAAATCTTTTCAGTACGTTCTTCTGGTGGGATAGTTTCTATTGATCTGACTTCAGGTTCACTGACTCTTTTTCTGCTCTCCGATCTGCTGCTAGGCTCAACCAAGGATTTTTTCGTTTCAGTTATTACAGATCTTTTGCTGCAGTGTTTCCTTTTCTTCCTCTGCTGAGATTCCCTGTCTGTTCTCTCATTAGCAGTGTTTTCCTTCAACTTTTTGTACGTATTTATTTTTGTGTTGTAATATCTGCATTAAGGATTTACCTGCTAAACCCAGCATCTGGCCCATCTTGCATCCTGACTGTGGGTCACCTTTTCCTGTTTCCTGGCGTATCGTGCACTGAACGTTGGTTCAACTGTGGCTGCTGCGCTGTGGAGTCGTGGACTCTGTGGTCTTTTCAGGAAAGTGTTGATTTTTACTTGCTTTTGTTGGCACTTCAGTTTCTGGCTGAGAGGTGGCTCCGTGTTTCCTTGGCTGTGTCTCTGGAAGGTCATGGTACTTTCCAGCCTGCACCGTGTTCTCTGCAGGCTCTGATGGTACGTTCTCCTTGGGTGGGTCAAGAGCGCTCTTCCTGGGCCTGCACTCCTGGGGAGAAGCCCCGTGCAGTCTCAGCTGACGTCGGGTGAGAGAGCAACACCCAGCTGTCTCCTCTGGGGAGAAGCCCCGTGCAGTCTCGGCTGACGTCAGGTGAGAGAGCAACACCCAGCTCTCTCCTCTGGCGGGCAGCCCGGCAGCAGCTGGTCCGGTTCCAGGTCCAGTTCCACTTCTCCAGCCCCGAGCGGAGGGCCCCCTCTCTGGGCTCCTCTGCCCCGGCTGCATGGGTCCATTCTGCCCGCGGTGCCTCAGAACAGTGTCTCCAGGAGGCCCCAAGCATGGGCTCCTTCCTGAGTTTCCTGCTTCAGGGCCCCGGGCTTGCACTGCCCAGACCTGGGGCTGTTCGGTCCAACTTTATGCGTGGCAGAGACCTGATCACCGCTGGAAGCAGAGTAACTCTGAAAATTACTCCTTTCAAGCCGTCTTCATCTGATCCTGGTCATCCTGTTTTGCAGGGGCGGGTTCTCTCGTCTGAGTCTGTTGTCTGCTCACCCTCATCTCCGTGGCCTCCTTGAGGCCATGGCTGGCTAGTGTGTTCCTGGAGGGACTGTCCTGCTGTGATGGTGTTCAGTCACTGTCTTGTCAGATTCCTTGTGACCCCATGAACTGCAGCACACCAGGCTTCCCTGTCCTTCACTATCTCCCGCAGCTTGCTCAAACGCATATCCATTGAGTCGATGATGCCATCCCACCATCTCATCCTGTGTCGTCCCCTTCTCCTCCTGTCCTCAGTCTTTGCCAGCATCAGGGTCTTTTCCAATGAGTTGGCTCTTCACATCAGCTGGCCAAAGTATTGGAGTTTCAGCTTCAGCATCAGTCCTTCCAGTGAATATCAGAGTTGATTTCCTTTAGGATTGACGGGCTTGATCTCCTTGCTGTCCAGGGGACTCTCAATCGGCTTGCCTCAGCTGGCTCCTCAGGTGGTTCAGCCCAGGACGAGTCTCACATTGTGGATTCAGGGTCAGGCTGCCCTGAGCACACCCCGTGGCCCTGGGCCAGCTTCCTTCTGTGGGCCTCTTCTCTCCCTGCCCCAGGGGGAAGGGACCCGTCGCTGGCTACCATCCAGGCTTCCAGGCAGAGACTGTGGAGCCAGTTCCCTGACGGGAGCGCAGACCTCACCCTTGGCCTCAACCGGGTGCCCTCTCCTGCCCACGACTCCCAGGTGCCCTGACCTCTGCCTCCTCATCCCCGAGGCTACAGGCCTAGCCTGTGATGCTCTCACCTCGTTTTGGAGGAGGGTCGGCACGTGGGTCCCATCAAACTTTAACTAGACCCAAGTTATCGGCCTTGTTGATGCTCCTGTGCAGCACAGAGGTTGTGCCGGAGGCTGCAGGTGCTGTTGATGCAAAGGCTTTGGGGAGACCGTGGTTATCGTTTTAGACGCGGGTGGCTCCAGCAGGGACGCAGCCGGAACAGAGGCCAGGCAGGGCCCACAGCCTGCGGACACACGGCTGCTCTGAGCCGGGATGTGTGTGCCACAGCTGATGAGATGGAGAGACTCAGAGCAGAGCAGAGAGGGCCCACCCCCCGAGGCAAAGACTGGGCCTCAGTTCAGTTCACTTGCTCAGTCACGTCTGACTCTTTGCAACCTCATGGACTGCAGCACGCCAGGCTTCCCTGTCCATCACCAACTCCCAGAGCTTGCTCAAACTTATGTCCATTGAGTTGGTGATGCCATCCAACCATCTCATCCTCTGTCGACCCCTTCTCCTCCTGCCTTTAATCTTTCCCAGCACCAGGGTCTTTTCCAATGAGTCAGTTTTTCTCATCAGGTGGCCAAAGTATTAGAGTTTCAGCTTCAGCATCAGTCCTTCCAATGAACACCCAGGACTGATCTCCTTTAGGATGCACTGGTTGGATCTCCTTGCAATCCAAGGGACTCTCAAGAGTCTTCTCCAGCACCACAGTTCAAAAGCATCAGTTCTTCAGTGCTCAGCTTTCTTCACAGTCGAACTCACATCCATACATGACCAGTGGAAAAACCATAGCTTTGACTAGACGGACCTTTGTTGGCAAAGTAATGTCTCTGATTTTTAACATGCTGTTTAGGTTGGTCATAACTTTCCTTCCAAGGAGTAAGCGTCTTTTAATTTCATGGCTGCACTCACCATCTGCAGTGATTTTGGAGTCCCCTCAAATAAAGTCTGCCACTGTTTCTACTGTTTCCCCATCTATTTGCCATGAAGTGCTGGAACTGGATGCCATGATCTTCGTTTTCTGAATGTTGAGTTTTAAGCCAACTTTTTCACTCTCCTCTTTCACTTTCATCAAGAGGCTTTTTAGTTCCTCTTCACTTTCTGCCATAAGGGTGGTGTCATCCGCATATCTGAGGTTATTGATATTCCTCCTGGCAATCTTGATTCCAGCTTGTGCTTCATCCAGCCCAGCGTTTCTCATGATGTACTCTGCATAGAAGTTAAATAAGCAGGGTGATAATACGCAGCCTTGGCCTCGGGCTGCACTAGCTCACTTTCTGGTGATGCTAGGAGCCCTCGCGGTGCCGCCCCACCTGTGACGCCGTCTGCCCCCCAGCCTCGTGGCTCACCAGTGGTCTCTGAGACCTCCCGGGGTCCGCAGGGCCCTCCTCTTCATCCCTCCTGTGGGTCCTGGCAGCAAGGCAGGCGGAAGGCAGGGCCAGAAAGCCGGGTGCCGGGCGCCGGGCACCCGCGGTGCCGCCATGCCCGTGACCACGTCTGCCCCCCAGCCTCGCGGCACAGCTGCGCTGCCAGGTCCATGTGGAGCTGGCGCACATCGAGGAGGACGCGGACCGGCTGGAGCCCGCCACGGAGCACCTGAGGAAGGCCGCACTGCTGGACGGCCTGGGCCTCTACCAGGACAAGATCACAAGGGCCCTCAACCGCCTGCAGCTGTGCACCTTGCTGTATCAGGTGCCCGCCCGCGACGAGGACAGGGCCACCATGGCCATCGAGCAGGTGCCGCAGGCGCCACTCCTGGGGTGGCGGCCTGGCAGGCCCCGAGGGGCGGGCGGGTGCCGCTCATCACGCCTCCTCCCCTCTGCAGGCGAAGAAAGCGATGCCCAAGGACAGCGTGCGCAAAAAGCGGGCGCTGCTGGTGAATGCGGGGCTGGCCCTGGCCCCCGACACCTTCCAGATCGTGCTTGACGGCGAGAACGAGGCCAAAGGTGCGCGGGTGCTCTCAGTGGGAGCGCCCGGGGCAGCCCCCGGCCCACCCGGACCTCCGCCTACATGGGCCTCTGTACCCATGTGCAGCCGCCTGCCCCACCTTCCTAACCTGACTCTCGGAGCAGGGCAGGGGAGCTTGTCTCCTGGGCCTGCACGGCCCGCCCAGCGGGAGGCAGTCCCACCTCCTTCCTTCCTGTCCTGCCAGGTGTGAGGGGCTCGGGCCCTGAAGGGAAGGTGCCCCAGACACACGGGGCTTGGTGCACTGCACCCAGCGAGGGCTTAGGCAGGAGAAGCGGGCTGACGGGCAAGGGGCTTCAGCGGGGTCTCCGCCAGCCAGCTCCTGAAGACCTGGGCATGGGTGGCGGGCATTGGGGGCCAGCCTGGCGGCTGCAGATGACAGTAAGTCTGCCCGCCAGCTGGTCTTGGCGCCTGGAGTCCCTTCCCGGACAAGGCACATTTAGGGAGACCTAACTTTCATGAAAAGATCAAAAAACGCCGGTGGGAGGCTCTGCCCCAGCCTGTCCCTAGTCCCGCGTGGGCTGGTTTCGGGCGTGTTCCCTGGCCTGCTGCGTCAGCACCCCGTCCTGCCGGCCCCTGCAGTTTCCACCGGGAAAACCCGGGGCCGCTTCACTTACCTGTTTGCCAAGGCGCGGCACCACACGCTCAGCGTGGACAAGGCCGTGGGCCACCTGCGGCGCCTGGGGGGCCAGAACGACAAGGAGCGGTGAGCAGCCTGGGGGTGCAGGGCCTCGGGTCGGGGTGGGGGGGGCGAAGCGCCGGCCCACCCTCCTGCCCCGCCCAGGCGGCCCCTGGCTGCTTCCCCGAGCGAGGTATGGCCCGCACGTCTGTGCAGGATACACATCTGGGCGGAGCTGGCCAAGGTGGCCCGGAAGCAGAACGTGTGGGACGTGTGCCGGACGGCCAGCCGCTTCTGCCTCCTGTACGACAGTGTCAAGGTGAAGAAGCTGGCCAAGTTCAAGCGAGGTGGGTCCCTCCAGCCACACATGGGCACCTGCGCCGGCGGGCTCTTCCCAGGCACTGGGGGGTCACTGTGGGGTTCACCAGAGCTCAGGAAGGGGTCATGGGGCCGGAGCCCGCAGGCAGAGGCTGGGCGGGGGCGCCCCTCCACTGTGAGCCCTGGGTCCGGCTGAGTCCAGCCTGCAGGTCTCTGGAAGCGGTGGTCTTGGGGATGGTGAGGACACGGGGGCATGCCAGGAGCCCCAGGGGGCGGAGACGTGGGTGTTGCGGGAGCGATGGGGGCTTCTTGAGGGGCAGAACAGCACACGCAAAACCAAGAGCTGACCTGTCTGTCGGGGAACCAGCTGGAGGTTCGCTGCGGCCAAGCTGGCTTGGGGAGCCCTCGCCACCCCCAGGGCCCTGCACTTGGGAGGTCAGCCTCCCACAGACCCCGCCCCTCACCCCGCCCCCCCCCTTCTCAGGGACCGTGCCAGCCCTGAGAAGCACTTCAGGCTTTGACGGGTGGCACTCTGGTGTTTCAGGCAAGAAGAAGAAGGGCTGGGATGGCCCGGGGCAGGACTCCTGGGGCCACTCGGAAGCTGCCCTGCAGAAGCAGGCATCCCCCACCCTCCTGCGCAAATTCGCGGAGGTGGGCTTCATCAGCGCTGAGGTGCGTCCCCATATGTGCGCAGACGTGACCGTCAGCATCCAGCCCTGCTCCCCAAGTGGCCTGTCGCTTACGAAAGTTTTCCTCCATTCTTGGGAGGTTTTCTGGAAGAAAAATATGTCAAAATGTATTGTGAGGGGTGTTGATGTTCATTGTCGTTGGAAGGAGTCTGAACTGTGAGTCCCCAGCCATGTGGGTCCCGGGGGCTGGTTGGTCCTGGACCTGGGCGTGTCCTGGCCCGAGAGTAGCTTCAGTAGCACTTTGAGCCAGGTATGAGAGAGAAACCTGGCCTCTGCTGTCATCTCGGAGGCTGTTGAGGCTGCTGGGGACCAGCCCCCACAGCAAGCCGGCCCCCTCTGTGAGCGTGCAGAGACCCCAGGCCAGCCGGAGACCCCACCCCAGGCCAGCCGGGTGGTGC
This sequence comes from Bos javanicus, assembly GCF_032452875.1. Lineage (NCBI taxonomy): Eukaryota > Metazoa > Chordata > Mammalia > Artiodactyla > Bovidae > Bos > Bos javanicus. The sequence goes on along the minus strand of NC_083893.1, from coordinate 50,698,096 downwards.
AGCGGGGGGCCTGCGAGTGCACACAGCGGTGAGGCCACTTGGGGTGGTTTGTTTGGGGGTCGAGGGAGCAACCTGGCATAACCCAGACAGACGCTCCCGGGCTTGTTCAGTGAGCATCTGCCGGGCACCTCCTGAGGGCTGGGCCAGTGCTGTGAGGGGGGCAAGTGAGCGGGCCCAGGGTGTCAGGCAAGGCGCCTGCCCCCATCCTCAGTCCCGTCTCAGTCCCGTCACCCTGCCCAGTGGCCTTGGCCGCCTCCGGGGCGTCCGTGCGCGGCCGCGGAGGATGGGGCCCGGGCTTGGTGGCCCCTGCGGCGTGAGGGGCACGTTTGTTTTGGGAGGCTGCATCTCTGAGACGCAGGTGTGTGGGGGGAAGAGACATCACCTGGGGCAGGGAGGGCCTGGGGTTAAAGGCCTGCAGGCACCGTGCCAGTCCCTGCTCAGGGGTCTCTGGCCACTCCTCCCTCCGCAGGCCACCGTCCACCTGCTGCAGTCAGAAGGCGTGCAGCTGAACAACCGGCCCACGCCGCCCGAGGACGTGAGCCAGCACCCGATGGGCTACATACCCGAGTGCCCAGAGGACAACGCTGAGTGGATCATGTACCGGTGGGGCACTGCCCGTGGGGCTGGCGGTGCTGCCTGCGGGGCTGGGGGCGCAAGGCGGGGGCTGGGGACACGAGGCGGGAGCTGGGGGCGCTGTCCGCAGGGCTGGGGGCGCGAGGTGGGGGCTGGGCTGAGCTCAGCGCTGTGAGGCAGGGGCTACTGCCCGGCGTGTCTCATGGCTCACACCGGTGCCCGTGTGGCCAGTCTTTCCTGTTACTAGTGGAAACAGGATGTGAGGGGGGTGGTGGTCACGGGGGAAGCTGTCCCGGAAGTCTGTGATTGGGACGAGGGTCCTCAGGAAACCCGCAGAAGCCTCATCCACGTGAGAGGCAAGTGCCATTCAATCAGGAGAGCGAGGTGCTGTCGTAGTAACAGTGTTTTGCTGTTTTCATCTGAAGTGAAGCGTGCCCCCACAGTGAATGTGGCCGTGAGTGACCGTCCGTAGGGCCGTCGCGGGAGCCGAGGCCCTAGCTGCCCAGTGACCTCAGAGACGGGCCTGCTCCACTGGCTGCCCCGGTGGCCATGCCCTCATACGTGCTCACTGTGGGTTTCCTGCGTGCCCTTTGCCCGGGAAGGGCTCAGGGAAGGACCCCGACTTTGTGCAGACTGCGTTTGTCTGGAGGTTTCAGGGCACAGCCTGGGGCTAGGGCCGGGTTCCCCACGCCTGGAAGAGGGCCAGGCTGCATCTGCCCACAGCTTTTGTGTAGCCTGCCAACTCACAGTGGTCTTGACATGTTTTAGTTTGTGAAGCTCAATAGCAAAAAAGACACAACAGAGGAGAGACTGTGTAGCCGTCAAACCCCAGGTGCGGGCCGTCTGGCCCTTTACGATAAAGCTTCCCCAAGCCTCGGTCTGAGGCAAGCAGGTCCCGTGTCCATGTGGACCGAGGAGGGCAGCCTGTGAGTGATGGGCCGGGGGAGCCAGCCACAGGCAGGTGCAAAGGTGGGCAGGCAGCTTGCAGGCCTGGCTGGGGGTCCAGCCTCAGACAGGGATGGGCAGGGAGCTGGGAGGGCGGGGGAGCCAGGCAGGTCCTGTCCTTCAACAAGAATGACGGGCAGCCCCGACAGGGCAGCCTTCTGAGCCCCGGCTCCAGGGACGGCTTCTGGCTGGTGTCTGAGTGCCGGCTTGGGCAGAGTCTGGCTCCCGGAGAGCCTGACGCACGCCTCCCACAGGAGCTGGGTCGAGGGCCTCTCGCAGTACGCCATGAACTGCTGGCTGCGCTCCGCCGACATCGGGCAGGAGATCCAGGAGCCGTGGATCGTGCAGAATGCCGTGGTCTATGTGCTGAACCACAACCACCACCTCATCAAGGCCGGGCGGCAGCGGGAGCTCCTGGACGCCTTGTACCACCTGCTGGGCATCATGAAGGCCGTGGGCCACAGCGGGTGCGTGAGGCTGCCCAGGCTCCGTCCTGCTGCTGCCAGAGACCCTGGGCTTCAGGCTGCAAGCCGGGGGGCAGACATGTGTCCCCTTGGGGGAGGGGCGTGCGGGGCCACTGGCACCCGGCAGGGATGGGGCTTCTGTCTTACTGGCCGTGCACCCCAGACAAGACACGCACCCGCTCTGAGCCACAGGGCAGCATGGGGGCATCGTTCGGGCGCCCTCATGCCCACACGCGGATTCCCAGCCTGTCCCAATCTGTTCCAAGCAGAGGGATTCTGGGAAAGGTTGGCAGAGGCCAGAGTCTCACAGAGACAGGGCTGGAAACTGACCTGGGTGCCTGTGTTTCCTTATCGGGGGAGAAACGCCAAAGCATCAAGTCAGGTCAAAGGTCAAGGCTTTCCCTCATGATGAGCTTTTGAAGCCTTCTTTGTGTTTTTTGTTGGTTTGGCTTTTAGCCTAAACACTCAGATTTAAAGGTTTTCGATGGATCCTGAAGTAGGAAGGCTGGAGTGAATCAGGACCCAGAGATGTCCACACACGAGCACACAGCCAGAGTGGGCCATGGGGCAGGGGCCTGCCTGGTGCCCTCGGCTCTCCTCTGGGCACCAGACCCAGCAGGGTCCCCGGGACCGTGGGTGCTGGTGGGGGGGGGGGCGTGCCTCTCCTCCTCAGGCTGTCGTCTGCGTCTGTGCTCATACAGATCAGACGTGTTTGCCGGTTCTGGCGGTTCTGGCACTGAAACTTTTCAAAGAGAAGCAGGGAGATTCTGGCCCAAGCCCGCTTACCTGGCACCCGATGGAGGGCCTGCTAGACGGCCCAGTGGTGGGCATGCGCCCAGGCCCCACAGACTCCCTGGGGGTCCCGCCCATGCAGCGCAGAGGTCGCCCTGCAGCCGGCCTTTCACAGCGCCACCGCGGCTCCCCTTGGGGCGGCCTGGCCTGGACGTGCTTGTCTTGCAGGGACTCACTGCTGCTGGCAATGCTGTGCAGCGCACTCGCGCGAGGCCTGATCATCCACTGGATCCCTGCCCTGGCGCCAGAGAAGGCCAGGAAGCAGGCGCGCTCCAACCCGCTCCACATGCCGCTGGACCCCGAGGCTGCCTCTGAAGTCAGGGCCGCCGTGGAGGTACCTACGCCCAGCAGACAGGGCGGTGCGGGGAGGGCAGCTGAGGAAGTAAGGCTGGGGGCTTCTCAACTGCCCGCAAATGGGGCTGGGGGCGGGGGGTGGGTGGGCCGTGCTTTCTCTAAAAATGAGGACTTCTCGGGCACTGTCCACCTGCTGTGATACCTCACTTGGGCTTATCTGGAGGCACCAGGCCAGAGGTGCCTTGGCACGGCCCTGCCACCCTTGAGCTGTGAGCAGAAGACCATGGGAGTGAGGGGTGGGGAGCATCTGGGGACCCAGCAGGCGGGGCTTATCCCCTGACTTTACCTCCCGGTGGCATGGACTGGGGTAGTCATCCCAGCCAAGAAGGATGGGAATTGATGGTGCTGACCAACACCTGGTGACCACCATCCCACACGAGTCCACGTGAAGGAGAGTGAGTTCCCGCAGCTGCCCTGAGTCTGGGCCCAGAGCAGCACCTCCTGCGGGGGTACAAAGACCACCTCTGCCGCGTGCTGTAGGCCCGGCTGTGACACAGGATGGGGAGAAAGGTCAAAGGAGCTGCCGTGTCAGGCTGCAGGGGCGCCTGGGCCCCAGGCAAACTGGGCCGGCTGCAGTATCTGGCAGGGATGGCAGAGCTGGGTGGAGTGGGTGAGGGCTCGGGCAGAGGGCAGAAGGCAGCGACGTGTGAGGCTCCCAGGGGTCCCACCAGAAAGGGAGGGGGCAGAGGGCAGAAGGCAGCGACGTGTGAGGCTCCCAGGGACCCCACCAGACAGGGAGGTGAGCCTGGCCGCGCTTGCTGGTGCCTGTCCGATGGCTTCCAGACCATCCAGGAGAGCAGGCCATGAGGCACGACTGTTCTATGGCTGGGTATCTGGCAGGAAGAGCCAGGCCAGCGTGCCCATGGAGGGCAGGTGACTGGATCTGGGATCCACCATGCCCTCTGCTGTGGGGTCTGATGGGAAGGGGTCTTCCCAGGCTAGCCCAGGAAGGGGATGTCCTTGGCCAGGCTGTGCAGAGGAACAGCGGGGGCAGACCCGTCAGCCCCCTGGGTTTCTGAGCTGCAGGGTCTTGAGCAGTTCACGAAAGACAGGTGTTCATGGTACACTTTTGGGGAAAAATGAAACCTCAGCAAACATGGAGCAAAATGGGGCCCGTGGTTAGTGCACGGCATGGTGGCTGCAGGGGCCAAGCCTGTGGCCGGTGATGGGGTTCCACCCCCAGTGACAGATAGGGAGCCATGGCCTCAGTCACGGCGGGCGGGGCAGGAGCGCAGAGGCAGCATCAGCCACTGGGTCGCGGTCCGTGGGGACCGGCGGTGCTGTGGGGACCTGATGGCAACACCAGGGGCTGGGCTCGCCACGGGGTGAGGGCACGAGGGGGTGAGGGCACGAGGGGGTGAGGGCACGAGAGGACGCGGCCGCAGCCGCCGCGCCTCATCGCCTCGGGGCTGGGCCTGTGTGGACCACTTTGCCGGCTGGACCGAGAGCCAGGTCCACTTGTTTTTGCACATGGGGTCTTGGCCCGGGTTCCCTGTTTGGATTCAGGTATTGTGAACAAGAGCCCCTCCATTTCAGATCTGCGAGTTTGCCCTGAACCTGACCAACGGGATGGAGCCTGAGGAGGTGGTGCCGGTGAGTGCCCGGCAGCAGCTCATTGCAACGTGGGTGAAGGGCAAGCAGCTCCTGCAGCAGCAGATCGGGCCACGGCTGGGCGTGGAGGAACAGGTGCTACCAGCAGCCTGGGGGCGGGGCCTGCTGGGGGCGGGGCCATGTTGGAGGCGGGGCCGTTCTGGGGGCGGGGCCGTGCTGGGAGGCTTCCCGCTGGAGGCTCTGTCCTGGCTGTGGCTGCCACCCCTAGGGATGGGGCAGAAGGCTTTCTCGAGCTGCCTGGCCACAGCCTCCCCTCCTTCCTCCAGCCGATGGCCGTGGTTCTAACTGTCCACCTGCTGTGATACCTCACTTGGGCTTATCTGGAGGCACCAGGCCAGAGGGGCCTTGGCAGGGCCCTGCAGCCCTTGAGCTGTGAGCAGAAGACCACGGGAGTGAGGGGTGGGGAGCATCTGGGGACCCAGCAGGCGGGGCCGGGACACGGACGGAGCCCACGGGAGGCTCCGTCGGCCCAGCTGGACCAAGACACACTGGTTCAGGTGGGAAGTGAGGCTGGCGAGGGTGTGGCCCTCAGGGAGGGGCATCTAAGCTTGGCAGGAGCGAGCATGCATTGGAGCCGGTTCAAGGAGGTGGCCCGCAGGCACAGGGCCACCCGCTGTGCCTGCCAGTTGCCCCCCATGTCTGGCTGGGTCAGCTAGCTGCCCAATCACCTTAGGGGCTGCAGTGCCTGCTCCCGTTTATCTCATGAAAAGATAACTTGGAGACAGGAAGGAAGGAAGGAAGGGAAGGGAAAGTTGCTCAGTCATATCTGACTCTTTGTGACCCCAGGGACTACACAGTCCATGGAATTCTCCAGGCCAGAATACTGGAGTGGGTAGCCTTTCCCTTCTCCAGGGTCTTCCCTACCCAGAGATGGAACCCAGGTCTCCTGCATTGCAGGCGGATTCTTTATTGGCTGAGCCACCAGGGAAGTCCTTGTAGCTTCCCTCGTTGCCAAGTCTTTCGCTTCCCTCGTAGCTCAGTCGGTAAAGAATCTGCCTGCAATGCAGGAGACCTGGGTTTGATTCCTGGGCTGGGAAGATCCCCTGGGGAAGGAAATGGCAACCCACTCCAGGATTCTGGCCTGGAGAATCCCGTGGACAGAGGAGCCTGGCAGGCTCGGGGTCACAAGAGTCTGGCACAACTTAGTGACTAAACCATCTCGGAGACAGACTTTCCCACTAATTGCTCCTATTGTCGCTGAAGAGCCGCTGTCACAGGGCTCACGTCCCAAGTATTCCAGGCTCTCCAGCCCCTGGGCCTCACGGCCTCGGTGCCTTCCTCCCATCAGAGCACCAGTGAGGACATCAACTGCACGACCAGAGTTCTTGTCGCTCTGGAGATGTACTCCTGCAACGGGCTGGGCCTCATGGACTTCACTGTGCCCCCCTTAGCCCAGGTAGGTGTCCCCCCACCCTAGAGGTGTCCCCTCCTCCCACAGATGTGTCAGCTCATATCCCACAGGTGTCCCCTCCCCCACAGGTGTCCCCTCCCCACAGGTGTCCCCTCCCTCCCCCAGCCCAGGCCGGTGTCACTAGGCGTCTGGTGGGCATACCCAGGGGCTGTGCCCTGATAAGCCTACCCGACTCGGGTGCTTATTTGAACCCTGTTGTTGAGACAAGGAACGTGGTAGAGGGCCGAGCCCCGTGCTGGAGTCCCACCCACGTCTTCAGCACAGCACTCACCCGCCTCCAGCAGCGCCGAGGTTCCCTCAGGGCCTCCGAGTCTGGTTTCCTGAGGGCTATGTCTGTGCTTCTCCACACTCCGCCCAGGGCAGGGCCGCCTGTGTGGCAGGAAGGCAGTGTGGACCCTGGGACATTTGTCCTCGACCTGCCAACCCACCCGGGCTTGGCCGAGGTTGGCAGCTAGTGCTTCACCCTCATGGGTGGCTCAGCCAAGACCAAGTGACCAGTGGACCCGGGGGAGGCCGGCTTGCATGCTGGCAGCAGAGACATCCCCCACTCACAGACACGCCCTCCTCCACGCGGGCAGCTGGTGAAGATGGCCTCAGAGTGCGCCTGGTCCGACCTTCTGGTGGAGTTGCAGACCCTGATGCGGCTAACCCACTTCACCTACATGGCCCGGGACCACGAGGCCACCATGGCCTGCTCACAGAAGGCCATCCAGATGGGCATCAAGTACCTCCGGACCTTCAATCCGTGAGTCACCCTGGGCCTGACCTGTGCCCCCGTGATGAGGCACCTCCACCGGGGCTCACCCCCCACCAGACAGGCCCCACAGCCGCCCCACGCCTCCCAGCCCCATGTCTGCCAGGGCGATACCTCATCCGGGGGCCCTGGGAAGCCGTGCTCAGCAGCATCCTGGGGGCAGAGAGGTGGAAAGGGTCTCACAGCTCAACCCATGGCTCCAGAGAGGAAGCTTCGTTTAAAGTGGTTTTGAGCCGGTGACTTAGGAGGCCAAGTAAATTCAGAAGTAATTAAATGGTGATTAGGAAAATGTGAAAGGAAAATGTCCCCCGCCCCTAACCTGGCTCCTCTCTACCTGAGTGCTGCCGGCAGCCGGCTCTCCAGGACCCCCGTGCCGTCCGGACGCTTCCTCAAAGCCCCGTCTGTGGCCCTGTGCCCCAGGCTCCCTTCAGCTCATAGGTAGTCAGGGCACTCAAGTCTTCCTTCTTTGCTATCACGAGTATTTCTGCTGTAAAGACTGTTTTCCTTGAGGCTCTTCTCTTCAAGTTATTCCCTGAGTTTATTTCCTAAAAGAGGGGGTCCTGGACCCCCAGTCAGGAAGCCACCCACTGTGGCGGCAGGGCTAGGCTGGCAGTGCAGGCCCGGATCCAAGTCTCTGCTTGTGAAAGATTTCCAGACGCCGCACCCTGGCCTCACTGCAGGGTGAGGTGTATCAGATGGGGCCATGGGCTCAGGGAAGATGAGGGGGCGGCCAGCCCAGGTGCCCAGCGTGGGGAGACAGAGAAGGCGCGGGGGTAACACAGAGTACCCGGTTGCCCGGCGGGACGCCTGACACCAGGCAGGGACTTGGAGTTCTCGGAAGTCTTGCTGGGGTTCCCCCCAGACACTGGCGTCCCCTGACCACTGTAAAGCTGTGCCCATCAGCAAATAAGCCGCATTCATCACGCGTGAACTGAGGTTTCTCAGAGTTTTAAAAGGTTTCAGCTTTAAAGAGAACACCAACAGGAAGAAATAAGGAAAATTGCTTAGGATGAGAGTGCCATAATAATATAATGGCCAGCTATCTCCCAGGAAAGGCAGGTTCATTCAGGGAACAGCAGAAGAATTGCATTCGGTAAATGCAAACTTTGATGGATGACAGAAAATCCAGAAAACAAGGAGGGGCGCTTGCGTTTATATGGAAAAGGGGTGTCGGGAGGGCCTGCAGTGACCGGGGTCATTGGGGGAGCTGGGGGTCTGAAGCGCAGAAGGCTTCCTTTTGGCTGGCTGTGACCGCCTCTACTGGCTGGGCTGTCACAGAGTGGGAGGGGCGGAGGCACTTTCTCTGCCTCCATCTGCACAGTAAGTAGAGGCACCTGTCTCGGGCGTGTGGGCGGGGCGCCCTCCTGTCCCCAGCGTGTCGTGGGGGTGCCTTCCTATCTTGGGCATGTGGTGGTGGCGCCTTCCTGTCTGGGGTAACTGAGGTGCATGGGGGCATGGGACCTCCCCCACAGGCCTGGCCCAACTCAGCTGTGGCTGAGGCCTCTGTGATTCATTCCACAGATCATCTGATGATCTGAATGAACATTAAAAAAGTAAATAGTTTCCAATATCTTGAGAAGATGTAACATTTAAAAATTAAAATATGGTATTATGGAAAAGGACATCCCTTGTAGCTCAGTTGGTAAAGATTCTGCCTGCAGTGCAGCAGACCCAGGTTCAGTCCCTGGGTTGGGAAGATCCCCTGGAGACGGAAATGGCAACTCACTCCAGTATCCTTGCCTGGAAAATCTCACGAACAGAAGAGCCTGGTGTGCTGCAGTCCATGGGGTCGCAAAGAGTCAGGCACGACTGAATGACTAACACTTACTTATTATGGAGAAGGAATAAGAAGGAAACGGCTTAAAGAGCTCTTGAGAATTAGAAAGGTAATTTCTGAAAGTGAAAGTAAAGTCAGTGAAGAACTAGAGGATGAAGTGTGAGGAAATCTCTCAGAAAATATATAAAGAAGGACAGATGGAAAACGTGTCAAAAAAGCCGGAGGATGTGTGGGGACTGTACTGGAGACCCAGCACCCAGCTGTCGGGATTACAGGAAGAGGGAAGAAGAAGTTCCTGAGAGGAATTAAGGAAAGAGTGGCGCAGGAGAGCTCCCTGAGCAGGGGCTGACTCTCACGACTGACTCTCCAACACTATGGCCAGTGAGAAGATTGAAGAGATACTCACGTCCAAATGCATCACAGAATAGTCAGGTCATAAGAAGGATATCCTATAGCTTTTAGAAGGAAGCTTATCTGCAAAGAAGTAGGAAATAGAAATGCAACCGTCTTCTCAGGAACCATCAGTTAAAGCTAAAAGAAAATAGAGTGGTCTAAGTGGAAGTAGATTTCTACATGTAATTCTAACTCACCCAAACTTTCAGGCATCCGGGTAAAGAAAGTTACTTTTAAACAGAGAACGTATTTGCCATACATCTGTTTCTAGAAAGTTACTTGAGAATACACTCTGGAAAAATGAGGGAGTAAGCCAAAAAAGGAAGAGATGTCGGGGGCTGCAGATAAGAGACTGAATCCAGAAAAGTTGCCGAGCTGTGCTGCTGGCTGAGGGCCACCTCTGCCAGGATGTAGGGGCAGGACCAGAGGAGCAAGAAGGGAGAAAAGGCAATTGGAAACGCCAGGAAACAGGAAAGTAATATACTGCTTGACTCTTCAGTGAAACACGTTGACATCATCATGGTGTCTATTGATATTTCTGTGTTAGGACTAGCATTTTGACAAGATTTATCCATGGCTACCCAATAAAATGTAAGGGCTACCAGTTTTAACAGCACAAAAACACAGGGAAAGCACAGCTAACATACTTGAGCAGTGGGGAGAGGACGGGGTGAGGCCGCGTCGGGAGCTGGAAGCGGGACGTCCCTGGAGGTCTGCGGGGCACTCCGAGGTACAGAGATAATAAAGGGGAAATCAAAGCAACGCCAGGGCCAGTGTGTTAGTAAGTCGGGAAAAGGGCAGAGGACGGTCTGAGGAGGCCATACTCTGTGTTCTCCATGGTGAGACTTCTGTCGCTTATGTGTAAAATTCATAAACCTCCCGCTTTGGAGAGCTGAAGAGTGGGGTCAGCTCTTGCTGGGAAGCAGACTGGGTGCTGGGTGGAAAGTTCTTAACCACGTAGTAGGTGCCACGTGATAAAAATTCAGAAGCTGATTTTAAAAGAAAGAAAAAGCTACGAGGAGAGTCAGTGCTGCATTGTCCTCAGCGACTGATGAGGCTGACGTCAGTGCTTGTTGCAGGCACGGCAGGGCTTCTCAAGGCCCACAGTGGCAGGGCGCCCGTCCATCTTTGTTTCATCAGAGATTCTTAAATTGAGTTTCATTTTAAAACAGCAACTCCTAGCGTAATAAACTAGGCTATAAATATAAATGTTTACATATGGCAATAAAGGGCAGGTTATATGAGACTGAAAGTTTGGTTTTCACTAAAGACCTGTGAGAACTCATTTGTAGACTACTGCTGCCCTCTCGTGGTGGCCTGTGTCACTGCACTCAGTGGGGCCACCCCTCCTGGGGCTTGACCGTGGACTAGCCCCTTCCCTCACCCACAGTGAGCACCGGCTGCGTGCAGGCCTGGAGCTTGGCGCTGGGAGGCTGAAGAGGCAGAGACCAGCGGTCTCTAAAGGGGGGCCACACTTCACATGACCCTACTGGCCGCTCAAAGCCCTGGCCCTGGCCCTAGTCAGCAAGATCCTCAATCAACTTCAGCCCTGTGGCATGTGCTGCAAATGATTCACCTTAAAAAAATGTGTGTGTATATATATACACTCACACACACACACACACACACTTCAAAATTTTATGCTATTTTTTTCTATTTTGCAAGTTATATAAACTGTGGAATTGGTCACAGAGTAATTTTTATGATGGCATTTCACAACAGTAGTGCAAATAGTTTTCAGATCTTGGTGAAAAATAGTGCAGTTACTAGTCAACCAGTATTCTCACATGGACACATGGCACACAGTGGGGCTCACACGGTTGTGCTCTTGCGACCCGTGGACGGCAGCCCGCCAGGCTCCTTTGTGCATGGGATTCTCCAGGCGAGAATACTGGGGTGCGTTGCCATGCCCTCCTCCAGGGCAAGTGTGTAATTACCCGAATCAGTTTCATGTTTATCCTATTAATGTAACATACAAACTTCACATGGACCCCTAAAGTAAACCAACATGGCTTACCTTTCTACTTTGTTAGCGTCTTTATTTAACATAATCATCATCACTGTTGGGTCTTTATATGAATTTAAGTCACTTTTTCTGCCAGTTCTAGCCATGACACATAATGGATCTCATATGCTTCTGCTATTAAAATTGTAAAACTTGAGAAAATACATGAAACATCTGTTTCCAGACACTGGCCAGCAGATGGCCCAGGGCAGCACTTCCTGCAGGAAGAGTCCATCAGACATGACCCGAACGTGCAGCCTCTGCCTGGGGTAGGGAGGTGGAGGAGCCCGGACAGAAGAAACAGCGAGGGGGCTGGAGATCAAAGCCAGGGGCTGCCGGGGCGGCTGGACCCCACAGGACGCGGGGCGGGAGGAGGCTCCTGGGGAGAGAAGGCGCGATGCATGCCTGGCAGAAGCCAGTGACAGAGATGAGGGAGTTCCTGGGCCGACCCAGGAGTCAGGGAGTGCCCCCTGAACCTCCCCTGTTAGGAAGAGCAGGCCTTAGGGGCAGGGCTGTAAGGGCTCTGCGAGACATACCCTGAAGCCTGACCCAGATCTCAGTCGGATAAGGATGAGCCACAAGGAAATTCACTGGCTGCCGGCTGCCAGGGTGAAACCCAATCTCCCTTTAAAGAAGGCTATCTCAGCCACGCTCTGAACAACACAGCCCCCCACCCCTAGTGCCCAGCATGGCAGCAAAAGCCACTAGACACATGGAAACATGAAAACGTGTGTGGCCCAGGAGGAAAGGCGGTCAGCAGGCTCAGACGTGACTCAGGTGGTGGAGTCAGCAGACGGTGGACTTAAAACAGTGATTATAAATACAAGAAAGGATTTTAATAGACAAATTAGTGTATAGGTGGGGAATTTCAACAAAGAAATGGGAACTACAGTAAAGAACTAGGGAAAACTCTAGAAGTGACAAGTATGATCTCTAGCATGGACACATCACTGGGAGGGCCTGGACACTGGTCAGCAGACATGGAAACCGAAGTACAGGAAGAAAGGCTGAAAAACAGGAGCAGCGCCTTCGGGGGAGGGGGCTGCAGCCGCACCAGTGCAGGTGGGGTCTTGGAAGGTCAGAGGGCAAGGTGGAAATTGTTTCAAATTGAATTAAAGATATCGACATGGAGATCCAGGATTTTCAGTGAACCCCGCGCAGGATAAACATATAAAGGAAACCGCACCTGTATTTATCGTGGTCAAATCGCTGGACTACACACCCAGAGGTGACAGGCAAGCCCAGAAAGGAAGGTGGGAGGGAAATAGACACACGGCACACAGGGGCGAGGCCCGAGTCCTCATCCGAGTCCTCATCGGGAGCAATGTAGCCCATTTTAAGGGGTAAGAAAGCAAAAGCCTGGTTAATCTAGAACTCTGTGTACACCAACAATAGTCTTCAGTGAATGGAGGCAAAATCAAGACATTTTAGATTCATTAAAACTGAGGGACTCCATCCCCAGAAGAGCCAGCGCGGAACACAGTGTGCTCAGGAGGTTGTCCTGCATGAAGGAGGGTGGTCCCTGATGGAGACTCCGCTCGGGAAGCAGCGACGAACGCCTGAGTGGTGGACGAGCGGCTGAGGGTGCACAGTTCTTCCCCTCTTCAGTTCCTTAAAAGACACTCAACTGTGTGCTGTGCTAAGTCGCTTCAGTCATGTCTGACTCGTTGCGACCCCGTGGACTGTAGCCCACCAGGCTCCTCTGCCCATGGGGATTCTCCAGGCAAGAAGACTGGAGTGGGTTGCCATTCCCTTCTCCAGGGGACCTTCCTGACCCAGGGATCAACCTCGCATCTCTTATGTCTCCTGCATTAGCAGGCAGGTTCTTTACTACTAGCACCGCCTGGGAAGCCCTTAAAAGGCACATGCTGTTTTAAAACAAATATATGTTGTGCTATGAGATTGTTGACAAATGTGGAAGTAAAGTGTGTGACGGTGCCTACACAGAGAGTGGGCTTGAGAGACACACGCGTGTGGTGGTCTCCTGTCATCGGTGCAGGGACGTGACATCAGTTAACCAGACTGTGATTCGTGAAGGGTGTGCTGTGATCACTAGAGCAAGTACTACAAACACAAGAAAAGAAAAGCTTATAATGGAAAACCCAGTGAAGAAGATAAAGTCAGATACTAACAAATATTCGATTAACCCAAAAGGGGGTGGAAAGACACAGAACATACGAGACAAAAGGAAAGCAGTGAAGTGGAAGGTTGAACCTGAGCACGTCAAAGAAGGTATTAAAGTCAACAGACCAACACTCAGGTACAAGGCAGAGGTTACCCCAGTGGACGCAAAAAGCAAGACCCATCTGGAAGCCGTTTTCAAGAGAGACGCTCCAAATACAGAGACATAGAGGAACAGTTTAAGGGGGCAGAAGGTGGACTCTGCCGGCCTCGGGTGTAAGGAGCACTGGTGGGGCTGTAGGAAGTGTGATCAGAGACAAGGTTCAATCAGCAAGAAAATGTAAAATCCTAAGTGTGTATATAACGGCAGAGCTTCAGAAATCAAATAATTAGACACATGACAATTACAGCTGTAGATGTCAACATTCTTCTCCAGTGGCGGACAGAAGAAAAGAACACTCAGCAGGTCACCCAGCTGTCCTTGACAGACTCTCCCCAAGGACCCTGTCCTGGTCTTCAGGTCTCCAGGATGCCAAGGCCCACTCGGGTGGGCTCTCCCCCACCTCCCGGGGGATGGAGCCAGCTTGCCATTCATCCCTAGAGTGGACTTGACGGGGCCCTGCAGACCCTGATCCTTGCAGGCCGAGGAGCAGCCTCCTTCTCCCCTGGACTCCTGATGGACAGGGTGGCCGAGTAGCTGGCGGCTCCTGCATTCAGGTCCCTGGCTTCAGGGTGTCCCGGCCATGGGGAGGTGGGTCTCCCCAGGAACCAGTGCTTTTCTCCTGGAGTGAGTCTGGTGCCCCCAGGCCAAGCTGCAGGAATGCATGTCTTGTGAGTGCACGAGCCGTTGAGAGGAGAGGGCTCGTGGCACCTGATGTTGCAGAGTCTGAACTGTAGGCTCTCAGTTCTCAGCGCAGAGCCAAGGCCGCTGAACAAGGCCTGCTCTGCGGCCTGGGGACAGGGCCCCCTTGCTCCCGCAGGGCCGGACCTCGCCTGGGGCGGGGCCTCCTTCCACTCACATTGCCGGGCAAGACACCCTACAAAGTAGCCATTCAGACATCAGTTTATGATTCTGTCTCATGACTCTGCGGGTTGGCTGGACTCAGAGGTTAGTTCTGGTTCCAGGACGTTCACCGGCTTACTCTGGATGCCCCCAGCACCCTCCCCCACCAGGCGGCTCCTGGGGCTCTCCCCTTCTGCAGCACCTTCCCGGGAGCCTCCTGTGAGCGAGGCGCTTGTCTGTCTCCAGGGTGGAAGTTCAGCTGCTGGCGGAGATGCTGAGCTCGGTGGCCTGCATCCAGGGCAGGAGCATCATGGAGAACCTCAAGGGGCGGAAGCAGCTGCGCCTGGCGGCCGCCAAGGCCTTCATTGAAAGCGCCAGGTGCGCCTCGGCTCTCGAGGGCCACTCGCCGTGGGTGGAGATGCTGGGGACCACGGCGCGTGGTGTTCTGTGGGACTGTCCCCGAGGCCCTCCCCTCCCCGGGGGCCCTGTGGCCAGGGTCATCTCCTGCCCCGTGCAGCGATCCCCAGTCCACCCCCAGGATCCCAGGCGGCATGAACGGCTGAGCTGGGATGGGCCCAAGAAACCGGGAGCGGAGGGCGGTGAGCGGTCACAGCAAGGCTGCGGAGGATCCCGTCCAGGCCCTGCGGAGCTGACCTGGCTCCCACCGCCAGCGCCGGTCTAGGCCAGGCCTTCCCCGCAGGTTTGCAGGCATCGCAGGGAGCAGCGCCCTGGTGATGCTGGCCGCCCGGCACTACTGGAACACCTGGCTCCCGCTGCTGTCCTCCGCCGGCAGCCGGAAGAAGTGCAAGAGCGCCACCCAGAGGCTCATCAGCATCATCAACAAGACGGAGGCCAGGAAGCAGGTGCTGGGGCGCCGCTCGTCCTGCCGCCTCCGGGGAGAGGCAGGCGCCGCGGAGCCGGGAGGGCGAGGAACCCGGCGGCCGCCTGGGGCGGGGGCGTGACATCGCTGAGGCCGCAGCGGGGCAGGCAGGGGGCTGCACGGCCTCCCGCCCCCTCACCGAAAGCTCCAGTATGAGAGCGGAGAGGAGGCAGGCCGGGGGCACAGCCCACGCTGGCCCAGGGAGGCCCCCCGGGGGACGGAAGGCGTCTGGGGCCCCTGGGGCGCAGCCTCCCCGCTGCCCCGTCATCATGTGGCAGGGCGGTCGGGGCCCAGGGAGCGGCTCAGTGGCCCGCACTCAGCGCCGCACAGCTGTGAGCTTCTCATAGCTTTATTGCGTTGAGGGGTTTCCCCCCACTCCTAGTTTTCTGGGAGATGTGATGAAATTATTTCGGATTTTGTCAACGGCCTTTTCTCCATCAGTTGAGATGACCGTGTGGTTTTCTCCTTTATTCCTTGTATTAATGCATTCTTTATGTGGGACTACCCTGTGTTCCTGGGGTAGAGCTCACTTGGTCATGGTGAACAATGTTTTACCATATTTTTGGATTCAATTTGAGTTCGGCAGCGTATTTGTTGAGAATTCCTGCCTCTATATGCATAAAGGATATTCATGTATCATTTTCTCTTCTTGTGATGTCTTTACCGGGACCCCCTGTCAAAGTAGTGCTGGCCTCATAGAATGCGTTAAGAGCTATTCCTTCCTCTTCGGGTTTTTGAATTGAGAAGGATATGTGTGGTTCTTTTTTTAAATGTTTGGTAGAATTCACCCATGAAGCCATCTTGTCAATTTTCTTTATTGGGAGGTTTCTGATTACTGATTCAGACTTTACTGTTAGAAGTTTGTTGAAATTTTTTATTTCTTCTTGAGTCAGCTTAGGCGATTTGAGTGTTTGGAGGGATTTCTCTGTTTCTTTTGTGTTATCTAGTTTGTTGGAATAGAGTTGCTAATTGACTGATAGTCTGTGGATGCGGCAGTTCCTTCTGTCACTGCAGGGCTGGTGCTGTCGTTTCCACTTTCGCTTCTGCTTTTACTAACCTGTGTCTTCTTTCTTCGTCAGTCTAGCTAAAGGTCTGTCCATTTTGTTGATCTTGCATTTTTTTCCCTGTTATTTTCTGTGCTCTATATTTAGTAACCACCCCCAACTTTGGATTTAGCTTTTTCCCCCACATTCCTTAAGGTGTAAAGTTAGGTTGTTGGTGAGGTCCGTCTTCTTTCTCAACGCTGGCATTTGCAGCAGTGGTCTTCCCCTGAGCCCTGCTTTTGTCGTGTCCCGTAAGTTTTCCTAATGTGCTCCTGATCCCGTTGATTTAAAGCTGGAAAGCTGCTTCGGATGCTTTGTGTCATTAAAAGCCATAAGCTATGTTGAGGGGCTGGTCTGTGCATATGTGTGTGTGCCTGTGTGTTCTAAGTCACACACAGGCATTGGTTCTAAGTCACTGAACCTTGAACTGGAACAAAATGTGATTCCACTTCTTGGGACTTGGTATTTCAGAAATTTAGCTGTGATTTCCATAATTCGATATGGAGCCAAATGAAAAGCAAACTGATGAAATAACTGCAGCTTTGACGTCTGTGTTGTTACTCTGTTTTTACTTCAGGAGAAAGGGGGGACACTGCTTCTGCACCAGTGGCCCACGGCCGACTTCCAAAGTGGAGGGATGACGGAAGGGAATTTCCTCCCAGGTTTGTAGGCGGGGAAGCGCCTGTGCTTTTAGAGTCTCTGTAGAGCTGGCACAGTCATGGCCATAAGCACACGTAGTGCCCGTTCAGCGCGGAACACAGGGTGGGCACGGGGCGGGCCCTTTGCGAACAACCAGGGACCCTCGCTGTGCTCACGAGGAAACCGAGCCCTGGGGTCTGCTCTCTGGGTTGTTCTGGCAGGTACCTCACACTTCTATAGCCATAGAAACGTGGAGGTACATTTCTGCGGGAAAAAGTGATCTTAAGACAGTAAATACTTTATAATTTACTTCTAAGATAAGATGACTATCTGCTAAAAAATAGAGTAGCCCATCCTTGTTAGCGTAGGGGCCGAGGTGTACACTGGGAAGGCTGAACACGTGGATTCGAGCAGCAGCCGCTCCCTCAGGCACTGCGGAGCCTGTGAGAGAGAAACTCTGATTTAAAATAGTGAACAAGAATGTGACTGTGTGTAATTATTAAGCTGAGCTCTAGACCCAGCCATTCAGGCTGTTTGCTGGTGCGGCCGGGGGAGATGAAGACGGCAGCCCAGACGCTCAGGACCTGCGAGGAGCTGGGCTGCGGGGGAACCTGTACCCCCTGGCGCACCCGGCGCCCCGGCTACACTTTACTCCACGTGCTGAAATATACATCAGATGGCTACAGTGTTAGCAGCTGTAAACATTCAAATTATAGGGAAAACGAGAAACTAGAACTGAGCAAAGCAGTGTTTTGAGGAAAGATTACTTCCTAAAGTTTAGAGTGGTCAAAAAGGCACACTTTCAGATACATGAGAATTTAAATGACGAGAGAATAATGAGAAATGCAGGAGATTAAAAAGTGAACACTGGAAAGGTATTTGCACCAGTTTGGCCCCTAAATGGTACACTTCTGTGATGCCTGAGCAGTTGCACCAGTCAGGTTAGGAGACGCCGAGCTGCAGTAACAAACAG
Organism: Bos javanicus; assembly: GCF_032452875.1. Classification (NCBI taxonomy): domain Eukaryota; kingdom Metazoa; phylum Chordata; class Mammalia; order Artiodactyla; family Bovidae; genus Bos; species Bos javanicus. The sequence continues at coordinate 50,680,358 of NC_083893.1, read as the reverse complement.
CCCTGACTGCGAGGTGCCCTCTCGGCCCAGGCGTGTGGCTCTATGTTGCACTGGCTGAGGTCTGGGGAGAACCCACACGGTTCCTGCGTGTCAGCTGTTGGCCAGTTTATCTGGTCGTGACCTAAATCCACCTGCCCCTGTGAATTCCGTCCCAGCAGTGACAGGAGGGGGAGAGGGGAAGGGGAGCTCAGGCAGCCCCTGGGGCCTGGGGGGTGGGAGTTGCTGCTCCTCTTAGCTGGTAGCCGGATGACGTGCTGGCAGGATCCTGGGCACGTTCACCCCTTCACTCTAGTGATTCAAACACAGGAAAGAGAGCTCCATGCTCACTGATGTAAAAGAGGACAGCCTGAGCATCTGGGACCAGCTGAGGGGCCTCTGCTTTGAGGGACAGTGGGGCTGAGGCCACTTTATTGCTTTATTGACCACACCAAAGCCTTTGACTGTGTGGATCACAACAAACTGTGGATGCTTCTTAAAGAGATGGGATACCAGACCGCCTGACCCGCCTCCTGAGAAGCCTGTGTGCAGGTCAGGAAGCGACAGTTAGAACTGGACATGGAGTAGCAGACTGGCACAAAGTTGGGAGAGGAGTACGTCAAGTACGTCAAGGCTGTATGTTGTCACCTTCTATGCACAGTACATCGTGAGAAACGCTGGGCTGGAGGAAGCACAAGCTGGAATCAAGAGTGCCGGGAGAAATGTCAGTAACCTCACACATGCAGATGACACCGCCCTTATGGCAGAAAGCAAAGAAGAACCAAAGAGCCTCTTGATGAAAGTGAAAGAGGAGAGTGAAAAAGTTGGCTGAAAACTCAACATTCAGAAAACAAAGATCATGGCATCCGGTCCTATCAGTTCACAGCAAATAGATGGGGAAACAATGGAAACACTGACAGACTTAATTTTGGGGGGCTCCAAAATCACTGCAGATGGTGACTGTAATCATGAAATTAAAAGACGCTTGCTCTTTGGAAGAAAAGCTATGACCAACCTAGACAGCATATTAAAAAGCAGAGACATTACTTTGCCAACAAAGGTCCTTCTAGTCAAAACTATGGTTTTTCCAGTGGTCCATGTATGGATGTGAGAGTTGGACTATAAAGAAAGCTGAGCGCAGAAAAATTGATGCTTTTGAACTGTGGTGTTGGAGAAGACTCTTGAGAGTCCCTTGGACTGTAAGGAGATCCAACCAGTCCATCCTAAAGGAGACCAGTCCTGGGTGTTCATCGGAAGGACTGATGTTGAAGCTGAAACTCCAGTACTTTGGCCACCTGATGCGAAGAGCTGACTCATTGGAAAACACTCTGATGCTGGGAGGGATTGGGGGCAGGAGGAGAAGAGGATGAGATGGCTGGATGGCATCACCAACTCGATGGACTTGAGTTTGAAGAAGCTCCGGGAGTTGGTGATGGACAGGGAGGCCTGGCGTGCTGGGATTCATGGGGTCGCAAAGAGTTGGACATGACCAAGGGACTGAACTCACTGACTGGCTGGCTGACTGACTGGCTGGCTGGCTGACTGGCTGACTGACTGACTGAACTCACTGACTGACTGACTGACTGGCTGACTGACTCACTGACTGACTCACTGACTGACTGGCTGAACTCACTGACTGACTGGATGGCTGGCTGGCTGGCTGGCTGGCTGACTGAACTCACTGACTGGCTGACTGACTGAACTCACTGACTGACTGACTGGCTGGCTGGGGCTGAGGCCCAGGCAGCGAGCACCATGCTGTGTGGCATGAGTGGTGCATGAGATCCGGGTTCGGCCTCCACCCTGGGCCTGCAAGGCTGGGGAAGCCTGGGGAGCGGGGGCAGCGGGGCATCTGGAGGAGATGAGGCTGTGGGGGGTTAGGGACAGCGGGGACCCCTGAGCCATTGCCCCCAAAAGGACTGAGGCATTTGCCCCGAGGCTGACCCTGCAGGGCAGCCCTGTGCGTGTCTGAGGCTCGCAGACCGCAAGTGTGTGGTGGCTGGATGCACACGTGGTCCTGCCCGCTGCCCAGCTCTGAGGCAGGTGGCCTTGGCGGCCATGTCCCCGGTGCTTCCTGGGGCTCCTGGTCCTGCAGACGCCTGGGTGGGGTCGCCTCAAGCTGCTCACACCCCACTCCCAGGACCCTCACCCAACGCCCTGGTGTTCCCAGGCCCCCCTGAGCCCCCTCTCCCACTGCAGGGACTGAGGATGACCTAACACTTCGGGCCGCACTCTACGGGCTGCTCTTCCATACCCACGCCGACCAGGACGACTGGGAGGGTGGCCTCAAGGTGCTGGACGAGGCCATGCAGGTGCTGCCACGGACGGCGCACCGCCTGTGAGTGCCCAGCCCCCCAGGGTGCCCCCCAGCCCCCCAGGGTGCGCCCCAGCCCCCCAATGGTGCCCCCCAGGCCCCCAGAGTGCCCCCCAGCCCCCCAAGGGTGCCCCCCAGGCCCCCAGAGTGCCCACCCCACAGCCCTCACCAGGGTGCCCACCCCACAGCCCCCCAGGGTGCGCCCCAGCCCCCCAAGGGTGCCCCCCAGCCCCCCAGGGTGCCCCCCAGCCCCCCAGGCCCCCAGAGTGCCCACCCCACAGCCCTCACCAGGGTGCCCACCCCACAGCCCCCAGGGTTCCCCCCCAGCCTCCAGGGTGCCTCCCCCACAGCCTTCACTCTCCCCTTTCCTCTGGTGGTTTTATTTCCCTTCTAAGAACTCAGCACAAGAAGAGAAGGGATTTAACACTCAACACACACAAATGATAAATTAACAAGACACAGCGCAACACACCATCTCCAAGACACTCAGCTTTTGTTTTGTTTTCTCTTTGTAAGTGGGAACATGGACAAACACACCCATTCAGGTGCATTCTATATGTTTGCGGCTTTTACCGTTCAGGCATTAATTTCTCCCTGACGTTTCTTCAGCCTGATCTTCAAACACATGGTCATCGTGAAGGCCAAGCTCGGCCAGAGCTTCCTGATGGAGATCCAGAAGTTCAGGGACCAGAGCGAGGAGTACCTGGCCCTCATGTGGCAGCGCCTGGCCCTCAACTCCAAGAGCGTGCACGGCGAGCTGGCCTGCTACCACAACGCCATCCAGGCCCTGCAGGTTGGCGGGGCGCTGCTGGGGGCCCGCGCTCAGGCTGGGGAGGCGCCCGGTGCCTTGGGAGGAGAGTGGGGCAGGGGGCAGAGCCAGGCCTGAGACGCCGTCCTCCTGCCCAAGGGACGTGGTCCTTGAGAGGCTGCGGTGGGGGGGGGCGGTGGCCAGTGGGTCAGGGAGGACACAGGGCTCTGCAGAGTTTGGGGGTCCTTGGGGACAGCCCGCACCCCCAGAAGCTAAGACACAGGTTCCCCTCGATGCACTTGGAGATCTGGGGGGGGCAGGCCCCTCGATTTGAGCTCTGTCAGGTTGGGGTGTCCCCCAGGAAAGGGTCCAAGCACAGGCTCCTGTGGTCAAGCAGAGGCCTGGCTCCCCGACAAGTGGCCATGGGCGCCCCTGCACCTCGCTCCTGAAGCCAGGCCAGGGCTCCCAAGGCCAGGTTGGGGGGCCACTGGCCAAGCTTTTCGTAAATTTGCAGGGCTGTGCAGCCCCCGTCTCAGTCCGTTTCAGAACACTTTGGCACCCCCAACCCCCAGGTCGGTTGGCATCCTGTCCTTCCCCACCTCCCCACCAGCCCCAGGGAGCCGGAGTCACAAGGATGGGAGCAGGCAGGCAGGTCTTCTGGATCTGGCCGCCCTCCTGGGGCCTTGTCTGTGGAGGCGCGCATCAGGGCTTCACTCCCAGCGGCTGGACAGCCTTCCATCCTGTGGGTGGACGTTGTGTCCCCAGCCTGTGTGTTGCTTCCACTTACTAGCTCTGTGACATACGTGTGCAGGAGTTTGCACAGATGCGTGTGCAGTTATTCTCTTGGGCACATACCTGGGAGTGAACTGCCAGGCCACGTGATGACTCTCTAACTACTTGAATACTGGTATGACTTGCATTTCCCTAGTCACTAATAGCAAGCATCCTCTCATGCCCTCGTTGGCCATCTGCATGTCTTTGGAGAAATGTCAGATCCTTTGCAGATTTTTTAATTTGGTCGTATGTCCACTTATTATTCAGTTCAGTTCAGTTCAGTCACTCAGTCATGTTGGACTCTTTGCGACTCACAGCACACCAGGCCTCCTTGTCTGTCACCAACTCCCAGAGTTTACTCAAACTCATGTCCATCAACTAGGTGATGCCATCCAACCATCTCATCCTCTGTTGTCCCCTTCTCCTCCTGCCTTCAATCTTTCCCAGCATCAGGGTCTTTTCCAATGAGTCAGCTCTTTGCATCAGGTGGCCAAAGTATTGGAGTTTCAGCTTCAACATCAGTCCTTCCAATGAATATTCAGGACTGATCTCCTTTAGGATGGACTGGTTGGATCTCCTTGCACTCCAGGGGACTCTCAAGAGTCTTCTCCAACACCACAGTTCAAAAGCATCAATTGTTCAGTGCTCAGCTTTCTTTATAGTCCAACTCTCACATCCATACATGACTACTGGAAAAACCATAGCCTTGACTAGATGGACCTTTGTTGACAAAGTAATGTCTCTGCTTTTTAATATGCTGTCTAGGTTGGCCATAACTTTCCTTCCAAGGAGTAAGCTTCTTTTAATTTCATGGCTGCAATCACCATCTGCCCCCCAAAATAAAGTCAGCCACTGTTTCCACTGTTTCCTCATCTATTTGCCACAAAGTGATGGGACCGGATGCCATGATCTGTTTTTTTAGTTTTTTGAATGTTGAGTTTTAAGTTAGCTTTTTCACTCTCCTCTTTCACTTTCATCAAGAGGCTCTTTAGTTCTTCTTCACTTTCTGTCATAAGGATGGTATCACCTGCATATCTGAGATTATTGATATTTCTCCCGGCAATCTTGATTCCAGCTTGAGCTTCATCCAGCCCAGCATTTAGTTATCGTTGGGTTGTAGATATTCTTTGTGTGTTTTGGATACAAGTCCCTCATCAGATACATGATTTGTAAGTATTTTCTGTCATTCTGTAGCTTGTCTTTTCAGCTGCTTTCTCATTTTCTTGATGATGTCATCTGTAGCACAGAAGTTTATCATCTTGATGAAGTCCGATTAATGGATTTTTTCTGCTGCTGGAGCTTGTGCTTTAAGCTTTGTACCTGAGAAACCGAAGTGTAATCCACAGCCATGAAGATTTCTACGTTTCCTTCCAAGGGAGTCATGGTTGCAGCTCTCATGTTTAAGTCCTTGCTCCATCTGGAGTTGAGTCTTGTATCTGGTGTGACGTGAGGTCCTGCTCTGTTCGTTGGTCTGTGGCTCCCAGTCTTCCCAGCTCCACTGTTGAAATGATGACCATTCTCTCTTCCATGCCACTTATCCCCATCACCTGTCTTGAACAGCTCCTGTCAAAGCCACCAGTGGCCACCATGGCCATTCTGAGGCCCCATCTGAGCCCTTCTCTGTGCTGATGGTCATGTGTCACCTGGCTTCCAGGCCGCCCTCTAGTGCCGTCTGCCCACATATAATGAGGGGGGACCTGCTCAGGGTCCATCCATGCCCCATTCAGCACCCCCCACGGTGGTGTCCCGCAACGTCCTAGGCTGGTCCATCCTGCCCTTGCGTCCCCTCCACCTGGCCGCCTGCCCCTGCCCTCAGACTCCTGCCCCTCCGGCCACGCGTCCTCCTAGGCGCAGGGTGTGGGGCCCAGTCTGAGGCCCAGCAGGTGAAGGGCGGGCAGGCTCCTCAGGGTAGGGGCGGGGGGCAGCGCCTGCCATCCTGCAGCAGTGAGTGATCACCAGTGTCGGGTCTGAGCTGCAGGCCTTGGGCCCAGTACCTCCCCTGCCCTCCGCGCCCTGTGGGCCACGCGCTGGAGGAGCCCCCGTGCCGAGGTCAGAAGGCCGGCAGGGAGCCCCTGAGGCCTTCATTGCCCCAGGGGTGGGCGGGAGGGGCACGGGGGCCTGCAGAGGGCCTGGCGGGCGGGCCGTGGGGCGTCCACAGGGCGCGGAGGCCGGGGACACTTGCCAGGCTTTTACCCTGCTGCCCATCTCCCATGGCGGTCTGGCCGAGCCTGGTGGGCACCCTCTGCTCTCACAGTGGAGGAACATGATGCCCGTGGTGGGTTCTGCGGCGGCCGCATGGCTGCTGCGCGGCTGCCACGTGTTCCAGCCTTTTCTGTTGGATCCCGAAGAAGCCAGAGAGTGAGTGGCAGAAGGTGGACTACATCATGGAGTTCAGCGAGTGGCTGTACTACAAGCAGTTCCCTCTGGAAGACGTGATCTTCCACCTCAAGTGGGCGATCGACATCCTGCTGAGGATGCAGCCGGTGGGGGGCGTCCCCGAGCCGGCCGGCGTGGGGGCCGTGAATGTGGATACAGGTGAGGGGTGCCTCTGGCTGGCGGTGGGCCACCCGCCACTGGGGGCTCCTGGGCACCGCCGTCCCCACATCCCCCTGCCAGGCACGCTCCTTGTGGGCTTGCCCAGGTTAGGACCCCGCCACGCTCGCTGGGTGCCCATCCTTGCGTCCACTAGGGCCCGTGCAGCCGGCACGCCCAGCCCAGTGCCGTGAGGGAGGTTGGCGGCTGACGGACTGAGCAGAACTTGCTTCAGGGAGGTGGTGGGGGGTGTGGTGTGGCCGCTCAGCAGCTGCTCTGGGTGCCCACTCGGGGGCCAGCGTGAGCGCCGTCACCAGAGGGCGGAACCCGCCCCCAGGAGGATGGTGCTCCGGGCAGCAGAGGGCCCCAGGGCCGCTGGCCAGCATTCCCAGCCCCAAGGCGGCCGCTTCCTAGGCCTGCAGAGTTCAGGGTGGGAGAGGGGCCGCCTCCTGTCTGCAGGAGCTAGAGGCTCAAGGGCTTATACGCTTGGTGTCCAGCCCCTTCTGGGTGTGTCTGCATGCCCAGCTCAGCCAGCTAGAGGGAACCATGGTGGGCGGGGGGCTCCAAGTACACACCAGAGCCCAGACCCCTACCCCAGCCTGGGATGTGGCCAGTGTCCCTGCAGGCAGGCCAGGGGAGCCCTGGGAGGCCTGTCCCTGAGGCTGACCTTGAGCCCTGGGAGGGGGGCGCTGCCCCCTCCAGAAGAGAACCAGCCCTGGGCTGGGGGCCAGCGGGCCCTGGGCCAGTCAGTGGGGACGCCAGCAGTGCCCTGTCTTTCAGACAAGCCGGCGTCCACTCTGGGGGCCCTGGAGGGCCCGGGGGACCCGGGGCCCCCCTCCCTGCAGGAGCTGCAGAGCGTGCGGCAGCTGGAGACGCTGGCCCGTGCCTACACACTGCTGGCCCTGGTGGTGACCCCAAGCGGCGCTGGCCACCAGGACTACTGCCTCATGGCCTATGCCTTCCTGCACCGCATCTGGCAGGTGAGGCCCCTGCCATGCTCCCTGGGGTCCTGGTCTCTCCTGGGACCACGTCCTTCCTCTCCTACCCAGCGCCCCCTGCCCCCGGCTCTGGAGACTTGAGGGGGCTTCCTCCTCTGCAAGACTCAGGCCAGCGCCTTTGCCTAACCACCCTCAACACCTTCCTTCCCACCGCACTGCCCTTGGGCTTCCAGAGCCTTCTCTGTGCCCCTTCACATAGCCTCCTTTCTACCGCCTGTCTACAGGGTCCCCAGGGCAGCTCCTGGTGGCCTCGTCTTCTCAGGAACCTCCCTGGGCTGTGACCCCCAGCAGGACAGCGTTAGCAGGACAGGCCTCTCTTCTTGGGGCAAGTTCGCCCCCCGCCCCCAGCCATGTGATGGGGACAGCAGGGCCATCGGCGTTTGGCAGCGGGAAGGATGAGGAAGGCCATCCTTGTCTGCAAGATGCCCCTACCCCACCCCCTGCAGTTCTTTTAGGAGAACCATTAAAAGTCACTTGAGTGTGTTCTTCATTGAAGACGTTAATTTATTTTAGGAACTGACAAACCCTTCTGAAGGGTCAGCCACGCGTATCTGCAGGCCCAGAGTCCTGGAGGAAGTCCCCTGAGTGCTCACGGCCCGGCCACGCCCAGCCGTAGGGTCCTCAACCCGCCCTCAGATCTGCATGGGGGGAGGGAAACCCAGCTCTGTCATTGTTGTCGTTCAGTCATGTCCGACTCTTTGCTACCCCACAGACTGTCCTTCACCACCTCCTGGAGCTTGCTCAAACTCAGTCCGTCGAGTCGGTGATGCCATCCAACCATCTCATCCTGTGTCATCCCCTTCTCCTGCCTTCAATCTTTCTCAACTTCAGAGTCTTTTCCAAGGAGTCAGTTCTTTGCATCAGGTGGCCAAAGTGTTGACGCTTCAGCTTTCGCATCAGTCCTGCCAATGAATATTCAGGACTGACTTCCTTTAGGATGGACTGATTGGATCTCCTTGCAGTCCAAGGGACTCTCAAGAGTCTTCTTGAACACCACAGTTCAAAAGCATCAGTTCTTCGGTGCTCAGCTTTCTTTACGGTCCAACTCTCACATCCATACATGAGTACTGGAAACACCATAGTTTTGACTAGACGGACCTTTGTCAGCAAAGTAATGTCTCTGCTTTTTAATATGCTGTCTAGGTTGGTCATAGCTTTTCTTCCAAGGAGCAAGCGTCTTTTCATTTCACTGCTGCAGTCGAACATTAGCATTGCAAATTTGGATTTCTTTTCACAGGTTTCTTTCTCAACAGCAGGAAAATCCACTTCAGAAAGTAGAATTTCAGCGGTAGCAAGCTCACACTTGCTGTTGCCTAAAAAAGAGAAGGAGAAAAGCAGAGACAGAGACAAGGAGAAGGACAGAGACAAGGGGAGGGACCCGAAGCAGGTGACCGCACCCTCCGGGCGGGCAGGCTGCACCCCAGCGCCCCTGCAGGCCCTTGTGCCAGAGGCTGGGCCTCGAAGGCCGAGGAGCCCTGGTTCCTCTGTCCGCTTTCCTGCCCTGGGAGGTGGGGCGGCCTCAGTGCCCCTGCCCCAGGTGTCAGGAGGCTGACACGGGAGGGTCTGGCTTCGCCCTGGTGATCAGCTGCTTTCCCGGAGCCCTGGCCGTACAGGGCAGGGCAGCACTTTCTCTGCGTCCCTTGGGGGCCTGTGCATGTCACTTCATCAGCTGGAGGGACTGCCCCAACCCTGGCCATCCTGCCGGACTGGGGCTTCAGGAGACACCCCGCCTCCTTCCCGCAGCCCTGCTGAGCTGGGATGTGTGGGTGGGGGTCATGTCCAGGGCACAAGGCTCCGAGTGGCTGTGGGAAGTGGTGTCAGCTGTCATCTGTGGCTTGGGTGTCTCCAGGGAGCCCCACCACACCCATCCCCAGAGGGGCTGCCTGCCCAGGGCTCACGACCTCTATTCCCACGGGGCCCCCTGGGTGTCTGCCTCCAGCTCCACCTCCCAAAGCAGAGCCTGGCTTCTTGCTTTGCAGTTCCAGAGCCCTGCTCCTGGCAAATGCCTCGAAGACTTGCCCTCAAGCCTAGAAGAGTGGGCTTCCTATGCCTGCCCTGAAGAAGTCATATCTGTATTCAGACAGGATCAGAGTGACTTTACCATCAACTCGTCAACTATGCAGAAGCCGGTGAGTGGACTCAGCGCCTCTCCCCCAGGCCCGCGTCCCCGCATCCTGCCTGCTGGGCTTTCTGTGGGCCCAGAGGGTGTCGGGCCCCAGGCCCCTCCGCGGGCACCTGTGCTGCATGCTCCCCGCGCAGACCACACCCCTGCGCCTGTGGTCCAGCTGCACGCCAGGGCGTCTGGTGCTGCTGAGTGCTCCGAGCAACGGAAGGGTCTTCCCCACAGCTCCGGAGGCACGGGTTCAAAACTTGGGCTGCTGTCAAGGGCTCTGCAGGCCGCACTGCCCCCTGGCGCCCGGGAGGGTCCTCCCTGCCTCCGCCAGCAGCTGGGCTCCCAAGTGTGTGCCGTGAGGCCCCCCGCTCTGCCTCTGTGCGCACGCGGCTTCTCCTCTGTGTCTGTCTCATCTCCCAGATAATTTTGGTAATTTGTCCATAGGTTCTTTGGATTTTATGTGTGTATGCAAAATCTGCATTTCATTTGCAAGTGTCTTCCCTAATTTGGCATGGTGACACTGTTCCCTCGCCTCATCTTACCTGCCTGGTTGCCTCCAGCTCAATACCACAGGTGGCGAGGCCTCCTGGTCTTAGCAAGACTCCGTGTGACTGATGCTGTTGGAGGTTCATAGATGTTCTTCACTGGTTAAACGAGTTCCTTTATTTCTATTTGCTAAGAGTTTTAAGCTTAAACAGCTATGAAAGTGAAAGTCATTCAGTTGTGTCCGATTCTTTGCAACTCCATGGTCTATACAGTCCATGGAATTCTCCAGGCAGGCCAGAATACTGGAGTGGGTAGCCTTTCCCTTCTCCAGGGGATCTTCCCAACCCAGGGATCTAATCCAGGTCTCCTGCATTGCAGGCGGATTCTTCACCAGCTGAGCCACAAGGGAAGCCCCACAAACAGCTATAGATTCTTATCAAATATTTTTCTCCATCTATTCAAATGATAATTTTTTCCTCTTTCATTCCTTCAACTTGGTTGAGATGTATTACTCATTTCATTTATCATCAGGTTCAACAGGCTAATGTTTTGTTTGGGGTGTTTGTCTCCATGTTGATGAGAAAAGTTGGTGTTCAGTTTTCCTTTCACACCACATGCTTGTCAGGATGGGGTGAGAAGTTATACTGACTCCAAACTGTTTTCTGCTCCCAATGCTTCTGACCCGAGGCACATGGGTTTCCACACAACAGCCAGTGCCCAGCACCCCCGGGGACACCAGCTAGGGGACCACCTCACTGAACTCGGCTCTGACACTTAACCACCGGGTCAGTGTGGCCCCCAAGGATCAGGGCTCCCTCGAGGCCTGCCCCAGCAGACCCCCGTCATGAGCATCGGGTCCCCAGGCCACCACATGTCTCTCCAGTGTGGCCACCATTTGGGGTCCCAGGCTCCTCCCCAAGTTTGATATTTGCTACGCCGGCCCCCAGACTTGGGTAAACTTTACTTAGCAGATATGCTGGTCTGCTATAAAGAATGTTGTAATGGATACAAACAACCCGATGAGGAGGTCTGCAGGGCAGGTCTGGAGGGTCCCAAACTCGGGAGTGTGTCTGTCCCCAAGGAGCTGGGGGCCAGCATGCCCCTCCCTCCTGGCAGGTGGACGTGCTCACCAGCCCAGAAGCTCTCCAAGCCCGTCCCATAGGGGCATCACGTAGGTTCCAGGACAGGGCACGACCAGTCCTCTTGTGGGCCGTTGGTTCCTAACTTGACCTCCAGCCACTCCCCTCCCCAGGTATCGGGGGACAGGCCGAGGGTCTCACTGTCCTGCCATGTGGTTGGTTCCTCTGGCCGCCAGTCTGCCTCCTGAAGGTCTACAGGGACGGCCAGGAGTCCCCTCGTGGGTGTGAACTCGGGTGGGGTGAGAGGGTTCTAGGTGCTCAGTGCTGGAACCAGGAGCAAGACCAGATGCACGTGTCATATTTTCTTACAGCATCACACTGACCTTTCAGTCAGTTCCAAAGTGTTCCTTTTTAAAGCTCTTCTTGAGAAGAATTTGTATAAAATTAGCTATTATTTCTTCCTTAATTGTTTGGAAGAATTCCCTGGTGAAGACTTCCGGGCCTAGACCTATTTGTGAAGATATTAAATTATGGATCCACTTTATTTAATAGTTACAGAACACTTTCGATTTTTAAATTTCTCTTTTGTAGTAATTTTGGTGGGTTGTATTTTTGTAGGAGGCTTCCAGTGAATATAAAATATAAGATTTACTGGTATAATGTTGTTCTTAATATCCTGTTATTATCTTTCTAGTGTCTGTTAAGTCTATAAATATTTCTGTCTCCCTCCACCCCCTTTCTTGAGCGGCCTCATCAGGAATATCAATTATTGGCCCCTCAAAAAACCACGTGCTTCCCAGACCACCCAAACACCACTGGGCTTGAATGTGACAGGGCTGTTTTACTTCATTGCCCTTAAGGCTTCAGTGGCCCCTCAACTCCACCCAACAGAGGAAAGTCAGAGGTGCTGCGCAGGCTCCCCGCCGCTTCGGCGTCAGCCGACGCCCCGGCTCACAGCCCCGACACGCTGGGTTCACACATCTGACACCCTCCTTCTTGCGTGTCGTGGCCCTGGCATTTTTTCCGAGTTGTTCGCTCCTCAGTGCTTTAAGTGGATTTTTTAAATCGTTCATCCATATTTTTTAATTTTCCACTGAAGAATAATTGCTTTATCAAACTTAGTCCAACGTTATAAGAAGTGTTAAAGCAGTTGGTGGGTACATAGAGAAAACAAAGCCTCTAATTTGACTGAAAGCAGGTAGATTATTCTCGTGAGGATCTTCAACTGTGCTTGTGCTAAAAAGGCTAGGAAATTGCACACGAGGAGATAAAAGCTAACGACGAAGCAGAGGCGGCAGAGAACAAGTCAGTGGCTCCCTCAACAGGCAGGAGCCCAACAGCCCGTGTGCGTGGCCCCGCGAAGGACAGAGTTCCTAGGGGAGGCCCTGTGAGCCGGGACCCAATCCTCCGCAGCCTTTGACCTCGCGTGTTGCTGTTTTGACGCAGACGTACAGTCTGTACTATCTGGACCACCTGGTGCAGGCCCTGCAGAAGATGTTCCTTCACGAGCTTGCAGTCCCGGTCCTGCAGCTGGGGGTGCTCATCGCAGCCTCCGTGGTTGAAAGCAAGAGCCTCAAGGATCTCTACCACCTGCGGTGGGTGCTCCTGCTGTATTTCAGGGAAGCTGGGAGACGTTTACATGGCTAAAGCGGACATTTGCCCAAAGCAACTAGAGACAAATCAGATCTTAAAACATTAATTCTGTGGTTGACTATTTATATAAATAATAAAGTCTCTAAGATTTGTAAAGCAGAATACATCGAAATACTTCAACATAAAAATATTTTTAAAGTTTCTACCTGGTTTTTAAGAGAGTATCATTATTTCAAGGAAATACACGCTGAAGTAGGAGAAGCAGAATAAAGGAGCATTGTGTCCTCAACCTACTCTCAAATAGGTCAGGAAAAAAATTACATATATATATAAATTTTATATGATCACACACACATAATTTTATATATTTACACACGCTCCTAAGCTATATGTAAAATTTATATATAAAGTAATTTATATATATATTAGTATAACTTTTATATTATTGTATATGTAGATAGAGAACCTGGACAATGAAGGGTGTTCAGTAATTCTTTGTAGTGTTTGTGTAACTTTTCTGGAAGCTTCAAATCATTTCAAAATAAGAGTGTTTCGCACAAAAGTCAGAGCAGAGCTCGTTGGCTTGCAGTTGTGATGGGGTCAGTGCCCCACCAGGCCTTGTCTCCATCTCTGGAGGGGACCCTGAGACCCCGAGACTATAAATGTGTTGAGAAATCTGATGACGGCATCTGTTATTTTCCTCTAGTAACTTGGCTTAGCTTTAAAGATTATTGAAAACATCCTCAAATTATCTGTTCTTTTCCGTTTGCCAATCTGCGTCAAGCCTCCTGAGCCCAGGGCAGCCTGACTCAGGGCTGACGCTCCTCTCACCCCCCAGACTTGCCTTGGCTTGTTCCGACTTGAGGTTGAGGGAGGCAGCCACGTACCACGAGGAGGTGGTGGGGCAGGCCTACATCTGTGACGTGGAGCAGGCCAGGTGAGATGCTGCGGCTGTGCGGACCCCCTCTCCACTGCGGCAGGACCCCCGGCTCTGACACCCCCGTGTGTGCCCCCTACTGTGGCATGGACCCCTGCTGTGGTGCCCTCCTCCCGGGCCCCCCATGTGGCACAGACCCCCCTGCTGCAGCACTGACCCCCCCGCCCTCTGCCTGGGCTCAATGCCAGCCCTGCTCTCAGCTGCATCTCCTGGGGCCCGGGGACCCATCTCCCACCGCAGGATGTTGGGGGCATCCTGGGCCCAGGGGCAGGTCATTACTCAGTGGCCCTCCTGCATCCCATGTCCATGTACAGGGCTGTGTGCGGTAGACGAGGGGCAGGTGCACAGGTCTGGGTGGGGCGGAGCTGAGGGAGGTGGTGTCCCGGGCACACGGGGAAGGTAGGGCCCCCAGGAGGCAGGAGCTGGCGGGACTCTGCGGTTGGTGCCCAGCAAGGAAGGAGGGCCTGCCTTGTGGATGGGCTGGAGTTCTGGCTGGAGAAAGCCTGAGATTCGTGTTAAACACCCAGGTTGGGATGTCAAATTAGTAGCTGGTTCATGAGCCTACAGTGTGGGAGAGAGAAAGGGCTACATGTGGAAAAGTGGGAGTCGTCTGTGCTGCTAAACGAGGGGAATTTAAAAAGAACTTTGTAAACACATGAGTGGATAGTTGCTTGTTGTGGCTTTTTATTTTGTATTTCTTTGGTTACTAATGAAGTTGAACATTCTCAGGTGCTCTGGCCGTTGCGTTTCTTCTTTGGCATAATGACGCTCGTTTTACTTATATTAGCTGCAGAAAAGAAATTGCCTTGAAAAAGGAGAAGAATAAGGAACCTCTATTAGAAGAAAATCTGCCAACACTGAATGAGCCCCCCACTTCGGCCCCGCAGGCAGAGACGAAGCCCCTCGTAGCAAAGGATAAGGTAGCCTCGCTCTGCAGAAGCTGCTTGGCCCCTGGCCCAGCTCCAGCCACTCTGCTTGGACCTATCCTAGTGGCTGAGACCTCCTGATCCTTGTGCCGGCTCCTGGGAAATCCAGGGACTGGCGGGGTGTGTCCCTGCCCCTCCGGCCCTCAGGGAAGACGGCAGGGTCTGAGCTGTGGTTCAGAGAGGACAGGCTGGGGGTGGCCGGTGAGGGGTGGGAGCTCCCACATCAACGGGTAGGGAAGGGCGGTCCCTCGCAGCAGGCGCAGGGCAGCTGGGAGGTCTGAGCGCCCCCCGCCCTCCCCGCGCGCGGTGGGCTTGCCTGGAAAGGAAGTGACCGTCCCACGTGTGCTCCAAGGGCACTGGTCACCGTGGCAGTGCCGTCCCTGGGGCTCCCTTTGTGGTGGGCAGTGCCGGGACCCCAGGGTGTGCAGAGTCCCCTGCACCTGGCGCTACTCAGTGGCCTGGCCAGGAGCAGGGACAGGCGTCCCGAGAGGATAGCCTGGCCATGGGCCCCAGAGCAGGGACTGGGCTCGGGCATGCGGGGCCGGGGTCAGCCACGCCAACGGTGCCCGCCCTGCACCCACGCGGCCCCTCTGGGCCTGCGCATCTTACAGATCCTGAAGGTAAACGAAGAGACTGGCAGGGGCCTGGACGGAACATCCTTCCCGCTGCTGTGGACCCTCAAGGCCGAAGTCCTGCTGGCGATGGACCTGTACCAGCCTGCGCGGCTGCTGCTGTCAGAGGCGTACCTGGCCTTCCAGGTGAGGCCACACCTGCCGGGCCCACCGCACCTGTGGGGGCTCCTCCCCCAGAAGCAGCCCCCCAGGCCCCTGCTAGGATGGAGGCAGGGACCTTCTGTGCTGAAGACTGTTCTGGAGCCTCCATCTGACTGTGGAGGTCTGTCCACGTGCTCTGTCTGTCTGCTCCTCTGGCTTCATTACGGCCCGTTTCCTGTAACTGCGGCGGGTCTGTACTGCGGGCTGTCTTCCTCCTGGGCTGCGGGGCCGCGTGTGTTTCTGAGCAGGCCCCTCACGGTGCGTGTGACGATGGGGCCCTCGAGAGGCCGAGGGCTTCGGTTTGCTCTCAGAGGCAGATGGTGTCCCGGGCCCCAGCCTGCTCCGGAGCTCTGTCTTGCTCCTCTGTGTGGGCCCTGCAGGCGTCTGTGGCGCTCGGAGGTCTCCTGGAAGCCTGGGTTTCGCCAGGTCCCCTCGGAAAGGCTCACTGCAGTGTGGACGCTCAGCCTTCGGCTCAGCCTCCCAGGCCCCTGCTGTCCGCTGGCTTTCCTGAGGCAGCTGGGCCGCTCCCCCGGGAGGGACCTCCTGTGTCGGCTCCTGGATGCCTCGGCTCCTGCCTCCTCTCCCCAGGCGGACTGAGACCCTCTTCCTGGGCTCCGTCCCCATGAGGATGGTGCCCTGGGAAGGCGCAGCACAGAGCAGAGCCACCCCATGTGTCCCTCCCTCCCCGAGGGGGCAGCTGGGCTGCAGCGTCAGCGACTCCCGGGGCCCCCGACGGGCGGCTCCGTCTCCGTGCGGCATTCAGGATTGTTCCCTGGGAGGGGGAGCCAAGGTTGCAGAACTGTTCGAGTTGGCCCTTGCTTTGGAACAGAACCCTCGAGAGACAAACATCTGTAGCGCTCTGTCTCAGGCCAGGGGGACAGTGTGGCGGGGGAGGGACTGACACGGCCATGCAACTGGTGGAGGGGAGCAGCCAGGACGGGCCCTGGGGACGCGGGGGGACCTGGAGGGGGTGCAGGAGGTCGAGGAGGCGGGGCTGCGAGCCGGCACCCACGGGCCCCGGGCACCGCGACCCTGTCTCCTGGCCTGCGCCTGAGCATCCGGGACCTTCCCAGTCAGCCTCCCTCAGACCCATGAAAGGGTGCTCCACGCACTGTCCACACCTCCACCGGGCGGCCGCCCGGCCCTCCTGCTGCTGGAGGGGCTGCTGGGACTCTGCGGAGCATGTCTTAACACGCACAGGCATTGAGCTCAGCGCTGGGGCCCTTGTCCTGCAGGCTCCTCCCTGGGCAGGCACCCGGATGGTGCCTTCGCTCCGTCTCTGCGTCTCCCTGGCTCTGTCTCTCTCCCACCTCGATTTCCTGCCTCCCTCTCTCTCTCTTTGCCTCTCTGCCTCCGTCTCTGTATGTGTCTCTGTCTGTCTCTCTCGCCCACTTCCCCACCCCATCCTCCGTCCACACGCACCTCCTTTGCAGGAGCTAGGCGATCCTCTCGCACAGTCCAGATGCCTGCACTTGCTGGCACAGCTCGCCAACAAGGAGAAGAAGCACGGGCAGGCTCGGCGGATGGTGGAGCAGGCCCAGCGCCTGGGAGGGAGTGAGGAGTTCTGGTACCAGTCCACCCTGACCCTGGCGGACACGCTCCTGTCTGCAGAGGGCGAGAGGAGAGAGACGCTGGTGAGGGGCTGCTGTGTGCGGGGCGGGGGTCTGCGGGTGGAGGGTGGCAGGGCCACGGTGACTCTGCCGGGCCTGCCCCAGGTCTGCAAGCTCTTCCAGAAACTCATAGACACCTTCAACGTGCTCAAGAAGGAGAGACCAAACCGAATGCCCGTATTGGAATTCATGACCACAGACCTGGAGGCCAGGTAACTTTCTGTGAGGAAGAATGTTAATCACCATGGAAGTTGTGGTGTACTTCTTTCCACTATTAACTCTAAGTCATATTTCGAGCCTGTGAAGTTCAGAGACTCTCAGGACAAGGCCCTGTGTCCGCAGCTGCCTCCCGCACCCCTTCCTTGGCAGCCAGCCTCTCTCTTGGGACCAGGCGGGCTGGTGGCTTGTTTGTCCCTGGACTCTCAGCTCCTCAGAGGTGGCTCGATGTCCAGGAAGCCTCTAAGACTGGGGAAGGTCCGGCCACTCCGCTCCCTACAGTTGGTGTGGGGCGCCCCAGGTGGTCAGCCTCCTCCCGGGGTCTGTCGGTCTGCCTGCCGCTCTCCCCTCCAGTTTTTGGCCCGAGCGTCTGGCCCATGGACACAGCATCAAGCTCTCTGCAGACGCCCAAGGGGTAGGAGGCCGCAGGACAGCCTCCAGGCAGGAACGTCCACGCTCAGACGAGCAGTCTGTCCCCGGGCCGTCGTCCTGGTTGGTCACTGGTCTTCTGGAAAGCAGCCTCCCATGGCCTCAGCTCCAGCTGCATGGGCCTCTTTCTGGGAACGTGCAGAGCCGGCCGAGGTCTGTCCGTCAAGTCAGACTTGCAGGTCCTGCCTTCACAGAGCAGCTTCTGCTTCACGACCAGAGCGCCGCACCTTTCGCCTGATTGGGGTTTTCTTTACTCCCTCGCTCTCTGTTGACCTCTTCCTGTGCTGGGAGAGGGCTCCTCATGGCTGTTCTGTCCCCACCTCTGGGGGCGCCCCGGTCCCGCCCCAGCAGATGCACCTGGACCCCCAGCTGCAGGTTTGACCTGTGAACAGGCTGCATTTCCACCTGGTTTTCTGTTCTTCCCCAGAGTTCTTTAAGAGAGGGATTTTGAATTTTCAGAGGGATGTAGAGTGCCTGGGGTGGGGAGAGGTTAGTTTCTAACTTTGTGGCATTGTCACCAAAGGGCATGGCTTGTGGTGTGGAGAGAAGTGTGCTGTCACGAAGGTGCCCCTCCGGTTTCCCAGAGCCAAGCTGGTGGTGGGTGGCTGGCGGCCCTGCCCGTCAGTCGCAGCGATGCCCCGCCCCCGCCCTCGCAGGTGTGTGCACCTCCAGATCAGAGCTGTCCGGGAGCAGCTGGACAGAGACCCCCTGGAGAACTTGTTTCTGATGCTGGAAATAGAGAACCGCTTGCTGGAGGTCGAGGAGAAGTTTGCCAGCATCGGCCATGAGGAGAGGTGCATGGACATTCAGCTGGAGCGGGCCCGCATGAAGAGGTGGGGGAACCCCTGCGCTCCCTGCCCCAGGGAAGCGGGCAGATGCAGCGTCCCGCCCAGCCCAGGGCACGCGAGCGTCGCTCCACACCTCGCTCAGGCGTGGACATGCACACCTTTTCACACTCAACCGCACAGGTGTCACCTCAGAGGCCAGGAGCTGCCCACCCCCAGCAGTGCCGTCACCTCCCCTGACCGCTCCCATCATCTGCCCATCCCCAACCCCCCGCCTACCCAGGGCCACCCCACCGAGGGGTCCATGCAGGGGTTCAAAACACAGCCAGCAAACCAAAGGCCGGGCGTTACAAGTAGCCTTTATGAGGGAAAAGCCACGCGCCACCTGGGAGCCCCCAGCTAGCAGCTGTGGTCGCCGAAGCCGCTGGGGTCCTTGCAGGGCTTGGGGACACTCAGACACGGGCAGGGAAGGGAGGGGCCCACCCGGCCCCCGCACGGCAGCACTGCCGCAGCGCCTGCACAACAGCTCCAGACTGCATGCGCGGTCCTCCATCTCTCTTCCAGGTAGACTGAGAGGATCCTTCCAGGTAAAACACCTAATTATAAGATTTAGAGTACTAATGAAATATACATCGTAATTACATGAAAGTTGCATGCTACACACGTCTAGTGCTGACCATGTGACACTTTGACGGTTTTGTTCTAAAGGCCACTCTTCTTCTGATAAAGGTTGTGTGCCCAAAGTGAGAAATACGAAGAGCAGAGAACTGCACGGTACTTGGAAGCATATGACCTGGCCCAGAGAGCTGTGGCTGGAGCGGTGGACCTGTTTCTCAGTGTCCAGAGCTTACTGTCCCTTCATGACGTAAGGACATTATGTGAATTTTACCTCAATTTTTAAAAATCCCAGTTAAAAAAAAGTGTTGTGATTAAAAAAAAAAAAAATCCCAGAAAGCTACGGGAGAGATGACCAAATATTTGGAAAGTAAATAGCATACACCAGAATAACTGTGGGCCAGAGAAAAAATCAGAAGGGAAACTATTTTGAACTACAGTATGTGTGTGGTGGGGGGTGGCACATATCAAAATGTGTAAGAGATCTCTAATGCAACACTTAGGGGAGCTTTTGTAGCACCAAATACTTGTGTGAGAAGAGAAAAAAACCCTAAATCACTTACCTCAACATGAAAGTAGAAAGAGCAAATCAAACTCAAAATAAGTAGAAGAAAAGAAATTGAAGACCACAGTGGAAACCAATGAGATAGAGAACTGAAAACTGGGAAAGCCAACAAAGCCAAATGCTGTTTCTTTAAGGAGATCAATAAATTGACAAACTTCTAGTCAGACTGATTAAAAAGAGAGAAAGAATATAAATTACCAATATCAGAAATAAGAGATATAACATCACTGTAGACTCCACATGTTGAAAATATAATAAGGGAATATCATGAACAACTTTACGCCATATGTTTGACAATGGAGATGAAATGGAAAATCCCTTGGAAGACACAAACGACCACAGCTCAGTCATAAAGAGATAGATAATGTGAGTAGCCCTCAATTTATTAAATAAATTGAATTTGTAGTTAAAAGTTTTTCCATGAAGAAACTGTCAGACCCATATGAATTTACTAGAGAATACCAGCAAGCATTTAAGGGAAAAAACAGTGCCAGTTCTGTATAGATTGTTTGGGAAAACTGGAAAGGAGGGAATACATCCCAATTCTTCTGTAGGGCTGGTGTCAGTGTGATACCAAAACAAGATAAAGATACTAAGAAAAACCCTATAGACAGTTCTTCATGATCATAGGTGTAAAAAATCTAAACAAAATATGGGAAATTAAATCCAACAGTGTGTAAAAAGGATAATATTCCAGGTTGATCCCAGGACTTGTGTAACATTCAAAAGTCAATCAATTTGGTTCACCAGATATTTTAAAAAATTAAACATTATTGGACTTCCCTGGTGGTATAGTAGATGAGAATCCACCCACCAACGCAGGGGATAGGGGGTTGATCCCTGGTCTAGGAAGACTCCCCCGCCGTGGAGCAGCTAAACCCGCGTGCCGCAGCTCCTGGCCCGCGTGCTGCGACGTTCGTGCACCTAGAGCCTCTGCGGTAAGAGAAGCCCACAGAACTAGGCAGCAAGCCCAGCTCGCCGCAACTAGAGGAAGCCTGTGTGCAGCGACAGAAGACCCAGCGCAACCAGAAAGAAAACAGTTAGAAGAAGAAAGCATGTAACAAGATCCAGCATCCATTCCTCTTAGCAAACTGTTAACGGAAGTGATCTTCCTTAGTCTGACTGAGGGCATCACATGTTGGCAGACTGAATGCTTTTTCCTTAAGATGAGGACTAAGATAGCAATGTGTCCTCCACCAGTTTGATCCAGAATGCTATTAGAGTTTTAGCCAGTTCAACAAGGCAAGACAAAGAAACTAAAGCATTCAGATTAGAAACGGACATGCAAAACTGTCTTCGTTCACAGATAATGTGGTTGTCTGTGTAGAAAACCTTGTGCAATCTACAGAAAAGTACAGCTGCTAGTGCTAAGGAGTGAGCTTAATAAGGTTGCACGATGCAAGAACAGTACACAAACACTAATTGTACATCTCCATATGCCAATAACGATCAATGTATATTAAATATAACCACATACATATGAAATTGTCATACGATTGTTCTCCTAATCTATGTTATTCAGAGAAGGCGATGGCACCCCACTCCAGTACTCTTGCCTGGAAAACCCCATGGACGGAGGAGCCTGGTAGGCTGCAGTCCATGGGGTCGCTAAGAGTCGGACACGACTGAGCGACTTCACTTTCACTTTCATATGAAATTTGACCCAGAAAGTGAAAACTCATACCCTGAGAACCACAAAACATTGCTAGAAAAATTAAACAATACCTAAATAAATGGAAAGGTATATTAAGTTCATGGCTCAGGAGACTTGATGTTATTAAGATGTCAATTCTCCCCCTAAATTATCTACAATACTAATCAAGATTCTGCAGGGTTTTTTAAAATAGAAATTGACAAAGTGACTTTTAAATCTATGTGGAATTTAAAAGGCCTAACAAAAGCCAACACAACTTTGAAAAAGAACAAAGTTGGAGGCCTAACATTACCTGATTTTAAGACTTACTGTAAAGCTATGGGTGAATAATTTAACTCAGATGACCATAATATCTACTACTGTGGGCAAGAATCCCTTAGAAGAAATGGAATAGCCCTCACAGTCAACAAAAGCGTCCGAAATGTAGTACTTGGATGGAATCTCAAAGATGACAGAATAATCTCTATTCGTTTCCAAGGCAAACCATTCAAGTATCACAGTAATCCAAGTCTATGCCCCGACCAGTAATGCTGAAGAAGCTGAAGTTGAACAGTTCTATGAAGACCTACAAGACCTTCTAGAACTAACACCCCAAAAAGTTGTCCTTTTCATCATAGGGGATTGGAATGTAAAGTAGGAAGTCAAGAAATATCTGGAGTAACAGGCAAATTTGGCCTTGGAGTACAGAATGAAGCAGGGCAAAGGCTAATAGAGTTTTGCCAAGAAAATGCACTGGTCATAGCAAGCAACCTCTTCCAACAACACAAGAGAAGATTCTACACATGGACATCACCAGATGGTCGACACCAAAATCAGATTGATTATATTCTTTGCAGCCAAAGATGGTGAAGCTCTATACAGTCAGCAAAAACAAGACCGGGAGCTGACTGTGGCTCAGATCATGAGCTCCTTATTGCCAAATTCAGAGTTAAGTTGAAGAAAGTAGGGAAAACCACTAGACCATTCAGGTATGACCTAAATCAAACCCCTTACGATTATACAGTGCAAGTGACAAGTAGACTCAAGGGATTAGACTTGATAGAGGGCCTGAAGAACTATGGACGGAGGAGGTTCATGACATTGTACAGGAGGCAGGGATCAAGACCATCTCCAAGAAAAAGAAATGCAAAAAGGCAAAATGGTTGTCTGAGGAGACGTTAAAATAGTTGTGAAAAGAAGAGAAGTGAAAGGCAAAGAAGAAAAGGAAAGATATACTAATCTGAATGCAGAGTTCCAAAGAATAGAGAGAGATAAGAAAGACTTCCTCAGTGATCAATGCAAAGAAATAGAGGAAAACAGTAGAATGGGAAAGACTAGAGATCTTTTCAAGAAAATTAGAGATACCAAGGGAACATTTCATGCCAACATGGGCACAATAAAGGACAGAAATGGTATGGACCTAACAGAAGCAGAAGATATTAAGAAGAGGTGGCAAGAATACACAGAAGAACTGTACAAAAGAAGATCTTCATGACCCAGATAACCACGATGGTGTGATCACTCACCTAGAGCCAGACATGCTGGAATGTGAAGTCAAGTGGGCCTTAGGAAGCATCACTACAAACAAAGCTAGTGGAGGTGATGGAATTCCAGTTGAACTATTTCAAATCCTAAAAGATGATGCTGTGAAAGGGCTGCACTCAATATGCCAGCAAATTTGTAAAACTCAGCAGTGGCCACAGGACTGGAAAAGGTCAGTGTTCATTCCAATCCCAGAGAAAGGCAATACCAAAGAATGCTCAAACTACCACACAATTGCACTCATCTCACACACTAGTAAAGTAATGCTCAAAATTCTCCAAGCCAGGTTTCAACAATACATGAACCGTGAACTTCCAGATGTTCAATCTGGATTTAGAAAAAGCAGAGGAACCAGAGATCAAATTGCCAACATCATTAAAAAAGCAAGAGAGTTAAAGAAAAAACGTTTACTTCTGCTTTATTGACTCTGCCAAAGCCTTTGACCATGTGGATCACAACAAACTATGGAAAATTCGGAAAGAGATGGGAATAACAGACCACCTGATCTGGCTCTTGAGAAACCTGTATGCAGGTCAGGAAGCAACAGTTAGAACTGGACATGGGATACCAGACTGGTCCCAAATAGCGAAAGGAGTAATGTCAAGGCTGTATATTGTCACCCTGCTTATTTAACTTATATGCAGAGTAGTACATCATGAGAAACGCTGGGCTGGATGAAGCACAAGCTGGAATCAAGATTGTCAGGAGAAATATCAATAACTTCACATATGCAGATGACACCACCCTATGGCACAAAGCGAAGAAGAACTAAAGAACCTCTTGATGAAAGTGAAAGAGGAAAGTGAAAGAGTTGGCTTAAAGCTCAACATTCAGAAAACTAAGATCATGGCATCTGGTCCCATCACTTCATGGCAAATAGATGGGGAAACAGTGGAAACAGTGTCAGACTTTACTTTTTTGGGCTCCAAAATCACTGCAAATGGTGACTGCAGCCATGAAATTAAAAGACGCTTACTCCTTGGAAGGAAAGTTATGACCAACCTAGATAGCATATTCAAAAGCAGAGACATTACTTTGCTAACAAAGGTCCGTCTAGTCAAGGCTATGGTTTTTCCTGTGGTCATGTATGGATGTGAGAGTTGGACTGTGAAGAAGGCTGAGCGCCGAAGAATTGATGCTTTTGAACTGTGGTGTTGGAGAAGACTCCTGAGAGTCCCTTGGACTGCAAGGAGATCCAACCAGTCCATTCTGAAGGAGATCAGCCCTGGGATTTCTTTGGAGGGAATGATGCTGAAGCTGAAACTCCAGTACTTTGGCTACCTCATGCGAAGAGTTCACTCATTGGAAAAGACTCTGATGCTGGGAGGGATTGGGGGCAAGAGGAGAAGGGGACGACAGAGGAGGAGATGGCTGGATGGCATCACTGACTCGATGGATGTGAGTCTGAGTGAACTCTGGGAGTTGGTGATGGACAGGGAGGCCTGGCGTGCTGCGATTCATGGGGTCGCGAAGAGTCGGACACGACTGAGTGACTAAACTGAACTGAGATAGCATATTCAAAAGCAGAGACATTACTTTGCTGACAAAGGTCCGTCTAGTCAAAGCTATGGTTTTTCCAGTAGTCAGGTATAGATGTGAGAGTTGGAGTATAAACAAAGCTGAGCACCGAAGAACTGATGCTTTTGAAGTGTGTTGGAGAAGACTCTTGAGAGTCCCTTGGACTGCAAGGAGATCCAACCAGTCCATCCTAAAGGAAACCAACTCTGAATATTCGTTGGAAGGACTGATGCTGAAGCTGGAACTCCACTACTTTGGCCACCTGATATGAAGAACCGACTTGTTGGAAAAGACCCTGATGCTGGGAAAGATTGAAGGCGGGAGGAGAAGGGGACGATAGAGGATGAGATGGTTGGATGGCATCACCGACTCAATGGACATGAGTTTGAGTAAACTCCGGGAGTTGGTGATGGACAGGGAAGCCTGGCGTGCTGCAGTCCATGGGGTCGCAAAGAGTCAGACACGTCTGAGCGGCTGAACTAAACTGTAAAGCTATGGGAATCGAGATAGTGTGGCTTTAATGTAAACTTACACATCAGTGGAACATAATAGAGAATGTAAAAATAGACACATGCATACAGAAAGAAAACTGACTTTCAGCAAAGGCGCAAAGAGGGTTCAGTAAGAAGGGCTCACCTTTAAAACAAAGCTGCGGGAACAACTGGACGTCCATCCCCCAGAATTACCCTTCCGTTCATACCTCACACCACGTGTAAAAACCAGCTCAAGACTGGTCACAGGGCTACATGTAAGAGCTGAAACTGTGACACTTTTAGAAGAAAACATAGGAAAACGCCTCTGCAGCCTTAAAGTTTAGCAGATGAGACCAAAGTCTTTCTTACCCATGAGACCAAAATCATAATCCATCAAAAAAAATTTTATAAATTGGACTCAGCTCTTCAAAAGACACCAGTAAGAAAATGCAAAGACAAGTTGCCAACTGGGAGAAAATATTTACAAATCATTTATCTGACAAAGGTCTTGTATCTAGACTATATTAATGTAAAGAACTTTCAAAATAGACATAAGCAACCCAATAATAACTGGCCAAACATGTGAACGGACCTTTCTTCAAAGAAAATACGTGGATGGTAAATAATCACAAAAGACGGCAAGTTTATTAGTGAGTCAGGGAAAACCGCCACACAACTGTTAACACGGCCACAACTTGAAGGAGCAACCACACCAAATGTTATCGGGACGTGGGACACTGGGACAGCCCCCTAGGCTGCCGGTGGGGACAGCGTGAGCGACCACTTGGGAACGGTTTGGCGGTTTCGTGAAGAGCGAAGGCACGCCCCCGTGTGGCCCAGCCACCCCGCTCCGGGGCGTGTGCCCCACACACGCGTGTGCGAACGCTGACTTCAGCGCTGTCTGCCACAGCCCCAAACTGGGGGAGTGGGAGCGAGCGGGCAGATGGCCTCGGCAGAGTGCAGCTCGTCCGGGTGAAGGGACTCACCGCGCCCCGCGCTGCAGTCCGTGGGGTCGCAGAGAGTCTGACAGGGCTGAGCGACGGAACAACTCCCAGGACGGACACAGCCTGCAGAGAGCACGTGCTCTGCGGTTCCATTACGTAAAATCAGGAAGAGCCACTGACTGACCGAGCCGGAAGAGAGGCTCGCCTAGGAAGGAGAAGCGGCGGGAGAGGCGGGCGGGGCCTGGCGGTGGGCGGGGCCTGGTGGGCGTGGCGGCGGGCGGGCGCGGGGCGTGGCGGTGAGCTGGGCTCGCCTCGGAGGGAGAAGCGGCGGGAGAGGTGGGCGGGGGCCCGGCGGTGGGCGGGGGCCCGGCGGGCGAGCTGGTCGGGCGGTGATGGTCGCACCCCTCAGTTACAGAATGTCAGCAGCCCTTTGATGCGAAGACTGCGGCACCTCAGGCTCAGCCTCGTGGAGGGCTGTCTGGACACGCTGCAGCTCACCTGGGAGGACGCCCGGCAGCGGCAGCTGGAGCAGAGCTCCACGGACAAGCTGCTGTCCGACTTCCTGCAGAGCCCCAGTGACTACACCGCCGTCGGCCTGGTAACGTCCCCGGACACGCGCTGGGGGCCCCCCCCACCGTGTGCCTGACCAGCCATTGGGAACCCAGAAGGTCGGGGTTCATAAACGTCCCCCGAGATCTCTGAGCACAGGGGTTCTCTGCCCCGGTAGCTCCCAGCAGCCCAAAAAGGCCCGTCTGATTGGCTAATGAGATCAGGGTCTGCCTGGGGGAGGTGCCCCTTCCCAAGGCGGGTGCTCTGACCGCTGTGTCGCCACAGGAAGCCGTCCATAAAGGTGAGCTGCCATCTGTTAAAAAGATGAGTTACATCTGCAGAACGATTCTGAGGAAAATGTGTTCTGTTCTTAGACTGAGATTTCATCAAGTGTGGACCCAAATAATTTGACATAACTAAATGAACCAAATAGTCCTAAATGGGACTCAGTACAAACTCATGTCCTTGACAGTTCAGTTCAGTTCAGTAGCTCAGTCACATTCAGCTCTCTGCGACTCTATGGACTGCAGCACACCAGGCCTCCCTGCCCATCACCCACTCCCATTCTTGTCAGCCTGCCCCAAACTGAGGCTCCTCAGCAGACTCTAGAACCTCCCAGCACCTGAGCCTTGGAGACCCTCACCACATGGCAGGGCTGTTGGAGGGTGGGGCCTGGGTGGGCAGCAGCGGTGGCCCTTGTTGACTGAGGTGGTTTGTGTCCCTGAAGAAGTGGTTCAACCTGAAGCACTGCCTGGCGCACGTGGTGCTGGCGCAGCTGGGGAGCCTGCAGTCGCTGAGCACGGAGTGCGAGGAGCCTCACCCGCGGCTCCTGGGCCTGGCCGGGAAGGCGCTGCGCCTGCTGGCTGAGAACTGGGACCTCCTGCTGCCCGCCTGCTCCTGGGAGGAGAGCCTCTGGGTGCGTTCTGCTGGCTCCCAGACTGACCGCTTAGGCCCAAAAAACAAAAATATATTCAGAGCTCACTGGATCTTTGTAATAACTGGGGTAGAAAACAGGCCTTGAATTCTCTGGGGTCAAGAAGCATGGTGTGGGCTGTGGAGGGAGGAAAAGGCAGGCCAAAGGCCTGACCCCCGGAGGAAGAATTCGAGGGGGAGAAGGGGCAAGCAGGACAGGCTGTCCTATGTGGAGCATCCCACCCCCGCTCCAAATGGGGGTGTCCCCGGGCGGTGGTTCCTGGCGCCTCCCCCACCCCAGCAGCTCTGTGCCTGAGGACCGGGCCCCTGCCCTACCCAGGGATCGGTCCTGCCCACTCTTGCTGCTACCCCTCACTCCCCGCCCCCACCCACCCACACGGTCCAGGGAAGCCCTCCTCCCGACAGCCGCGCCAATGCACCCAGGACTGCCCTCTTCTCTCCAGTACCCACCCCTGCCAGGTTGCCCTGCAGGCCTGGTGCCCCTGAGGAAGCCCCTGCCCCTAGGAAGGGATTCTGGTGACAGCCGCCACCATGGGAGCTCCTGGTCGTCATCCTAAACGCCTCTGTAGATGCCAGAAGGCACCGGCCCAGGTGCAGCCAGGCCGGCCCCAGGGACCTGGCCGGGTGCACAGCCCTGGGGTCGGCTCAGTGGCAGCTGTCCGGGTCTCCGGGTCCTGAGACATGACTCACGTTTGGGGGAATTGGTGGCATTGTGGCCCTGCATTCAACCGGTATGCACTGAGCACCTGAAAAGGTAGTTCTGAGTCAGGTAGATACGGACCAGACATGTGGCGCCTCGTGAGCGGGCATCCGTCAAGGAAGCTGCGCTCACCACACGCCCACTCAGAGGGGCTACCCGCCTCTGTCTTATCCCCGCAGACCCAGGGCTCCCCCAACCTGAGTCTCCTGGGCCCGCTGCCCCCCAAGCAGGTCCCTCTGGCCTCCCGAGGACCCCTTCAGGGTACCTTGTCCTGCAGAGGAGACAAGAGGAGCCTTGGCCCCTGGGCCCCTGGGGCAGATGGGCACCCAGCTCCCCCAGGCCTGGTGCTCGAGGGAGGGGATTTGCGGAGCCTGAAGGGGCACAGCACAGAAGGCCACCCCACGGGCATGCCAAGGCTCCTCCCTGTGG
The DNA here is from genome assembly GCF_032452875.1 of Bos javanicus. Classification (NCBI taxonomy): domain Eukaryota; kingdom Metazoa; phylum Chordata; class Mammalia; order Artiodactyla; family Bovidae; genus Bos; species Bos javanicus. Next base: position 50,652,168 of record NC_083893.1, on the reverse strand, counting down.
CACCTGCTAGGTGCCAGCTTCTCTGCCAGGCCCCCACCGGTCACCTAAATCAGCGAAGGATGGGCTGCAGCTGGCCTGCCACGCCCCTCACCCAGGAGTCCTGCCGAGATGCGTATCCACACTGCCCCAGGCACTGACTGGAGGGGTGTCCTCCGCAGGGAGCCGCTGAGCTGAGCAGCCTCAGGGGTCTGGAGGTCAACCAGGAGGACCTGGAACATGAAGGGCCCTACAGTGAACTGCCGTCCTTCAGGGCCACCCCAGAGGAGCAGAGGAAGGGCTGGGATCAGAGGGTACGCCGGCCCCTGCCCAGCCCCAGGCCGCCCGGCCCGCAGAGCCCACCTGAGTCTGAGCTCCCCCCGCAGAGGAGGGTGGTGCTGGCCCAGCAGTACCTGGCCCAGGCGTCCGAGGTGCTGCTGCAGTGCCTGCACGGGGCCCTGGGCAGCAACCTCCTGGACATCGCCGCGGCCGCCAGCCTGGAGATGGTGGAGTGCATGGGCATCCTGGAGCCCGCGACCGCCTGCCAGTTCCTTGTGCTGTCTCAGGTGTGCTCTGCTCTGGTCCCCTTCTGCAAGGTCCCCCTTGGCCACTGGGGAGAGGGAGGCCCCCCCAAGACCCCGGTGCTCCCTCTGCTGGCGGCCCCACCCACCAGGATGCGACTGGGCTCCGCTTTAAGGACAGTGCTCATTGGAGGAGGCACCCCAGGTACCTGGAGAAGGGGGCCCGGCCCCCCATCGCAGTTCCTGTGGGCGCACGAGCAGCGGAAGCCCCCAGGCTTGTGTTTCTGGGGTTCGGGAGAGCAGAGCGCTCTCCTCCCTGCGTCCTGAGCCGGTAGGCCCGCGGGCTCAGCGGTGAAGGCCGCCTCGCCCGGCCTCTAGGCTGTGCCAGCCACCTGGAGGAGCGCCTGGGTGCCCACCTGCCACGGACATTGCCCGGACCCCCATGGCAGCCTCAGCGGTCTGTTTCAGAGCTGCTCGGCCTCCGAGAGGATGCGCGATGTCCTGCTCGCCGCCACGGCCAACACCAGCAGCTCACAGCTGGCTGCGCTGCTGCAGCTCCAGGACAGGCTGAGACGCCAGGAGAGGACATCCACCAACCTGTGTGCCAGCGTGGAGCAGAGACTGGCCGCCATATCCAAGGTAAACCAGCCGAGGCCACCCTTGAGCCTACCCCGCCCCGCAGCTCTGCAGATGCCCTCGGACCAGGTGCAGATCCCGGCCCTGCCTCCCGCTTGCTGTATGGTTCTGGGAGACCCACTCCCCATCTCTGAGCTGCAGCTTCTCATGGGCCCAGTGGGGAGAGCAGCTCACCTTCAGCATTGGCTGGACTCTGCAAACTCACAGTACAGACACCCAGGCTTGCGATGGTCGTGAAGGACCATCGGGAGGATGGGGCTCTAGGGGGGTCCATTTCAGTTCATGCTGTGTTTGAGGAAATGTTTTATATTCCGCTAAGTCTTAGAATTTAATTCTGGAAGAAATTTGCAGAGCATGGTAGCTAATAGAACCTCCTTTTTATTTGGACTAGCAAGTATGAATTGGAGACTTAAAGAAATTAAACTTGATGAAATTGAATACAGAGAACAGGCCAGAACACTCTGGTCAAGCCCACCCTCCTCCTCTGTGGGGCTTCCATGGCCGCTGGTGTGGGCAGACCTCGCACCCCTCGATCCAGGCTGCCTTTCTCCTTCTGACCAGCAGGGATGGGATGGCTCTCTGCGCACGGCCGTCCTGTGTGTGCCGGGGGTGTTACGGCAGCCCTGGCCTCCAGTGCCTTCCCGCGTGACACCCCAGAAATGTCTCCAGGCCAAGAGCCCTGCCGTGACCCAGGGACAGGAACCCCCGCTCCTGCAGGGCAGGGCCAGCCTGGAGGAGGTGAGAGGCAGTCTGTAAACCCTGGGAAAACTCATCAGTTGAAAGCCCGGCAGTCTTCTGCTGAGACACGGTACTGGAGAGGACGCCCCAGCGGCCAGTCAGCGGGGATCCACGTCCCCAGCCCGTGAGCACCGGTGGCACAGCTTCAAATGTGTGAACAGAACCGACTCAGACGGAGCCGCAGACAGATCCTCGGCTCCGTGGGGAGCTGGACCCATCCTGGCAGTTGCTGGTAGAAAGAGAAGATGAATCGGCAGCAACCTGCAGAAGTGTGCGAGAACGTCCCCGAGTGCAGGAGGCCTGCACAGACGTGGCCCGACGTTCATGGAACGAGGAGCCAGGAAGGAGCAGGCGCACCTGCCCCCCCAGGTGTGTGCGGAACCTCTACCAAGCGGACCGTCCCTGGCCGCTGGATGCCTCAGCAGACGCCAAGTGCTGAAATCACTCAGAGTTTGTTTTCTAACCACAAGGAAATTAAAACATAAATCAATAACTAAAAGATACACGTAAAAATAAACGCAATTTCCTTGAAATTAAACAGTATGTCTATCATCATCAATTGGTCAGAGAAGAAATGACAATGGAATTTACAAAATACTTTAAATTGACTTAAAGAATGAAAATACTATATATGAAAACCTAGGAGCCTTGTCTAAAACAGGGTTTAGGGAAAAATACACCCTCGAGTACAAAAAGAAAGCCTTAAAAAACTGATTTAAACTTTGATTTCAAGAAGCTAGAATAAAGACATTTAAGAAAAAAGGAAAACAACTGAGAGACAGAACAACAGAAACCATGAAATTAAATCACGCCTCCGGCAGAGGAGATCAATAACAGCAAGAATGGGTTCCTGGGGCAGACTGCCAATAGTAAAACTGATAGACACTTAGGAGGACCTGACGAAGAAAAGACAGAAATTTCAGGATAGGTGATATGACATCATGAGATCTTTCAGACATCGAAAAACTAGTAAGACTGTTTTTATAACCTTACTCTAGTAAATTTGACAATTTGAATGAAATGGACAAATTCCTCAAAAAACATAACCTACCAAAGCTGACAATAGAAAATCTGAATAACTTAATCTCTCTTCAAGAAGTGAAGCCTTAACACCATCACAAAGACAGTCCCAGACCCAGTTGGCTTCACCAACAAATTCCCCCAAACACTGAAGGAAGAAATGATCCTTCAGGGATCAGGAGCAAGAGGAACACCCCCTGACTCTTGAGAGGCCCCACGAGCCTCCATACTGAAGGCCCAGCGAGGCCCTCACATGCGGGGAAAATCTCCTACCGCCGTGGACACAAAGCATCAGGCCCCACGAGCCTCCGTACTGAAGGCCCAGCGAGGACCTCACATGCGGGGAAAATCTCTTACCGCCGTGGACACAAAGCATCAGGCCCCACGAGCCTCCGTACTGAAGGCCCAGCGAGGACCTCACATGCGGGGAAAATCTCTTACCGCGGTGGACACAAAGCATCAGCCCGAAGGCCCAGCGACTGTGAAGGGATAACGCAGGAGGATCAGATGCTGTGCACCATGCAGTCCAGTATTTTAACTCGTTCAGTATAGTCCACCGTATTAACAGGAGGAAAAGGAGACAATCATAAGGCCCATAAAATCTATCAAGATGATAGATGCAGAAAAACTGTCAAAATTCAACACCAGCCCGTGATTTCAAAAAATCAAGATAGGAGATCATTTTATTTATTTTTAATTGAAGGGTGGTTGCCTTACGGCGTTGTGCTGGTTTCTACCAAACACCAACATGAATCGGCCAGGGGTTTACCCCTGCCCCGCCCCCTCCCTCCCCACCCACCCCTCTGGGTGGTGACCCAGCCGGGTGTGAGTTGGCTGAGTCACGCAGCAGTTCCCACTGGCTCTCTGGCTTACATATGGTAATGTATGTTTCCATGTTACTGAGAAGATAATTTCCTTAACTTGATAAAGAATACCTTTAAAACTCTACAGCAAAGATCATACTATACATTAATTTTCAGAAAAATTCTGAAAACTTTTCTCCTAGAGTTGAAATGACACAAGAAAGCTATCACACTTCTATTCAATGGAACAGTTAGACTAGAAAAAGGAATAAAGGGCAGAAGCATTGAAAAGGGAGAAGTAAAACTGTACTCACAGTCAGCGTGATCGTGGGCCTCGAAAGTCAGCATCTCTGAGACGCAACATGCAGACGGCGGGAGGCCACGACTGACGGCTGTGCCGTGACTGCGTCTCCGCACGCCAGTTACAAGCAGCGACAGTGTCTGAATAACCGTTTTCAGTGACATCAAAGCCAATCAAACACCTAAGGAAAATCTAATAAAAGACATATGGTCTCTACCCCCAAAACCACAAACGTCTCTAAGGCAAATTCAAAAAGAACTGACTAAGCAGAGAGGCAGCCTCGTCTGGGGGATGTAAGGAAGTGCCAGCTTCCGAAACAAAATAGCAGGACCTGCTTGAAGCGGCGGAAGAGACCACAGAGAAAGGCCAGGAACAGGCCCGCTGCACACGCCTGACGCACGTCGAGGGCGACACTTGGGCGGGGAGGGGACGGTGCAGCCCCCTGAGAAGGTGACACAGCGGAGCTCGAGGACGACGCCTTCGGAGACGAGCCTCCTCATCACCAGGAAGGAGGTACTTACTACACGCTGCACTGCACGGACGTGAAGAACCTCTGTTCATCAGAACCACAGCCCAGGAGTCAAAGGCGGAGCTCAGAGGTCCAGCACGCTCCCGGAGTGACCGGGAGCTGGAATCCTGTGTGGAGAAAAGACGTGGCCCGCTCTCGGGAAGAGAAAGACTGAGCTTCCAATAGAGGAACTTCACAAGGCTGGACTGTCACAGAAGATACCCAAACGGCCAGTAAACTTTTAAAGCGATGCCCAGTAAACTTTTAAAACGTCTCACTGGTCATCAGAGAAACGCAAAACTTAAAACCCTGCCCAAGTGCTACTGGACGTCCACCAGAGGGGCGGAGAGCACCCAGGGCTGAAGAGGAGGGGCCCCGGTGGGGGTGGGGGTAGGGTCCGTCCGCACGTAGCCCCTTGGGAAGTGAGTTCAACTCAGCAAGTCTCCCTGCGGGCTGTGGTCCCCAAGGACAGACGTCACAGCAGTATTAGTGCCCACTGGCCACAGGCGGATGAGAGGCTGTGGCTCCCCCGTGGGACACTGCAGGCGAAAAGGGCACCAGGGTCAGCTGCCACGGGTGCCAGCCTGGAGGGGCCCCGGACGCTGGGCGTGGCCGCTGGAGCGGAGGCGGTCTGGCCCCTGTAACCCATCCCCCAGACTGGGGCGCACGGTCTCCCCCTGCTTCGATCCGTCTGCTCTGCTGGAACAGGCGTTCCCCGCGCCCCCTGCCGTGGACCTGAGTGTGCACACTGGTCAGTCGCTGCAAACCTGAAGCTCATTTCATCAGCAAGTGGGGAGAGGGTGTGAGCGGCTCCTCTGTGGGGGTGGTCTGCGGGCTGCCTGTGGCTCCTGCTGCAGGCCCGCAGGAGAGGGGCTGAACCGCACCACCTACCGGCTGGGAGACTGCGGGCCTCCGGGCCTGTGTCTGCTGGGGTTGGGGGAGGCGCCGCGGGGAGCGGAGGGGCGGGGCCGCCGGGCCCTCCGCGGCGCTGGGTCCGTGTCTTCCCGGCGGTGCCCGCGGCGAGGTCCGCGTGCCTCTGCTGCCCCCTGGCGGCGGCCGCCGGCCCGGACTGACCCCGAGTGTCACCCGCAGGCTTGGCAAAACCTCTGGGTCACCGAACAGCACTTTAACCTCTTGAATGACATTCCCCCCACGATGCGGATCGTCTTTCTGCACCACAGCAGGGACGGGTGAGGCCTTCTCCCCTGTCCCCCAGCTGCTCCCCAGGACCCTGCCTCCTGCTCCGGCGGTCGCTGTGGACACGGCACCGGCCAGGGTGGGCCGCCCGTTGGGATGGGGTGGGTGGACCGTCCCTCTGCCAGGGTGCCCAGGCTGACGGGTATGACGGCGGGGGGCCGGGCACAGTGCCGCGTCCTGCCAGCACACAGCCCTGGTCTAAAGGGCACGGTTGAAGTGCAGCAGAACCCCTGGTCTGCCGGCCTTGGGTAGCAGGGCGGGGGGTGGGGTGCTGTGTGACCCCGTGTCCTGACTTGTCTGAGGTTCAAGGAAGGGCCTCATGTCCGGGGGGTGGCACAGAGTCCGCCTCTTCTGGGCTCCTCTGGGACCCCACCCGTCCCGCCAACAGGACCCATCTGTACGGCGCCTCCTACGACAAACCCAACTCCATCCCTGCCGCCAAGGGCAGAACACTGCAGACAGGGCGTGAGTCGTGCCACAGCGCCGTCCTCTGTGGAGTGGGGCGTCCCTGGGAGGGCGGGACACACAGAGACCCGAGACTTCTCCACCGCCCCCCTCCCCGGGTTGCCAGCCCCCATCCAGGCATCTTTCCCAGGTAGGGAGGGGGCATCAGGTGGAAGCAGCCGAGCCTGGCCCGTGTGCCTCCCACTGGGGATACCCCCCCCCACATTCCCTCTCCAGCTCCTTCCTCAGCCTCAGCACTTCATTCCACCTGCCCATTCATTTACAAGCACAGATAGAGAGCCATTTGCTCTGTCCCAGGACCCCCGGCTACTTCCTGGTGCCCCGAGGGCCTGTCCCCGCTCCTGAACGTCAACAGGAGTGATACCACCCACCTGTCCCCTGCCGGGGGACCGACCCCCCGTTCCCTGCTGGCCCCTCACTGTGTCTGCAGAGCAGTCTTGGCACACTGCAGAGGCCAAGTTTCTGTCCACCTTCCTTCCCAACCTCTCTGGCCGTCCCCCCTTCAGCGGGGTTCTGGCGCTGACTCCTGGGGAAGGTCCCAAAGCTTTGCCTTTAGCTTGCCACCCCCCATCAAGTCTGGTGGTGCACAGGGCTCCGTCCGCAGTGCTCTCGGCCTGAAGGGCAGTCTGCGAGGCCCAGTGTGGGGACGTGCCTCTGTCTCCGCAGGCTCCTGCAAGGTGGCTCGGGTGGCCGTGAGCCCCGCCGACTTCTCCCGCCTGCTGGCCAGGGTCCAGCAGTTCCGGGAGCAGGCCCAGGCCGAGGCCTACAGTGGGGACATGGCCCTGAGCACTGGCCTGGTGAGACCTGAGCCCATGGGTAGGGCGGGGACCAGAGCAGTGCTGCGGGCTGGGGTGCCCTGGCTCTGAGCGGGCCTTTCCTGGGGGTCGCCTACAGGGTCTGGCCCCTTCCCTCTGGCCGCCTGGGGCGGGGTCCTCTCTGACACCTTCTGACCTCCGCGGTTGTTTGGGTTGAGGAGGAGTCGGAAGGCGTGCACCCGATGGGGGAGGACCGTGCGCTGCCGAGGTTCGAGGCGGTCTTGAAGTCCATGGAGCAGTACCTGCAGCCGTTGTTCCCACTGCTCAGCTGCCCCCCGGAGCCCAGGTACTGCCCAGGGCTGCCTCCCAAGGGGCTCAGGCACCGAGTTCCAGCCAGACTGCTGGAACCCTGGGGGTGGAGGGGCACGGCGTCCCTCTGTCCCCACAGGTGTGCACAGGTCCCAAGCAGTGTGACGCCCAGGGCGAGGGTGGGCGGGCAGGGGGCTCCGTGCGAAAGCCAGCTCAGCCTCCGCCCCTGAGCCCCGCGGCTAGCTGAGCGGCTGGCTGTGGGCGTGGGGGCAGGCAGAGCCGTGTCCTCTTGGGGACTCTGAGGCCGCAGCCCCGGGCTTCTTTCTGTGCGGAATTGGGCGGCGGACTGACCTGGAGAGAGCACAGGCCCTCGGAGACAGAAGCTGGGCTCTGCCCACCTGCTGTCGGGGGGAAGTCTGGCCCCACCCCAGACCTTTTCTGGGGGATGTCACTGCCACGCGGAGCCCCGCTGTCTTCTAGTCTGAGTGTGGTGGGAGGGGAGAGCCTGGCAAAGGGCCCGGCCCCGTGGATCTGGGTTTGGGGGGAAGGAAGCTGGAGGGGTCAGCGCATGGACTCCCTGATTGGCCAGCAGGTCAGAGTGTCCTGATTCCAATGTGCTCATGTCCACGCCCTGGTCTCAGGAGACAGGCCCCCAGCAGGGAGCCTGGGGAGCCTCATGCCCTGATGCTGCCCTGGAGACGTGCCGCCCGAGGACTCAGTGCCCCTCTCAGTGGTGCTCATGGGTTTTTTCAACCTGAACCTGTGCCTTTGCTCTCAGAGCACCGATCCCCACGGTCGTGGCAGATTCTGGGAAAACCAAGGGCGAAGACAAGGCGAGGAAAGCGTCCCTGTCCCAGGGTGAGCGGGGCCTGGGGCCCGGCCTGTGGGACGGGGGCCGGCAGAAACCACTCCGCACGGCGCTGATCGGTGCCCTGGTGGGCCACGTGCAACCCCCCGCTGCCCACCCCGCCCTCAGGAGCCCCGCCTGGGCAGGCCGAGGGGCAGAGACCATGGCGATGCCACCGTCACCCTCGGGGGCCGACGGCTGGGGTGGCTGCGGGGTCCCGGGAGCAGCACTGCCCTTCCTCTAACGGAGCTGCCCCAGTGGCCACGGGCCCCTCCGGACAGTCCTCGGGGAGGGGGGCTAGCGCAACTGCCTGTCCCTGAAGGGGCTCCCTGGTGGGAGGAGCCGAGGCTCCAGCACCTGCTTCAGGAGTGCCCACGGAGCGTGGGCGGCCCTTGGCACCACAGAGGACATGCTGTCCCCCCTCCCGGGCTGTGTCCAGGTCCTGACTGTGCCCAGTTCAGCCTCCTCCCTAAGTCCCTCGCGGGGTGGGGGTGGGGGTGGGGGTGTGAGGGGCAGGGGTCTGTGCCTCCAGTGGGCGGTAGCAGCTGCGTCCCCCCTGCCACAGTGCAACCCGAGGTCGCAGATGACGTCATCCTGATCGCAGACAGGGATCTGCTGGAGCTGCCGCTGGAAGGGCTCTCCGTGTTCGACGACGGGCTGGTCTCCTCGCTGTCACGGGAGTTTTCTCTCCAGATGCTGTGCAATCGCCTCCGCAGAGAGGAGCCAGGTGAGAGCCCGGCGGACACCTGAAATGCGTAGACGGCTTTTCACGATAAGAGAGTGTAACTCTTGTGAAAAGGCAGTTATCTAAGTTGCCATGCTTTTCGAGACCCTGGCGCATTTGGAAGTGTTTAGGGAGCACATCCATGAGCCAGTGCTCTGACAGCTGCCAGTGTACCCCAGGCAGGACCCTAACTTCCCTCCTGGCCTCACAAACTTCTGTCTCTAAGGAGGGGACTGGTGTTCACCAGCTAACGATATAGTTGGTCATCGGTTAGATGGTGAGAGGCAGCAAGGGAGACGACCGGGAGGCCTGGCTTGGCCTGGGCGCAGGGGGAGCCGGGTGTGGTCATACTGTGCTCCATGAGCGTGCAGGGCGTGTGAACACTCTCCAGGCTGCCCATTCGTGCCCTGTGGTTTCCAGGTATGTTTCACTGCGATAAATGTCACACAACATTAAAAACAAAGAGACTGGACTTTTATTTTCACCCAAGATAAAGTGAAAGAGACCAGATATGCCCTTCCAGCTGAAACAACGAACACCCAGAGGAAAATACATGAAGCACCAGTTTTCAGATACTGGCAACCAGGCAGTGGGCCCAGCAACCCCCAAGGGGGGAACCAGGCAGGTGAGCCCCAGCTTTCCGCCTGGAAAGAGTCTCAGGCTGCACAGGTGAGGGGGGCTCAGGCAGAGCCCAGCGGTCTCCCCAAGGTGAGCAGAGTGGGGCTGGGGACACATGCGATCCTGGGAGGAGAGACACGCAGAGGGTCCCCTCCATCCCCAGATGCAAGCCAGTTAGCCAGGTGTGTGTGGAAACACAAGAGCTCATGGCTCTCGGCATCAGGCACAGGGGCCAAGCTTCTGCCAGGGGAACCGGCTTCAGTCCTGCCGCCAGAGCTGAAGTATGCCTCAAGGCATCAAACTGTTTCCAGGTAGCTTAACTGCATCTCAAAATAAGGTTTCAAAATTTTTTTTTAAAGTAAAAATTAAATTTAATTTCAAAATTAAAAAAATATCCAGGACCCAACAAGGTAAAAATTGAAATGTCTGACATCCAATCAAAAAGTACCTGCTTTCAAAGACCCCTAAAGAAAAGTCCGTCAAAAGCAGAAGCAGACATGACACAAGTGGCAGTCAGCCAGCAGACCGTTAGGCAGGCCCTGACCTGCGGCCCGCGTGTCGGGAGGTGGTGGGAGGGGGAGTGCGGTGAGCAGAGACGGGCAAGACGTGAAATGGACCCGAACTGAGCTTCTGCTGAGGAGAGACATGCCCTGGGCAGCGTTACTGCAGCCTGGCATGGCAGGAGGGAAGCCTAGTGAGCTTGAAGAGATTGAAAAAGCAAACTGGGGAAAAAACACAATGAAAACACTGTGGAGAACAGAGCAGCAGTGAGCTGCCGGGCAAGGTCCAGCAACTGGATGTGCCTGCAGAGGAGCTTGCTCTGGGGATTATGTGAGTGCATAATCACCAGCTTTCCCCCCAGATTTCATGAAAACTGCAGTCTTGCAGACCCAAGTTCAGAGAATCTCAAACACAAGAAACAAAGAACGCTACAAAGGGGCCATTGTAGTGAGTGATTAAAACCAGTGGTGGAGTATTTTGCAAGCAGCCAAGGGGAAAAGAGCCAAGAAGAGGTGGCGAGAATACACAGAAGAACTATACAAAAAAGATCTTCACGACCCAGATAATCGTGATGGTGTGATCACTCACCTAGAGGCAGACCTTCACATCCTGGAATGCGAAGTCAAGTGGGCCTTAGGAAGCATCACTACGAACAAAGCTAGTGGAGGTGATGGAATTCCAGTTGAGCTCTTTCAAATCCTAAAAGATGAGGCTGTGAAAGGGCTGCACTCAATATGCCAGCAAATTTGGACAACTCAGCAGTGGCCCCAGGACTAGAAGAGGTCAGTTTTCATTCCAGTCCCTAAGAAAGGCAATGCCAAAGAATGCTCAAACTACCGCACAACTGCACTCATCTCACATGTTAGCAAAGTAATGCTCAAAATTCTCCAAGCCAGCCTTCAACAGTATGTGAACTTCCAGATGTTCAAGCTGGATTTAGAAAAGGCAGAGGAACCAGAGATTAAATTGCCAACATCTGTTGGATCATTGAAAAACCAAGAGAGTTCCTTTATTGACTATGCTAAAGCCTTTGACTGTGTGGATCACAACAAACTCTGGAAAATTGTTAAAGAGATGGAAATACCAGACCACCTGACCTGCCTCTTGAGAAATCTGTATGCAGGTTAGGAAGCAACTGGACATGGGACACCAGACTGGTTCCAAATAGGAAAAGGAGTACGTTAAGGCTGTGTATTGTCACCCTGCTTATTTAACTTATATGTAGAGTACATCATGCGAAGTGCTGGACTGGATGAAGCACAAGCTGGAATCAAGATTGCCAGGAGAAAATCAATAACCTCAGATATGCAGATGACACCACCCTTATGGCAGAAAGTGAAAAAGAACTAAAGAGCCTCTTGATGAGAGTGAAAGAGGAGAGTGAGAAAGTTGGCTTAAAGTTCAACATTCAGAAAACGAAGATCATGGCATCCGGTCCCATCACTTCACGGCAAATAGATGGGGAAACAGTGACAGACTTTATTTTTTGGGGTTCCAAAATCACTGCAGATGGTGACTGCAGCCATGAAATTAAAAGACGCTTACTCCTTGGAAGAAAAGTTATGACCAACTTAGATAGCATATTGAAAAGCAGAGACATTACTTTGCCAACAAAGGTCTGTTTAGTCAAGGCTATGGTTTTTCCAGTAGTCATGTATGGATGTGAGAGTTGGGATTATAAAGAAAGCTGAGCACTGAAGAATTTATGCTTTTGAACTGTGGTGTTAGAGAAGACTCTTGAGAATCCCTTGGACTGCAAGGAGATCCAACCAGTCCATCCTAAAAGAAATCAGTCCTGAATATTCATTGGAAGGACTGATGCTGAAGCTGAAACTTCAGTACTTTGGCCACCTGATGCAAAGAGCTGACTCATTGGAAAAGACCCTGATGCTGGGAAAGATTGAAGGCGGGAGGAAAAGGGGATGACAGAAGATGAGATGTTTGGATGGCATCACCAGCTCAATGGACATGAGTTTGAGTAAACTCTGGGAGCTGGTGATGGACAGGGAGGCCTGGCATGCTGCGGTCCATGGGGTCTCAAAGAGTCAGACCTGACTAAGCGACTGAACTGAACTGAAAGAGAAAAGATACCTTGTGTATTAAGAAGCAAATACAAGAGGCACAGCAGGCTTCTCAACTGAAACGACACAAGTAGTGAAGAACGTCTCTAAATTATTACAGAAATATCTATCAATGTAGATATTTTCAAAAATAACTCTCAAGAACAGTGGCAAAATTCTTTTTCAGAAACAGATGAGCTGAATTATTCCCACCAGGCCTGCTTACCCCACAAGAAAAGCTGAGCATGTTCTCCAGGCAGGGAAAAAAGGGTGGGAGTCCACATCTACACAAAGGAATAAACACCAGAAGCTGGAAAGGGGTGGGTGGGCGTTAAAACTTTTTCTTAATTTAAAATCTCTTTAAGAGATGTTGACATTAAAAATTAATAGCAATGTGTGATGGGGTTTACAGCATTATATAAATGGAACGTGTGGGGCAGCAAAGGCTGGGGGTGAGGGTCGTGTGCTGACCGACCAGTGACCAGCGACCAGCGCAGCAACTGCACACAGAGGCAGAAACGCACAGCTAGTAAACGATGGAGAAGATGAAATAGACTCATGAAGCAGCAGGACTGGTCAGAAGAGGCCAGGAAGAGGGGACATGGAGCAAAGCAGACAGGACAAAGAGAAACAAAACAGCAAGATGGTGTGTTTGCACCCGAACACACCAATAATCAGTCTCCGTGCAAGGTCAAAACACCCAGATCAAAAGGAGAAGGTCCCCTCCCTGAATGGAGATGCAGGGCCTGGCCCCAAACGTGCTTCTTTAAGGCAATCAGCTCAAATCAAAGGACACTAATGGGCCAGAAATTAAGGACGGAAGAGAGTGCGGGTTCCTGGCCCACTCGGAGCAAGAGCAGGAGTGGGTGGGCGGGCAGAGCCTGGAACAAGCCCCGCCCATTTGCGCCCTGCTGCTGGGAGTCCCGCCCCTTTCACATTTTATGGGCTGTTTGATGCCTTCGTGAGAATCTGTTCTAGTTTTTCGCCAGTGTTTGCCTTGGGTTTTCCAGGTTTTGCTCGTTAGGTCTGCATACATTTTCCGATCACTTGTCTAAACTGCCGATCTCCCTCAAGCTGGTCTCTTCACTCCTGTGCCTGGTACCTCTCTGTGAACAAAGTATTTGAATATAGCCCAGTGTATCCATCTTCTCGTAACACCTCATGCTTATGAGGTCTTAAAATAAGACATTTATTTTCTTACCTGAAGACCATGAAGATACTCTGTGACGCCCTCTGTCTCCTTCGTTCACCTTTCGTGCTTTCGCCTACCTTCCATCTGACGCTGGTTTTTGTGTACAGTGTGAGGTGAGGTTTAGTTTTCTTTTTTCTGCGTGAGGCCCCAGCTGTCTGCACACCATTATTGGAGGGCCTTCCTGTCTGCTCTGCTCTGCATTGCCAGCGTTGTCTGGAAGAGCAGATCATCCTATGGGCATCCGGCGGTGACGCAGGACAACGTCCCAGAGATGTCCCTCTCCTGATCCCCAGGCCCCAAGAGGACGCGGCCCGACAAGACAAAAGGGCCTTCGGGGTGTGATTAGTGACAGACCCTGAGATGGGGACATTGTCCCGATTGTCTGGGTGGCCCCGTGCCATCACCAGGGTCCTGAAAACAGGCGGGGGGCGGGCACGGAGGGACTGGAAGAGGCAGGGTCGCCGACTGTGCTGGAGCCTTGAGGAGGACCCGGCCCTGCCCACACCTCGGTTTTAACCAGCGGGACCCCTTTTGGGCTCTGGCCTCTGGAGCTGTTGTTGAAGCCCCTGCATTGTGGTCCTGTGTTGCAGCAGCGGCAACACTCGTGCAAACTCTCACCGTAAAGTAGCGAGCACACCGCGTGAGTGTGAGCTGTCTTACGAAGCAGTGCTGAGTGGGGATAGAAAGAAGGATTCTGCACACCCCAGAGTGAGGAACCTCAGACCCTGGAGCCCTCAGGCTGCAGGAGTGCTCTTTGAATGTTAATTATTCAGGGCAAACCTTTAAGGCTAACCAGAAAAGAAGACAACTGGTGTATAAATTCCAAACCAGTAAAGAGGGGAAATGAGTAAGAGAACAGGTGACCCAAGACCTCAGTCAAGTTACGAGCGGCCAGTGACGGAGACCCACACACGGAACACGGGGGTGACGGAGACCCACACACGGAACACGGGCCGAGGTGCCGGGACTCGTCCGTTGATCGTGAGCCAAAAAGGTGAGTGGGCCCCACCTGCCACTAAGGGCAGAGTGAGCCAGAGCGTGCCAGTCAGGTGCTGTCTGAGCGAGAGACTCCTGACCAGAGAGGAGCCATGGCAGCAGGAAAGCAGAGCAACAGACAAGAGCAGTGCCGGGTGCCACTGAAAGGGCCACCTTCTCACTGTGCAGCGGAGCCGCCTTTGTAGCCTCGGGCCCCCGCAGGGCAGGGCCACCACTCAGTGACCAAAGAGCCCCACACGTGGGAAGTACAAGTAGCAAGAACCTGGGGCAAGACTGTGGGACCCACGCTCGAGATGGGAGAATCCAGCCCGCATCCACCACTGCAAGTCGGATGAGCAGAAAGAGCACAGACAGGCTTTGAGCAACACAGTTAAACTCAGCTTCGCGGACACGTGGACCTTGTGTCTAGAAATTAGAGAAACAGGTTGAGGCCATGTGTGACTGGGTCAGATATCAACTCCCAAAAGATGGATTTTTTTAAATCCCCATACTTTTAGAAATTTTATAACAGTGACTTCTAAATAGCTCATGGGACTCAGAAGAAGTGACCATAGAAATGTCAAAAAGACTGGATTATAGCAGAATCGAGAAGGATCTTTTACCTTTATGTTAGGAAAAGGGCTGGAGGCTTTATGCTGAGCATCTAATTCGGGAAGTTAGAGAAGAACAGCAAAAACAAAAAACAAAAGAAAAAATGAAGAAAGCAAAGGGAAGCCTACCAAAAATACATGAACAGACACCAACAAAATTAGAAGCAAAGATAAACATGGTTGTTTGAGAAAACAAAAAAACCTCATAAAATAGACACATTCTTGTGAGAATGACCCAGAAAAAATAAAGGCACAAATATACAATATTAGAAATAAAAGAGACACAAATTCTAAAGAGCATCAGAGATTGAAGATAATAGAATATTGTGAACAACTTTGTGCAATATATTCAAAAATTTATGCAAATTTTGGACAACATCCTAGGGAGAAAGAACTCGAGACTCAAGAAGGAAAGAAAACCCCGACAGCCTTATAGCCAAGAAAGAACGATCAACAGATTTATATTCCCCCACAAAAATACCAGTTTTACCATCTTTTTCTGTTGAATTCTACCAAAATTCCAAGAAACCATTCTTGTCAGTCTGTACATATCTCCCAGGTAGAAGGAAAAAGGCTATCTTCTGCTGGTCAGTGGCGAACCTGACACCCGAGCTGCTCAGGAATAGGAAAGAAAAATACAACATTTCATCACCCCATGTGACCTTAAAACCTACAGATGTCACAGGTGAAGAGAGTAAAGGGAAAATGAACCTGTAAACATCTCAGATGATGCAGGTATTCACAACAGAAATTCTTAGCAAGCCAGGAGCGGAGTGAACGCCTCATCTTGATGGAGGAATTGATCTGAATCTAGAGCAGGCTGCCTCCCGTGTGCCCCATAAAGTCAGGGCTCGGCTGACAGCCCCCACGTCAGCGCTTCCATCTGTGCTCAGCTGGAGGCCTCCATCAGAAGAGGGACGGGCAGGGAGCGGACGGTGTGCATTCTCAGGAGGCAGAGCAGCCAGCAAGCAGTGCCCTGCCCGTGGTGAGTGCGCCAGGCGGCAGGCACGCTGGCAGGTGCCCAGCGTGGTGTGTGAATGGTCAGGCGTGCGGGCCTGGCGCCTCTGGCAACTGTTCCTTCTTGAGACCCCCTGGCCCAGGTCTTTCCCAGCCCTGGGAGCCTTTCCACTGGAGAAATTACTGCCATTTTGGATTTACCAAAATTAAAACCAGCTCTTCTCACTACTTGTTTCTACACTGAGGTGAGAGTCACGTGATATAAAATTAACCACTTTCAAGTGAACAATGCAGTGGCGTCTGGTGCAGTCAGTCCTTGTGGCTCTGTCCAGCTCCGTGACCCCACTTCCCGTTACTGTCTCAACAGAGGGGAGCATGAAGAAGGAGAGCAGAGGCAAAGATCATAAGAAGAGAGGCACAACACGGAAGGCTGGGAAGGTAGGTGGCCCAGGCCCCACCGAGCCCCGGGCCTGGGGGGCCCAAGGCCCGGCCCCTGGATGGAGCGGGTCAGCTCTGCCTGCAGGCTGCACCCTCAGGGACTCCTGCCTGTCTTCACAGGGCAGCTTACCCCGGATCGTCCCCTCCCACTGCATCCTCGTCGACTCGGACAGCTTCAAGTGTATCCTTTGATGCTTCACCCGCCCGCCCCAGACACGGATCCTGCGGCCTAGTTCTCCTTAACCAAGGCCCAGTTGTCGTGGACCCCTACGAGGAGGCCCAAGGCCCAGGTGAGCGCTCCCTGCCAGGGACCACCCACAGCACTGGGAACAGCCAGGCCTGGGTGCTGGCCTCAGCCTCTGCCCTGCCTCCATGTGGCCCTGGGTCAGCTCTTGCTGCACTGCCCCGGGGAAGGGGGGCGGTGGCCGTGTGCTCCGGGACCCGCCCTCACTCTCGTCTGCAGCCAGGGCAGGTCAACAGCATTTGGCAGGGACCCCTGAATTGGGAAGGTGCCGCCCCCGGGTGTGGGCCTGTGGCAGAGGGCTGCGCCCGCGGCTCTGGGACAATTCCTTGGCTCTTTGGCTGAGCTGGTTTTCATATCTTCACGGAGGAGGGAAGGAGCGCCACCCCTCCACTCCCCGGGCCCCCTTGCCCATGAGGAGCCAGGCCCCGGGCGCCCGCCACACCAAGGGCCCCCCGTGTCCGCACCCTCGACGCCCGTTTTGTCACCATCCCATTCTGGTTGCAGAAATGCTGACTCCTGTCTCCGTGACCCGGGAAATTTTGGAAAGATTCCGAGACACGTTCACTGCGAAATGGACGGGGCACCTGGGCAATAAGCAGTTTCCCAGGTTGGCCTCTGGGCTGCGCCCACGGGAGACCCCTTCCCCTCCCGCGCTGACCCCTTGTTTCCTCAGTCCCTTCCTCACTGCCCGGAGGCGCCTAGAGCCCCAGCGCCCGGCGGGTGCGCGCCCACCCGCTCGGCTTCAAGGGCCTCCAGGCAGCGCCTCGCCGAGGGGCGTGTCGGGGGCGGGGCCCTGGAGGGAGAAGCCTGGGAGGGCGGGGCCTGGGACGGGGCGGGGCTTGTGGCGGGGCCCTGGAGAGCGGGGCCTGGGAGGGGCGGGGCTTGTGGCGGGGCGGGGCTTGGGGCGGGGCCGTGGAGAGCGGGGCTTGGGGCGGGGCCGTGGAGAGCGGGGCCTGGGCGGGGCGGGGCTTGGGGCGGGGCCGTGGAGCGCGGGGCCTGAGCGGGGCGGGGCCGTGGCGGGGTCTGGGCGGGGCCTGCGAGAGTTGGGCCAGCTGCGGGCCGGGCTCGTCCCAGCCGACGCCCTCAGGGACCTGGGCTCCCGGGATGCAGGAAGGTCCCTCTGCTGCTTCTCAGAGTAACCGCCCGGGGGAGGGCTGGAGCGGACCGCGGCACAGGCTGCTCACGGTGGCGGCCCGAGCCCCGTCGCCTCCCCAACCCCGCTCTCCCTCTTCTTGTCTTGGCAGCCAGGCCGAGTGGGAGCAGCTTCTGGGCAGCTGCACAGGCTTCTTCTTCTACGGGATGGAGAACTTCCTATCGCACATATTAGTGGAAAGGCTGGCCGCCATGAACTTGGAAGGTGAGACCTCCGAGGCCCGCCTCTCCGCTAAGCCCACCGGCACGGGCCACAGGTCGAATTCGCACAAGGACGGAGCAGGCCCCCTGTGTCTTACCAGGTGTCTCCCGTCCTCTGACGAAGGGCTGGGGGCTTTAGGACCGCACAGCAGGGCCTGGGGGTGGGGCTGAGGCCCCTCCTGCCCTCCGTCCCCCTCCTCCATTTCTCTGAGAGCCCAGACTCTGGAGTTGGGGCAGTTCACCCTTTAGGACTGAGCATGCAGAGTCCAGGAGGGCTGGGCCGGCATTTCTGGAAGGTTCTGGTCACGACTCTCCCCGCTCCCAGCTCTTCTGCTTGAACTGCAGGCTCTGGCCCCTTTTCCCATTTCCTCCTTGCTGTCCAGTGGCACCTCATCACCCTGCCCCACCCAGGTGCCCCGGTACTCCGCCCCCACCCCCAGCCAAGCCTGTGCTGTCTGCTCCCCTGGGGATGGCCCCTGAGGCTGGCCCACAGTCAGGTTGCGCGGGGGTTGGCCTCCGTCCATGGGGCTTTCTCACACCCACACTCAAGTGCTCCAACACAGGCCCTGTTTCAATGGGCACAGGAGGCCACTGCCTCGTGGGGGCAGCTGGGAGCTGAGACCCCTCCTGCAGGTCGGGAGATGCAGTAGGCCCCCCGGGTGGACTTCCTGCCCCTCACTCCTTGCCTGGCCTGGCCGCCTAAGGAGACTGTGAAGGTGTGGAGCCCCTAGGGCAAACGACCAGCTTGCCCATGTGGCCCAGAAAATGGACCAAAGTCCGAGCCTCGGGCAGAGGGGGCTGCGTTTCCACAGCTGCCTGTGCCCTGGGTGACACCTGCCCACAGGGTTCCCCCCCTCCCCCGCCCTGGGCACCCCACCGATGAGTCCCACCTGTGACCACAGAGTGCCAGATGATGGTGCTGCTGGACTTGGCCCAGTCCTGTGAGAGTGTGCGGCGCCACGCAGAGTCCTCGGAGAGCAGGAGGTGCCAGGGGTCCCCTCTGGAAGCTGATGGGAGACCCAGGGGGCGTGTGAGCGGTGGATGTCCATCTGGGGCACTGGCCCTGCCCCCCACGGCAGCCGGGCCGCTGTGACCTGCCCCCAGACCACAGGCCTGGCCGGAGCCTCGGGCAGCTGGGCTTGGGACGGGAGACAGGGGGCAGTGGGGAGGACACCTGGCTCCAGCACCCCACATCACCCATCACACCCCCCCAGGGTTTCAGGGGCTGTGGGCAGCGGGGCTGCAGACCACCTCTGCGGGGGGTGCTTCCCCTCGCGGCTCCCCCCACGCAGGGAGCCATCCAGAGTGTGCCGGTACCCCGAAATGATTTTTCTTGCTAAATGGCACTTAATTGTTCGCGTAGGGAGGCTGGCGGTGGGTGGGCGGGTGGAATCTTGACTTTTCAAGAAGCTTAAGGATGGTGAGTCCATCTACTGGGTCCCACACTTGGTACTCTTTGGGCTGTGGACGGGGAGGCTCTGGCCGGGCCCCTCGTGCCGGCCCACCATCTTGGTCCCCTGCAGTGAACTCCAGCTGTCCTTGGAGGAGCCAGTCGAGACCGCCATCCTCCTGAGCCTGGTGGGGGTCGGGAGCATCGTGGCGAGCCAGTGGCCTACGGTCCTGCAGGACAACGCGATGCGGGCCCGGGTCCTGTGGGAAAGTGAGTGGTTCCGGCCCTGCTGTGCAGTCCTGCAGCCATGCGGCCTCCTGGGGCCTGCGGGGGGTGGATGGCCCATCTCAGGGCTGATTTCTTCTCTAGATCTGTTGGCGGTTGGCAGGCCGATCGGGAGAACAACCCGCCTGCTTCAGGAGGTGGGAGCCAGTGAAGCTGCCCACCACGGTAACTAGCAATGGCCTCTCCTCCTCCAGCCCCTCGGGTCTGGGGTTGGGGGACTCTCACTCTTCCTGTTTCTGGGGACCCTCAGCCTCTGACAGCCCATAGCCCGTGCGAAATCTGGCATCCAGTATGTTTAGGGAGAAACACGCAAATGACTAGAACATCTTTATCTTCAAAAGGCTCAGGTCCTCACACCCTGAAAAGCCCCCCGGGGCGCTCTTGGGGAGGAAGCCCACCCACTCCTCCAGTGCAAATGAAACCCTAATGTCCACATGTAGCGACAGCGCCCACGTGGATTCTGGTGTGAAAAACCCGAGTGCAGCACGCTGACGCGAGAGTCTGCTGTAACTAAGAAAGAGTTAGCCTAGCTCATGAGGTCTTCAAATACAGAGTGCAGAAGAGCCTAAAGTTTAAAATCCCACGGTCCACAGTGCCAGGGAGGTCGTGGCCAAACAATAAATGCTTGTTGAATGAGCGAGTGAGTGCATGAGTGAGCCAAGTGTGTGTGTGCATAAGTGAATGTGTGTGTGAGTGAGCAAGTATGGGAGTATGTGTATGAGCAAGTGTGTGAGTGGGTGTGTGAGTGAGCGTGTAGGAGCAAGTGTGTGAGAGTGTGTGAGTGAGGGAGCAATCGCACGGGCGAGCGGGTGAGGGTGGCCTGTGGCCCCGTGGCTGCTGGAAGGCAGGGCCTGGCACCGTCCCCTCCGTCGGGCTGGCCCCAGGTGTATGTCCCCATGAGCCTGCATCGCGCGCCCATCCGCTCTCCCTAGACGAGTCCCTGCACGCCTGGAAGGACCGGCCGGCGGCACTCCGGCCGCAGCTGCAGGGCTCCGAGCGGCTCCCCATCACCCTCAACACGGTCCTGTATGGGCTGCCGCACCAGGCCATCGTGTGAGGGGCGCCCGGCCCACTCCCAGGCGCCTTCAGCCTCCTCCTGAGACCCCTGCCAGGCTGCGCAGCGAAGCCCCCACCCCGTTCTGCACAGGGCAGCGCGTGCCCGTCTCCACCGTGAAGCCAGGGCCCCGTGGTGGGGGGTGGAGAGTCTCTGGGGGCGGGTGGGGGTACCTGGGCCCACCCCACAGCTGCCTGGACCCCGGGCCCCTTGCTTCTCCAGGCTCTCCCTGGGGCCCCAGGCCTCCATGCCTTTGCTCCTAATGAGGACACGGGTCTGTCCAAGTGCTTCAATAAACAGCTTCATCACCTCCGAGCTGTGTTTCTGTGCCCCCAAAGTAGGGACCGTCTTGGTTCTGCCCCCCGCCTGGCGCAGATGCCAGCACATCCAAACTCACAGGGAGGGTGTGGCCACGACCTGAGCCCCCAGGCGTCCCTGCCCCAGCTTTCCACCTGGGAGTGGGACTCACATTCCGGGTAGAGGTGACCGTGTGTTCAGGACGCCCAGGGGCCCAGCCCGGGATCTCACCCATTGGCCCCGTGGGGCTTTGCCAAAGGGGTGGGAAGGGCTGGGGTGTCCACTGCAAATGCCTTGGTGGCATGGCTGGCGTGGGACTCGGCAGCCCTGATGTCCCGGCCCCGTGGCAGAGGCGGCCTGGTCTGTGCTCCGACAGCTGCAGGGCAGACCCAGCTCCGCAGGGCTGTGGGGACCCGGAGGGGACAGGCTGGTGGCAGGGGCAGGCAGAAGAACCAGCAGGGAGACTGGGGCCAAGACCTCGTTTCCCCTGAATCGAGGGACCGGAAATGCAAAGCAAACACGCCAGGAATCCTTGGTCTCCCATGTGTCTCTGGAAGGAACCTAAAGCGGTGCAGCCCTTCTGGAAAAGAGCTTGGCAGGTTTTCATAACTGCGTGTGCAGTTAGCACCTGAGCCAGCCTCTGCATGGATCCCAGAGGAACGGAAATTTAGGTTCACACAAAAACACCCGCATGAATGTGTCTGCCAGCTTCATCCCATTAGAGCAAAAACTAGAACCAACCCAAAGGCCTCCACCTCAAGTGGTTAAGCAGACAGCGCCTTTACTTGCTGGAACGCCCATGATGGAAAGGAAGCCACGCGTGGCTGGATTGGACCTCAAGGGCATCGTGTTGAGTGGAGAAGCCAACACCAAGAAGATCATCCACTGTGATGTCGTTCACACAACATCCTCCAAGCTCAGAACAGCAGAGAGAACAGGGCCCACGGAAGCCTTGGGGCAAAGCGGATTCTGCACCCTGGCTGTGACAGAGCCACAGATCTACATGTGGGAGAACACTGCGCCGTGCCCTGCCACGCACAGACATGCACACACAGACACACAACAGACAGACATACAGACACGGACACACACAAACACGTGGGCACACACAAACACAGAGAAACAACACAGACATACAGGCACACACACATAGACACAGAAGCTACACACAGACACATGTCACACAGACACACAACAGACACAGACATACAGACATGAACACACACAAACACAGGGAAACAACACAGACATACACACACACACACACACACACACACACATAGACACAGAAGCTACACACAACACACGTCACACAGACACCCCGTGGCGGGGCCTGCAGCACGCAGGTCCGCCCAGTCGCAGCTCCAGCCCGGGCTCCGGGTTTGCCTGCGCTGTTTCTGCAACTTCCTGTGAATCTATAATTAATTCACCATAAGAAGTTTTTTAAGAGCTCATCTTTGATTATATTGAGGTGACAAGTCCCCTCTTTTATGTTTGATTTTTTTCTTTTCTTCAAACATATACGCATATTTGTTCCCGTTTTCTTTTTTCTTTTTTTTCAAAAAAGCGCTAATGACCAGGGAATAAATTCAAATGGAGCAGCGTTGGAAATACGAGCTTCCCTCTAGAAAGATGCTGGCACCGACCCAGACAACAAGGATAAAAGCTTCTGGAAATACTTCATCCGCGCAGAGTCACATTTTTCACCTGCTGCCGTGCCTCTCCTGTGAGAAATGTGAGTGCTGTTCCGTGTAGCCGGGGCTTCAGTCGCCCTCTGAGTTATGTGCCGGCAACATGACAAATCACAGTATCAATTAGCTGCTGTAACACAAGTGGCATTCTGTAATATATTCAAGCACGAAAAACTGCGTAGGTGAAATTTATGTAACCCTAAAAACTATAAGGAGAGAAAAGATCACTTGGAATTTATTGGTAATAATAGGAGACAATGTAATTCCAACAGTGCACAGCCCTTTGAGAAAGGGCGGCCAGGCCTGCAAGCTGTGAGTGTTCCAGAAAGGACGCAGAGGGGTGCCGGGGTGCCCCGGCGCCGGGGCGGGGGCAGCGTCCCCTGGAGATCCCCGCCCTGCCCCCACCCAGCCTCCCCCTTCCTGAGCAGCAGTTGGCTCGGGGCCAGCCTGGGCTCCAGAGTCCAGACCAGCTCCCCGACCTTGAGCTGGTCGTCCTGGAACCCCAGCCTCCCCGGACAGCGCGGCGCCCAGGACGCGGCGGGGTCGGGGGGGCTCCCAGCAGCCGGGGTTGGGACCAATCGGTTTCTGTTAGTCAATCACCTGCTTCAAAGTTCAACTTGCTTTCTGAATTTACACCTTGGAAATAGTGGTTTCCGCATTTTTAAAATACGGAGTTTCTTTTAGCAGTATGCTTTATTGTAGGAAATTTAAGGGTAAATTAAAGGGAGAAAAGCACTGATTTTCTGTTTCCTACAGCGAGCTCCTGGTGTTTTCACACTTGGTAAAGGCCTTGTCATTTTGAGATGTTAGTCAGAATCTTGCTCAAAACCTTCCTACCCTCAGACAGGCTGCCTGCAAACACGACAGTTCCAGTGCCCCGGGATGAGGGCCACTGGGTTGGGGGGATCTCTGAATGGGTGAGGAGCCCAGGGTCCCCCTCATGGCTGGGGGTCTGCGGGCTGTGGGCTGTGGAGCCGGGCCAGCCCGGGCAGGGGGCTCCCATTCTTATGATCTGCCCCAGGGGTGGTCCCAGCTCCCCCCTCCCACCCCCCACCCCTCGGGCAGCACCCTTTTGCTCATGGAATCCCACAGAACAGCATCACCAGGCACAGACCAAGGTCCGTCTCCCAGGACGTGGCCCCTGCTTTCACCTCGAGGGAGATCCGGGCCTCCGTCTGTCCTGGCCCAGAGCTCGCCCGTCTGCGTGAGGGCACCTGCCTTGGTCCTCTCCAGAGGGCAGGCCTACGGTTCCAGCCGGGTCCCCTGTCCCCCAGGGCCTCCAGCACCTGGGCCCACCTTCCTCTCCCAGCAGTTAATTCCCTCTCACAGCTCAAACAGCCCTTCTGGGTTGATTGGGATTAAGAAATTAGGTGGGTTAATAAAGCTAAAAAGTTCACAGACTCTTGTATATAAATTTCTATTAAGTTCCCTCATTCAACACTGGTCTCTAATAGTTTAATTTCTGTATTAAATAATTAAAACTCTATTTTCAATTGCTGTGAACAATTGTTTTCCTTAATGATCTTCCTGGAGGAGCCAGTAATTTTATATCTTGTAAAAATGATTAACTGGCATCATTATCCCATATGTCTGAAATATAACCCAGCAACTTCAAGAAAGGCCATTTGTATTCAATTAATGCTCCCTTGCATTAAGACATACAATATTACTTCACGTCCTCTCATTTTATTATGACGATGATGGAGATAGAAACAACCAGTCTCATTATCCCATTTCCAACAGAGAAATCAATTTTCAGCATGTCTCTACCCTTACAAAGAAGAAGGCGGCGTGGTTCCTGGGGAGCGGCCGCTGCAAACTCCCTCCAGGTGGCAGCCCAACTGAGGGGTCTTCCCCTGGACCAGGGGCTTCTCCTTGGGCAGCCCTTCTGGGGCTCTGGGAGGGGCCTGTGACCTTAGCCTCCCAGGGGTTGTTCCGGAGGGGAGGGGGCTGCCTGCCCCTCCCCTCCACCCAGCATCAGTCTGGCCCCCCGGGGTCCCCACGCCCAGAAGGGGGTCTCCTGAGAGACAGCTCTGCTCCCTGGACCTGTGTTGGCCTTGGATGGACCGTGCCCCGACGTGGAAATGGAGGGGCCGGGGGACTCCCTGCAGTGAGCAGCCCCTTTGTCAGGGTGATTCAAGGGACGTGCCCTGCCTCGCCACTCAATCAAGGGTGCTGGCGGCCAGGATAATCTAATTGTTTGACGTTTTTATCACAATTCATTGAGACCAGAGGCAGATGACTAGATTAACACCCCGTGCTGTTGGCTAATGGCCGGGATGGAGCTGATGGGGAGCTCTTAAATTCTCTTATTACAGATTTTAATTCTGTGACACACGGCGAGAGGTGGCAGCAGGACAATAAGTTAGGGCTTCCTCGGCCCAGAGCCCTGGGATCGGGGTGCCCCCACACCCTCCCTGTTCTTCTGGGCACCTGCTCTGAGCCAGGCTCTGGGGTAGGGGTTCTGGGGGCAAACAGTCCGGGGGGGGGACCAGGGGCCTCCCTGCCTGAGCCCTAGGACCCCCGCGCCCGGGAACCATGCTCTGACAGGTTGCTCAGCTCTCGGGCTCAGAACCGCCCCTGGAAGAAGCTGCGGCTGGAGCCCCCAGACTCAGGGATGCCGGGGGCCAGCGTCTCGGGGGCAGTTTGGGTGGAATTTCCTTGACCAGTGAGTTGACCATCTTTTCATGTATCTAGTGGCAGCTTGGGTCTCCTGTTCTCTGCCTCAGAGGCCAGGAATAGAGCTGGCAGGCAGGGACCCCCCGGGGACTCTGCTGGAACACCTGGTGAGGGGACATGGGGGGCCCAGGCGTCTGTCCTCCACAGGGCCAAGTGGCTGTTCTACAGAGGGCTTTTGGTTTACTGTTCCATTTAAGTGAAAGTGAAAGTCACTCAGTCGTGTCCAGCTCTCTGCGGCCCCATGGACCACACACAGTCCAAGGAATTCTACAGGCCAGAATACTAGAGTGGGTTGCCATGGGCTCCTCCAGGGGATCTTCCCGACCCAGGGATCGAACCCAGGTCTCCCACGTTGCAGGTGGATTCTTCACCAGCTGAGCCATGTAAGTCATGCATACTATCTGGTGGAGGACACTGGAGGCGGGCAGGGGGGGCTGCCATCCAGAGGATCTTGGGGGTCCACCTCCAGGGATCTGTGGGGCCAGCAAGAGCCCCTCCCCAGGGAGGCGCAGGCCTCTCGGGGGGCAGCTGTACTGGACGAGCCTGGGTCTGGGCGGGGGCTGGGACAGTGGGGACAGTCCCCAGGCAGGCAGTGGAGGCGGGGCATGGAGGGGGACAAGCCTGGGGAGGGGGGCGTGTCTGACCTCCACCGCTGCAGCCAAGGACCATGTCAGGATGGCGTCTGTAGTGATGGAAGCTGTCACACCTGACCCCTGACCCCGGGAGTGATGGGGCAGTGACAGGTGATGGGGACAAGTTTCAGGAGCCGGGACAAGTGAGGAGAGCTAGGTGTGGCCACAGGTGCGGCCGTCTGCTGAGGGCTGGCATCCTGGAGCAGGCTGCCCTCCGAAGGCTCCCACCCTGGCTGCCAATCGGCCCTCCAGCCGCTCAAAACAGGCTAGTTTGGATTTTCCCGAAAACAGTGCAGACATCATCCTTAGGGCCGAAATCTCAGCATTTAAGTAAAAGGGGGAAGAAGATTTGTATGCAGCCTGAACCACCTTCTGCTGGCCTGGCCGTGGCCTCCAAGTCCCAGGGCTCTCGGGCCTCAGCATCTGAGTTCCCCGACCACCCAGGTGTCCCGGCTGCAGGGTCAGTATTACAAAGCTACCAATCACCCCCTGACTTGCTGGCTCCGGAGCCAGTTTGGATATGCAGTGAGACGTTAAGATAAAAACAAACGATATTAAAAAAACACACACACACACACACAAACGATCTTGCCCAGACTCAGGGCTCCGATCAGCTGGAGGACAGCAGCCTGGTCCTGACCAGAGCTGCCCCAGGCAGGGCATGGAGGGGCCAGATCCGGGGGGCTGTCCTCCTCCGACGCACCCCCCGTCATGCCCCCTTGCAGCCTTCTTGCCCTGCAGCCCACGATCAGGGTGCTTCCATGCCTGCCCCTCGTGGCCTTCAGCCTGCCTCTCTAGCTGACTCTGCAGTCCGCTGGAGGAGCTTGTAGCCGCTCACATGGCACCCCCCACCGCGGGCCGGAGCTCCGCCGCCGGCCCGCAGGTCCTCCCCGGCCTCTCCAGGCACGAGCAGTAACCGAGGAGGCTGTCCTGCTGCAGGGACCAGCCCCGAGTCCTGGCATGCTCCTTGGACCCCAGGCAGGCCTCGCGGTGAACGTCCCGCATGGGGGTAGCAGGGTGGAGACTCAGGAGGGCCCCAGCTGAGAGCGGAGAGGCTCCTGAATGAGCCCGGGGCTGCGGCCCAGCAGGTCTGGGGCCCTCGGGTCCAGTCAAGGGGGCTTGCTCAGAGGAACCGCACGTCATGAGCACCCCATGGCCAGAACCACCTTGCCTGCTGACCGCACCGCGCAGCCACCCCTGGGGCTCCAGCTTCCTCTGCCCGTGTCGCTAGTTTTGCTGACAGACCCGCAGTCAACAGGGCGGGAAAAGACGGTTCTCGAGCTCAAACAGACGCAGGCCGGCCTCATCCGTCCTGACCAACAGCCAGTCAGCTCCCAGGATGTGGACCTTTGATGTTTGAGTTAATAAAAGGAATCATGTACACAGGAAACATGGGGAAGAAGTGGACACTGGACACTGCGAGAAGGAAGGCAGGCACCATATGCCCTCTCCCTCCTCCGCGGGCCCCGCCCCTCCCCCAAGTCCCTCCCACTTCTCAAGCTCCACTCCCTCCTCCAAGTCCCTCCCCTTCCTCCATAGGCTCCGCCCCTCCCCCAAGTCCCTCCTACTTCTCAGGCTCCACTCCCTCCTCCAAGTCCCTCCCCTTCCTCCATAGGCTCCGCCCCTCCCCCAAGTCCCTCCCACTTCTCAGGCTCCACTCCCTCATCCAAGTCCCTCCCCCTCCCCCACAGGCTCCGCCCCTCTTCCAGGTCCCTCCCACTTCTCAGGCTCCACCCCCTCCTCCAAATCCCTCCCTCTCCTCCACAGGTTCTGCCCCTCCACCAAGTCCTTCTGCTTCTCTGCAGGCTCCGCCCCTCCTCCAAGTCCCTCCTCCTCCTCCTCTGCAGGCTCCGCCCCTCCACCAAGTCCCTCCCCCTCTCCCACAGCCTCCGCCCCTCTCCCAGGTCCCTCCCACTTCTCAGGCTCCACCCCATCCTCCAAGTCCCTCCCTCTCCTCCACAGGTTCTGCCCCTCCACCAAGTCCCTTCTGCTTCTCTGCAGGCTACGCCCCTTCTCCAAGTCCCTCCCCCTCCTCTGCAGGCTCCTCCCCTCGTCCACAAGCTCTTCCCCTCCCCCAAACCTCTTCCTCCTCCCCAGGCCACACCCCTTACCCGGGCTCCCCCTCCTCTCACAGGCTGTTCCCCCTCCCGCGCAGGCTCCTCCCCAGGGCAGGGTTTGGTGCCGTGGCTGCTTATGAGATTTTTCTCTGGATAAGTGTCCATATATTTAACGATGAAATGACAATCTATTTAATGAAATGATGGCACATTTTCCCCAAGTGCTATTATATTAGAAATGCTGTCAGAGCAGGCGGCCCCCATCGTGCTCGTTTTCGCGGATGTCTCACACTTCACACACAGCCCCGGCCCGGGTTGCTGTTCTCCCAGGAGACAAGCAGTCTGTTTACTTCGGTGAAACTATTGATACCTGCTTTGTGAATAATGTGCGGTCGCTCCCGTAACTTGGTCGTGTCTCTGTTTTCAGAGCAGAGAAATCAATATATTTACTAGATCCCAGCACCGATCATTTAGCCCTCCAGTCCCCGCGTCTGACTCGGGCCATCATGGACGAGGAGGTGAGTCAAGGTTCACGGCCACAATTTGGTTTCTTTTTGCTTCTTTGTGCCTTTCTGTCACTTTTTAACTCTTAAGGACTTTGGTGCCGGGTTTGTCCTCAGAACAGCTTGTAGCTTCCACTGTTACCAACTGTGGCTCTGAGTTGGACCTCAGAGGCCTTACAGTCGGGCCACACACGTCTGTAGGTCACCTGCAGACTGCCTGGTTGGCAGGGATGCCCCCACCTTCCTCACCTGGACCTCGCAGGTCTCCATGTTGTGTCCTAGCCAGAGGAAGACTAAACAAGCAGAAAAGCAGACCGGATGACAAAGGGGAAGAACGGGGGGGAACCACAGGTGAGAAGCGAGGCAGGACACGGCACACCAGGGCACGGAAGACCAGCAGCACTGCTGGAACCACGCCCGTCGGCAGGATGATCTCAAGAACCTCCAGATCTGCTCAGGGGCCCAGAGGGACTCATCCCAGCATGGTCACCAGGTTTGCACACGTACCCCGCCTTCCTCCCAGTACAATTGCTAAAGGTGGAAAATTGGGAAAACCCAAGGCGCTGGCATATAGACTGTGGGACACCCACAAAACTGCTTGCGATCCTGGGTCCTGCCCAGCGGTGCCATGCGGGTGCCGGGACACAGGTGGGGTGGGCAGAGGGGCCTGGACTGGAGAGCGTGTGAGTTAGTTCTGGGTGGGGGTCTTACACAGAGAGACCGCCCACTTGTGGCGTCTTTCATACACTCGGTGCTTAGGGGTCATGTCCCCGGGGACCGGGGTAGTGCTGGCCCCGCAGGTGCTCAGGCTGCGGTCCTGCGGGAGAGCGAAGGGTTTAGCGGAAAGGAGGCCGGTCACGCCGCGGGGTGCGCGCTGAGCCGTGGCAGACGGCTCCTGTCTTCACTGGGTTCAGTGTTTCACAGCTGGTGTCTGTCACCCTCATGACCAGAAGAAAAGCTCTGTTTGAGACAAAATTGCTTTCCACCCAGGTTTTTGTCAACTGTCATTTCTCCAAAGATGCCAGGAACGCCGCCCTGGCCTGAGGCCATCAAAGACACCTTGACAGCAGAACCAGGATCCAAATTCTGCCGTCAGTCCGCCTCCACCGCGGCCGGAGCCCGCGGGGCCCAGGGAGCACCCAGCCTGCACCCGCGAGCCTCGTACCCTCCTTTGTGCACGGGAGCCCGTGTGCCCAGGACACCTGCTAAGTGTCTGGGACCCCCCGCATGTGCAGGACTCCCCCTGTGTGCCTCGGACCCCTCCCCCATGAGCCCAGGACACCCGCTGTGTGCCCGGGACCCCCACGGGCAAGGCAGGAGGAACTCTGGCCGGGAAGGTGGATTAACTTCCTGAGGTGAATTAAATTAGGCACAACCTCTTGGGACCCTTTGTAGGAAGAGGCAACCAGGCTGTGGAACGCAAGCTCACAGATCCCGCAGACCAAACTTCGTAATGATGTCACAGGCCGCCAGCCCCTGGGGGTGCCCGCACCCCTACCCCATGGCATAGGGGTTTGGTGGCCTGGCAGCTGCACAGCTTTGAAGCCCTTAGGGGGCTTGGGGTAGACAAGCCTCTGGGCCCAGCTCACTGCCTCCCTAGCCCTGTGAGACCCATTTCCCAGACGGGGGTTGGCCAGGCAGTGGGCAGCCTGGGCTGGGGATCAGAAGCCCCCCAGGCATTGCAGGAGGCATGGGGTGCTCTTTGCCTCACATGGCAGACACGTTCCTCAAAGTCGGGGAACTGCTGTCCCCATTGAGGAGCCTAGAGGAGAGGTGCCAGCCTGCGGCAGACACCAGCGCTGACCTGTGCGCCTGTGGAGAGGCTTTCCTTCCACCCAGGACCCCTGCCTGCCGCCCCCTCACCCCAGAACGGGGCGGGGACCTCAACGTGCTTCCCTGAAACCCTTCCTGGTCCAGCCAGCTGCCCAGTGACCCTTTAAAAGTGTGAATAGTTTCCCATCAGCGGCAGATCTTCCCCTGGAGATGACCCCCGCCTTCTGGGATGGTCCTTGGGGCGGCCCCGCCCCAGCTTCCACCCCCTCATGGGTCTCCGGGAAGCAGGCCCTCCCCCAAGTAGCCGTTGGGCGCCCTTGGTGACTGTGCAGGGGTCACCCTGTCAATAACGCCGACGTACACGTGTCGGGCTCAGTCGTTAACTGGCCTCCTGTCTGCCGCCTCTACCCCAAGAGGCATTTTAATAAAGACCTGGGGATACATGGACGCTCCGGGCCTGAGCGCCAGACCCCGCCCGCGGCGGGAGCAGAAGATAGCATCAGTGCAGCCCCCAGCCTCGGCCAACGACATCGGCGGGGCCCAGGCGTGGGGGTGACGCTGGTCACAGCACAGCTGGATCCTCACCTGCCAGCAAGCCCCCACGGCATCCAGAGCAGCCTGGAGAGCAGCCAGAAGCCCTTCCGGAAGCGTCCACTTGGCCAGCGCTGTCCGAGCCATCCTGGGAGCACAGCGAACAGGCTGGAGCCGAGGCCCTAACACAAATCTTGCGCTAGGCGCCCAATTAGCGCGTTTGGCACGCGGTCAGACCCCCGGGAGAGCAGCCCCGGAGAGAGATCATTACGCGACTGCGCGTCTGGTGCGGGGGTCCGGGGCGGGGGGCCTGGGATGAGCTTGGGGCTGATTTATGGCCGCCCTGTCTTTGTCCTTCCCTGAAGGAGACACGAGTCTTGGGACCCCGAGGAGCGCTTCTGAGGCGCCATGCGGCTGCACCTCCTCCTCTGGGCTCCTTTGCCTGGCTCCAGTTTTCACAGGCACGGGGTGGGGAGTGATTTCCAGCTCATGTCAGAACATTCTGGGTGCGTGCCTCAGCGGGACCCCTCCAGGGAGGGAGTGGGAGCCGCACTCCTGGGGGCTGGAGCCCCTCCCCAGCACCACCCCCTGGCCCAGCCTGGATGTGGCTGCGAGGGACTGGGGGCCACAGGTCTCCAACAAGAGCCGAGCACCACCCAGAAGCAGAAAGCAGAGCAAAATGGCAACCCCAGAAAGGTGCCGGAGCTGGGGGCCCGCGGGCCTGGGGGTGGACGGGGGAGGTTGAGGGGCAGGTTCGTCCATGCCTGTGGCGTGGACCAGACCCGCATGGGCGGTTCCCTCCTGAGCCCCCGATACTCGGCCCGTGAGGCGTTCATCCAGCCATTCCTTCACTCGAGCTCTTAGCAGCCTGGGCCCCTGGTGGATCAGAGCCTGTCCTGGACCAAGAACCTTGCAGGACCTTGGAAATGAGGAGGTGACCCAGCCTTGGTGCCCGTTGGACGTTCACGTGGAAAGTGTGAGGGGGTGGGTAGCGGGCCCGGGGGCGGGGCCCCGGGGAGGGAGGAAGGAAGCCCAGGTGGGCGGGGTCGCGGGGGTGTGGCCAGCGCCGCCCACGTACAGGGACGGAGAGGCTGAGGCCGGGCCTGCCCATCAGATGGGGCGCCCTGCTGAGCCCAGGTGCACCAGTCAAGGAGACTGCAAGGTGCCACCCTCTTAAGAAGCTGCCTGAGAAGAGCCTGAAAACAACTGGGCCTACGTCAGTGGAGGGTGGACGTCTGTTCGTACGTGGGCACCTCCCAGCAGGCACGAGAGGCTTGAGGCCATGTGCCCCCGGGAGGGAGTGACCCAGAGTCGTGAGCTCAGGTGACCGTGCGGCCCTGCACAGCCGCAGGTCCTGGGAGGCCACGTGGTCACAGCCGCCCTGTTTCTGTTGGACGGGTGAACAGTCTCAACCTGGCGACTGGGTGCTTCTTTCAGAAGGAAGGTGAGGCCCGCACACAGCATGGTGAGAGAGGCGGGGGTCTGCAGACAAGAAGGAATAGTGTGGTTCTGTGCACTGATCTGGGGATGTTCCTACGTGTATCAAGACGCATAACTTTGAAAGAAGTACAGGAGCTGGAGAAGGGGAACTGGGGCGCGGGGAGGGGCTCTGCAGGGGGGAGACGCCCACCTGTCCCTGGATGGGGGCGGGGCTTCAGCCCAGAGAAGCCAGAGCCTCGCAGCGCAAGGGGGAGGGGTGGGAGCTCCTCGCAGGTCCGGGAGCCCTGGCCGTTGTCCAGGCCGCCTCCTGCCGGGAAGGGGCGGGTAGCCCGGGCCCCTCGGCCTTTGCTCCCTGGTCTCTGCCGCTTCCTTTACAAACCTGCTGGGCCCCTCCCACCTGCCAAGGCTCTTGCCAGCATCTTCCCAGGGAAGGTGCTTGGCTCAAAGCCCCGTTCAGGGACCCCCCCCACACGCCCATGGTGTCTGACACCTGAGTATAGGGATCTCCCTGGGGGAGCCCAGGCTTTGGGAAAACCCTCTGAAGCCTGGAACTGGGTTCATGTTCGTTTCTTGGCCCTGTAGCACTTAGCCACCTGGGTGCCCCAGCCATGAGGGGCCCTTGCAGCCAGGTGCCCACTTGACGGCAGGTGCATCAGTGTGGAGGGGCTCAGAGCGGACCGAGCAGAGTGAGCCTCAGGACGAGGAGAGCCAGCGGACGGTAGTCCGGGGAGTGGTGGAGGGCAGGGCGGCAGCAAAGGGACCGGTGTGGGGTCAGAGGGGAGGGGGCCGCTGGGGCCTGGGTCTGAGGCTTACTGGTCATCTCATGGGGATTAGACCCAAGCGGAGTATGGGGGGCAGGACTGGGCTACAAGCAGCGGGGAGAGGGTGGGTCGGGCCGGCGCCCCGCTGGGCCTCCTCTCCGTGGCCCCCGTACCCCGCCCCCCCGCCCAGGCCCAGGCGCACCCTCAGCCCGCAGTGACCCTTTAGGCAGTCACCCTGCGGGTGGCGCTGGGGGTCAGCGGAGCGGAGCGGGCAGGGGTTCCGCCAGCTGCCTTTCCGGGGTCGGCCAGGCGAGGGCACCAGCGGGACAGGCCCGGATGTTTGCGGGGAGGATTGGGGTTTGCGCTCACCCAGCTCCCTTCAGCGTATGCAGAACCAGGGAGCCCCTCCTGCAGCACAGGCGCCCATCAGGCGGCCTCTCCGGCTCCAGGGCCCCGGGGGCCACGCCACCCGACATCCCTGCGCCCCCAGCTGGCAGGCACTGAGTTCTCTTGACCCACCAACCCCTGGTGAGCAGCCCCCTGACTCCGCCCCCAGGTGCAGTCTCCTTCTCTTGCTCTCGGAGGTCGAGGACTGGTCCCACGTGAGAGGACAAAGCCAGGGTCCTTTGCCCTTTGCAGGGAGCCATCGAAGAGGCGTGCTTGGGGCAAGGGGCAGCTCCACGACTTACCAGCCCCTCAAAATGAAAAATCTTCATCCGTTTGCCAACTTCAGAGCTATCTGCGTGGTTGGAGACGGGAGCCAAGCTCCTTTCAGAGACAAACCTCTTTCCTCCCCTCCGTCCCCCGGCCCCGCGCCTGCCAGGCTCCGACCCAGTCCTGGCTAGGACAGCGGCTGGTCCTGGCTGGCCCTCCTGAGGGACCACCTTCCCTGACCTCCCTCTTCCCAGCCATCGTTGGTCCCGCCGTTCCTCTGCTGCGCGGACTTGCGGGTTTTTGTTTATTGTTGAAGAAGAGGGCGGCAGAGGATGAGATGGTTAGATGGCATCACCCACTCAATGGACACGAATCTGAACAGCTGCGGGAGACCGTGGGGGATAGGGGAGCCGAGCCTGCTGCAGCCCATGGGGCCGCAAAGAGCCCGACGACTTGGCGACTGAACAACACCCAGTCGTGCCCGCCGGGGTGCAGGGTGGCGTTCGCTGTTCACGTGGCTCTCCCCGAGCGCGCCTGACAGGGAGCATGACCCGATAAATAAACGTGACTAAGTCAAGATCTCTGCCAAACCGCGAGCTCCGCATTTGCCCGCGACGTCAACGTGAGAGCGCGGCGAGGCGCACCGCCGCCGTCCTTAGCGGGGCTTCTCCTTCGGCACCAGGCGGGGGCATTGGCGGACCCGTCCGTTCCGGCGGAATCGGCTCGGGCGGCGCGACCCGAGGCGCTCCTTCCCCGCAGGATCCTCTCTCCCCTGGCCGACCCGGGGCGGGGAGGCGTTTCCTTCGGTCCTACCCGGGAGGGCGGCTCCCGGGAGCGCCGGAGGAGAAGGTGGGGCGGGGGCCAGGCGCCAAGCGGAGGCACGCAGCCCCGGAGTGCCCGGAGATGGGGGGCCGACAGGTGGAACAGGTTGAGCCTACACACCCGGAACTGGGGCGCTGGGGTCGGGGATGGTGGTGGGGGTTGTCCCGTGCCACCGCGTCCGGAAGGGTAGGCGGGCGGGCGTCTGGGGCTTGGGAACCCCCGCGCGCGGGGCGGGACAGGGCGCGTGGACAGGGCACCGAGACACCCTCCGCCAGACAGCATGGAGAAGCATGGAGAAGCAGCTGCCCTCACCCCACTCTCGGCGCCCTCAACCCACTCTGACCCCTCCAAATGGCACTCCGGCCCCCCCATCCCGCACCCACGGCATCCAGCTCCCTGGAAAGCCAAGCACAGCCCCATTCGCGACCCCAAGCGTTCCGGCCGCAGCCCAGGGAGGGCCCCGGGGCGCAAGCTCCCCCGGGATGCAGGGGAGCGGGTCGGCACCGTTTCCTCGGAGGGAAGGAGGATGCAGAGGCCTGAGCCTGGGGGCTCGAGGAGCAGAGCGCGGCGCCCAGAGCGGCAGTGCTCCTCCTGCCACCGAACCAAGGTATCAGGGAGGATAATGAGCCCTGTCGACCGTCCGGGCGCGCCACGCCTGGCCCGCCAAGAGGACTTCAGCCGCAGCAATCCAGAACCTGCTCCCCCCGGCAGTGTCGGGAGAAGGGGCCCGGCCCGCCCCTGACGCGGCCCCGCCCCAGTCCCTCTGGTCCCTCCCCCAAGTCCTGACCTCCCTCCCTGATCAGAGGCTTGGGAGGCCCGGCTGCCGCCTTCCAGGAGCCCAGAAGGGCCCAAACCCGGCAGAAAAGGATCCGCGGCTGCGCTCTCTCACATACGCTGTGCCCGAGGTAAGGGGCGCAAGCCAGGCCCGGGGCGGATCTCAGGGCTCAGCCGCCATAGTGAGCGCGGAGAAGCTCGGTTTCCCGGGTCTGGCTCGGCTGGTGCGGATCGCCTGCGGGGCAGCCGCACCCGGATCCCGCGAGTGCGGCCCGGCCAAGCAAGCGGGAAGAGAGAAACTCCCTTGCGCACTAGCTGCACCGCACACGAAGCCGGCCGGTATCACGCATGGTGGCGCGCCGCCCGGGACAGCACGGGGCGCGGGAGCCACCTAACGCCCGCCCAGGCCCGGCGGCCAGTGGCTTTCTTAGAGGCGATCTGGCGTAGGGACTCGCAGCACCACACTCGTAGAACTGCCCAAAACGAAAATGGAACCCTGGAGATCCCGGTACCAGGGGACGCTGGGTTCCTGCCCAGAGCCGAGAGGGCCGCTGTCGTTTGTGCCACCGAAATCCTGGCGGCCCGGGTGAAACGGGAAAGTCGTTGTTAGAAAGGCCGGCTGGCAGACACCGCAACCCGCCCCCCCTCCGACGAATCGGCGGCCGTCGGTTGGTACGCGTTCCCGTCACGTTCCCAACGGGCAGCGAATAATAGTAATAATCATCACTTAATAATATGTGACACCACCCAAGAGAACCAAGGAGGCAAGGTCCACGATTGTACTCGGCGCCTCTTCGGCGCCTGCTCTCCGCAGTTTACGGCGATCTTATTTGAACCCCCGCACGACCACCTACGAGGTGGGAGGAGTTCTCACCCCAGGACTACACCACGCGCCCGGCGCGCCAGTCAAAAGGCCGCGCTTCTGCCCGCGGCCCCGCACGCCCCGTGACCCGGACTCAAGTCTGCCAGGGTCCCCGACCCCAGGCTCCGGCCGCGCTTCGCGAGGGAGCGACTGCGCGTAAGGTCCCGCGCGGCGTCCAGATCCGAGCTCCGGGTTCAGGTTGCCTCCCGGGAATGAGGTGCCACCGCGTGACCGGGAAATGACCCAGCCCGGCCGAGTACAGCCCCGCGGGGCCGGGAGTGAACGGGAACCCGGTCCCATACCCACCACACGCGACCCGGCGGCCCCGGGACAGGCCTCGCCGAGGCGCCAGCCACTGGGTGGGGAAACAGAGCGGATTCTCGCGGGCCAAGTCTAACCTTCGGCCCGTGGACGCTGACATTCCGCTTCTCGTGCCCTCTGCATCCCGGAGCAGGAGGTTCTCGGAAATGTTCTCGGTACTCCCTCAAACCTGGGGCCGCGACCCCGAGAGTGCCTGCTGGCTCCCCGCGCCCTCCCGCCGGCGCCTCTGCACCGAACAGGGCGCAACGCGTGTGCCGAGTGGATCCTCAAATCTGCATTCTCTCGGTGATAAAATATGCTCTCGTATTTTTTCCTGATTTCCCATTAAAACCTTTGCCTAACTAAACTCCCATCCAACGGGATTTATTTCGTCCCCCAGGAGATAAATCAGGGGGCAAATTTACGGCCCGGGAGGGACCCGCCGCGCTAATGGGCGCTTCATGGAGTGCGCGGCGGGGGCGCGCGGATGGCGGGCGCTGGCCAATGGCCGGGCCGCGGGCGCCCACAGCCAATCAGCGCGCGCGCCGCGCCGGGGCCCCGCGGTTATCAGCGCGTCCGGCCCGCGCGGCGCCGCTCCGACCGGCCCCGGGGCTGCCGCCGCCGCCGCCGCCTCCCGGAACGCCCCCGCCGCCGCCCGCCCTGCGCCGGAGCCGCCACCCGCCCTCGCGCCCGCCCTCCGCGCCGTCGGCGCCCTCGCCCGGCGCCCGCCCGGACCGCGCGCAAACTTCCCGGGCCGGCGGGCGGCGGCGGCGGCGGGGCCCGGATGGGCGTCCGGGCCGGCGGCGGCGGCGCCCATGGACGCTAACCGCCCGGGCGCGTTCGTGCTGAGCAGCGCCCCGCTGGCCGCGCTGCACAACATGGCCGAGATGAAGACGTCGCTGTTCCCGTATGCGTTGCAGGGCCCGGCCGGCTTCAAGGCGCCCGCGCTGGGCGGCCTGGGCGCGCAGCTGCCCCTTGGCACCCCGCACGGCATCAGCGACATCCTGGGGCGGCCGGTGGGCGCAGCGGGTGGCGGCCTCCTGGGCGGCCTGCCCCGGCTCAACGGGCTGGCCTCGTCGGCTGGCGTCTACTTCGGGCCCGCGGCCGCCGTTGCGCGCGGCTATCCCAAGCCCCTGGCGGAGCTTCCCGGGCGCCCGCCCATCTTCTGGCCCGGAGTGGTGCAGGGCTCGCCCTGGAGGGACCCCCGCCTGGCCGGCCCGGGTAAGTGGCCAGTGCGCGGGTTCGGCGTGGGGCTGCGGGCGGGCGCGGGCGGGACCGCCTGCCGCACTCACCGAGCCCCCTCTGCAGCCCAGGCCGGCGGGGTCCTGGACAAGGACGGCAAGAAGAAGCACTCGCGGCCGACCTTCTCGGGCCAGCAGATCTTCGCGCTGGAGAAGACTTTCGAGCAGACGAAGTACCTGGCGGGGCCCGAGCGCGCGCGCCTCGCCTACTCCCTGGGCATGACCGAGAGCCAGGTCAAGGTGAGGCGGCGCCGCGCGGCGCTCGCTTGGCCGCAGCCCGCTCGATCCCCCGCGTCCTGCGAAAGGCGCGCGAGCGGCCACGCCGCGGCCGGGGCCGGGGCGGAGGGGCAGTCTGGGGCGGCCCTCGGCGTCCGCGCAGGCGGCAGCGTCTCGCCCGGGCCGCAGAGGGGCCGTGCTGCCGCCGGCGGGTGCTCCGGGGGGCCCCGCGTGATGGGCGCCCTCCACCCCAGGTGTGGTTCCAGAACCGCCGGACCAAGTGGCGCAAGCGGCACGCGGCGGAGATGGCGTCGGCCAAGAAGAAGCAGGACTCGGACGCCGAGAAACTGAAGGTGGGCGGCTCGGACGCGGAGGACGACGACGACGAGTACAACCGGCCCCTGGACCCCAACTCGGACGACGAGAAGATCACGCGGCTGCTCAAGAAGCACAGAGCCCCGAACTTGGCGCTGGTCAGCCCGTGCGGCGGCGGCGCGGGGGACGCCTCCTGAGGGCGCGGGGCCGGGCCGGACAACCAGGGTACGGACGCGGGCCGGCGCCCTCGCCAGCCGCCCGCGCCGCAGTGTGTATATATATTTTTACAGAGTAAGTTATACGGCGGCCCGGCTCGGGCTCGGCGTCGGGGCCGCCGCCGCCCCGCGTCCCGGTGGGATCACTTTGTATAATCAATAAATTATTTAACACGTCCCCGTCGGAGCCACGGCTCCCTAGGCCCTTCGCCTGTTTCTTCCCATTCGGAAAGCCGCGGGCGAGGCGGCTGCGCGGCCTCCGCTCCTGCCGGGGACGCCGTGCCGGGCCGCTGTCCAGTGTCCAAGCCCGCGGGGCCCGCGCCTTCGGCTGGAAGGGCGCCGGGGGCTGGAAGGGCCGGGCTCGGCAGCGGGCCCAGCGGAGGCCGGGCGCCCCGCGGCCCGGGCGCCCGGGCGGCAGCAGCTCGCAGGAGCGAGGGCGCCGAGAGGACCGGCGCGGGGAAGGCGTCCCGGCCCCGCGGGCCGTCCGCTGAGGGAAGGGGCGGCCCGGGCCGGGAGCCGCGAGGAGCCGGACTCGGGGACTCGGCGGGCTGCAGCGGAGCCGACGGCGCGGGGCGGAGCAGGGAGCAGGTAGGGCCTCCTGTTTTCCGGCCACCCCGGGGCTAGGACCCTCCTTTCGCGGCTGCGGTGGATGAGGTTTGGGCAGGTTTAAACACATTCCCGGTGCCCGCCCCACGTGCGCGGTAGCTGTGGGTGGGTGGGGGGGTCGGTGAAGGGCGCCGCTGGGCCCCGGCTCCTGCCTACCTGCTCTATTCTGATTATGTAGATTCAACCCGCCCAGCCTTAGTAGCTGCAGACTTCGGAAGTCTCGCTAACCTTAACATTGGGTGAAATAAATCAGGTTTTTAAACTCATCAGCACCATAGCTGATCCGCTGCTATTAGATTTTTTTTATGGGTAGAAAGTGCGACTTAATTCAAAGGACTACAAAGAGAAGCCCACAGTAATTTTGCCAGCAGCTCGAAGTTCTCTGGGGGCCCTGGGGTTTGCAGCAGAAGCATGTCTGGCGGCCCCTTGAGGTCCATCCTTCCGGGCAGCTCGGCCTGCACCCCAGGGTGCCTCACCAGCCAGACCCCGCCCCCACCCCAGGCCCCACCGCGGAGAGGCAGGGAAGCCCTCCTCTCTGGCATGTTCTTTACCCCCACCTCAGAGGCGAGGATTCTGGTGAACAGCTGGATCTCTCTGGTTCACAGAAGCCCCAGACTGGATGCTCCCCGTGGTTGCAGCTTCATGGGCATGACTGTGGTGTTAATTTTAAAAGTTAAATATAAAGGGTTATTTTATTGTAAGATTTATCTTGGAAGTCATTATTGGAAATGTTAAAAGAGTAAAAGGCTGAGTCTTTTTTTTTCCACACAACTGCACCAATTTTAAAAACAGATGCTTTCCACTGACTGGTTTTCTTTTTAAGAGAGAACTTAAAAAATTTATGTGCGTAAAAACAATTCTCTCAGCTCTAAGTTAGGAGCAAAGGAATTTCCAGTTTTAAAGTTTTGAGGAAAGCAATGCATTTATGTAATTTCATTTAAAAAATGCTGAGGGGTAAATCCCAGTATGTACCTGTGCAGTAAACAGTCCAAAAGACCTTCTTTCTGCTTCCCACTGCGGCTCAGCTCTATAACAGAATCTGACAAGACTCGGGGCCCGGGTCTCGGACAAGGTGATCTGGACTGCAGCCTGCGAAGGGCCCGGAGCGCCAGAGAAGGGAACACAGTCAAATGGTGTTTTCACCAAGATCAATTTTATTGCTTAGGGACCGGAGCGGTCATTTCCAAAGGCCTCCAGAGTGAGCAACAGCTGAAACCCTGCTACACAGAAATCACTGTGGGCCGGAACGGCCGTGTGGCACGTGGACGGAGTGACCACAGCTTGACACACACCCCAATCATTCTGTCAAGGATGCAGACTCGGCCGGTGGATGCCACACGGCTTGCGAGGGTAGTGATTCACCTAAGCCAAGCTTCCCCCCGGCGCCTGCACCCAGCCCGGGAGTCCTGTAGTGTTGAAGCAGATCAATAAACGCCATTTGTGTTTCATCCTCGGGCCGGGCGCCACCTCTGACCGCTGCGCCAGGTGTCGGGGACAGAGACGTGCGGCAGGGTCACGACGGGCCGTGGGAGGCACGGCAACCGGGGACGAGGACAGTTTGTTTCTCTTAATAGTTTATATACAGCCCATGTTAAAAGCGGTTTCTATCAGAAGCAGACTAGGCTATTTTTATTTCTCCCATGATGTTATTGTTTTATGTAGAATACTTGGCACCATAGAACAGTAACAAAAGACGGACAAAACGGTTTACAAAATTCTTGAAAGGTACACCCGAGCTAGCTATAAACTTCACATTCAGTTCTTAATATTACACAGCAGGAAGCCTAGGAGTCTGACTGCTCACGTGAGAGCCGCGGGCCGTCCGAGCCCCACGGCGCCACCGGGCGCAGTCCCGGTTTGACAGCTCTGCGTGTGGACGTGCGGGGGACCAGGTCCTAGACTCGGTTCTACTGCTGATATGACACTCAAGCATTCATACTGGAAAGTATATTTAGCGTAAGTTTTGGTAAGGTTTATAAATTATTTTTAAAAAGTATATATTTATATATATTTATATATATAAAAATGGGAAGCAGCTGCAGTGTGATTCAAAAACCACGTAACGTGGCAGTAGAGTGACTGACAGGGAGAGGCCTCCAGAAGCGAAAGCGGGGGCCACGTGCCCCCAGTCGTGGAGCCCGGCCGGCCTGCTCAGCCCCCGCCGCAGGGCGACTCTGAGCCCCGTGGGGTTTCTGCTCCCGAGAAGCTCCTCCACGCTGACAATGATTAAAAATCGAAAACCGTGACGTCTAAAATACAGATTTTTGCTGTCTATTAGAGTTTTGGCAACAGGACTGTGACTTGTTAAAAAAAAACCCAATGTTTCTACTTGATGCCACATGGACAGACACGACGGTGAGGTATGTGAGGCTTGTCCGGAGCGCCGTCCGGGGCTGAAGCAGAGTGTGGGGCCGGCCGTCTAGCGGTGGCGCTCGGGCGGGTCTGGACGCAGCTGTCGGAGGACGTGGGCCCTCGTGCTACGGGGGGGTCTCGCCGGGGGTCCCCTCGAGGCGCTGGCATCGCCTCCCTGCCGTGGAATCAGGCGTTGGTTACGGGGACATACACACCAGGAAAAGCTCAGAAAGGTGAACTCGAGGGAAGGAGGCATATTTACCACCACGTCACTGCACCACACAACACTTGTGCACACGTGCGTGAGGTTTACCTGCCCCGGGCGCGATGCGGAAGGCCAGGAACACGGGCTGCGGGGGAGAAGAGAGGCCGTCAGGGCCGAGCGTCCACGGCCAGTGGGCCCAGCGCTGAACCCTGTCCTGGGGAGCTGGCCGTGGGTGCCCCGAGGCGGAAGGCACAGGGCCGTCATGCTCCGTTAAGATGGCATTATTTCCACATAGAAATCGGTGTAAAAGGTCATTTCAGAGCCGTGATTCAGGCCCTGAGAACATGGGGAAGGACAGAGCCTGGCCTGGGATCCAGCCGCTGGTTCGGGTGGGCGGCCGGCCTAAGAAGGGGAAGTGGTGACCGTCTCTCCCGGGCCGCCGGGGACACAGGACCCGTGACCCCACTCCCCTCGGAGGGGCTGCAGGCTGGGGGCCGGGCAGAGTCACACGTCCAAGGTTGGTTCCGGAACGCTGGGTGGTTCCCTGAAGCTGGGCAGCGACACAGACATCTCTCCCCACCGGGGCGGCAGGGGCAAAGGCCAGTAGGGTGCTCGGGTGCAGGCTCAGAAACACCAAAGGCCAGTAGGGTGC
This sequence comes from Bos javanicus, assembly GCF_032452875.1. Lineage (NCBI taxonomy): Eukaryota > Metazoa > Chordata > Mammalia > Artiodactyla > Bovidae > Bos > Bos javanicus. The sequence goes on along the minus strand of NC_083893.1, from coordinate 50,610,112 downwards.
TCAGGTGCAGGCTCAGAAACACCTCCAGAGGGACCATGGGACACAGTCTCCGTCTCAGACACGAACTCCGTCTTGTTGAGCCAGTCTCTTCTGCCTTCCTATCTACCTGCCTCACCACCCCCCTACCTACCTACCTGCTGGTGCTTTATTGAAATTAAACACAGACTGACTCGGCCATGTCTGTGAAGCCGGACCAGGAGGCGGAGAAGGGGGTTAGGAGAAGCACCCCGACAGCCCGCCGCCCACGACCGCCCACCGCCGCCCACCACCGCCCCCGTACGGGCCAGTCACCTTATGGTCTCCCATGCAGACGCTGGGCCCGATGTGGTCGTAGGTGACAACCTTCTCCTCGCTCTCCGACTGGGAAAAGCAAACAGAGGAAGAGATGTGGGAGGCGGAAACGGGGGGGCTTCCTGGGGAGCAGCGGAGACAGCCCTGTGGCTGTGCCACCCTCCACCACCCTGCCCACTCCTCCGTGGGGCTCCTGCTGGCTCAGAACTGCCAGTGAGCAGCTGGCCCCCAGGAGGGAGCGGCTGCCCCCCGGGAGGCAGCGGCTGGAGGCGGCCGGGCAGCACTCAGCCCCTGCTCGCGGGGTGGGAGGGCTCCGGCCTCGGGAGGGCGGCAACCTTCCTTGGGGGCTGGAGGCAACGTTCCCGGGGTGCTGGTGTGGCCTCTGCTCACGGCCATCAGGGCGGATGGGAGCTCTCTTTCCAGTTGTGCCCCTGGCACCAAAAATGGTCTCCATTTTCTCCCTTGGCATTTGTTTTTGACCCAGAACTCCCTGTTCAGAGGAGAACAGACGCCCCTGAACGCCACAGGGCCGCGCCCAGAGGCCACTAGAGCAGGGCCCCATGCACAGGCCTCCCGCCCATCAGCCTGCGGGCGCCGCCCAGGGTGTGCCACTGGCGGTCAGTTCCGGCTCCAGCTGGGCAGGGCTTTCACTGCCGTGGCTGAAGCCTCTGAGACTATAAACTGAATTATCCTTAATGCAGTAGGAAGTGTGAGGTCAGCTTTACTTTCCAGCGGGATTGCCTGCCAGGAACTGCGACAACAGACCCCCTGCACACCCGTGGCGGCCTCCCTGGAGTGGGAAGCATTCATCAAACGCTGCGTGGGAATTTACAAAGGCAGCATAAAAGTGTGGATCTCCAAGCGCATAATCGCGAGACAGACACACAGGTCACGGCGGCTCCGCGCTTCTCCCCGCGCATCCATCGTGGCCGTCGCCCCCTCCGCGCTTCTCCCCGCGCATCCATCGTGGCCGTCGCCCCCTCCGCGTTTGGGGCGGGAAGCAGAACCGACATGATGCCGAGCTGACCGAGCGTGGCATGATGGATGACGCCGCGAAAACGCGGGGAGGCGGCTGCTGGGCCGGTGACGCCCACCACTGCGGGAGCCCCAGGGGAGGGCCCGCTGGGGGAGCCCCCCGCCAGGAAGGCTCCAGGCCCTCCCCACAACAGGCCACCCAGCCAGGCTCCGTGCCCGCGAGTCTGCAGCATCAAACCTCCAGCCCTGGAGTGGAGACGAGGCCACGTGTGGGTGGCGGTCGTCCGTCCGCCTTCCGGACTCTGCAGCCCCGGGTGCCTCCCGACGCCAGGCGCTCCAGCTGTCCCGGTGGCTTCACCGCAAGATGCCTTTCCCTGGAAGATGACCCTCACCTCCTTTCTGCCCCGAGGCGCCTGTTCTAGCCGTAGCTCTGGGCTCCGCCGGCCCAGTGTGCTCAGAGCCGGCAGCTATGACCCACCGTATCCACTGTCCACTCTGCTTCCTCACGTCCCATCACGGAGCCCAGGGGGGAGGCCCAGCAGAGCATGGGGCCGAGTCTGAGGCCACACGTGTGTGCAGGGTCTGTGTAGTCAGGGCCCGTCTGCCCTGTCTGGCTTATGTCGTAAAGCCTGCTTGTGGGAGAACCCACGGCCCGTCCTCCGTGCTGGGCTCTGGGGCCTGCCTGCCAGCTGTCCAGCAGGCCCCCAGGCCCTGTCAGGGCATGCTCACTGCAGGCCCCATGCACCCAGCCTGGTCCAGGAGGACTCTCCCCAGGAGCTGGCTTGCAGCCGGGCGTCCAGGGCCACCCGCTCTGGAAAGGCCAGCAGGATCTTCCGTAGGGGGCCACGGGGCTGCTGGCGGGGTCAGCCTGCACGCAGCTCATCCCAGAAGCTCTGCCCTCCCAGCTGCGTCTCTGGATGAGGGTCTGGGCCCGGGGGACAGAGGGGACCCCTCATAGCAAGTGCGGGGGCCGTGCAGGGTGGTGGCCAGAGCCCCGGACGTCCTGGGTTGAGGTTGGGGGGCCACCCACCCCCTCCTGACTGGCTGCCCATGTCACTCAGAAGCCGAGCTGCTGCCTGATGAGTCAATGCACTTCATTACTGTATTTTTTCACTGATGGTGTTGACAAAACCAGTGCAGATATTGATTCTTGAGAGCAGTCCTTTTGTGTTAAATGTGGGCGTTGAAAACCCCAGGAATCGAGAGGCTACGGGAACTGGAGACCCCCACCCCAGCACTGCACGCAGCCTCCAGCCCCTGGCGTTTGTGTGACTCAGCTCAGGTTTACAACTTAAGGAAACAGGACGACTTCACAGCTCAGGAGCTCTTCCGAGGACAAGAGCCCGTCGACTTCTCCGAGCACGCAATAAAGTGAAACGACTCCTGATGCCCCGGTGACCGACCGTCTACGCTGTTTTGACTCCAGAACCCGGGTATGTCCCAGCCCTAGGACCGGAGGCAGGAGGGTGCCCCCAGCCTGGGCCCGCCCCCCAGCCGGCCCCCCAGGCTTCACTCACCCTCAGGACGAGCTCCTTGGCCGAAGGAGACATGAGGACGCGGTCACACCAGGCGGGGCAGCGGGTGTTCATGTACTGCCGGCCCTGGCTGCAGTCCTCGCTGTATGGGTAGCTGGGGAGACAGGATGGGGGCGTGGTCAGCAGCTGCTCGCCGGCCCCACCGCTGCCCCTCCTCCACGCGGGCCCCGCACCCCAGAAAGGCCCAGCTTGTCCAGGGGACAGAGAGGCGACAGAAGCTTCCCAGAACCGAGTCCCGCACTGTCCCCAGCACTTCAGATATGCTTCTGGACGCAGCCTAAAGCACAAACCTGCACAGACGCCTGCGGCTGGCTGGCTGACAGACCCCTTCCTTTCCCCTCAGCACATGTCCTGTGCCCCCGTGTGTGGGAGCCCTGGACCAGCTGGACAGACAAACGTCCTGGCCAGGCACACAACCTTCTTGGTCGAATATCACCATTTTATATTTATCATTACAGACAAGAACCTACACGTGGTCCAACTCTGAATTAGGGACCACAGAGAAGTCCAAGAAGCGCTTCCTAACCTTTAATATAAAAGTGGACCTGTTCACTGCAGGGAGGAGGCCCCTGGTGCCCCATCTTTGCTATGCATGCTGTCCCTGTGTTATACGCATTTTTCTTTTTCACAAAAGTGAACCCTGGAGCTTTTTCCCTAATAATTTGTCCTGTAAAAGCATCTCTCCCCACGTAGAGCACTCGTCCATACTTGGAAAGGGATGCGTCCCTCTGGGGAGTCAGACACTCTGCCTGGGCGGGGCCGGGGGTGTGCCTCTGCCAGTGTGTTGGTCACGGTCGCCCCGAGGCACGTACCCAGGCAGAGCCCCGCGCAAGGGGCTCAGCAGCCCACTCCCAACCCAGGCGCCTGACCACAGCCAGCTGCTGGGACCCTGCTTCCTGTTTGCTCCCGTACCCGTTTCAGCAGCAAGCATCTATCCACTGTTGGAAGCGTTTTGGTTACTTCTAGGTTTGGGGAGTTCTTGATTGTGATGAGTGGACCCCCAAGGGGCCCAAGATCCTTTGGGGGCTGGAAGGTAAACTCTGTGTTCGTGGTCACACAGACATGCTACCTGCTGTTGTCACGGTGCTCGCGTGGCCCCACCCCACACCGCACAGGCAGAGGCCACAAGAATGATTCCTGGACTGGATCTCGAGCCTGTGAGAGCCGGTTTAGGAGTCGGTGGGAGGAGTGGGGAGCACGTGAAGGTGGGACCCTCAGACCTCAGGGAAGGGAGGTTTGGAAGGCGCTGTCCCGAGGGCAGGGGTCTGGACAGGGCTGCGTGCGCGGCGAGAACCTTTCACGTCACAGGAAGCCGCTGCCGCACCTTGGTGGGTGAGCCTGCTAAGCCGTCTCACTTCATTTTTGTTTTCAAGCCAATGACAGTGTGACCTGGAGTGTGTTCACAGCTGGGATGATGAGAGCGGAGGTGCAGAGAGGCTCTGAAAACCAGGTGTGCCAGCCAGAGAACGCCACTGAGTATCCCCTGCTGTCAGCACCACCTGTCTGCTGGCACCAGCGATGCCCATGGCGCATAATTCCCTGGTTGACAAGCTGGATGCCCTGGGGTGGCCACTGTCCCTCAGACACTGTCCATCACCCCCTGCCCCCAGGAGATGCCGAAGCTGGACAGCCAGTGGAGCACAGGCCGTCTCCACAAACGCAAGAGCCCGCAGCCCCGGGCCCATGAGCCTCTGTCGTGACCACCTGGCCCAAGTGGGAGAAGGAGTCGTTTTCACAGAACAGTCAGGATCATGCAGGCCTGGGGAGTGTGGAGAGGAGCCAGCGCGGCCCTTCCTTGTGACAGGTCACGTGGACAAACCCAGACGTGGTCTCCCTCCCTGGCCAGTGCTGCTTCTGGACAGATCCCCAGGGGGTTCAGCCACGACAGAAGCAACAGAGCCAGGAGGTTCCACCTTTTAACCACAAAGAGGGCAGCGTGGTAGAGCCCAGGCACAGGATGCCCTGGAGCAGGCAGATGTGCCCGAGGACATCCCTGCACACCTGGCAGCACACCCACCTGGCAGCACGCCCACCTGGTACACACCCATCAGGTACACACACACACACACAGGTACCCAGCCACCAGGTACACATCCACCCAGGTACACAGTTACCAGGTGCACAGCCTCCAGGTACACACTTACCCAGGTACACATTCACCAGATACACTCCCAGGCAACACACTCACCCAGATAATACACACACCCAGGTACACACCCTAGCCATACACCCAGGTAACACTCCCAGGGAATGCATACACCTAGGAAACACACATGTATACACATATAGACATGAGTTTTGTACCACATACACAAAAAGTCACGAACACATCATGAACATACCCCCACATAAAAATCTACACACGTGCCAGTTCCTGTCTGCTCATATGTGAACACACCATGTACATGTGCACAAGGAGCTTATGCACACACACAGCCACACCTATGCAACGCACACCTGTACACACATGTATTCACACACACACACCACACACAGGCCCAGGTATACACGTACCCATGCACATGTGCATACACAACCCACACCCACACTCACAAGACACACTGCATACAGCCACGCACACATACCCACATATCCACACCTGTGCCTGTATAACCATGTCTGCACACACACACGTGCGTCCATACCATGGACACACACTCACACCTGTGCACACCCACACCTGTGCACTATGGTACCGTATGCACACATGCCGACGTGCACTGCACAAACACATGCAATTAGCCTGTAACCTGACCACGTGCATCCTGCACACACACCCACACAAGTACATGCCTGCACACACAGGCACTCACACCCATGCGGGGGCCCCATCAGGCACACGTGCTGGCACAGTGCACACAGTACATACACACACGCACGATCCTCTGTGCACACACCCTACACACGTGTGCACAGGAGCTCATGCCTGCACACACACAGGCAGCACTGCTGCTGCTGCTGCTAAGTCGCTTCAGTCGTGTCCGACTCTGTGCGACCCCATAGACAGCAGCCCACCAGGCTCCCCCGTCCCTGGGATTCTCCAGGCAAGAACACTGGAGTGGGTTGCCATTTCCTCCTCCAGTGCGTGAAAGTGAAAAGTGAAAGTGAAAGCTCCTGGGATCACTTAGTTTCTGGCAGTTAGAGAACACATCTGGGTACCAAACGGCCACTGTTTCTAACCACGTCCGTGCAGCTGCTTCTGCTGACAGGTTCCCAGTGTTGGGACAGCTCTCCAGACACGGGGCTGTGAGAGCCACCCAATGGTCAGAAACATGGTTTTAAACATGAGGGAACAAAATGGAGGGGATGGGTGTGACCCAGGCACTGGAGGAGGGGAAGGTGGGTAGTGGGGGAAGGGATAATAAGGTAGTGACCTGGAAGTGGGGGAGTGGTGGGTGACCTGAAATGTGGGGGAGGAGCAGGTGACCTGGAATGTGGGGGAGGGGTGGGTGACCTGGAATGTGGGGGAGGGGCGGGTGACCTGGAATGTGGGGGAGGGGCGGGTGACCTGGAATGTGGGGGAGGGATGAGTGACCTGGAATGTGGGTGAGGGGTGGGTGACCCGGAATGTGAGGGAGGGGCCATGACCTGGAATGTGGGGGAGGGATGAGTGACCTGGGCATTGGGGAGGCATGGGTGACCCAGGAAGTGGGGGAGGGGCGGGTGACCCGGGCAGTGGGGGAGGGGGGTGACCCGGGCAGTGGGGGAGGGATTGATGACCTGTGCTGTGGTGGGGGGGTGGGTGACACAGGCAGTGGCCTGGATGGCCTTGCCTTGGAGACTCAGGCTTTGCATGCAGGCTGGGAGGTCAGGGGCTGTGAGCGGGCACCCTTAGCTCAGGGAGCCCACGGATTAGTCTGTAAACCATGACCTTTTCCACCCCAGAGAACCTGAAATGCTACTTCCCAGTTAAACGGAGAAAGTCTGACCCCTTGACCAATGGGGCTCCCAGTGGCCCCCACCCCCTGTCCCTTCCAGACCACCTTCCCTCAGGAGGCAGCCCCACCTCCAGCCAGAGAAAGGTTTCTGGCCAAGACGTGCTTGCAAGGACGGGACACCGTTCCTGGAGAGCTGGCATGGCCCTAACACACCGACCAGGTCACAGGATGTCCATGCTTCCAGGACAAGGGCAGAACATCTCAGGCTGTTCTCCTGCCGCACGAGCCCGTCAGGCCGGAGGCAGGTGAGCCCAAGAGGGCAGGTGACCTCCGGGTGCCCACAGCGTGGGCACCGACCCAGAGTTCCTCCCACTTGGCACCAAAGTATCCCCACCCCCAACCTACCAGCAGGATCTCACAGGCCAGACCACGCCGGGCCACGCCCCTCCTGGGGGCCACACCCCTCCCCAGAGCCCACCCCTGGGGCCTGGCTCAAGTCCAAGGTCTGTGCAGGCCGCCCGGTCCCTCCGAGCCCTGACGTGCCTGTCTCTCTGCTGCCTGCGGGATGGGGGTATGTCCCTCGGCCACCAGAGCGACCACAAAGTCCTGGGTCTCCCGGCGGGCCCATCCCCCTGCGCCTTCTGCGCTCTGTGCCTGGCTGAACGTCCAGGCTGCGAGGTTTGGAGAAGCTCAGGGACAGCCACCTGCTTGGGCTGCTGGGGAGCCGTATGTCCACAGCTCCTCCTCCTGGCCGGGCCGCAGCCCTGAGGGAGGCGTGTGGACCCTGATCAAGCGGGAGAGATGCCCAGGACCCCCACACCGCCCCCAGAGGGCGGGGGGAAACCGGTCCCTCAGGACGGCCTCAGCTTCCAGCGGTCCCTGGCGGCTCGTGTCACTGCACACTTGATGTTGCTTCAGTTGCATCAGAGCCCAAGGACGACGCGGCGGGGCAGCTCCTGGACGCGCTGCTGAGGCCGCCCGCTCAGGCCCAGCTGCTGAGTCATGCACGGGCTCCCAGGCATCGGAGCCGCTGCTGGGTGCCCGCCAGGCCCCCGGGGGCCATATCCCTGCCTGTCTGGCCCCTGCACCTCGAATCACTGGTCTGGGCGCTGACGGTGAGTGGCAGGCACCCAGACACCTCAGCCAGTCTGGACTCAGGCAGTCCCAGGTCCAGCGGACGTCTGACCTCTGGAGTGAGGCTCAGGAAGTAGGGTAAGCTTCACGGGGAGCCCGGGAGGACCTCTGATGCGGATCTGACGTGTTTACCTCCCCCGAGGCCTGGCACAGACGGGGGTGGGGGAGCAGATGGCACTCTCAGCCCCACCTGCAGCGGCTCCCAGCGGCCTCGCTCCCTGAGGACGATTCCCCGAAACTGCCCAAGGCCCGTTTTCTCCCAAGTGGTAAGAATTCCCACTTGGCATCTGTAAAACGACAGAGACGGGGGAGCAGCCGTGGGGGGCGTCCGTGTCCTCCAGATGGGCCTGGGGTGGCTGAGCGGGCTGAGTGTCCTGGGCCATTTTGTAATTGGCTCTCTTTCCCCCCACCCCAACCCAGCCCCCTGCGGCCCCGGGCGGGTCAGGGAGGAGCACGCTGTTATTGCCGCGGATTTCAAGATTCTGTAAACACCAGAGCAAAACACCACAAAAGCTCACGTACCCGAGAAAGAGAACCAACACCCGCGTCCCGACGGCCCAAGAAAGATCCAGAGCTTGGCACTGCCTCAGCGGCCCCTCGTAGGCGCCTCTGGGAGGCAGTGTCGGCACCGAGGAGAGCAGCCCCTACCACGCTCTCCAGGCTGGGGAGGGGGCGGGAGGAGGCATGGGGGGCACAGAAGCACGGACGGGAGGTTCCCTGTGGTCCAGAGAGTGGGCAGTCCTTACCTGGGAGGGAACGAGATGTCCAGTTCATACAGTCTGTCCTTAAACACAGACAGCTCTTTGTCAAATTCTAATAGCTGAGAAAAAAAAAGAAGATAAGGGTCACTTGGGCTTGCGCTCCTGGGGGCACCGGACAGCCTGGGCAGGGACACCGTGATTTCAGACCCCGGCACCTGCCCTGCATGAGGGCTGCCCAGGGCTGCCCTGGGCGGTCCTGCAGGCCCCAGGGTGAGGCCCGGTGCTGTCCAACTGGGGCCACTTTGTCCCACTGAGCATGCAGGGTGCGGCCACGGCCACGCTGGAGTCACTCTGAGGTGCCCTCGCCCGAAGGCAGGGTCCAGCTGGAGTCACACTCGAGAGTGTGGGCCTCGCCCAGAGGACCGCAAATGGCACTGGCCTGGTAGGCCCCTCAGAGCCACGCCCATGGGCACTGCACCTCCAGGAGGCGGGCCTTGCGGCCACACGCGCCCTGGGCACGTGGGGGAGCACGGCATCACACAGGTCCGAGGCCATACGGCCCTCTCTGCTCCCGCCATCTCAGCCCTGCGATCTGCACGCCGTGTGTGCAGAGCAACCCTGGGCACCAGGCTCTACCTAAGCCACCTGCAGAGCCCGCGGGCAGCAGGCCAGCCCTCAGCTGGGCCGCCCTCCTCGGGTGAGTCAGGGGGAAGCAGGCCGGACACCTCCTGGCAGGAGCTCCTGGGGGTGATTACGGGGGTGGGGGGACTGAGGCTCCTTTTGCACAAACAGGACGCTTTAGACACAGCCGCCTGATCCCAGTGGCCACCAAGCGCCGACCCTGCCTGGTGAGGCTGGAGGCTGGGTCCCACGGCTGCCACCGTGAGCCCACGTTTGCTAAGAGGCACCGGTGGCAAACCTCGCCCCACTCAGCACCCCTGCTGGGGGCCTAGGGGTGCAGGGCCAGAAGTGGGGTGCAGAAAGGGTTTTGGGGGGAGGGGAGGCACAGGGCAGGGGCTGTGTGGGGGTGGGGGCTGGGGCCAGAGCCCCTCAGCTCCCAGGCACAAGCAGCCTCCTGCCCCCACCTCCAGGGAGCAGCCGGGGCCAAACGACTTCTGGAAGGTTCCCGAGTCGGTGTTTCAGGGTGCCTGGGGTGGGGAACAAGTCTGCAGGGAGGGTGAAGCATGAGTGTGGGGCCTGGACCAGCTCTGGGCTCACACAGGTGTGCACACACGTGTGCCTGGAGACACCCTCACAGCACGCTCGCAGGACGCACCCCCACAGGGAGACAGCAAGCGTGTCATCCACAGCCTCCCGAACGTGAATGCTCGGCCTTTGCAGCTCAGGAGGACGGCCCTGACCCCCGCGGAGTCTGCCAGCATCGCAGCGCATCGCCCCCGGAGGCCCGCCACCAGCGTCCTTCCGTGGGGGGTCTGGTGCTGGGGTTGCTCTCAATCTTGGCGTTTGGTGTCCTGCTACAGACGCCCCGAGCTCTTGAGGACCACGCCTCCCACCCCTGCCAGCTCCAAGCGTCCCTCCTGTGTCCCGCCCACGACCCACCACATGAGCGCCATGCCCGGCCCGCTCTGTCCGTCTGGACACTCCGCTCCCTGGGGGGGACTTTCCCGTCCCTGGCTGCTGTGAGAGCCGCTTGTGTGTCTTCATCTGCCTGGACTTTTGAGCGTATGGTGTTTATCTTTCTGATTCTTTCTCTGTTTCCTTTAAATAGTCTCAGAATTTTTATCAAGCATTCCGTGATCTGACCTCTTGGACTCTCGCTACCGTGGAGGGCTCCCTGCCCCGCATCCACGGGAGGCCAGCACGCCGTGTTTCAGGAATGATATTGCATTTCTGTTGAAGTGGGAATCTGTATCTCTTTGAGATTTTTCACAGCCTGATGACCAATTTCTCATGTATCGTAAACATTCTTCTTGATCACAAAGTGAGGGACAGCGCAGGGCGTGTGCGGACAGTGATGAAGCGGCCGGCCGGCCGTATGTGCCAGGCACAGTCCGGGCTGCACGCCTGCCTCTGCTGCTGCAGAGGTACGGCGCTGATGAAGGGAAGAGGCTGGAAAATCGATGCGGCGGAGCCAGAGCAGGTGCTACACACACAGAAAACATCTCCATCTGACGGGCCGAGCGCCGGGAACACTCCCGCGCCTGCCCGGGGACAGCCGCGGAGAATTTAATCTCTCCAAATCCTCACCAGGGCACTCCATCCTGCCGCCCTGACAGCCACACTTATAATTAATTATACAATTTCGATGGGAATATCGACTAAACAAAGCTATAAATCATAGAAAAAGTCAATAGGCATGGACACGTTCAATCATGTCCCGGCCGATGATTACTACTCTTAAAATACAATAATTATTTTCAGAGCCAGCTTGAATTAAATTTCTGTCAGGCGGGAACAAGACCAGTGGTTGATCAAGGATGCGATGGACCCGGGGCCGTGGCTGAGCTGCACATCCATCCTGGTGGGCGTCTCACCCTGAAGGTGAGCGCTTGTCCGGAGGCCCCTGGGGGTCTGCACGCCCGCCTCCTGCAGGGGGCCGCGGTTACCGTGGAGCCAGCCCTGCACTGGGAGGCATGAGGCCTCCGCCCCCGAGCTTCCTGACCCGACCAGGGGGCCCAGGGGCCCCCCAGAAACCCTCGTGGAGGCCTCATCTCTGCTTCGACTCCATCACGTCTTTTCATCTTAGGAGCAGACTCAAACTTCTCCCAGATATTCAAATTAATTTTCCTCCACATTGAAAGCATGGTTTCACAAGATAATATGTAAATAAAATTATGTCTAAGGTGATGTCTGTTGTTTCCAGGTGATGACACACTTCCCAGGCAGTAAGGAAGGCCAGCGGGGCTCTGGGCCCACCCCCCACGCTGTGGGACGCAGGAGGAGCCCACCTCCCTGGGACCCAAGGGTCCCCGAGGAGCCAGCTGTTCACAGGCTGTGGGCCAGTCTCCAAGGACACCAGGTGGGTGGAAGCGGCAGAGGAGGCTCGGGAGCGCCTGGGGCCGGGGTGAACCCGTGCAGTGGGGGAGGCGGCCTCACAGAAGAGGGCTGGGCCCCCCACGGTGGGTTCAAACCTGGGCTGAGTGGATGGCCGTGTGACTGGGCCCGGCTGAGCTCCAGGCCGGGGAAGGGGGGGTCGGAGGGGGTGGGGTGCAGGAAGGAGGCAGGGGCAGGGGCCGGGGGCGGGGGTGGGGGCAGATTAGGTGGTGGAGAGTCCAGGCCCCAAAGCCAATGGACATGAGAGGTGAGAGGTCCCGGCGGGTGATGGGGGCTTCCCAGGGGCAGGCAGGCAGGCAGGCAGGGCAGGGCGGCTCTGTGCAGGGACTCGGGACTGGCAGGGTCTGCCGGACAGCTAGACAGTCCCCCATCCAGACAGACGTGCCCTTCTCTGGGTGCAGATGGTGGACACTGCTCAGGGAGGCACAGAGCCCCCGTGGGGCCTGAGGAGATGTGACGCAGAGGTACTGCCCAGAGTCTGTGGGTGACCAGGCTGCCCAGGGCACCCGGAGCACAGAGGGCTGAACGGGGGCGGAGGGACAGACAGGGGCTGAATCTGCACACGGTTCTGGCCTTTGAGATGAAGACGGCCCTGAGAGGTCACAGTGGTCTCGGTGGGGTAACCAGGAGCTAAAAGTGGGGACCGTGGTACAGACAGTGCCTCACCAGGGTGGGGGAGCAGCCAGGGCCTCAGGAAGGGGGGGCACAGGGCACACCTGGGTGGGGGAGGCTGCCTGCAGGCGTGGCTGACCTGCTGATAACACACAGGCGCCAGAGGAATGGGTCAAAGCAGGTCCAGCTGACGTTCACACCACGGGACAGCCCCCAGCCCAGCCCTCCCATTGCCCGTGTGCAGGCAGTCTGTGCAGGGACCTGCTCACAGGAGCGGGGGTAAGCTGCAGGGGTCTGTTCACATGTACTTCCACTCTGCACATGCACACACGCACACGTGTACTTCACTTTGCACACACATGTGTACTTCACTCTGCACATGCACACATGTGTGCACTTCACTGCACACTTCTTGTCCTTGGATTTGTCAGTCTCCTTCTTGTACACATGCACACGTGTACTTCACTCTGCACATACACACGTGGTTCACTACACACAAACACACACACACACACGGGGTTGGTGGCAGAGGATGTCCCTCAAATTCTCAAGACAGTCTCTCCTCTTTCCAAAGGAAGCCCAGGCCTCAGTGGGTGGGCCCTGAACAGAGAGGGTCTGCACCCAAAGCTGTCAGCCCTCTGCCTCTCACCTGGGGGGTCCCCAGGGCTAAGGGCTATTCTGCCCGTCAAAGACAGTAAGGCAGGTGGATGCAGCCTGGCCAGAGGCAGGAGGCACACCAGGCAGGGCCCAGCCAGAAGTGATGGGAGGGCCGGGGGTCAGCACTGCCCAGAGCAGCGGCGGGGGACCAACCACACATCCCATGGCGGGACTCACCGCAGTGCCGTTGTCGTCCCGGAAAACCTCCTGGTTGAAGTAGTCAAAGAGCTTCTTCTCCAGCTGGAGCATCACCTGTTGGGGGTGGGGCGTCAGAGCAGGGGGCCCCTCCCCAGGGCGGGACCACGGGGGGCGGGGGGGGGGGGGAGCGTCAGAGCAGGGGGGGTCACGGGGGAGGGCCATCAGAGCAGGGGGCCCCTCCCTAGGGCGGGGCCACAGAGGGGGCTGTCAGAGCAGGGGGCCCTCCCTAGGGCAGGGCCATGGGGGGAGGGTCAGAGCAGGGGCCCTCCCCAGGCCGGGTCACTGGGTGCAGAGGGGCGTGAGAGCAGGTGGGCCCCCTTTCCAGGGCGGGGCACCTCCCCACGGCGGGGCCACGGGGGCGCCGGGTCAGAGCTGGGGCCCCTCCCCAGGGCGCCTGCGCACCCTCTGCGCTCACCTTCCGGTCGTTGTCTGACTCTCGGAATATCAGCTTCACGACTTCGTTGGTGTCCGCGGCCCGCACGGTCTGCATCGTGGCCTTTGTGCAGAGAGTCTGGGAAAGACACGGAGGAACCAGGTCCGAGACCTGTCGCCTGGCCGCCCGACCCGGTCCCTCCGTCCTCGCTGTCCGGCTGGGCTGGGGGCTCACTCCTCCTGAGCGCCCGGCCGGCCCCTCTGCCCTCCGTCCAGGCTGCTCTGTGGACCCAGGGGCCCAGGAGGCCCCACGGCCACGACGGTGGAGAGCAGCCAGGCAGGACCTGGAGGGCGGCAGGGAGGCAGAGGCCGTCGGGGGGCGCAGAGGGAGGGGGCCAGGCCTCCCAGCAGGTACACCCGGTCCTGCCCCACCCTGGGCGTGGGGCAAGGACAGGCCACAGCAAGAAGGTAAACAGGGTCCCTCCCCAAAGTCAGGACGAACCCGGAGCCTGGCCCAGGGGCAGCAGGGCAGCACTGGCCAGACCCACGTACAGTGGAGAGAGAACCGCTCCAGAAGGGCTGAGAGACGGCCAGGCTCGGAGAAGTGCTGACGAGGACGCGGGCCGTGCACCTCCCTTCGGAAAAGTCTGTCCGCAGGGTCCAGAGAGACTGCGGGGGCCAGGGGCCACAACCAGATTTTGTTTTGTGTGTAAGTTATACCTCGATAGAGCCATTTTTTTTTTGTCCCCATAGTTTTTATGAAAAAGATAAAGAAGAAGGACTGCTGCAGCAGGACTAATGTTGACCTGAAGACGCCCGTTCATCCGAGGAGCCCGTGGGAGGACCTTGCGGTGGAGCGCGGGGCTCGGCCCGAGGTGGCCGGCACTGTGGGGGGGGCACTGACATTCAGGGCACACACGGCTAACCAGGTCAGCGGGGCTCAGGCCCGGGGTGGCCGGCACTGTCAGGGGAGGCACTGACATTCAGGGCACACACAGCTAATCAGGTCAGCGGGGCTCAGGCCCGGGGTGGCCGGCACTGTCAGGGGAGGCACTGACATTCAGGGCACACACAGCTAATCAGGTCAGCGGGGCTCAGGCCCGGGGTGGCTGGCACTGTCGGGGGGGCACTGACATTCAGGGCACACACAGCTAATCAGGTCAAGCCCCCAAAGTGGCTTTTGGACTCATGTGTCACACATCAGTCTGGCCGCCTTCAAATGGCCGGATTAGAACAAGGGCCCCAGCAACCCTGCCTGGGCGTGCCCACCGCCCGCGAGGAGGCCGAGCCATCCAGATGCTAATGTGCTACGGGGCTTAAGAGCGGTGAATGGGGAGGCCTGGCGGGCAGACGGCTTACTCGGAGGAAACTCATAGTCTTCGCCCAAAGGCGGCTGCTGCAAACTTCTTAAAAAAACGCTCTCTCTCCCCCTCGCACCGGCTCCCAGCGGATACACATCTGCCTGGCCGGCCCCTCGCGCGCGGCCGCTCCCACACCCGCCGGAGCCCCTCATTCAGGGCGCCCAGGCCTCCCCTTTCAGCCGCAGCCGTGACCGCTGGAGCAGAAAGCCCGGGACAGCGCCTTTCCGGCTTGCCTTACAGAGGCATTTTCCTCTTTTCAAAGGAGAAAAAAATTCTCCAAATGCTGTTTTTAAAGAACCATCTGAGGTTTATTTCGCTATCAGTGGCCGTGTGGAGGCACCGGAGGGTGACGCGGGTGTCTTACTGGCACTCGGGGCCCCGGGCTTTTTGCTTGGACTTTGGCGACGCAGCCACTGCCAAGGACAGGCACCATGAGGGCCCCCAGGACGGCAGGGCCGGAAAGGCAGCTTGTGGTGTTCTCGCTGCGCGGCTGGCCCGCTCCCCTCTGCAGCACAAA
Source organism: Bos javanicus (assembly GCF_032452875.1). Classification (NCBI taxonomy): domain Eukaryota; kingdom Metazoa; phylum Chordata; class Mammalia; order Artiodactyla; family Bovidae; genus Bos; species Bos javanicus. The sequence continues at coordinate 50,594,866 of NC_083893.1, read as the reverse complement.
CGCGCCCCCCCACCCCACCCCGGGTCCAAATTTCAGTGCTGGTGGAGCCCCTCAGGCCCCAAGACGTGAGCCCGTGAGTGTGGCCTTACAGAACCCGCTCTGATCTCTGCCAGATGGAGGGAGTGAGGGGCGGACAGCCAGCCCCTCACCCGAGGATGGGGGTCCACCGCCCCGGGGTCAGCCAGGAGCTGGTCAGGGCCGTCCTGGCCAGAGTAACGCCTGACCTGGGGGGTCTCTGTTCTGAGGGATCTCTATTACAGGTCGAGAAGCGCTTTTGGGGAAAAGTGTAGAGTAAGCTTGGTGTGCAGAGGTCAGAGGCACACCAGCCGTTTCTTTGCTGCGGTTGCTGAGTTTTAGATGGTGAGGAAAAGCGTCGGGGCTCTCCTGTGGGTGCACTCCAAGAGAGAGCAGGTGTCACACAGCGCCTCGTCTGTTTACGACGTCCTGCTAGGCTTTAGCCCAGTCATGGCTGTGATTCCACAGACCCTGCTTCTGTCCGCACCCAGCATGCTGGACCACAGGAGGGGGTCCTCTGCACCCCCAGCTGCCAAAGGACCCGCAGAGGTCAGGCAGGCGGGCACCTGCGGTCGGTGTCTGGAACATGCAGCGTGTACAGGGGGGGCACGCATGGGGCTGGGGGTGTCAGGGAGACCGTGACAGAGCTAACAGAGCAGGGAGGCTGGTCGGGGCCCCGCGCAGGCCGAGGCCAGGGCTCTCACCCTGCCCCTGGGCCCGGCAGGACCACACGCGAAGGGGCTGGGCTCAGAGGACACTTTTGTCCCCAACTTATCCTGACCAGACTGGGTGTTAGAGCCAGAGGGAGGCTGTTTCAGGCTTGGGGGGCGGGGGTGGGACTGCCCCCCCCCACACCTGCTCAGGGTCCTCCCTGCGGCTCTCCCCCACCTGGAGGGGGCGCAAGGGCTTAAACGAACCAGACCAGCCGCCAAGCAGCCTGGCCCCGGAGGCAGCCCCGGCTCCAGCTCCTTCCTCGCACCTTCTCTTTTTGCTCGTGTGTGACCCTGAGGACACAGTGCGTGGGGACGCTCTTACCACGGACAGGGGCCGGCGTGCCCACGGGGTCCAGCACCCTCGTGGTGGGGCCCGTCTGCCAGTGCTGAGGCCTCTCCCCGTCAGGGGTGTGGGAGGCAGCCCACGGGGTCCTCGTCTCTGCCCAGATCACTCGGTTTCTAAGACCTTCAGGGATTAACCTTTGTCCCATCAAATGGAAAGTAAACTGGCCTTCAAATGAAAAGTTACTGGACAGCGGCTTCCTGAAGTTGTGAAGCCCAGCCCGGCAGGGCCTCGGGTGGCCTCCCCCCACGGGATGTGGACCTGCTGGAAGGACAGCCGGCAGCCCCCCCAGGAAGCCAGCCACACGCTGTGGCCCGCGGACTGGACACAGCTCCGCAGAGCTGGGGTCCCTCCACTGCCTGAAACGGAGCCGTGTGTCTGGAAAATGCAGGGCCACCACGTCCTGCCCCGCCCCGCCCCGCCCTGCCCCGGCTCCAGCTCCATGGAGAGCGGGCGAGCCCCTCCAGCTGGGTTCAGCCACTGAGGGACGGGTCTCCTGCTCGTCCGGGGAAGAAGGCGCTGGTCTGAAGAAAGCACAGGTCCCTGCTGCAGGCTGGCCCTTCCGGGCACCTACAGGCGGGATCCGGGACGGGGGGAGGCAGGCCGCGGGGGCCAGGCTGGTGGGTGGGCTCCGTGCGCCCTGCTTGGGGCTTTCATCCCCTGACAACCTCACGCAGGAAACATGCGGACCCTCTGATAGCGTGAAATCGGAAACAAAGCCAGGGCACAAAGAGGCCGACTGGCCGTGGCCGCCGTCCCCTCTTCAGCAGCTAGCACGTTCCGGGGCCAGCCCGAGGGGCTGCAGGAGAGAGCTTGGACAGGAGGCCCGTCCCGGGGGCGCTAAAGGTGGTGCCCACAGCGTGAGGACCCTCGGCTGGCCGCCCACCACACGGCTACTGTCATCTAGGGGCCCCGCCGCAGGGAGGCCCGTCCCCACCCCACCTGGACAAGGACGGCAGCCTCGCTCTGGGGAGTGAGTGGCTGCCCTGGGCAGCGTTTCAGGCGCAGGGAGTGAAGCTGGAAAGGCCCAGACCTCGGAACAGGTTCGGTGTTCCTCTTGGGACCAAGCGGCCCAGCCCCCACCTGCCTCGAGCCCCGGGACACAGGTGTGCACACACGGCCTTCTCGGAGGCCCCGGGCTCAGGCCGCTCACGTGGGACTGGGCTCTGGAGGACCAGTCCCCGCATCCCCACGAGCCCGCCGCCCAGACCCGCCTCTCAGGATGGAGGGCGAAGGCCAGCCTGTGGGGGCTCCTGGGCCCGACTCTGGGCACTGACGCGTCATGGAGCGCAAAGTGCCAGAGGCTGATGGCGGGTGCCCCGCGGGTCAGGGACGCTGGCGCAGCCCCGCCCACCAGGCAGGGCCCAGGTCCTCCGCCAGCGCCCGCGGATCCCTTTCAGCCTCCCCGCCACACGCGCGCGCACACGTGGACGCACAGCTCCTAGGAGGCAGGGGCCCCAGCGTGCCTGGCCTGCTCGGGCGCAGGGCCCCTGGGTGGCCTGGCTGGCCTGAGGCCCAGGAGGCCACCGTGCTGGGAGGGGTGGGGGCAGGGGGTCTGTGGCCAGGGGCCTGGGCCACGGCTGCAGCCCCTGGCGGGGGACTCACGCTGTGAAGACCGATGTCACTGGGCAGCTTCCACCGTCAGCTGCACAGACTGGGGCCCAGAGCAGCCACCCCGAGAACGAGGGAGCGACACCCCCCTTCTCCTCCACGGTGCAGGCTAGGGTGTGAGGCTGCAGGAGGGGCTGGCAGGGACCCCACCTGCAGGGATCGCCTCTGGTGACAGATCCCTGGCTATCAGGGTCCGGCGGCCTGCCCGACAGACAGAGGGCACCGTCCCAGAACGGCCGAGGATCGGAGGCTGAGCAGCGCCCGTGCGGGCTTCTCACCGGAGAGCACTGGGGCGGGGTCGCCCTGCGTCTAGAGGGAGCTGCCCCCCTCACGCCCCCACTCCGTTCACGCTGACCCTCAGTGACACCATCTCTTCAGAGGTTTCCCTGGCAGAGCCCTGAGTCCGGGGACGACAGACATCACTTGACTGCCGAGAGCCTCGGACTCTGAGGGCCCGAAGCATGGACCCCGCGGGGGGCGCCGCTGCCCGGTCCGCGGAGGCCCTGCTGTGCGGCCTTGCCCACGTCAGAGGCGCCCGCACCCTCTCTGTTCTACGCTGTCAGCTGTTCAAGAGAACAATAACTCCCATAAAGACCCTTTCATCTCTGCCCCAAGACGCTCGCCGACTCCCTACCGGCCCATGGCGAGGGGACAGTGCCCACATGCGGCCGGCGGGGCAAACCAGGGGAGCGCGGCTGACCTTTCTGGAAGGAAGCAGCTTGGGCTCGTGTCCAGCAGGACTGGGCGGCCGTGGGTCCAGCCGGGGGGCCTGCCACACGCCTGGTGCGGCCTTCCCCAGACAGCAGGGCTCAGGCCTGCGGGGCAGCGGGGTCAGGACAGGGCAGGATGGAGACCGAGACCCTCATCACTTCCTTCTGTGACCGAGCAGGACGCCCCGGGGCCTCCTGGGACAGACCCCAGCCCTGTCCTCCACCTGCCTCTAGTTTGCAGAAAAACGTCAGCCTCCTAGGCCCTCCCCGAGTTCCAGAGAATATATTTAACCAGAGAAGTAAGAATATGCAGAGACAAGCTGGGTGGGCTCACGGAGCCTTGCAAAGGGCCAGCCTGGCTGATGACCAGGGGCGACACCCCTCCCGGCCACGTGGGAACCCGCCCTGGCTGCTGGGATGAGGCCTGGGGCCCTGGGACCGTGAGCGCTGGGAAGGCTGCAGTCTCTGAGGAGCCAGGTTCCCGGGGGGGCACCTGAGCCTGTACCTGTCAGCAGCCAGCAGCCGGGTGTTAAAAACCGCCACCAACCTCCGAAAACGCAGCCGTCACTGGGGCTGTCGGCGGTGACGGGCGGCAGGTGGGCGCGGCCGGGCTGGCGGGGACGGGAGCGCCTGGCGCTGCTGTCTCTCTCTGTCACTGGCCGGCTGGGCGCCCAGCTGCCAGCTGCCACCACGCAAGGCATGGAACATGCCTCTGAGCAATCTCGCCGGCAGGGCTGAGCGTCGTTGACCAGTTCGGGACGCGCAGCCCCTTAGACGGCGCGTGATCACTGCGTTTACTCTTGTGTGTGTTTTAATTACAGCTTCGGCGGTGCCAGGCTTGATCGCTGGACCATCTTCTCAGTTCTGCCCTGTGAGCTTGTTCGTATTAATTTGCATCTGAGACGGGAAGCTCTAGTTCCAGGGGGACAGCCTTTCACTTTGCACGTCTTTCTGAGGCTGGTGCCCAGCAAGGCGCCCGAGACCCTGTGCTGCAGAGGGCCAGCGGGGCTCCACCTCGCTCTGGAGCCCCCGGCCGGCCAGTCTTCCTAGAGGCCCTGCCCGCTGCAGCCAGGCGCAGCCTCACTTCTGCCTGGGACCCTCGCTGCTCTGGGAAGGATCTGACTCACCTCGGGGCTCCCCTAGGATTTGGTGGGGTGAGCACCCAGGAGCAGGACACCCCGGGCACCCCAGGGTGAACCCGCTGCCCGGGGGCTGGGGATCAGCAATGGAAACCAGAGCCCCAACCAGCAGGCTTCTCATCGGGCTGGCAGAGGGTGACCAGGGCTTTCCTCCTCAGGGAGGGTCACCTGTCACCTCCAGGCGAGAAGATGCGCCCACGTCGTCCGCCCGCGTCCCCTCTGACCTTACCTACCGGGCTGCACTGTGGTCTGGGCTGCTCAGGGTCGCCTTGGGCCCTACACTGACCTTGGGCAATCTGGAAACCATCTGTGGGGTGACCCACCAGCTGTGGGCACTGGCCTCTCCAGGAACACAGGTTGAGGCCCGCGTGGTCTCTGCTGCCCCAGGACCTGGTCTGGGCAGACCAGACCCGGGCGTCTCTTGGGGGTTGCCGCTGGGGCTGCCCACACCCGGGGGGAGGGTCAGTCCCGGGCCAGGGCCCCAGGTCAGGCCCTGTGCCTGCTGTCTGTAGGCGAAGGGCATGGGTGCACCTCCTGGGCTCAGTCCTCAGCGGGGCACCCCAGCCCCACCCCCTCCTTCTGGAGCCCCCGTTCACCGAGGCTGTGCGAGCCCCAAGAATAGGCTCCCCCACCCTCACACGGCTCCCCGGTAACAGCCACAGCCCTGAGGCAGCAAAGTCCCGGCGGTCTCGCCTGGCGCCTGGTTCTCACGCTGCCGCTCAAGTTGGGAAGCCCTCCCCTCTGCCCAACGGCCTTTCGGGAAAACCTGGGGAAGCTTTCTCTGGTTTCCCCAAGTTTCTCCAAGTGGCATCCACAGCTAGAAATCCTTTCAAAACGGCCCGCTGGCCAGCAGACGCCATCAGTCCACGAGACGCTAACACGGCAGGTGGAAGTTGAAGATCTTAGTAGGAAAGCTGCTGAAGTTAACCCAACAGAGGGAGCTTGGTTGTCTTCAGCTGTTTAGAGCTAGGCGTGCCCACAAGCACGTTTTCTGAGTTACCGACGGCATCAGCTCTGGCGGGAGGGCGGCAGCTCCACCTGACTCAGTGGAGGCCGTGCTGTGAACTGGACTCGGCAGATGTGACTGGTCACGGCCCTCCCGCCAAGGTCCCCCTGGATTCCGGGTGGCCCATGTCTGCTTGGACTGTCCGTACACGGGCGGGGGGCCGGCAGGCCGGGAGCCTGCGAGGACCAGCGGAAGCTGAGGGGTGCCGGGGGCCCCGTAGTTGACAAAGTGGGAGGGAGCCCCCGAGCTCAGAGCCCCAAGATGCCGCTGCAGGGGCCTCGAGGCCGCGCCCAGGAGGTGCCGCCAGGCAAAGCCGTCTTTAGCAGGAACTTCAGGACACACGTGGTTGCTGTGACGTTCCTGACCAGCTGCACCCGCCTGGGGCCAAAGGCCGTGTGGCGACTGGACGGGACACAGGGGTGGGCCCAACCCCATGCACCACGCTGTGCGTCCTCCACGCCCCATGGGACCCCTGCTTCTCTGAGGCCAGGGCACCCGGCTGTGCCGTCTGGAACCAGTCACCACTGAGAAGAGCTGTCGCTCAAACAACCACGTCTGGTCAGGGAGCAGGGGGACCCCGACCATGCCCCTCCGGACCTTCCTTGGCCCTAAGGTGGTCCTGGCCACACCCCTCGCTGGGCGACCTTGGCCCCCGCCTCCCCGCGCCAGACGGCCCCTTGGCCCTTGTGGCCCCAGACCCGTCACCGCGTGGGTCCCTCCGGGGCCCGCAGCACCGTCAGTGGGACTCCCGATGAAGAGATAGGACGCCCAACCTGGAGCTCAGGATAGAATGCCCAACCTGGAGCTCACGGCGGAGTCACTGCCTGTTAATGGGCCTCCCGAGGAAGCAACGCGGGCAGGTGGGGCGTCTACGACTTGTTAGCGGCCGAGATAACTGCCCTGCACCCGCTCTTGCGTGGTCGCCGAGGGAAAGAGGCAGGCAGGATCGGGTGCTCGGCTGGTGCTGGTTCTGTCTCATGGGTCAGGTCCCGGGGCGACCGGGCCATGGAAGCTGAGGGTGGGGAGGCCAGGGCAGGACCCTCGGGGCTGGGAGGGAAGGCCTGTGCAGGAGCTTCTGCTCCTCTGAAAACTCGGCCATTGGTGAGAGTTGTGTAGAGAGCAGCGTTTCGGGTCGTTCCTCATGCAAGTCAGCTGGGAAGGCACCCGAGATGAACACCCCCGGGCCTTCAGGGAGGGAGAGGAGGGGCGGGCCGGAGGCCTCCTGAAACCCAGGGCCTGTGGTCTTAGAGACCCTGGGGGCTTTGGGGGCCTTCAGAACAGTGTGCTGGCACTCAAGGTCTCACTGCAGATGCCCAGAGCAGGCAGCCCTCTGCACACGGGGGGCTCACTTCCTCCCTGCAGCACGGCTTTCACTCTCCCTCGTGGTCAGGGACGTGGGGCCCCGGTGTCCCGAGGGTGCTGGGCTGGGCAGGCCAGGCTGCCTGCTCAGGGCAAACACACAGGAGGACAGAGCAGCCCTGCCGTGGGCAGCGCCTGCCTGCCCCCAGCCAGAGCCCCCTGCGACCCCGGCCAGAGCCCACTGTGACCGCGGCCAGAGCCCACTGTGACCCCGGCCAGAGCCCCCGGGACCCCGGCCAGAGCCCCCGACACCCCATCCAGAGACCCCGGGACCCCATCCAGAGCCCCCTGCGACCCTATCCAGAGCCCCCAGGACCCCGGCCAGAGCTCCCTGCGACCCCAGCCAGAGCCCCAGGGACCCCGGCCAGAGCCCCCTGCGACCCTGGCCAGCACTGGCCATCCGCGCGGTCACTGTGTGGCTGGGCCCCCTCCTCTAGGGTGACAGGCGGGTCCCTGAGGTCAAGCCAAGGTCTGAAGGTGAAGAGTCAGGAGAAGGGGCGCTGGGCAGACGGGTCTGGGGAGGGGAGTGGGCTCGAACATTTTATGGGGGTGTGTGGTCGGCTCGGCTCCACACACACCTGCTCACACCTGCACACACCCAGGGCCGTGTCCTCTGCTTCCCACTTGGTAAGGAGTCCCTGACTGAGCTGCCCGCGCCCCCCCTACCCCCCGGGCCGGGCACTGTGCCCCCCCCGGGGGCCACGCACCGAGACCCTCCCACCCCCGTGGACACCAGAGCTCCCAGGCGCCTGTGTCCCTGGACAGTCCTGCCCGGTCCTGGAGCCACTGCCCTTTCTGTGGTGTCTGCCCTTCTGGGGAAGAGAAGGCCACTCTGGAAACCTCCTGACCCTTCCCAGCGCCCGGCTCAGTGGCCCCCGGGCGCCAGCCCTGGTCTGGCCACGGCCTCACACGGGGCCTTGGGCCAGCACAGGGGCTGTTCCGGGCACAGCAGGCTCATCGGGCCCAAGTACCAGCCAGACATGCCCTGGTCCGGGGCTCAAGTTGGGACAATGTGGCTTTTCAACCCACGAAGAGGCTCTGCGGCTGAGGGCGTGGCTGCGGGCACCGGGTCCTGAGCACCTCCCAGCGCTGTGTGCACATGGGCATCGCCTGGGGCTTGAAGGGGCGCGCCTGGGGGATCGTGGATCCTGCCGCTGACTGAGCCAACGCGGGCCTTCATCATTCATCTGAAAACGCCGGAGGGGTGGACGGCCGCTCGCCACACTCAGGCACCTGCTCCCCCCACCCCAGTGCTCAGATTTGCGAGGAAGCCTTCTGCAAGGGGGGGTCACTTGAACCTGAGAGGCCAGAGGGAGACGACGGGGGATGTGGTCACCCACACGCTCGCTCGGAGGGCCCACGCTGGGCGGGCTCTGTGCGCTGCCCCCACCAGGCCTGGGCCTGGGTGGACCTGCTTCTTGGGCGGCAGGCAGAGCCCCCACTTCAAGGCCCCGTGGGCACTGCCATCAGCCTGCAGCCCCACGAGTCGGGAAACATGGCGACTGAGGACAACCAGCTCCCCCAGCCGGGGCCTGACGGACCTGGGCACCTCCCAGCTGGTCTGACCTGATTGCATCAATGCCTGCTGCTACCGGGCCCTCACCCAGGCCCCCAGGGCTCAGGAGGCACTCAGGGACGCGGGGGCGCCTGGCGTGAGCCGCTGACCAGCCGAATCCTCACTGCAGCCTCCTGCCCCCGCTTCGTAGCGCCCCCCGTGACTCTGCGGCCTTCTTCACGGGGCGTTCCTGCAGTAAGCAAACCAGCGAGCGGGAGGGCGGGAACGTGCCCGTCGAGGGCCGCCAGCTCTGCTGTTTACACAACACGACCGAACGCACATGACTTCCCACGGAGCCTACCTCCACCACGGACTTGGAATCCAGCCGGAAGTTGAAATCGCCGAAGACAAAGTAGGACGCCTTCTGGAACCGCTGGTCGCTGATCCTGGAGGAGAGGAGGGAAGGGGTCACAGGTGCAGCCGCCCGCCACGCCCGACCTCAGCCCTGCGCCAGCCGCCCGCCACACCCAACCTCAGCCTGCGCCCGAGGCCGTGATCTCGCCAGCAGAGCCCCGGCCACGCTGGCCTTGTGGGTGAAGGAAGCCCGCGCCGGTCACCTCTGGCTCAAAGCAAGATGGGAGCTGTCTCTAGCAGGACTGCCCGCAGGCAGACAGGCGCCCCAGCAGGGGGAAGGTAGGCTCGGGCCCCCAGGCTCGCTGCCCAGCCGCGGTTGCACAGACGCCCCCACTGAGACGGGGCGGCGGGGCCCCTGGGCCCAGGGTGGGGGGCGCCCCCTCAGCCCGCGGTGGGCTCTGAGAAAGCACGTGTCACCAGCAGGCAGAGTCAGGGAGCACCACTCACCCCCGACCAACTCAGAAATGTCCGCCCGGTTACCCCGAACCGGGCCCCAGTGTGCAGAGCGAGGGCAGCCCCCTGGAGCCGTCCTTCCCAGGGACTTGTTAAGGAAGAGCTGACCAGGAGCAGTGTCACGGCCGTTTCATGGTGCTGGGCGGGGGGCCATCATCTGGTGGGCGGCTCTGTCCATCCATCCGCCCATCCATCCCCCGTCCATCCGTCCCCCTACAGCCGGGAAGGCCGGCGGTGGCTCCTCTCACACACGGGCCCATGCTCTCCCCGCCAGGGCCCCTGCCTGGCTCCTTGCCTCCTGCCCTGAGTCCCAGGGGTTTCCCTGGAAAGAGCACCTGAGCCCTGTGCTCCCGGCACTGCCCCGGGGCCTTGAGTTCCTTGCAGAAAACACGCCCCCGTTCCCCCGCTGGGCCTCGGGCATTCTCCCCCAGGCTGGCTCCTCTCCAGGCGGAGTTGGCGGCCTTTAATCCATCTGGAATTGCTCTGGAGGACTGGATTTGAGTCCATGGGTCTCTCCAGCAGTGATTGATCCTAACCCTTCAGGAGAACGCTCAGTCCTCCCCGCCGCAGTCTGTGCAGAGTCCCCGATGCCGGGTCTTCTGAGACTCTCCTTTCCTGCATGTCTTTGTCCCGTTCCTGTCACTTTAACAGCACTTCCTGACAGATGTGCTTCTCACTGAAATTCTTCTAAAAATCTTCTCAGCTGTTTCCACGTTTTTCTTGCACATTAACTGCTGTATCCTGTTGCTGAATTCCATGAAAAGTCTTGTTTTCGGGTTTAACCAGATTGATTCTCACACATACAAGTTTGAAGAGAAAGGACATATTTTAACAGATTATTACCAACAGTGCCGATGAGCAGTCACGTCGCTTCTTGCGTTAAAGTTAAATCTTCTGTGGAGGAGACACCCCCCAGGGTGAAAACTCGGGGAGGCCAGAGGGTCGACCCCGGGGAGCCCTGCGCCCAGGACCAGCCTCGCCCCTTACCCCACCCACCCGCCGGGCACCCACAGACGGTCAGCAGGAGGGACCTGAGCCATCTTGAAAAGGTTAATCTTTTGCTGTTAAACGCCTTCAGAAGAACGCGCCTCAGGGAACCTGCATGGTGTCCCATCAGGAGTGGGGTGTGGCCCCCGGGTCGCCCACCTCCGGGGGGCCCCGAGCTCAGCCCACCCTCCCCAGGAAAGGAGAGGAGGCGAGCCCCGCCCCCTCCCCACCCTGCCTCCGGAGCCCAGCGGGCAGCTGGGAGCAACACACACGGGAACCACCACCTTGCTCTCTAAAAAGCCCCCAACCTGCTCCACTCACAGCAGCCCCCACGGTCCCCACCTCGACCACTGGCTGCACGAGACTGGGGGGGATAGGGGCTTCCCGTGCCCTCCAGCCTTGTGCTGGGCAGCCCCACCACCCTGCGGAGAGGCCCCAAGGCCCCCAGGGTCAGCTTCTGGCCTCTGACTCCCGCCCCGCCCAGGGGGGCTGCCTCTAAAGGAAGACCTGGGGGCGACCCTCAGTGCCCCGGGTCAGGGGGCCCCAGGTCAGGGTGTCCGGGTCAGGAGGCCCTGGGTCAGGGGACTGGCAGCGAGTGGTGACCCCTGCAGGGACCTGGGACCACCTCCCGCCAACATACGACCTCATGCCACTCCAACGCCTCACTTTTCTTTCCCTCTTTGTATTTATTAACTTTTTAAGGAAAACTGAACCGAGGCAAAGCTTCCGCTTGATCTGCTGAAGGGAGGAAGCAGGCGTACCTTAAATGTCACACGCCTACACTCTTTGTCCTGATGGCCTGTCACCCTGTTTATTAAGAAGCCCAGGAGCAGGGTCCCCGAGAAAAGCCCTGAACTCAGGCAAACCCTCTGCCCTCGGGCGTCGCCCTGCCACGGTGTCGGTTTGCACGTCACACGGGAGTGCGGCGACGGACATGGCTCAGACGCAGGACACGGGCCGGAGCACCCAGATACCACACGTTCTCTAGCCAGCGTTTCTGCTCAATCTTGTTTTTAAAGAACCTGCCCTGTTCCTGCGGTGGGAAAGGCCAGGGTGCCATGCTTTCTGGGACCCCCCACGCTCTGGAAGAGGCCGGGCGGCGCTGGGGGGGCCACAGCCCGCTCCTGCTCCTGGGGGTGGGAGGCGGCCGGGGGGGGGAGGCGGCCACAGCCGGGGGCAGAGGGATGTGCAGGGTCAGCCCGGGTGTGGGCTCTGGACCCTACCGGGGTTTCCCCAGAGGCCGGAGGTGCCGAGCAGGAGATGGAAGGGCTGGTGAAGCGGGAGCCCGGCTGACGGACCCGAGGGTCGTCAGCAGAGGACAGATGGACCCGGTGATCGCCACCGGGGGACGGACGGGCCCAGGGGTCGCCGCCAGGGGACAGACGGACCTGGGGGTCCTCAACAGTGGACAGATGGACCCGGGGATCGCCACCGGGGGACGGACGGGCCCGGGACCAGGAAGCAGGATAAACAGCCGACGCAGAACTGGGTGAGCAGACAACTGGCCCATTTGGGGGTAATTTCCTTTTATACAAGATAACAGATTTCAGATTTACTATCGGACTGAATCAACTTTGAGAAGCTCAGGGGTTTGCAGGGAGAGAGGCTGCGTTGGGCAGCCTTCCTGGAACCCGGCCCCGTGGCTTCTCTCGTGACGGCCGTGGTGACTGGTGACGGATTTCATCAGCTTGTCTCGTCGTGTAATTCTATCATTAAAGCCCTAAACTTTATCATATTTCCTTGCCCCGCTCCTTCTGCCGTAATGGCCCGCGCCCATCAATAACTGCAGCGTGGGCGCGAGATGGAGCGGCTGTCCGCCGAGGCAATTGCCAGAGAGCGGGCGAGGCCTACGCTTTTAATCTCAATATAGCACTGTTCGGACCAGCAGGAAAAAGAGTTGTTTTAAAATTAATTACCTTGTCAGTAGCTATTATGATTAAAAAGTGTGCCCACATCAATACAGCGTGCCTAATTCAGGAGCAGAGTCACAAGAAAGGCCATAAAAATCAATGGGTTAGGCCTTGAAGACAGAGGCTCTCTCCACTGACGGGTGAGCTCACCGCGTGATGCCCAGGCTGTGGGCAGGGTGCCAGGCGGGGCAGGGCACGTCAGGCCCACCAGCCCAGCTGGACGCTGGGGCCCTCTTTTGGTAGTTTTAACTGCTGAACGTGGTAGAAACCAACCTTGGGCTCGTCTCGGATCTGGGGGAGGCCACGTGCTCGGGTAGAACAACCTGAACAGCAAAATACGGTGGGAGCTTCTGACAACCAGGCTTCCCTCTGAGCCGCCTTCAACAGACCCACCTTCCTGGAAGCCACTCTCGGGACTGCACGCTTACTCTGCCCCGCGTGGCGTGCTGGCCCCCAGCATGGGCTGTGGGGGCCTCAGCCCCGGGGACAGTCACTGGCGTGGGCTGGGGGTCCGCAGCCCCGGGGACGGTCCCTGGCGTGGGCTGGGGATCTGCAGCCCCGGGGACAGTCCCTGGCGTGGGCTGGGGGGGCCGCAGCCCTGGGGGATGGTCCCTGGTGTGGGCTGGGGGAGCCGCAGCCCCGGGACAGTCCCTGGTGTGGGCTGGGGGAGCCGCAGCCCTGGGGACAGTCCCTGGCGTGGGCTGGGGATCTGCAGCCCCGGGGACAGTCCCTGGCGTGGGCTGGGGATCCGCAGCCCCGGGGACTGTCCCTGGTGTGGGCTGGGGGGACCTCAGCCCTTGGGGATGGTCCTTGGCGTGCCAGCTGCCGGCACACGGAGCCTGAGGTGGGGGCAGGGAAGGGGGGGCCCCGGGTAACTGGGGAAGGGCCCCAGCGGCACCCTCAACTCCGTCTGACCAGAAGGACACGGAAACAGGGTGCAGGCGCACTGAGCGGGGCCCTGACTTCGCCTTCGCTGGTGCTGCGCTCGCTCTTGTGACGCGCGGGCTCACAGCCCCGTGCTGTCAGGACAGCAGCTCGTTCCTGGATGGCCGGGGACCGCGCACGCCCTCCTGCCCGATGCCAGGAACACGCGGGGGCCCTGCCCTCCGGCCAACGAAGAGGCTGCCCGTGCGGCCTGGACGCCCCCGTAGGCGCTGGGCTCCGACACGGGGACAGCGGCCGCCCAGGGGGCCCACCAGGCAGGGCGTCCCGGCGACCTGCATCCTTAGCACGGGGCCTGCCCCTGCCTGGAGACCAGAGGCTTTATTTTCTGCCGGCTGGCTGGCGGGGCGAGCTCTGGGAACGGCCCGGAGAGAAGCCCTGGGACGCGGGCCTTTGAGAGGCTGACAGCTGACGGATGGCCGCCCGCAGGGCGACAAAGGCACTGTGTGGCTGCCGCGTCACGCCGCTGCTCCCTGGGAACTAATTGCTTGGAGTCGCCCCGGGCAGCTTTATTTTTCTGGCAATCATTTTCTCTGAATGCCCCAAAATGAGCATGAAACAACTCTTTTGACCGGACATAAAAGTTAAATGTCCCAATGTTGACCAAATTAACTTCAGCGCTGTGACAATGGACTGTATCTGTGAGAAGACGCTTGGGACAAAGGGGCGCTTTCTGCCCGGATTTCACAGTTGTGATGTAAGATTGTTCCTGCGGACCTGGCCGGGCCACACTGCAAAGGGAGACACAAGAGCCCTGTCACTTGTGGAAAAAAACCTCATTTCACGGCCGAGAGCTTGGGAGAGGCCAGGAAGGGCTGTGTGAGCTGGTCTCTGCGGCTGGGTTGACGCCCAAAATGCTACCCCCCAGGGTGTAGCTATGTGCCTGACAGGGACCCTCCATGGGCACAAAGGTGCACGCAGCCCCCCAGAGGCTCGGGGAGGGTCCGAGCCATCCCCCAGGTGGATGGGACCCCAACCCCATGCAGAGGCCCCGACACCGCCATCCTGCATCTCTGAGCCTGGTACGCTTCCCTAACTAGAGGTCTGTCTCCTCCTAACCTCTCAGAACAAGAGATTTCAAGCAAGAAATTATGGCGCAAAACATCAGTTGTTATTTGCCATAAAACCTGCCCTCTAGTAACACCAGAAAGCCTGTTTTCTGACGTCTGCAAGTTCACACATTTCGGACCAGAGCCTTCCTCTTGGGTGTTTTTCTTCATAAGTAGGTTCTCACCTTGAAATCATCTTCGAGTCACAGGAGAGTTGCAAGGATGGCACGAGGTGCCCCTCGGTCTTAACCCAGGTCCCCCGGCCCAGCCTGCGGGCACCGGGCCGCCCTTCCCAGGCCTGGGTGGAAATGTGCCTGCGAGGCCCTCTGGGGAGATTGAGCCGGGACCCCCGCACTGCCTCTCTGCGCCCACGTCGGCCGCAGACAATGCTCCCAGAGATTCCCAACGCCCTGAATGGGGCCCCCTTGGTGGCAGCGTCCATTCAGGGGCCAGCGTGGCATTGTGCTCCCATCGGCAGAGCAGAATGCAGTCTGCTGGTGGCTGCCAAAAGGTTAGCAGCCCCGATGAAAGGGCGTCCGTCACTCACCGCCACAGAGCAGCCCTTTGTGCGGGAGCCGGCCGCGCCGGGAGGTCCGGACGCGGCTGGCTGGGCGCCCCACAGACGCCGTCCATGGGAACGCAGAGGCCGCTTCCCGGGGCCGCGGAGCAGCAGCAGTTCAGGCCCTGAGGCCCTGAGGCCACTCGCCTCTGCCGACCGACCGCAGCCTCCAAGAGCGGTCCATTCCCCGGCCAGCTCGACCTTGCCCTGAAGGTGGCCCGGGAGGCCTGTCCGGCCACTCCCGAGTCTGCCGTGACTGCAGACTCGTCACTGCCCGTCCCCCTTCCCCTGGACCAAGACGACTGTTCCAGTTGGGCTGCAGGCCGATGCCCCTGCGGGCTGACTGCCTGGAGCCTCAGCACCGACCCGGCTGTGCTGGCACCCGGCTACCCCAGCCCCGAGCGGCGAAGGCTCGGGTCCAGCCTGCTGTCCCTGCCTCCGGCAATCAACACCCAGCTCGGTCCACAGCTGGACACCCAGCCCCGAGGAGTGTCCGCTGTGGATGCGGCAAGGGCAGGCAGACCCCCGTGTCCTCCACGTGCGGGGTCTCAGGATGACGGATGGACCTTGGGGACCACTGCCTCATCCCAGGCACAGGCCCTGACCTCCCGCTCCATCCAGGGCGTGTCCCGGCCGAGCACACCTTGGGGTCCAGGCGGGCCGGCAGGGCCCTGGGGAAATTGGAGACACTTCCCAAGGCCAGGCAGGCTGGGCCCCCTGAGAGTGGGGCTGCTGTAGGGGAGGGCTCGCAGGTGCTGGGCTCTGGGAAACCAGGCCTGAACGGCCGATTACCCGGGGTGAGACGGCCTCTCCTGCCCAGACAACAGGGTCTTAGTGCTGATGCGGCGGAGGTCACAGGAGATCACCACGGACAGACGAGGACCAGAGGGCCCAGGTGGGGGCCCGGCGCACAGGCTCTGATGGGGCCGGGTGGCTGCGGGGGCCGAGAGCCGGAGCAGGAGGTGGAGCCTCCGTCCTGAAGACCACTGAGGCGGCCGCCCCTCTGGTCAGGGGCCCGAAGCTCTGACCGGGAAGCAGAGGCAGAGCGGGGACGGAGGCGGCACTAAGCAGGCAGGGGGCAGGGGGCAGGGGGCAGCGGGAAGGGTTCAGGGGTCAAGGGGCAGGGCTTGTGCTTTATCATCGGGTCGACATGTGTCAGTTTTGTATTTTTGGTAAACGGGAAAGCAAGCTAGGACAAGGTGAAAAGCCAGCCTCAATCCTCTGCAGAGGCGGGTGGGGAGGGGCTCCTCAGCACCCACCTGTCGAGCACGTAGCCCAGGGCCTTTTGCCGGATCCCTGAGTACACGGAGGGGCTGGTCTCCCAGGCAACCAGGTTGGAAGCATCATGGAAAAGGTGGATGTTCACCAAGTCGAAGGCACTGCGGGGACAGAGACAGGAAGCTTAGGATGCGGGCTGGAGCTGCTGGGTCCCCTGGGCGGCCCCCTGCCACCCCACCCAGCTCCCCGGGCAGGTTCAGCCAGAATGCCCGGGGCAAGTCCTCCTCTGAGGTGAAGTCAGAGGAGACACACTGGACTCACGCACGCGAGTCCTCACACAGGAAGGACCCCCACACAAAGGTTACCACCAGCGGCAAAGGGGCCCACAGAGGATACCAGGAACTTGCCTCAAAACAGAGGAGCGGGAGAGGGGTGAGGAGCGGGGAGGAGCTGGGCGCTCGCCCAGGACTCAGCTCCCCACGCAGCTGGTCGTGCAGCCTGAAGACCCCGTGTGGTCAGGGCTCCCCGTGGGGTCCCTGGGGGGACTAGGGGGTTCAGTTCATGCTGCAGAAGCAGCCCTGAGCTCACAGCCCCTGGAGAGCCTTGGGGAAACTCCACAGCCATGCCTCCTGGGGGCCTGCAGGGGTGTGGGGAAGCTGGGGGGCCCGTCACCCCCAGGAGCCCTGGGGCGTCGCTGGGGCCTATCTGGTTCACAGCAGAGCAGGTGGGTGGGCTCCATGCCCCCTGCAGAGTTGGGGCCACCAGGCCCTGAGACCCAGCCTGACAGCACACGCCCCCCACCCCCCCCCCGGCCCGAGCACATGGAGGAAGCTCCAGCTCTCTGCTCCAGCCACACAGTGACCACTGAGCCCAGGCGGCCCCCAAGCCGTTCCCTGGGCCGTGGGTGGCAGCTGGGGGCCGGGTTAGGAGGTGTGGTGGTCTCGGCTCCTCCCGCCCCAGAGCTCTGGGACCCCGCCCAGGGGACGCCCCGACCGCGTGCGGCCCGAGAGGGGGTTGTGTGGACGTGGGGGCGGTCCCGAGAAGGGGCCGCAGCGGTCAGCCAGCGGAGCACTCGCAGTGTAGAGCCAGGTGGGCACGCACACGCCGATGGGTGGGGTGCGGGCTCCTCGAGGTACCCCGTCCCAGCAGAGGGGTGGGGGCGCCCGGCTTCCCGAGGGTCCCCCCACTCTCACTCCGAGCGCTGCTGGCCGTGGCCACGGGGGGCCACCAGCAAGCGCCGGGACGCGGCCTGGGCCTCTTGGCCACGCTCGGGGGCCCGGCATCGCAGGGCCCGTCAGCCCCGTCCAGCCGGCGGTGGGGCGCCGGGGCTGGCCGCAGGGGCTGTGGGGAACGTACCAGTCTGCGAGGCACCACCGCGTCCGGAGGAAGCCTTTCCTCGACCACTTGCACTGAAAGGCAAACAGGCCACACGGGTCAGCAGGGGGTGGGGGGGCGGCCGCAACGGCTCTAGACAACACTGCTGGGACCACGTGCCGTGGCGTCCTCACCAACTCTGACCCCCAGGCCACAGCCTCATGCTAGCACGGCCTCCTGGGACATCTGCCCTCCCAGGGAAGCCCGGGGCTGGTGCCCAGGAGGGGTGTGGGGAGGGCCCGTATGGTCCCAACGCTGCGTCCAGGGCGGCAGGGGCTCTGGCCCAGCCCAAAGGGCCTCCCGTCACCAACCCCCCATCCCTGCCCATCCCCCAACACCCAGACTTCACGAGGGGCTCCTCCCATTCCTGCCGGCGGGCCCCACCCTCTGCACAGCCTGGGCTGGCCAGGTCACAGCGATCTCGAGTCCGGACAAGCCCTTGCTGGGTTCCTGCCTCACTGGCCTCCTCTCTGATCACAGGTGGTTAGAACCACCTCGCCGGTCGGCACGGCTACTGTGGAACCGGGAGCCCCTGAGGCTGAGAACGGCACCTAGGGTCTCGTGGGAGTGGTCACGGCCGGTCCTCGGGGGCCCTCGCCCCCTCCCAGTGCCAGGGCGGGGGGCGGAGGGGGTCTCCAGGTGCACTGGAGGTTGGTGCCTCCCCCGCCCCCCGGCAGCCTCTCTGGAGAACCAGTGACTGACCCTCCATCCGGGACCACCGCCCCTGCAGAGAATGGGAGGTGGTCACCGCCACCCTGCTGCCCTTGGGCACGTCGGGAAACTGGAAGCCGCAGTGCAGAGCAGCCCTGCCTCAGAGGCCTGGCTTCTGGGCTCAGGGCGAGCCTTCGGAAGCAGGACCAGGGTCCGGACCCCCGGAGTGGCCTGCGGTCCGCACCCACGTGGAGGGGGCCGGGGTATCTGTGCACAAGCTTCTGGACACAGATGCTTGCTGCACACAGAGGAAGGCTGCGCGGGCGGGGCTGGGGTCTCCCCTGCCTCCCACCGTCCCGTCCACCCTGCTGGGCGCCCTGGCCATCACCGCCTTCTCCAGGCCCGTGGTGTCTGGGGCTGGCCCGCTGCCCCCCGGTGCCCACCCCGACTCTCGGAGAGGCCCTCAGCCCTGGAGAGGAGACCACGGCGGTCGGGGGTGGGGGCACGTCGTTCAGCAGACAATATCAAGTGCCCGCTCAGGTACCCTGTTAATAGGATTCCTTTACCAGCAGACGGATTGTGAGCACAAGCAGCTTCATCTACTAAAAGACGCCATAAATCTCGGTGAGAAGAGGGAGGCTGCGGGAGGCTATCAGCACACAGCCCCCGTGAAAGGCCCGCCTCGGAGCATTAGCGGGATTAATTCATCTTTCATAAGAGCTCGGAGCGGGCCCCGTGATCTATGGCAACAACCAATTTCTCACTACGGGCTTGAGGAAAAAAAAACGCCTCGGCCCCAATCGACTACACAAATCTGCTTTTTAAAAATGGTCTCGCATTATCTGAAGTGCTGCTCCCAGAGGTAGTGTTTGAAACGCGTGTTGAGCCAAAAGAACCCGTAAATCAGCGGGGAGAGTTCTGTTAGTTTTAAACACGGTGGGCTGTAATTATTTGGAATGGCATTATGCCTCCATCATGGTAATTACATTTAGATTATCCTTAAGCGGTGGTAATAAAAGAAAGAGAAATCAGTCTTACACTAATTCCCTCCCCCAAAGTGTGTGTGAACGAAACGGAGGGGCGGGCCTGCCTGCACAGCAGGAGCGCCTGCCGGGGGCTGGCCACCCCCACAGGACCCCAAGGGCGGGGGCCTCCACTAGACACGTGGCCCTGGGGTTTCTCACAACTGAGAAATCCCAGACTATCGACAGAACGGTAGAAGCACATGCGTTTTTCTCAATAAGATTTTCCTCCCGTTAATTCGTCAAGATGAAAGGAAAATGAACAAGTCCTAGAAACTCAGAGGACGTCAGACCCAGCAGAGCACAGACGCAGGTGCTTCCATGGGGTGGAGCGGGGGCCCCAGGCTGGGGTCACCTCGTCCCAGCGACACAGAGCCGCGACACAGAGCCGCGATGCAGAAATCTGGGTCCCCACAGAGGCACCCCGCCTCCTTCCCCCAGAGACGCTCTGCCCTCTGCCTGTGGCGGGCAGGGGGGCCCCGCGGAGCCCGCAGACCCTGCCAGCCCCTCCCTCGGAGGGTGTGCATGTCGGGGGGGGACCACGACTGAGCCCCTGACGCACCTACCCATCCAGCCGCCCGCCTTAGCCCCCATCACACCCCCGGGGCTTGGTGGGAGAGAAACGGGGGGACCCCAGGCACTCTGGGCCTAGAGAGGGTGCCCTGCAGAGCACAGCAAGAGGGTGAGGGGTGCGGGCACCCTCAGAAGAGGCCACGGTCCTGGGAGGGGTACAGGCCAGGAAGGCGGGCTGGGCTTGCAGAGGCTCTGGGTCGGGCGCCAGGCCTCCCTGCAGGGAGTGGCCTCGTCCACGGGGCTCCTCGGCCCAGGAGGACGCGGTGACCGTCATGGATGACCTGCTCTGAGGACTGCTCCAGTCCCCGGCTGCGAGCCTCTGGTGACCCGGCTCCAAGACCACAGGGCAGTGAGAAGACCCCAACCTCGGAGTCAGCTGTGAGTGACGGGGACGAGGGGCACTGGGGGATCAGCTGAGTCTCCGGAGTGATGAGGATGTACCATGCACGTCCGCTTTGGGCCGGGTCACCAGGTGCGTCCCGCCCTGGTGGGTGTGGAGTGGGGCAACGTCCTGGACACCAGGCAGCCCCTGGGGGGCAGCGGCCGGGGCAGCGGCACCAAGAGGGAACCGGCTGGCTGGGCAGAGGCTGCCTGCCAGCCCAGGTGCCTGCCAATCTGGGGCCGCACTTGCCTTGGCCTGCCATGGTTCAGGGCTCGAGTGCCGATCAACGGAGAAAGTCGCAAACAGATACTGAGCTGCTTGGGTGGGGGAAGGGGGGCTACCTCAAAAACTCCCCACCCGGCCCTCAAGTCCTCGCCCCATGAGGCCCTGGGCCCAGCGCTGCCCACGGGCTGTCCAGCCCCTGCCCTGACCAGGTGAAGTGCCCTGCCTTCCCTGCTGGGTGCACAGACCCCGGACATTGCCAGGGGTGTCAGGGTCCCCCCCTGCAGAGAAGCTGCTGAAATACCAGAGCCTCCTACTTGGCCAGTTCAGGGCGGTCCCTTACCTGCCCCCTGGAACCCTGCAAGCTGGCCCTCCTGCTGTCAGAGGCTGGGACCTTCCCTGTGGCCCCGCAGACCCCTCCCAGCCCCCGCAGCTGGCACCATTTCCACTGTGGTCCCCAGTTACTCTCAGGACGGGGCCAGTGCTGGCTGCAGAGGAGCCAGGGGGAGTCTGGATGGGGGTGAGGCCAGGAGACCTCTCAAGCTGACTTCTCAGCCCCTGCCTTGTTCCCGGGAAGCTCAACCACCCTCCTGCTGAACGCGGCTCTGGCCAACGGCCCAGGAGGACTGCAGGGCCCATCGGCTGGGCTGCATGGGGGGGGGTCAGGGGAGGGGGCACCGAGGAAGGAAGCTTCCGGAGCTCCCCCGCCACACCCTCCCCAACCCACAGGGCAGAGGGGACAGTCTCTGGGGCAGGGACTGCGGCGGGTGGGGCGGCGGGCTGGGAGGCTGCCCCTGACATCAAGTCCTTGGCGGGGACAATGGATGGGGAAGCTGTGCCTGGCGGGACGAGGGGCTCATCCTTCATGGAAGCAGCCACAATTCCTTCACCACAGGAGCGGGTCATAAAGCAAGTTAATAAAGCCATGGCCTTGCTGAAATCAAGTGCCGGGTGCAGGGAGGGGGCGGGGGGCGGCGATGCTCTTCCAGAGTCGGGGGAGGGGGCGGGGTGATACCCAGCTCTCCACACCCCCACAAGCGTCACCGGGTCACGTCCCCCTCTGCATCCACAGGCCCCCAGGGAAGGTGATCCGTCTAGGTCAACCTGTGGATTTCACCGTCAGGAGGCTCCAGAGACGCTGGTTATTACAACATTCTCTGAGAGTACTGGGATCCAAAACTGTATGTGCAGTGTAATGGAGGCATAAAAATAAGAAAACTGTACAAGAGTGCCTGAAACGCCCAGGAACCGCGCCCAGGCTTTCTGACTGTGTCCGAGCGGTGGTGAGAACAACCCACGCCTGCCTGTGCTTCCAGAATCGGAGCTCAGCGGAGCAGGCACCCCAGGGCTTTCCCTGTGGAAGCGCGGGGACTGCTCAGCACCCTGGGGCCAGGGAGAGCCCCCGAGGGCCTGCGCCCCACGCCCCAGCGCTCCCGTCCGGAGTGTGCCTGACACGCACAGCGAGGTTTGCTGGGAGCCCCAAGGGACAGTCCTCCTGCACCCTCGGGGGAAGGGTCTTCTGCCTGGGAGTGACGATGGCTGGAGGACTCATCTGCTGATGTCAACCACGGGTCCTCCAGCCCTCACCCGAGGCCACCCGCCAAACTCACCTGGGGCGGGACCTCCAGCAGAGCAGGACGCCAGGGGCACAGCAGCACAGGGGTGGGGTGGGGACGTCCTGTTGTGGATTGTGATGCGTTCACGGCCCCGGCCCCGCGCTGGGCTGGCGGCCCTGGCGGTGACCTACCTCAGGGAAGTAGTCCTGCGGGAACTTCTCCTTCTCCAGCATGGGCGTGCTCTCCAGTGTGTCTGAGTAGATCTCCTTGCCGGTCACCTTCTTGTACTTCTTGGCTGGAAGAAGGCCCAGGGTGACCTCAGTTCTGCACCCCATCCCCGGCTCAGGGCCACAGGGTCCCGCGTCCCACCCGGGCAGCCCCGTGTGGCCGAGGGCTTTGCCGAGAATGGCCGAGAAATTGCCATTCCTGCAGCTGGACCCTGACCCTGGACTTCATCACCCTCGGAGCACCTGGCCTCAGGTTTAGGGGGCTAATTCGCTCCTCTGAGCAAACGGCTGCATTTAAAAGGGCTGTGGCGCTACCGTCCACTCGCGCTCCAGGTAAATTTATTTAATAACATTGATTTCCTCGGGCCGTCACTCACAGCCAGGGAAGGGGAGTCCTTATGTGAGACTGGGTCGGGGCGCAGGCAAGGTAGCCGGGAGCTCTGGGCCGGCTCCGCGCCCGCCCTGTATCCGGCCGACCCCTGCACACCCAGGCCAGGATCACTCCCTTCACAGACCATTGTCCCTGTGTCCACCGCGGGGCTAAACGCAAGCTTTCACTGGGCTGGCGGGGTAGAAGGCTGCGAGCCCTCCCCACACGCCAGCAGGGAGCCTGGCAGCAAGAGAGCCTGCTGAGACTGCCCCAGGGCACCCCCACCGACTGCGGGGGCGTCACACTTTCCCTGCTCCGGGGGGGACGGGGGGAGGGCGCTGGGGTGCTCGGGACAGAGGACGAGCCATCCTGCCAGAGTGCCCCTGGGGTCTGGCCTGGTGTCCCGCGAGCAGCCCCAGCTGCGCTTTGTGGAGCAGGGCCTGCCCCCCAATCCCAGGGAGCCCAGGGACAAGACGAGAGCCCCCTCCACCGGACCCGGGGCAGGGCTGCGCGGGTCCTGCCGCGCCTCTGACCTTGTCCCCAAACCAGAGAGCCGGGCCCCTCTGCACCTCAACTGAGCCCCCGGCTCCCCACACCGCGGCCTCTGGCTCCCCACGACCGGGCGCCTGGGGGAGGCTAAACGGACAAGGGCCCAGAGAGGCCCGAGCCCCCAGGACGGAGGAGGAGTCAGCTCCAGAATGGGAGCACGGCAGCCAGTGCGCAGGACGGGTAGGGTCAGAGCAGAGGAGGTCAGGGAGTCCGCGGAGCGGGGGGCGCTGGGCCGGCTCGGGGACCCAGGGGCAGCCTGGGCCCCCACACCATCTGCGGAGGGCACGGGCCACATGGAGGTTCGGCCCCGAGGCTCGCCAGAAGCAGGGCGGGGCTGGGGGCCACGGCAGGAGGCCGTCCTGCTGAGATGAAACCTGGGTCCCTGAGGAAAGAGGAGACTGGGGAGGGGTGGGTAGGAGAAGGCCTCGGTCTTTCTTAAACAAATAAGATTTTATTTTTAGAGCAGCTTGGGGATTACAAAAATTGAGCTGAAAGTGGAGTGTTCCCGTCCTCCTGGTGGCTCAGATGGTGAAGAATCCGCCTGCACTGCAGGAGACCCAGGTTCAGCCCTTGGGTTGGAAAGATCCCCCGGAGAAGGGCACAGCTACCCACTCCAGTCTTCTTGGCCGGAGAATCCCAAGGACAGAGGAGCCTGGCGGGCTACAGTTCCCGGGGTCACGAAGAGTTGGACACGGCTGAGTGACTAACTCACTTTCATACCTTCCCAACAGCCTGCGTTGGTGGGCTTGCCCGTGCTGGGGGTCCCAACAAACGCAGACATCACAAATGCACAGATCCACCACTACAGCCTCACAGGGCACTTCCATGGCCCTGAAACCATGCCCCACCCAACCCAGTTCAGTCAGCCTCCCTTCTGCTGCCTCCACAGTGGGCGGCCTTCCCCAACAGGCCACAATCCCTCAGGAACACACGCTTGAGTTCCTCCGTGAGTTTTTGTGTCTTGATAGTCATTTCGTTTTGCTGCTGGGAGATATTCCAAGTCTGGACATCCCACAGTCTGTATACTCTTTCATTTATAAAGGACACACTCTGGTTACTTCCAGTTTTTGCTAATTATGAAAAAAGACACTGTAAACATTTCTGTACAGGTTTGTGTGTTGTCGTTAAGTTTTCCAATTGGGTAAATGCCAAGAAATATAAGAGTGTGTGCAGCTTTGCAAGAAATTGTCGAGCTGTGAACCACAGAGGCCGGACCGTATTGCTTCCCCACCAGCAAAGATGGAGACTTCCTGCTGCCCCACATCCCGCCAGCATGCCGGCAGATTTCAGGCATTCTCACAGCGGTGTGGGGGGTTTAACCTGCATTTCCCTGACGGCATATGATGTTGGATAGCTTTTCATCATATCTGTGTATCTTCCTGGCTG
The DNA here is from genome assembly GCF_032452875.1 of Bos javanicus. NCBI lineage: Eukaryota > Metazoa > Chordata > Mammalia > Artiodactyla > Bovidae > Bos > Bos javanicus. The sequence continues at coordinate 50,570,631 of NC_083893.1, read as the reverse complement.
AGATTCTGTTCAGAGCTTTTGCTGTTCAGTCACTCAGTCTTGTCCGACTCTTTGTGACCCCATGGACTGCAGCACGCCAGGCTTCCCTGTCCATCACCTACTCCCAGAGCTTGCTATCACTCATGTCCACTGATTTGGTGGTGCCATCCAACCATCTCATTCTCTGCTGCCCCCTTCTCCTCCTGCCTTTAACCCTTCCCAGCATCAGGGTCTTTTCCAATGAGTCAGTTCTTCGTATCAGGTGAACAAACTGTTGGAGCTTCAGCTTCAGCATCAGTCCTTCCAATGAATATTTAGGATTGATTTTCTTCAGGACTGACTGGCTGGATCTCCTTGCAGTCCAGGGGACTCTCAAGAGTCTTCTCCAACCCCACAGTTCAAAAGCACCATTTCTTCGACACTCAGCCTTCTTTACAGTCGAACTCTCACATCCATATATAACTACTGGAAAAACCATAGCTTTGACTATACAAACCTTTTTTGGCAAAGTAATGTCTCAGCTTGTCTAGATAGCATATTAAAAAGCAGAGACATTACTTTGCAAACAAAGGTCCATCTAGTCAAGGCTATGGCTTTTCCAGTAGTCATGTACGGATGTGAGAGTCGGACTGTGAAGAAAGCTGAGTGCGGAAGAATTGATGCTTTTTGAACTGTGGTGTTGGAGAAGACTCTTGAGAGTCCCATGGACTGCAAGGAGATCCAACCAGTCCATTCTGAAGGAGATCAGCCCTGCGTGTTCTTTGGAAGGAATGATGCTAAAGCTGAAACTCCAGTACTTTGGCCACCTCGTGCGAAGAGTTGACTCATTAGAAAAGACTCTGATGCTGGGAGGGATTAGGGGCAAGAGGAGAAGGGGACGACAGAGGATGAGATGGCTGGATGGCATCACTGACTCGATGGACGTGAGTCTGGGTGAACTCCGGGAGTTGGTGATGGACAGGGAGGCCTGGCGTGCTGCGATTCATGGGGTCGCAAAGAGTCGGACACGACTGAGCGGCTGAACTGACTGAGCTGAGAAGAGTGCGACTGGACGGTAGTTTGAGCATTCTTCGGAACTGCCTTTCTTTGGCTCACTTTTAAATTGTGTTGTTTTCTTATTACTGAGTTTTAAAGAGTTCTTTTTTATTTGGATAACAGTCCTCACGTGCCTTTTCAGATAGTCTCTCCCAGTCTGTGGCTGGTTTTCTCATCCTCTTGGCAAAGAGAAAACATGTTTTTCACTCCAGTAAACTCCAGCTTACGATTACTCCTTTCATGGATCATGTTTAGTGTTGTATTTAAAGAGTCATCACTAAAGCCAAGGTCACCTCCATTTTCTCCTACGTATCGCCCAGGAGTTTCATGGTTTCATGCTTTGCAGCTGGGTCTCTGGTTCCTTTGGAGTTAATATTGGGAAGGTGGTCACCTCCGTTTTCTCCTATGAATCGCCCAGGAGTTTCATGGTTTCACACTTCGCAGTGGGGTCTCTGGTTCCTTTTGAGTTAATACTGGGAAGGTGGTCACCTCCGTTTTCTCCTATGAATCGCCCAGGAGTTTCATGGTTTCACACTTCGCAGTGGGGTCTCTGGCTCCTTTTGAGTTAACACTGGGAAGGTACAAGGTCTGTGAGTAGATTCGCCTTCCGTGCTTATGGACAGACCCCAGCGCCGCCTGTTGAGACGACTGTCTTTGCTCTATTTTATTTGTCTTGCTCCTCTGTCAAGAATCAGGTGACTGTGCGTGAGGATCCGCTTCTGCTCTCGCTATGCCGTTTGGTCTGTTTGTTCTTCCAGCAACATCTCGCTGTTCTGATTGCTGCAACTTTATAGAAAAGTCTTGAAGCTGAGTAGTGTCAGTGCTCCAATCTCGTTCTCCTCCTTCAATACTGGGTTGGCTATTCTGGGTCTTTGCCTCCTCTCCATGTGAACTTTAGGATACATTGGTCAGTACCCACAAAACAACTTTATGGGACTTAGAACAAGCTTGTGTTGAATCTGTGGATCAAGTTGGGAAGAACTTGACAATACTGAATCTTCCTATAAATGAACATGGACTCTCTCTCCACTTACTTGGGTCTTCTTTGATTCCTTTAATCAGATTTTATAGTTTTTCGCATGCAGATATTGCCCATATCTTTTAAAAATAACCTAATCGGTTTATGTGTGGCTGTGCTGGGTCTCCATTGCTGCACGGGGGCTGCTCTGGTTGATGGGCACGGGCTTCTCACGGCGTGGCGTCTCTGGCCGTGGAGTGCGGGCTCTAGGGCCTGCGGCTTCCAGCAGCAGCAGCACAGGGGCTCAGCAGCTGCGCCCCCAGGCTCTGGAGCATGGGCTCAGCGGGTGGGGCCCCTAGGCTTTGCTGCTCGTGGCATGTGGGGTCTCCCCAGCTCGGGGGTTGAATGTGTGCGTCCTGCACGGGCAGGAGGAGCCTTTACCACTGAGCCGCCAGGAAACCCCAATGCTGCACGTGTTTTGTTGGATTTATCCCAAGTACTTCTTTTTGGTATGTGAGCTATGTTCTTAATTTCGAATTCTACTTGTTAAATGCTATCGGTGAAGCCCTTGCCTTGTGCTTATTAACCTCACATCCTGACTGTGCTCACTGGTACCAGCTTCCGCTGCTACCGCTGCTGATGTTGGTTCCTCAGGATTTTCTGTATAAACTAGTCACCTAAGATGTAAGACAGCATCTTCCTACCAATAAGACTTTTATTCCTTTTCTTGTCATATTACAGTAGCCAAGATTTCTAGTGTGATGTGGAAGAGAAACGGGGAGAGTGGACACCCCACCTAGATTCTGGCCTTAGGGGAGCAGCGTGTGGATCTAGTTCTCCGCTGTTGAGTATGACTTAGTGCAGAATCTCTGCAGCTGTTCTTCATCAAGTTGAGGAAGTTCTCCTCTAGTCGCAGTTTCCTGAGTTTTTATGATAAATGGGCGTTGTATTTTATGAAAAATTTTTTTCTACATCGATTGATGTAATCGTGTGATTTTCTTTTTTAGCCTATTGGTGTGATGGAGTACACTGACTGACTTTCGAATGGTAAATCAGGTTTACATACCTGGAATAAATCTGAATTGGTCACAGTGCATAATTTTTCTTATATGTTGCTAGTTTTGAGTTGCTAATATTATCAATATGTTGAGAATTTTGCTTTGTATGTTCATGAGAGATGCTGGCCTGTAGTTTTCCTTTTTTGTAATATCTTTATCTAGTTTTGGTATCAGGGTAATGCTAGCCATGTAGAATGAATTAGAAAGTTTTCTCTCTGCTTTTACTTTCTGGAAAAGATTCTAAAGAATCAGTATAATTTCTTCCTTAAATGTTTAGTAGAATTCACCAGTGACAGCATTTGGATCTGATGCTTTCTTGCTTAGAAGGTTATTAAGTGCTGACTGAATTTCCTTTAACAGATAATTCATATTATCTACTCCTCCTTGAATGAGTTTTGATAGACTGTATCTTTCAAGGAAGCGGGCCATCTGAGTCATCAAATCTACAGGCTCAGACTTATTCACAATATTTCCATATTATCCTTTTAACATCCACTGGATCAGCAGTGACGGCCCCTCTCTCGTTTCTGATATTAACGTGTGTCTTTCTTTGTCAGCCTGGCTGAAGGTTTGCCGATTTTGCTCCTTGTTTCAGCGTCGGCTCCCGGCCGCGCTGACTCTGCACTGAGCGTCTGCTCTTGGTCTCACTGCTGTGTGTTCTGAGGCTCGCTGTTTCTTCTCTTCTACCTACTCTGGGTCTTACTTGCTCCTCTCGCCCAGGTGTCACAGGAGACTGAGGAGAGGCTGGGGCTGTCTGTCTCCCTCCCTGTTGTCTGGGCCTTGATCAGACCCCAGCCGGCTGGACTCTAGTCAAGGGCTTTCCTTCTGGTCAGGCCTCTGGGAGACCTGACAGAATGCTCTGGGCATTTCAGAATTGCTACTCTCCCCTCCCCTGCCAGAGGCACGCAGGGATTTCCCTTGATCTTCATCCCGGGAACCTGGTGGGGCTCCTGGAGGCCAACCCACGAAGGGGGGCCAAGGATGGCCATGTGGGGCTGCCCTGCCGTGACCTGACTGCTCAATGGCTCTGCCTCTCTGGCCTGCCAGCCTCCCCCCGAGCCTGAGGGGCAGCAGTTTGTCCTGTGGCCTTGCTCCTCTGAGGGGTCCACGGAGAGTCACCTATTTTCAGCTGGTTTGGATCATCTTCTGCGAGGCTGAAGTGACTGCTTCCTCGCTCGTCACATGTCGGACCAGAAACCAGAGCCCCTTTTATCTGTCTTATCTCAACTTTCTAAGTAGGAAAGTATCTGTTAAAATCCAGGCTGTTTGTTCTTTAAAGTGTGTTCAAACTGCACAGATCTGGATTGCTTTTGCTGAAGCTCAATTTCAGGCAGAAATGCAAGTCTTGAAGAGCAAGGAGTGGGGGAGCGGGGGCCAGTGGCCATGCCTGCCTGAGACTCCGGCCACGCCCACTGCTGTGGGTCGGCAGGAACACCCGCCAGGCTGAGCCAGGCTTGTCTGCTCAGGGCATGACCACCACCCGTGTTATCACAGTTCTTGTCGCTGATAATGTGGAGGTTTTGCTGGAGTGGAACGTACATCTAAGGTACAACTGTAAACAGACTGTGGGCTAGCCAGGCACTTCATGATGACTTTGATGTAGTAACACAGCATTTCTGCAAAGGCTTACTTGAAAAGAGGAGAACCTTAACAGAGGTGGCACCTGTAGGGCCAGAGGCGCAGGTTCGTTAGAAGCAAAGCCCTTCTGCTGCAGCCACGCCGGGAGCCACTGTGCCTGCACCCTCCCGCCACCCCGCTCACGGCCCCGCAGACATGATACGACGTCCAGAGTCTGCAAGAGCGTGGGGAGAGCAGCCCGCTCCCGCCAGGTCTGCTGGGCCGCTCTCAGCCCCGCGGCGGGGCAGAGAATCCACAGGCGATGGGCTGGTGAACGCCTGCTGCTGGGACCCTGTTCTCAGGCTGATGGAATCACTGCTTCTCGGCCCGTGGGCGCGCTCTGTCTCCGGAGTAAGCAGAGAGGATGACTCTGAACAGACTGCGAGGCAGGCTGCCCCCACTGTCCTCACACCTGGGAAGCATCGCAGAGGCCTGTGATCTGGCTCCACGGCCCTGGTGCAGCTCAGAGAGCTTGACGCTCAGCATGTGGAGTCGAGTCTGCCTGAGCGGTCAACCCACACGCACCCTGCGGGCGGCCGGCCCTCAGACCGGGGCAGATGCACAGCCTCTGCGCGTGAGCACTCGGGGGCCCTCAGGAGACGCACAGAGTTTGCCCAGTGAACACGGGCGGCGTTGTCCGCTCCGCCACAAACACACTCTCGCCTGCTCTTTCCTGAAACATGCTGTCTGGCTGTGTTTTTCATTTTTATCCCACTTTCTCACATTTGACAGGCACAGAGATACAAACCGTTCCCTTCTCCTCTTTATTACAGGAAAACCAGAGCCCCCAGCCTGAGCCATGAGGGCTGGCAGGGGTGTGGCCCAGGGGTGGGCTGGCCGGGGCCAGAGGGGAAGCCGTCCGGGGCGGTCTGACCATCGAGGTTTCAAAGACATAGAGCAGGCGTCCTCCCAAGTCCCTGCCGAGTGACCGCGGCAAAGCCTTGATCAAACTGGACCTGCGGTCCTCTCGCAGGGACACTGGGCGGAAGGGGCTGGGAGAAGCCAGACCACGGGGCAGTGGGCAGGGTCCAGCAGGACAGAAAATCCCAGAGGACATGAAGGACAGCATGGCGTCTTACCTTTAAAGTCAAATTGGTAGATGTTTTTTAAGGATTCGTGAAGAAAGTAAAAGCTTCCTAGTGCCTGCAGAGCAAAAAAAGAAACCAAGTGAGCGGCCTGAGAAGATTTTAAAGCAGTTTTGCGCAAAAAGGCGAGTCCAGCTCATGGCGGCCAGTCATGGCTCCGGGCTGAGCCTCCCGACCCGGACACCTGCGGTCCGGCCTCGAGCCAGGCCCCCGCGCCCGCCCCGCTGCCCATATCCACTGCGGGGCCCACCCTGCAGGACGGAGCTGCGGCCACCCTGCCCCCGAGCCCCCGGCCATGAGCAGCACCACCAACCGCCCGCCGGCGCCAGGAGCGGCTCTGGGCGACCAGCTCGGCCCAGCGCCCCTCTCAGGAGGCCAAGTGCAGGCCCGGGCGGGGCGGGCGGGGCGGGTCAGGGCACCCGAAGCCGGAATCACTTGTTTACCTGGGATTCAAACTTCACTTGGGGTGTGCGAGTGCACGTGAACATGTGTGCCTGTGTGTGTGACGGGGACTCAGGCGTGTGGTCAGTGGCTGGGGCTCCGCAGGCACAGAATAAACAGCCCACATGCCGCTCGCCCGACCCCAGCCGTCATCAGCTGCCCTGAACCCTCCCCGAGGGGAGCTGCGGCCCCTGCACGCACACACCCGAGGCCCAGCCTCTGCTTTCTGCTCCGACCTTGGACAGCCGAGGCCCCTCCAAGAAGCGGACTCGGGCAGCACGGGGACCCCAGGAAGAGAATCCTAACAGCTGCTCTGCTCACGCGGGCCTGTAAATGGGCATTCTTTCATCTCTGTGAGCAAAGTAAGCACTCAGAAAAAGCCTAAGTAAATAAATGTGATTGCAAATATTTGAACTATTGCCTCATTGAATGCAATAAAGCTAATATAATATTAAGAAGTTCATGATAAATGGAAAATAAATTGCCAATGTAGGAACAGAAACTGTAACTCATAGAGTCAGAAAATCCATAATTAGCTCTAATGAGTATTTCAAGTCAAAGTGCTATCCAACTTTTCCCACACCTGACCGACCCCATCCATGCAGTTCAGGGCCCGTTTGTCAGCGGCTGCGAGGCCGTCTGGAGGGAAGCGAGCAAGGCCGGGCGCTGGCCCGTGGGTCCTCTGACCCCGCAACTGTCAGCAGAGTGTTCGTCTTGTCGGAGAGTATTGACTCCTTGCCTGCTTTGCTAGAAACAATTCAAATACTTTTTACATATTTATAAACCTGTCAGGAGTGCCTATTTTCTCCATTAGTGAAATGCAGCAGTTGCTGCTGTGTCCACTGGGGCTCAGACACGGGGCAGGAGCCCTGACAGACGGCAGCAGCACGGCCTCGGGGGCAGACTCGCCCCGAGGCTACGGGGATCCAGCGGCCGGGCTCTGAAGGGATGCAGCGTGAGCCTGGATCCGGGTCCGTGCAACTCCCACGCGAGCACCAGGGATGAACGCGGCAGGAGACGTGGTCCAGGGCCCCTGGTTCCACCCACCTGGCAGCTCGAGGTCCCTCAAGGGTCTGCAGATGCTGCAAACGCTGCGAAGACAGTCTCCCGCAGCGACTGAGTAGGCTGCTGATGGGACCCAGGGCCGCATCTGGGCGCTCGTCTGCCTTTGGGGGGCTGAAGACTGAGGACCAAGAGCTGATCTCCAGACACGCTGACCCAGGGTAGGGGACAGGGGGCGGGGAGGCTGCTCCCCACACTGGAGCCATGCGTCCGCAGACGTCCAGCAGACGCGAAGCGCGGGTTTGCCAAGGGTCCTGCAGGCGAGCCACCGCCCCCCCGCGGTGGGAGGCCACGTAGCCCCAGAGGCCAGCCCTCGGATGTGCACCCACTGCCTCTCCTGGCAAACGAAGCGGATGCTCCAGGACGCACCATCTCGGTATGACGCCCGCGCCTCCGTGTCAGATTGCTGGCTTTCCTGGGGAAGAGACGGCCCCTAAGGCTCGAGTCAACCCGACCAAGGAAGGGCCACAGGGGCAAATCTGCCCTCCAGACACAGGGAAGAGGGACACACACGTCTTCTCACACACTGACATGTGTCCAAGGTGTTCACTACAGGAGCTGATGCTATAGGGAACACTGCGTGGCGTCCCTGAGCTCACGTGAGAGACACGCACACCCCTGCACGCCTGTATTAAGTGGGCGCGTGTGCGTGACACGCGGCTGGAGTTTCTGGGTCACGGTGGGTAGGCACCTTCCACGCAGGATTCTACACGGCACCGCCAGCGGTGCCCACTGCCCACCCCCTTGCCCGGTCCTGGTACCGGCAGACCAGCTGGCAGCCCTCTGCGGCTGCAGGCCCGCGGGCGACCCAGCAGGCGTCTCACCTGTGCTGCCCTCACTCTGGAGCAGCTGAGCGCCTCCTTCTAGCACACCGGGCGCGTGGGTTTCTCTTGAAGGCCTTGCTCTCACACTGAGTCCACTTTCCGTTCCCCGTGTCTGTTACCTGCACGATGAGGAACATCTCCTGGGCCTTGGCTCACCTTGTCGGTTTTCTGTGGTATCTTTCACCGAATGAAAACTTTTATCTTTAAGGTAGTCAAACAACCCGACACCTCCTTCATGGCTTTAGGCTTCCGTTCCTGGTTTGCCAAGAGTTCTCTCTCACTCCACGACGAGTCTCACCGCCCTCTGATACCCGGGCTGCTCAGAGGAGGCAGCGTTTCCATGGAAACCAGCAGCATCCAGGTTCACATGAGGAGAGGCTGGCCAAGCAGGTAACGCCCACGATGGCAGAGCATGGCCATCCTCGGGCTGCAGCCCAGCATGGTCAGAGAGCCTGTGATGAGAGGGGCGACAGGAGAGTGGGGGCCAGGGCCGGGCTGAGAGGGAAGAGGCGTAAGGCTGCTTTTCCCCACACCAGGGATGTATCTGTGGGCAGGGCACAGGCACCCAGTGGATTCCACCACTCCATCCATGTGGTTCCCCGTCGTTCACGTGAAGGCCACACTCCCATCTCTCCAGGGGTCTGTTCTCTGGGCTTTGACTCCTCTCGTCGGTCTAACAGCAGTTTTTCCTAGCTTAGCTTTATAAGTCTTCATATTCAGTAGTAGAGATAAATGCCCCGTTTTGCTTTTCTTCACAACTGCTTTTATTATTTTTGGCTCTCTGTACTTCCAAGTGAAACTCCCCAACAGCTGCCAAATTACACCCAGACATCCTGCTGGGGTGCAGATCACACACAGCCTGCCCGGGGGGCAGTGGCGTCTTCACGGGGCTCAGTCTTCCTTCCCGTAACTGCGACACGCCTTGAGCCACACTCAAGTCTGGTTTATAGGGGGTTAAAGCGGAGCACTGCTCTAAGAGGGTTGAAAACGTCAGGCCAGCCTTGCACTGCTGGCCCCAGGCTGGCTTGATCACGACACACGTGCTCACACTCGTGGGTTCTGGCGGCTGGACTGCGTCCAGGGCCTTCACCTGTTCCTGGACTGGTCCTCACCCTTGCCACCCGGTGACTTTGCTGAGCCGGGTCTGTGACAGCCCACCCGGGAGTTAGAGCAAGACTTCCCTGGACCCTCCGCTTCCCCGCAGCGTGGATGCCTGACCCCGCAGGACGCCACTCTCAGCCCTCACCGGGGGCCCCGCTCTGACTCCACGAGCAGCTGCATAGGCTCCGTCTCCCAGCTGCCAGCTCCAGCGTGGTGCCCCCGGGGGTCAGCCTTGGGTGTGGGACACGCAGTTCCTGTGCGCACGTCCCAAGGGGCCGGCCTCCCGGATTCGGGGCCCTGTGGCATCGCTCTCCCTCTCCCGCTGGAACCCTGGTCCTCCCTGATGTGGCGTGCCCACCACCACGCCCTCCCTAAACGGCCCCTCCCCGAGTGACCACCACTCTGGGCACTGCTGACCCTCCGTTCTCAGCCCCGGGGAGCCCCGCCTCCTGCACCACTGCAGTCCCTGCACTCCTGCCCCTCCATTTCCCCCGTCTGCTGTGGGGCCACCAGAAGCCTGGCCCTGTCCCCCACTCTCCGGTCACCCCCATCACCACAACCCCCCGGCTCACAAAGCTCTGGCTACACTGGCCTCCGGCCTGAGGTTGGCCAAGCTCTGCTACCATGGGCATTCCTGTTTTGCCGCCTTCCTCTCACGTGAGCCCTGATGCTGCACATTCCCGTGGAAACGCTGCCTCCTCTGAGCAGCCCTCCCGGACTTCAGCCCCCGCACAGCCCCGCCCTTCTGTGGTGCTGCCCACTCTGGCTGTGTGCTTATTTCCTTCTCTACCAGGAGGGGAGGGAGCTCCCTGAGGGGCCTGGTCACCTCTGAGTCCCCAGCACAAGGCCTGGCACGCGGCAAGAATCACTGGACAGTGAGACACAGAGGCGTGTCCCCCACCTCCCCAGGAGACCGGTCCACGGCTCGGAGCCAACGCGCTGCAGGCCTCAGAGGACAAGCCAACCCCGGCCTCACAGCAGCACCAAGAAGCCAAGCCCGACGCACGGGTCACACGCCTTCACCAACAAGGGGAGCGACCCTCCCTCTCACAAGGGGAAGCCCCCAGACTCCTGGTTTTAAAACAATTTAACAGATTGAGTAATAAATCAAAGCAAAGTTACTGCAACATTCATTAGATTATAAACAATAATAAATGAAACAAGGCTTCTGCTTCAATCAATGCAGAGCTTCATTGATCTTCTCCGGCATAATAAACTCGCGATGGCCAGCCTAATTGGATGGGGCAGCCTGACTGCCCACACTGGCCTGCGTCACTGGAGGGCGGCCTGCAGGAGAGGCTGCCCACGGGTGTCACCGTCACAGGCTCCCGGCCCCGCAGAGCTGCTCTGTGACTCTCGCAAATGAGAACTGACTTGTTCACAAAGTACCGACTTTCCAGGTCAGCCCCTGGGCTGTACCTGGAGTGACGGCCAGGCCCTGCTGACCCCCGCGCCCCGCTCCCCGCGGCCCGCCCGCACCAGGGCTGCGTGTAATTTCATCTTGTCTCCCGCCCGACGGCCAGCATCAGAAGGTAATCAAATTGGCTGTCCATTGTGTTCATCTACGTACAGAGCTAATGATATTCCGCTGCTGAATTAAAGAGCGTTTTATAAAGCATGCACTGCGCACTGACCCTGTCACAGCCCGGCCCCGCTGTCCCCTCAGGCCCCGCGAGGCTGACATGCTGCTGACATGTCTGATCACCACGGCAAGGCGGCCGACATGTCACCAGGCCCTGCAGACATGGGCCACGGAGAGAGCACGTCACCAGGTCCCTAAACTGCAGGGACACTGGTCTCAGTCCACCTGGGCAAGGCCCCCTCAGGCCAGGATGGCCCTGCCAGGGCACCCGCCCTGGAAACCACTGGGGTGACCTCGGGCAGAGAGGAGTCCGGCCTGAGATCCTGCGGGCGGGGTGAGGCCTGGGACGGTGACCAGGACTCTGGACAGGAGGCCAGCTTCTGAGCAGGGGCACCGTCCCTGGGACGTCCTGAGAGCAGTCAGGGCCTGGGCAACGAGTCCAGGGTTCCTGCCAGCAGCTGGAAGTGGACGGCACCATGGTCTGAGGTGGGGACAGCTCAGAGCACAGGTGTCCAGCTTCAAACGAGCTGAGGCTGAAATGGCCCCAAGACGCCTCACAGGGGTGGCAGGCCTGGAGTCCAGGACAGAGGTCTGGCCCCGATGTAAATGCAGTGGTCGCCGTGTGCAGAGTCCTCAGCAAGGTGCTGCGCTCCCAGGAGAACCAGAGCCAGGGTGAAGGGCAGGGGTCGGTGAGGGCCCAGGGAGCAGGGGTGACAGGTGGCCCTCAGGGACACGCACGGGTCAGTGGGGGTCAGGCACAGTGGGGAAGAGGCAGGGAGGGGCAGGAGGTGTCCTGGAGCTGAGTCTCCAGGGCGCAGGGACACTGAGGGCTTGGGAAGGGGTGCTGACCTTGGGCCCAGCTGAGAGGGCAGGGGCGACATACAGGAAGTTCCGGCTTGAGGGGCTCCTCGCGGCCTGTGGCCCAGGCCGGGGACTCGGGACTCCCCAGACCCACGCGGCACCTGGGGGACACCTCAGCTGTCGCGTCCAGGGCCCAGTCCGCCCCCCGCAGAATCACGCGTTTTGCTCGGCACAGTATCTCGGACCTTCCCTTTCAGAAGCGAAAGGCTCCTGACTCCACCTGACTTAGCAGGTTCCAGCCCGCCCGGCCGCGGGTGGGAAAGGAAACCTGTACACGAGACAAGAGTTCCCTCCAGGGCGACGGAACACTGCAGACCCGGGGCCCCTCGGCGAGCACCCCCAGGCCACCTTCAACTCTGCATCATGATCTCATCCTCTTGAGATGATGAGAGTCCTTTGCAGGACGAATACTCTTTTCAGTATTACTTTGCAAACGGAAAGCTTTGATAATAAGCAAAGAAAAACATCAGACTTAAAATGACTAGTCTTCTTTATAAGATTTGTTGTATTCCCCATGTCTAAATGATCAGCAAAGCAAATCGATAAACTTTTATGCCAATTAAATCACTCAGAGAGTTTGCATCGCAGCTAAAGCAGCTCTGACTTCATCTTTCATCTTCTGAAAATCATTAGCTTTTCAATTACAATTTCATCCTTAACGAGTGTTCTGGAGAAAGCGCATCCCAGACAGAGGACGGTTAAGGGAAAACGCGCCTCAAGGGCCACCAGCACTGGGCGATGCTGTCTATAGGATGCGTGCGCTGTCGAGACGCCTGCACAGTAAACGTGAGGAGGAAGGTTTAACCGATTTTCAAACTTCAACCCCACTGGGAAACTGCCATCTACTTTTGCTTCAAATAACCTAACGCCACCCCCACTCCACAGAGATGCTAACACAGCAACACCTGCAGAGGGCACAGCTTATGGCCCCAGCCCCTCAGCCCTCCTCACCCCGGCAGTCGGGGGGCACCACCATCCCCTACTGCTGGAGGATCTCGTGCCTCCGTCTGCACCGCAGGCCGTCTCCCCGCTGCGGGGCACCACCACGCCTGCCCTCCCCAGCCTGCGCTCCCTGCCCCAGCCTTCCCACCCGCAGTGTCCGCTTGCTTCTGGCGGCCACTCCCTCCCGCAAGGAAAGCGTCCTTCAGCATGCGCCCCTTGGACTGGCCCGCTGCGGCCGACTCCTTCTGGCGGCCACTCCCTCCCGCAAGGAGAGCGTCCTTCAGCATGCGTCCCCTTGGACTGGCCCGCTGCGGCCGACTCCTTTCAGGGCGCTTTCACCCGCCATCCTGCATGCGGGACTCTCCGCTGGCCTCTCCCTCGAGACATGGCAATGGCTGGGGGTATGGCCCTCAGCATCGCGGTCACCACTTCCCCTCTCGGGGACCCGTCTTCCCCACGGCTGCTTTCAAAGGGGCCCCTTGGTGCAGGGTTCTGTTCAGTTTTGCTGTGACCTCTCTGGGCGCTGATTTTATCTCCCTGAATTTGTGTATTTGTCCCTCGTCTGTTGGGAAACTGTCACTGTTTTCTCTTCAAAGTGGCGTCCCCTCGGCCACGTCAGCGGGACCACACGGCGGGTGCTCACCTCTGCCCCACGCCCGCGTTCTTCCAGATGCTCTCACGCTTTCTGGGGCCGCCTGCAGCCCACACACCGCCTGCAGTCCACGCTCCGTGTCTTCCGCTCTGAGGGCTCCAGCCTCGAGACTGGGCGCGCACACAGAGGCCCTCCCTGGTAGGGGTGCTTGGTCCAACCGGCCCTCGGAGGTCTGTGAGGGGCTGCGCATGCGTCAGGAAGGCGCACGGGGCCCTCCACGCACCTCCGGGGGTCAGGGCGCCTCCAGCTGCCAACGCCTGCTCCGCCTTCCGCGTCCAGGGCCGACCTGAACCAACCGTCCCCCGCCACACCGGGCTCAGGCCCGGCTTCCTCCTCAGCCGTCTTCTGGGCCAAGGGGCACAGTGGGCTCAGAAGCCTGAGCTCACCTCCTGCACCGGCTCTTCCTGTTTGGGGAGGTGGTCACGGGGTCTGCCTCCCCTGGCCCCGGGCGGAGCTGGATCAGTGGACCTCTAGCCTGATGAGAGGTGAGAGCTCTCCCCATTGCTGCCCGGGGCCCCGCCAGGGTGGGGAACAGGCCTCACAAGGTACAACGTGGTGCCGCTGGCCGGGAGGCGCTCGGCCAGGACAGGAGCCCGCCCCACCTGTGTGCACGGTGCTTGCAGGAGCTCCTCCGCCGGCCCCCACCCCAAGACAGAGGCGGACGCGGGGGGCGTCCACGTCATGGGGGCGGGGCCACAACATGACAGGCACGCCCCTCCTCCCTGCCCCCTTCTCGGGCCAGACCACAAGGGCCCCCGACCCCTACACGGGTGGGACCGAGGCTCAGGGAGGCGCCGCGGCCCTGGCCACACTCAGCTCCGTGCCCTTTGGGAGGGCAGTAACAGAAGCCGTGTTTTCCTAGGACCCGGAGGAGACGAGGTCAGGAGCATCTTTCCAGGAAAGAGGAAACAGCAGCCGGTGTTTGCCAATGGGGAAGGCCAGTGGCGCTGGTGGGGGTCTCTGATGGTCCCTGCTGGGAAGCTGGGGGGACGCCAAGTCCCAGCCATGAGCATGATGCCTGACTCCTGCCAGAGGCCACCCGACTCCTGCCAGAGGCCGCCCCACCCCCACCAGAGGCCAGCGGGCGGCCGGAGCACGGCCACCCGTTCAAGGAGTGTCCTTGGGTGGCGTCCTGTGGAGAATGAGCCTGGGTCGCTAGCCTGTCCTACTCTGGAAGGATGCACTGGCGGGTCTGAAAGTGCGGGGTTCAGGACACGTGTGATTTTCCTGGTGGTTGAGTAACTAAGACTCCGTGCTCCCAGTGCAGGGGCCTGGTTCCATCCCCGGTCAGGAGTCTGGATCCCCCACGCCACAGCACAGGCTGAAGATCCTGCGTGGTGCAACCAGGACCCGGTGCAGCCAAATGAACTAAACACTTTTCAGAAAGAACGACACGAGTGTGTGTTCCCTTTCAACATCCACCTGCGTGGCTACAGAGGGCCTCAGGCTGGGGCCCTGGGGGCCATGCCTGTGACCCTCCAGACTGCCCACCACGTCTGGTCACTAGTGTCTCTGGGCCTTTCTGTCCCCAGGCCCCCAGCCTTGAAGAGTGGGATCGTGGGAGGACTTTCAAAACAACCCTGGCAAACAGCAGGTGCCCAATGAAGGCAGCAGAGCTGGTGACGCCTCAGCACGGCCGTTTCTGCCGAAAGCACACAGCTCAGCCCAGCAAGTGCTGCCGTCCAGGGGTTAGGACACGCGAGCCCGGCAGGAACAAGGGAACTGGAAAGCGAGCTTTGAGGTCACCCTGAGGAGAGACGCCCCGTGGAATCGGAGCCCACCTGCCGTGGGAGCCGTGTCTGCATCCCTGCCCCCATCACTCTCTGATTAACCCTGCCCTCGCTGCTTACAATAAGCCATTAGGACAGTGGCCGGGAATTCCATTTTTCCCTGTTGAGCCATAAAATCAATCAGGCTGAGTTTTTATTACGTAACCTCCTCAGAGGGAAACGGTCTGAGGTGAAACTATTTGAAGTGCTCTGACATGGGCGGGAGGAGTCTGTCCACGTGCTCCCCCTGGAAGGAGCGGTCTCAGCTCCATTTACACATCGTCTCCCCCTACAGCGCCTGGACGGGCGGTGGGGACCGTTCTGACTGCAGGAGAACTTGGGAGATGAACCCGAAGGAGGCAAAGGGTTGTGACTTCCCACGAAACGTGCGAGACCCCCAGGTCCTCTCATCTAAAAGGCGCCAGCGACACCTACCCGGCCCACCCTCCTGCTGTCAATCACCGCACGGCCTGGACACAAGAGCGTCCCCAAACCCTGAGGCTTCTGTGGGCTGGGACCGAGACACACGCGAGCATAACAGACACAAAAGTTACCCCTGAAAGATCTCCGCTCCAACTTCTGGTCGATGCGCTCAGCCAAAAGGTCAGAGCACGGAATTTGCTGGATAAATAAATGTTGGTGAGGCGGATGAATCACCGGAGAATTGGTGCATGGCAGCGAATGAATAACCTGCAAATGCTGCCCAAACCCCATTATTTCCGCTTCTCCCGGAGCCCGAGATTCATGTCCCCGCATGCCGCCAGTTCATTACCGACCAGCATCATCCCTCTTCCGCACTCGCTGGGCAGTGCGCGGCCCCTGGAGGGCCCTTTACTGCTTAATTCCCCATCATCCGCTCCACTGAACAGCTTAATCTCTGCTTGTATGATCAATACTATATCAGTGTAAATTAAAATGACAATTTTAAAGTAATTAAGCCTGTTAATGCTCGATTCAAATGTCATTATTTGCACAAGGGATCGAGGAGAAATTACACGGTGTCCAGGGTGACAGGAACATGTCTGAGCCGTGGCCGGCCGCCACGCGGAGCCACCGGGGCTTCAGCAAAGCGGATTAACTCCACCGCGCCCTGCCAGGCTACCTACCCAATTTCTGAAGAGGATAACGCAATTTGATAAATCTAATTCCAGCGACAAACTCAATTATTGTGATAATAGATGAAACTTGGGAGGAGGTTCTGTACCAGGCCCACATGTTAGCAAATACACTTAACTCCGGAACGAGGTACAACAGTTATGATTTGATTGGATTTGTTCTCTCTCTTCGGAAAATGCTTTAGGTAATTTTGATGGTTGGAAGAAGGGCCTGCGTTTATTGAATAGTGGGGCTCTGGGCCCAGTGGGGCCGCAGCCCCGCCGGGCCAGGTCACAGTGGGGCGTCTGCCGCGTGCTCTGGCCGCCGCACTTACACAGCACAATCAGATCACGCATTCCCAGGTCCCGGGGGCCGACACAGAAACCTTGGCCTTGCCCGATCCCGGCTGGTCTGGGCCCAGTTCGGACAGCTGTGTCCAGCCTTTGTTTTCCTGAGTGGTGGGTGGGAGTGAGGGGATTAACAGAAGAAAATTAGACAAACAGAAAGCAGCTCACCTTTACCCGCCCGTGACCCAGAGAGCTGGGCACACAGCACAGCCAGCCCGTCTGACCGAGTCTCCTGTGCAGGGACTTTTCCGCTTGAGCCACTTACAGGGGGCGGGGAGGTGCACATGGGGGGCGGTGGCCCCAGCCCCGGGGGGGGGCCTGCTCCAAGGGGACGACGGCCGGCCCTGGGCCCCGTCCATCAGATCAGCAGTAAAAATTGACAACCAAGCATTAATATTAAGATGAAGAGCCAAGTGTAGCCATTTCTGTCTGAAAGCTGGGTAAGCCACGCAGCCGGTCTTCCGAGGTTCTGTCCAGAATGCGGCCCAGGGGAGCAGGAGAGACCCGGCCACCCGGGGGCAGGACCGTGGGCTCTGACCCCGGTTTGAGGGTCGTCGGAGCCTCACGCCCGCTGCAGAGGAGGGCCCGTCAGGACCCCTGCACCGGGCGATCCCACACAGTTCCCTGCCCTCTGGCCAATGGCGCTGGCACACACAGGACGTGGCATAATGTGGACAGGCGAGCTCCACAGACACAAATCCAGAACGGATGTGACACGCAGAGCGCGAAGGCCACGTCCCCTGCCCACTGAGTTAAAACCCACGGGCACCACAGGGCACGGCCTTCATGGCACCCAGCACCTGCCTTCCTATGGGAGCGGGCTCTGAAGCCCAAGGTCCCTGCAACTCCCGGCATCTCCCGGCCAGCGGCCAGTGTCGGAGGAGGTGTCCACTCGGGTTGGGGGCTCCTAGAGGTCCCCGGGAGCGTTTGGGGGAGCTGGTGAGCTCAGGGCTGGGGGGGGGCGGGGGGAACACCCCACTCAGGCCGACTGAGAGGACGGCGAGGTAAACGCCAGTCGGCAGGGCCGCTCTGCGCCCCTGCTTCTCTGAGTTCCTGTCAGAAAACGCTAACAAGCACCAAAGTCCTTAAGAGCTTTACAATCTTTCAGTTGTTCACCGGACGTTCCCGGGCTGCATTTGTTTCCAGGCGCGGCTGACACACGCTCCATCACACCTGTCTGCGTCTGACCGATCACTGCTCGGCCCCGCACTGCCCGGCAGCCCGGCCAGGCCCGGCTCCCACCCGCCGAACGGGCCGAGGGCGCAGGAGGGGCCTGCGGGGTGGGGGGCAGAGACAGTCCCCCGCCCCCGCCAGGGATCCGGGTGAAGGCAGAGGGCTCCTCACCGAGCCCCCTGCACACCATGAGCGCCACGGAGCAGGGGCGCCTGGGGATACACGGTGGGGGTGGGGGGGACGAGCAGCAGGGGTCGGGGTAGAGAGCGGCGGGGGCGGGAGTAGGGGTGGATGCGCGGTGGGGGTGGGGGGGGACGAGCGGCTGGCGGGGGTGGGGCGAGATCTGCTCGTGGGGATGGCGGCAGCTGCCCATTGCCATGGGGACCCCTCCTGGCACCACGGAGCTGCCAATCTCCCACTACAGACCATGGCTCCACTGCAAATGATGACCAAAAGGGCGGACTCCACGCCAGAAGACCGCGTCCGCCCGCCTGAGGTCGGGAGAAAACGCGCAGCAAAGTGAACACTATTTGACTGAGTTGGAGCAGAGCTACACCCAAGACCCAGACAGCCTTACTTAACCTAAAGGGTGACTTTTATCCTCGCGAGAGCTGCACAGCGCACAGAGTTACGCGCACTCTGCTATTACTTCCTGTGCAGCGTTCGGTTTCCTTGACCATGAGACACACACAGCCGTTTGGTGGCTTTTACGTGGAGTCAGCTGGTAACGGAAATATTCTTGTTCAGTTAAGTAATTTAAAATTTGACTGCCTCTCAGCCATTAGCCACGTGACTGCTCACAGCGCTATGGACGGACAACTGCCATTCTCCGAACTGTGGGCGCGGCGTGTAGAGGGTGACATGGACCGGAGCCCGACGGCGGCCTCCGAGGGCAGCCTCACGCTGACGCCGCCGCGCTCCCGCGTCTCAGCTGTTCTTCCCCTGCCTCTGCCGGCGGCGCTTAGCTGGTCCCGCAGCTGGTGCAGACTTGCTGGCAGACGCTTGCGTGGTCCGCAGCCTGGGGGTGAAGCTGCCACAAACACCTGTGTCCAGCCCCATGTGGACATGCGCCTGCATCTCTCCAAGGTGGGCGCCTGGAGGTGGGACGGTGAGGTCTCACGGTCGCTGAGCTTTTAACTGTTCAGGCGCTTCCCAGCACACCCCCCGCGCCCTCCCCAGCGACATCTGACAGGTCTGGCTCTTCCCCGAGCCCCCCAGCACTGGATATGGTCGGTCTTTTCACTGTAGCCGAGACTGGACACTTGCGATCCTTAGTGAGCAGCGTGCTCTCCATTCGCTTTAGCTCCACTGAGGAACGGTGCTGAGCATATGCTCACGTGCCATTCCTGTACTTCCCCTGGTGA
This sequence comes from Bos javanicus, assembly GCF_032452875.1. Taxonomy (NCBI): domain Eukaryota; kingdom Metazoa; phylum Chordata; class Mammalia; order Artiodactyla; family Bovidae; genus Bos; species Bos javanicus. The sequence goes on along the minus strand of NC_083893.1, from coordinate 50,551,686 downwards.
AGAGTTTGTTCAGACCTTCCAGAAATTCAGTTGTCTGGTTAGTACTAGTTTGTAATGGATCTTTACATGTAGCACTGGAGATAAATTCCTTAATCACAGATTTCTGCAAATATTTTCTCTTGGCTGTAAACTATTTTTGTATCTTTTGAAGAACAAATGTTTCATTTTGATGAAGCGCAATAGCTAACTTTTTCTTTAGTAATACTTTTTGCTTTTTGTGTCATATTTAAGGAATCTTTGCAAAAGCCAAAGGCTTGGAGAATTCCATGGACTATATAGTCCATGGGGTCACAAAGAGCTGGACACGACTGAGTGACTTTCCCTTGCCAAAGCCAAAGTCACTAAGATTTCCTCCTACATGTCCCTACAGACGTTTTACAGTTTCAGAGTTAAATTCTCACAAGTTTCGAAGTGAGGGTCGAGGCTCCCTTGTACATAGCCATTGCTTACAGCATCATTTAGGGAAAGGTTGTCTTCCCCACTGAGCTATCCCAATACCTTCATCAAAAATCAGTGGGGGATCTGTTTCTAAATTCTCTGGTCCATGATCTATTCCTCTGGTTTCACAGCAAGACTGCACTGTCCTGAGTTCTGCAGATTTATAATAAATCTCAATCAGGCAGTGTAACTCCTCAATCTCTGTTCATTTTCAAAGTTGTTTTGGCTATCCTAGGTTCTGAACATTTCCATATAAATTTTGGAACCAGTTTGTTAATTTCCATAAGAAAAAGAGGCTGCCCTGATTTTAACTGGTGCTGCACTGAATCTTTACATAGATCTAGGGGGAAACGAAATCTTAACAACATTGAGCCTTTCCATCCATGAACATGGTATGCTTCTCCGCATCTTCTTTAGCTTCTCTGAGCAGTATGTTGTAGTGGCTCTCTCTTTGGCCTAAGTTAAATGTTTCATGTTTTGATGCTACTATAAATGGCAAGATCATTTAAATTCATTTTCCACCTAAGTCATTTGCAAATTGACAGCTTACAAGCTGTAACTACAGGACTAGATTTTAAATACTTTACATTAACAAATCAGAAGTAGTGGCTCGCTTTGATTTTACTTTCTTAGCAAATCCAAAGTGACTATTCACGAAAGCACTTCATTTTGTATTGTTTTTCCCTGAAGAAGACATTGTTCCCATTACATTCAATGCAGTCAGTTCAGTAAAGTTGATCTCAAACCTCAAACAATTTGCCCTTGGCTCTGGACTGTGTCTTCAGAAGTACAGCACAGAGAGGCTGATGCATACATGGAGGAGCTGCGTGACAGCTGGAGTAAAGTGCGTGCGGCGGGGGTAGGTAGCGGTGGTCGTGAGCTGTACTCCAGGACTGGCCACACGCTGGCCGCCTCATCCCAGGAGGCTCAGCCTGCACTGTCTTCACCTCCTGGGTTCAGCCCATTTCTCCATAGTGTTGGCTAGGGGACATGCCCTGGGTGGCACGGGCTCAGAGAGAAGACAGCACAGAGAGAGAAAATAAAATCACAGTGGGCCCCTACTTCTGGCCCACTCTGTGCACTGACTTCAACCAGAACTTCAAAGCCTTGTGATATGCCTTTCGCATTCCACACAACCCATCTGTCCCTTCTCTGCCCTTCTGGCGGCCTCACCTCTTCCCCAAAACTGTTCAAATTCACATTCACAAGCAAATCCCATTCCTGATGCTGAGGAATCTCCAGGACCCCAGCCTCCTCCCTCCCTGCAGTCTCTTACAATCAGTCTGTGCTCAGAGAGCCGGGATGACCTGCCGGCTGCCGCCTCAGGCCTTCTCCCTGCACCAGGGCACAGAGACCCACATGCCACCTCCACTGCCCACCGCTGCCTTCCTGAGCCAACACACAGCCCCACCTGCCACCATGTCTCACCGCTGCCTCCACACCCCAGACCCGTGCGCCACCTCCCTGCCACCACTGCACGTCTTCTCTGAGGTCACCATCAAGGGAGGGAGTCTCTTCCTGCTTTTTTTTTAAGTTTGTCTGAAAAGTTACAGTTCTGCACGGCTTATTATGGAAAAACAGCAGTGCCCTGATAATTCAGAAAACGGAGACGAGGGCATCCGGTGCCACCACTTCACGGCAAATAGAGGGGGAAACAGTGCAAACAGTGGCTGACTTTATTTTTCTGGGCTCCAAAATCACTGCAGATGGTGACTGCAGCCATGAAATTAAAAGACGCTTACTCCTTGGAAGGAAAGTTATGACCAACCAAGATAGCATATTAAAAACCAGAGACGTCACTTTGCCAACAAAGGTCCGTCTAGTCAAGGCTGTGATTTTTCCAGTGGTCATGTATGGATGTGAGAGTTGGACTATAAAGAGCTGAGCGCCAGAAGAATTGATGCTTTTGCACTGTGGTGTTGGAGAAGACTCTTGAGAGCCCCTTGGACTGCAAGGAGGTCCAATCAGTCCATTCTAAAGGAGATCAGTCCTGGGTGTTCATTGGAAGGACTGATGTTGAAGCTGAAACTCCAATACTTTGGCCACCTCACGCGAAGGGTTGACTCATTGGAAAAGACTCTGATGCTGGCAAAGACTGAGGGCAGGAGGAGAAGGGGACGGCAGAGGATGAGATGGTTGGATGGCATCACCGACTCGATGGATATGGGTTTGGGTGGACTCCGGGACTTGGTGATAGACAGGGAGGCCTGGCGTGCTGTGATTCATGGGGTCACAAAGAGTTGGACACGACTGAGCGACTGAACTGAACTGAACTGATAATTTCAATGTTCTACTCCCCAGAGGCCATTATTTTATTTTAATTGTTTTCTTTTGGTATTTACCTCCATATTGCTAAAGCTTACAATGCTACTGCTTGATTTCCTAGTCTTCAATATTAACTATTGATTTCTCTGCTGTGGAAAACAAGGATTTAATCCCTTTTTAGCACCTTCCTTCACTCACATGCCTGACACACGGACTCACACACACACACACACACACACACACACACACAATCCCTGAGCCCCATCCTCGGGATAAAAACACATTTTTATTTAAACTACTAATCAGTCTTCACATCATTATAACTTTAGAATGCTCTTCACAATAGAACCACTTACTACACTACAACTGCTTTTCCTGTCTTGAACAGCTCTTTGTTTTCCTTGGACTTCATTACTGCCTCCTTTTTTGTTAATTGAGATCTTTAAGACACATTTATCACGCTTCATTCACACACTGTCTAAACCTCATCTCCGTGTTTCTGCACATCAGTCTCACCTTCCTGGAGACTCTCAGAAACTCAGCCAGCTGACTACTCCCGCAGGGTACATGGTTCTCCCCCGGGAGCTCCTTCACCACTGACCTGGGGGCTCCTTTGAGAGCAGAGAGGCGGGCCTGGCACAGGGGGGCACACATCAGCATCTGCAGAGCTGAAGGCAAGGGCACCCATTCTTCATGCCCAGGGAGCCAGGTACGGCCTCTGCTAAGGGCCTGGCAGACACCTGGTCCAGCTGCAGGCACCCACTCCATGTCTGGGCCCTGCTCCCACTTCCAGGGAGCTGGCTGCTCAAAACCCTGCGTTCCGGGCTTTCTGGACCTTGGGTAGAGCACCACAGCTTCCTGACCAAGGCACCAGGGACACACCGTGAAAGCCTGATGCTTCTGAAACACAATTCTCCTTTTTTCCTACCTGTGTGTTCAGAGGCTGCGGGGTGGGATTCTGGATGGGAATTCTGGCATGCCAGAGCTTGAGGTCTGTCTTCTGCCTCTCGGTATGGCCTTGGGAAGTGGGCACTGCCAGGGCCCCGCCCCTGGCCCACTCCTCTCCTCGATCAGGGTCACCCCCCGTGAGGCCTCTGTGCTGGGTCTTTCACACCCTCAGCCCTCCTCAGTCACCGGGGTGGGCTCCCCGGGCAGGACACGGCCTCAGGGCCAGCACATCATCCAGGACCATGCACCCATGGCCAGCAGCATGCTATCCCCAGCGGAGCCTGTGGCCCATCTCCACATCTGCCGTGGCCTCGTGCAAACACGACCACCTTCCCCCTTCCCTGCCCACTCCTGCACGCCCTCCTGGCCCCACTAAACGTGGCCTCCTCAGAGCAGTCTGGTCTCCACTCCCATCTCCAAGAGGCCTGCGGGTGGCACTGGGCACTGGACGCATTCACACCCACTCTTTCAATCTTGTAGCCACACAGAGTGTGCCTGTTCCTGGGCTCTGCAAGCTCCACCAGGCACAGAGAGAGGGTGTCAGGTCACGCGTAGGCAGGGGTCACGTGCAGCGTGGGTCACGTGCAGGGGTCACGTGCAGCGTGGGTCACGTGCAGGGGTCACGTGCAGCGTGGGTCACGTGCAGGGGTCACGTGCAGCGTGGGTCACGTGCAGGGGTCACGTGCAGCGTGCGTCACGTGCAGGGGTCACGTGCAGCGTGCGTCGCGTGCAGGGGTCACGTGCAGCGTGTCTGCGTCCCGTGCAGGCTGAGTGTCGTGTGCGTGCACCTGTGCTCACTGGAGTGTGCAAGCTCCAGAGGGCAGAGTGTGAGCGTTACGGGTGGCCTGTGGCCTCTGGCCTGTGTCTCTGCATCCGTGGCACCCGCAGCAGGCCCAGCACACGGAGCACAACACGCACGTCCTGTGGCCACACGGATGGCTTCACGGCACCTTGGTGCCTGGGACGCTGGACCACACCCCCGCTGGTAATAGCCGGCCCTGCTCTCGGGAGGCGGTACTTGTGGCCTGGGCTCCGTACCTGCCAGGTGAGAGTGGGGCCTGGGCTGCGGCAGCCAGTGTGGGCCCTTCTGTAGCTGCGCAGGGAAGTCCTCTGATCTTTGGTGGGAAATGGAGAGCAGCAACCCAGAGCTTCTTCCTGCAGCCAGCAAGCCTCCTGGGCGCACCTTATGGGCACACCAGCCTCTGAGACATGCATTCTCATCTGAAACCTGGCTTCTCAAGGGAGGTGGTGCCCAAGGCGAGGGGCAGGTACTGGTGATCCAGGAAAGGGCATCAGCTGGAAAACATGATCCCGGACTGGACACTCAGGGGTGGGTGGAACTCAAGACGAGCACCCTGCTGAGGAGGGGTCGTCGCAGCCCCCGGGGAGCTGGACTCATGTCCCGGGTGGCTGGGCTCAGCCTGCCTCCCACCCAAACCCCGGCAGGCCACCGTCTCACCAGGGCCCTGCCCCTCCCATGTGGGTGCAGCGACCACTGCTGCATCCCCCTCACTCCACAGTTTCCAAACCAGGAAGGAGAAAAGCAGCCCCTCCCTCCCAACAAGCCCATGAGACCCCCGCAGGCTCTGGCCTCTGTCGAGGGGCCACTGACAGCCCGGTGCCCCAGCCAGTGGCCCTCCTGCCCTCTGGCCAGCATGCCGGCCACTCTGGGAACATCCACCCATCCTCCCAATTTGCCCTGGCCTGGGCGGGGCAGGACCCTGAGCACTCAGGCCAGGCTCTGAAGCGGCCTGTTGGTCGGGGTTCAAGTCCAGGTGAGGCAGAGACGTCCCCACTGGCCTCCTCCATCCACTCAGGGCACCCGTGGGTCAGTGAGGGAGCCGGGAGGCTCCTGGAGGCCTTCCTGGAGGACCTGAGGGGCAGACACAGCCCCACACACATGGTTCCCGTGTCTCAGCAGCATCACCAACACCGTGGCACAGCCTCAAGAACAGAGCACAGGGTGGGCCTGCACCAGCCCCCCAGAGCCCCCAGCGCCGCCCCCTTCTCTCTACCCCCGCCCCGGTCTGGCTCAGGGACCTCCCCTGCCTGGCGGCGTCCTGTCCCGGGCTCCAGATGGACACGGCTGCTGGCTCTCGGGGCAGCTGGACACACCGCCGGCCAGGTGCCTTGTTGTAAGTCCCAGGTCTTCCCAGGCACGGTCTCACCCAACGGCCATGCAGAAGGCGCCACATAACACCTCCTGTCTGTCCCGGGCGGCCCCCACCCTCCCACCTTCCGGCCTCATGGTGACCCGGACGCACCCAAGCTTCAGGGCCTCCACAGGGGAGCTCCACCGGGGACCACAGCATCGCAGACTCGCGCGCGCAGTCACAGGAGGCTCTCCGACCCCCGTGTCACCCCCTGTGTGCAAAGGGGCACTCAGAGGCCGGGCAGGGCTCAGCCCCGCCACAAGCCCGCGGCCAGGACACACGCAGCTCCAGCTCCGCGGGACACCACCTGGAGGCAAACCAACCCGGTGGCAACTGTCCTCCCCGCCGGCTAGCCCAACGCGGCTCATGCACTAGAGGGAAATAAAAAAGTCGAGCCTAAATGCATAAAAAATTATGATGGAAGCCCTAAATAAGGCCGGGCCCGCACGCTTATTGAGTCAAAAATCAATCAATCAATAAGGAGTGGATTAGGAGCACCTTATAAGCCCCAAAGAAATGATTTGCCCAAACACTGGGATTTAACAGTAGAGGACCAGATTCCAACACTTTTAGGAAGTAAATAATGAAAAATCAATTTAAAGAAAAAACAGATCAAGAACCCTGGACTCTGACACGTGGACACATTTACTGCCGAGTGCCGTCTCTCGGCTGACCCGAAAACTTCGGAAGGTGTTTATTTACTTCCAGCACCTTCCAGAGATCAATATTTTTAATTTGGACCCAAGTTATTATTTTTCACATCACAGCAGCGGGGAGCAGAGTAAAGTGGCTCATATTTTAGTGCTAAAAAGATCGATATGACAGTTTCACCTTCCCTCAGCCCTGCCGCTGCTGGGCGGCACATCACCGCGTCCCGCGGGGCTGCCCGGCCGCAGGGGGAGCGGCCGCCCCCGCCCCCGAGGCCGGCAGCCGTGATTTAGCTGAGCGCCGAGGGCCCTGCGCCCTCGGAAAACCAATCTTGCTTCCCTCACTTTATCAGGCCTGTCTGGACCTGCGGGCGGGGCAAGAGGCGGGGCCGAAGGGGCTAACGCAGGCCGTCCTGCATCCGAGAGGCCGGTGCCTTTCTGCCCTTCCTCGGACCAAAGAGCTGCAGCCAATGCCATCAATTTGCGTAAATCTCCCCCAAAGTCTTATCCAGGAGAGCAGACAGGAAGAGGCTGCGGAGCAGGGTGAACCCTTGGAAGGAGCGGGCATCAGGCCAGGGGGTGGGGGGCAGGGAGGAAAAGAGCCGGTGCCACCCCACCCCCTCCAGCAGGCGCCCTCCAGGTGCCCTGGGCTGGAGGACAGGCCCAGACCCTACTGGAGGAGACCACGGGGCTAGTGCGGACCCTTGAGGCCTGTGCGCCCCCAGTGAGGAGCAGAAGAAGCCCCCCAACACGGCGCTGAGGGGAGAGGAAGGAGCCGGTTTGTTGGTGACCTGCTGCCCAGGCACCCTGGGCCCAGGAGCCACCAGAGTAGACACCAGCCACCAGTGGGAGCACGGCAGGCCCCCCAGGGCAGGAAGGGACCCCTCGGTGTGAACAGACCCCCAACCCCGGACACCAGGGCCTGACCTGGGCCTCCTGGTCTGACCACGAGGAAGAAACACAGTCAGGCCGTCGGGGGCTGCTCGCCCAGTGACCGGGGGCCGGCGGGTTGCACAGCACAGCGTCAGCGGGGAGGGAGGGGGCTTCCTGGGGGGACCTGAGACAGCCCTTCTCCAATGTCCCCCTGCCAACAGGGCCCAGTCCCAGGAGACCCCCAGAACTGCGAGTCCATGTCTCTGGGACTGGGCCTGGCCACACTCTCGCCCACCCACGAAGCCCAGGAGCTTCTTTCCAGGGTCCAGGCCGGTGGGGATGATGGAAGCTGGTGGGGGGAGCGGGGGGCCAGCCAGGCTGTGGGCAGCACTGCCTCCATCTTCCAGGTGCAGCCGCGCAGCCCAGGGACTCGGGAGGCAGGGGCCAGCACGCTGACCCATCGGTCCACATGGAACCCACTTCCAGAGATTTGAGGGGAAGTCAGAACCTCCGTGCTCTAGGGCAATGCTGTGTTCGTCAAAGCTGGGCGCAGAGCCCTCGGGAGCCTGGCCTCGGCGCCTGCACTGGGTGGGGCTGCCACAGGCCAGGAGGGTCAGCCCTGCCCGCCCCGTCTCCTGCATCTGCCAACGCCCTGCAGGCGCAGCTGAGGACCCGCCAGGCATGTGGCCACAGGCTTCACCCCACGCCTCGCAGCCCCCACCAGGCTTGTCCCCAGCAGGTGGTGCCAGGGCCCGGGAGCTGCCCCAGGAGGGGCTCTGGGAGCAGGGAGCTGGTGGGCAGGGCCTCAGGGCCCCCCAGTCACAGTGCAAGGGGCTCCCGGGGTTCCCTGACGGCGTACCTGGTGTGGAGGGGACAGAGCCAGCGTCTGAGCCTCATGGGGGATGAAAACTGGGCCATCCTGGCTCTTCTGGACAAACACAAAACCACCAGGGTGTCGGGTGTGGAAGTTGGCCAGGAAACCCAGGGCGCTTTCCACTGCACCACGGACAACACTGGGGCGAAGCCGTCCAGCATGGGGTCAGTTGCACAGCCCCCTCCCCGCCCAGAGCAGCGCCCTCTCCAGACCCCTGGGCACAGAGACGCCCACGTCCGCTCAGGGAGACCGGGGCGGGGATCAGGGCCAGGGAGGGCAGGCACCTGGGGGGCAGCCCCTTCCTTGTGGGGTCTTACTCCATTGCCCATGGCTTCCATCTCATACCAGCCCCCACCTCCCGAACTATGCATGAGCCTTCCATCTCCCCGACTCCAAAGGGGAGGCCCCAGGCTCAGACCCCCAGCACCGGGGAAACCCACCCAACCAGCAGTCTTCCAGGAGCGCAAGGCCGCCCACTGAGATCCGGGCCCCGCCCACCCTCTCAGACAGTCTGCCGAGCAGCTGGTAGGTGCTGAAGCAGGCCCAGGCCCGGGCCGCTCAGGGACAGACCTGCTGCTCCCAGACTCTAGATCCAAGGGGCAGACGCAGAGGGCAGAAGGCCAACACAGCCCAGCAAGGTGTCCGCAGCCCGAGGCGGGGGTCCAGGGGTCCAGGGGCCAGGGGGCTGGGCCAGCCTGTGAGCTCCAGCCAGCCCGTCCAGCTCACGCATGGCTGCGTCCACCCAGGGGCCGGGCTGTCAGCCTGTGAGGACAGTCAGCGAGTTCTCAGGAGCAGGACGGGCGGGTGGGAGGCTGGGGCACCTCAGAAGGAGCAGACCTCCCAAAAGAGAACAGGCAGGCGGGGCCTGGCCAGTGGGCAGGTCAGAGGGATCGGAGCCACCCAGGACGGCCAGTGGGGGACGCTCTGTCTCCTCAGGCCCGAGTGGACCACATGAGCCACCTGCTTCAGTGAGCGGCCACTCAGGATGGTCTTTGGGAGCAGACAGAATTTAGCGTTATCATTTTAAGTCTAAAATCCGCGCTTCCAGCAGCTCCAGCTGGAATGAGAAGTGCTGCTCTGCTGCCACCTCCTGGTAAAGACCAGGACCTGCAGTCCCCTGCTGAGAGGCTGCACCCCCCAACCAGAGCCCGCCCCTTACTGTTGCTGCGGGCTCTGGGGCCCCTACCTCGTGCTCATCACCAGGGGCAGCTGCAGGTTCACCCCCTTTCTGGGAACAGGCTACTATTTTCTGATCCCTATTAATACCTGTGACAGCATTTATGTACAAGATAAATTCATTTCAATTTCCTTTTTCAATTAATGGCCTATTATTTGAACCACACTCAGCTAAAAATATTACTCCAACGCAATTAATCTTGTAAAAATTAAATTTCCCTCCCTCTGACAGGCAGAGGCCAGCAGGCTGGGGCGAGGGGGTGGCCACATGGCTGCCCAGCCGTGCCCAGAACCGCAGGGGCACAGAGGCCCCTCCACCAGGACGGCAGAGGGCCGGGCAAAGGTGGCTCCACGCACGACTGTGAGGGGGTGGTGGACGGCACCCAGGGCCAGGGCCCGGCAGGCCTTCATCTCAGACCGTTCCTGCCAAATGCACGCCTCCCCCGAGGCCGCACGTCCAGAGGGAGGTCCGGACCGGGGTGTGGAGCCCTGCGGGCATTCCCGCCCGGGGGAGACACAGCCACGCAGGACCACGGCTGCTGATGGCGGCGCTGGGAGGGAGCAGGCCACAGCCCGTGGGGTGAAGCAGGCAGGGAGCAGGGCCCCCACACGCCTCGGGCAGGTCCGGCCTCCGGCCTCGCCTCCAGACCCTGTCCGGTCCCGGGGACCCCGGGACACAGCCTCGGGGACCTCAGACCCGGGCTGTCCCATGTCCGGGCTGGCGTCCGGTGTGGGGTCAGTCTTGCCCAAGGAGGCGCCACCTCGAGTGCCTTCCCGGGCTGAAACCAAGCAGGATGGCCCTGTCATGATCGCGCCATCAGTGTACTGGACAAGAGAGGGAAAGGCGGGCGTGGGAGGCCGAGGCTCCGACGGTCCCGGAAGAACAGGAGGGGCGTGGCCTCGACACCTCAACGCCCAACCGGAAGGCAGGGTCTTCTGGGCGCGTCATCTGTAGCGGCTGCAGATTATTTAGCCAGGTGGCTCGTCCACATTGTGAAAATGTCTAATTCTGGGTACTTAAAATTACTTCCAGTTTTCACTGGCAAATAATTTTTCATGATCTTCCTTACATACAACCGTCTGCACGACGGTCACTCCTCCAGGGAAGATGCTGAGTGGTGGGAATGCTCTGATGCAGGTTTCTGCTTTCCGTTGCAAATTGAGAAACCCCTTTTTGAGATAAACCTCCAGGGATGAGGCAAGACCACAGTGGAGCTCTCTTAGCCCCCAGGCGCCTCCACCGTGAACCATTCCTCACCCCACCAAGCATCTGGCTGCAGGAGTGCAGTTATTGCATCAGCACGGCACGGCAGGTGACTCCAAGCAGACCACAGAGAATTCGACAACTGAGCATTTCAAAAAGCTACAGAAAACTTCCACAGGGCTGTGTGAGAGAGACAGGTAGACAGACAGCGGGCACTCCCTCCCTGCTGAGGCCACGGCGTCTGTGCCCGAGAAACAAGGCCCCGTCCCCTGACGAGCTGACTGATACCCCTCTCCACCAGATGCAGACCCCGGAAGCAGAAACAGCCACCCAGAGCTGCCCAGCTCTGCTGCCCCGAGACGCCCACCTGTTTCCGCACCCAGCACATCCCTGGCCGTCACGCCAGCGGGGGCTGGTGTCTGTGGTGCCCCCACCGTCACGTGGAACCCACGCACGGCCCGCCCCGTGCCGAGGCGGAGCACGCTCACCGTGAAGTGCTCCTGCGACTTGTAGTTCTCATCCAGGTAGACCCGAGCCCGGTTGTACTCCTTCATCGCGTCGCTGGAGAGCAGCTCCCTGGAAGGAAGAGGGACGTCTTCACACACGTCACGCAGGCGCTCCCTGTCCCACAGGAGCGCTTATGGGGGCAGGAACGGCCGCCTGGAAACCACGGGGAATGGGGAAGGAAGCGGGAGGGGGAGGCCCATCTCTAAGACGTGCCTGGAGTGCAGCCGCCACGCACCCCTGGGGTCTGCGATGGCTCTGGACAGATGGGGGTGCCTGACCCCCCGAGGGCTGCACCCCAACACTGCCCGGCAAGGGAAGGCGACACGGCTGCCGTGTGACCCACTGGCCCTCCACCCGGGGGTGGGGAGAAGGGGGTTCCAGATCTGAGAAGTGAAGAGGCAGGAAGGAGTGGGGAGGAGGGCCGAGAGGACCAGCCTTGAGGGGGTCAGACTAGTGCCCGAGCCCCGGCCGCCTGCCAGACAAGCCCCAGCGTGCCTGCGGGCACAGGCGGGATGCAGGCATGACAGCCTGCAAGATCAGCATGCCGAGAAGCGGCAAACGGGACCCATGCTCCACAAGAAAGTCAACAGAAACGGACCCTGAAAGGACAAAAGTGATGCAATTCACCGAAAGGAAATTTGAAAGAGCTACTATAAATATCACCGAAGATTTATAGGAAAACGTGCAGAGAGGTAAGGAAAACATGGACATAAATGGTACTTCTAGAGCCCCAACTGCAGCACCAGAAGTAAATTCACTGAATGGACATAAGACCAGATGGAGATGTAAAAAAAGAGAGTGTAGATTAGTGACTATAAGACAGGACTATCCAAACTGAAACAAAGAAGAAAAATATGAACTGAAAAAATCTGAAACAGCTGTAGAGACAGCGTGACAGTCTAACATCAGAAGTGGGAGTCTGAGAACAAAGAGAAAGGAAGGAACAACCCACAGGCTTTCCTGAAATTTCAGTAAAACTATGAACCTACGGGTTGGAAAAGCTCAAAGGACTGCAAGCAAAAGAAACACAAAGAAAATCAAACTAAAGCAAAACAATCGAGTTGCTACACACCAGCTAGAAAGACAAACTTGGTGTTGGGGGAAAAGATGCACTATCCACAGAAGATGAAGACCAGAACAACGGCCCATTCTGCTCAGGGACAAGGCCGCACAGAGGACAAGGGAGTAGCACCCTTACAGCACTGAAGGGGAAAGCGGACAGGCCAGAATTCTGTTTCCAACAAAACGCCTTTCAAAAACGAAGACAAAGACTTTCTTCAGACAAACAAAAGCTGAGATAATTGATGAGCAGCAACTTGGGCTGAGATACATGTTAACGTTCTCAGGTCGAAGGAAGATGGTGCGGAGAGAAAGCTGACCGTGCAGACAAGGCCGTGCCCCGGGAGCGACAGGTGGCCACACAGGGGACACGTTCCTGCCCTTTTTAACCTTTGAAAAACATAGCTGACTGGGTCAGAGCAAAAACAGCCACACGCGTGTTACGCACAACTTGGGCAGGAATGACGCGTCTCTGACGCCAGCAGGAGGATAGCAGGGGACCGGGAGCGTGTGGCGCGTGAGCGTGGAGGCGAGGCCCTGCAGCCGCGTCTGCCTGTCTCTGAATGCCCGGCTTCCCCAGTGTTCTCTTCTCGTGGACCTATTAGAGTTCTTTAGATAGCTAAACGCTAACAATTTTTGTCAGTCAAGTACACTGCAGGTATCTTTTCCCAAGTGTGGCTGAACTCTGACTTTGTTTACAGCGCCTTTTGATGACGACTTTCACGTCACCATGGCCCAGCGTGCCTGTCTTTCCTCTGCTGGACCTGCACACCTTCTGAAGAAGCCTCTGCCCTGATGCTCTCCTGCATTTCACCCTCGGACCATCGGACCACCCTGAGGCCTCTCGACCTCGCTCTGGGTCAACTGGAACTCGGCCAAGGCGGGGTGGGGGGACCAGGGCAGGGCGGGGACCCAGGCTCACGGCTTCCTGGCCCAGGACCCCGCGGTGCGCTCCCGAGCCACCTGCCACTGGCCGTAGCCGGGGGCGACGTGCGGGCTCCTGCACAGCCCACGGGGGGCCGCCCTGCCCCCACACACGGGGGGCCTCACTGTGCTGCGGAATCACTGTGGCGAGCCCTGACCCTTGCTCCTCTACGGTGACTCTAGTACTAGTTTCAGCGCTAAGAAGACATTTTGGTTGAAATTGCTTTAAGTTATAGGTTATTTGGGGAAAACGTGGTAGTTTTTAAAAATCTGTTTTTTAACAAATGACCCCACAGTGTGACAGCTGAAAACATGAGTGACTTATGAGCATCCACAGGGGAACTGAGGCCAGTGACAGCTGTGGGACTCGGCCTCGGGGTGGGCCCCAGGCTGGACGCCCCCCGGCCCGGTGCCCACCCCCCACAGCTGCCTCAGAAGCACCACCGCCCCCTCCACCAGCGGGAGCTGTCACGGTGCCTGGAGTCCAGGTCGGGGGCGGCGCCCACCCTGGGGGACACAGAGCAGAGAGGCGCCTGCCGTCGGGCCCGCTCCTGCCCACCCCCGCGTCCGGCTCCCAGGTCCGCGTCCCTGTCCCCGGGCGGCTCTGGGCGGCTCTGGGTAGGGCTGACTCCCACAGAGCCACAGGGCGCGCCTCCCATGGACGATGGCGCTCTGTGCCCATCCCACTGCGGCCAACAAGCTGTGAGCTTCTGAGTGGACACCCAGTCCATCTGTCCATCGGTCCGTCCATCTGTTTGCTCTTAGCAGCAGCAGGTGGCTCACAGCCATCAGGCCACATGACGGAATCTCGGCCTGGACCTGGGACTGACGTTTCTGAGCCCACAGGTGCCATGGCCTTTAACCCTGGGGCACAGCCGTCCCACTGCTCCCCCACCCCCAGCCCCGGGCCTGGCCCTCAGGTGGGGCTGTGCCCCTCGCCCCCAGCCACACCCACCTCGCCCCGGGAGGAGGCGGAGGCCAGGCAGCTGCCGCAGACTTACTTGACAAACTTGTCCACGTGCGCCATGGACGCTCCGTAGTTCTTCCCTCCGAGCTCCTGGCAGTGCAGGGCCAGGAAGTGCGGCCTGTGGGCGTGCGCGACCTGTGGAGGAGAGGCAGGCGTCAGGGCGGCCCACGCCCGGGCCCCGTGCTGAGGCTCAGGGAGCTCCTGGTCTCTCAGGAACGCTGGTGTCCCCGCCATGGCGGGAGGTCCTGTGTCGGCCACAGAGCAGCGGGCAGGGCCCAGAGGACAGCCGTCCTGACACTGCTGTGGCCCCGCGGGGGTGCGGGTGCACGCGTGTCGTATGTGTGTGTCGGGGCTGTGCACACGTGTGTGCATGTTTCCCACCATCTAGGAGGCAGCAGGGCTTTCCTGGTGGCTCAGACAGTGAAGAACCTGCCTGCAATGCGGGAGACCTGGGTCCAATCCCTGGGTCGGGAGGATCCCCTGGAGAAGCGAATGGCGACCCACATCCCACAGACACAGGAGCCTGGCGGGCCTCAGTCCACGGGGCCACAGACAGTCAGACTCAACTGAGCGACTAACACAGCACCGGAGAAGCAGAGCTGGCCGCGAGGGCGGGCGCTGCCTCACGCCCACTCGCACTTGAACCCCAGCCCACCCCCTGGCGAGGTGGACACGCTGCAGCGGTCAGCGGAACTGGGAGCAGCCACGCAGTGGCAGGCAGCAGAGCCGGCGGGCCCACTGCCCCGGGCTTGGCTCAGCCCAGCCCCCGGGGCCGGGCCTGCAGCATCTCCCTGGTCACCAGGGTCCACTCCGGGCGCCAACCAGACTGGCCCCAAGGCAGCGCCCAGCCGCGCCTCCCGCCTGTCATTCAACCTCAACCACGGAGCTCTCCTCGGAGCTGCAGCCTTGCAGCCTGGAGGCTCTGCCAGGAGTACAAGAGGGCCGTCCTGAGGGGGGAGCCGTCCTTAAGGGGGAGCCGTCCTGAGGTGGGGGGAGCCGTCCTGAGGGGGAGCCGTCCTGAGGTGGGGAGTCGTCCTGAGGGGGAGCCGTCCTGAGGCGGGGGGAGCCGTCCTGAGGGGGGGAGAGCCGTCCTGAGTGGGGGAGCCGTCCTGAGGTGGGGAGTCGTCCTGAGGGGGAGCCGTCCTGAGGTGGGGGGAGCCGTCCTGAGGGGGAGCCGTCCTGAGGTGGGGAGTCGTCCTGAGGGGGAGCCGTCCTGAGGCGGGGAGAGCCGTCCTGAGTGGGGGAGCCGTCCTGAGGTGGGGAGTCGTCCTGAGGGGGAGCCGTCCTGAGGTGGGGGGAGCCGTCCTGAGGGGGAGCCGTCCTGAGGTGGGGAGTCGTCCTGAGGGGGAGCCGTCCTGAGGGGGGGAGAGCCGTCCTGAGTGGGGGAGCCGTCCTGAGGTGGGGAGCTGTCCTGAGGGGGAGCCGTCCTGAGGTGGGGAGTCGTCCTGAGGGGGAGTCGTCCTGAGGGGGAGCCGTCCTGAGGGGGGGAGAGCCGTCCTGAGTGGGGGAGCCGTCCTGAGTGGGGGAGCCGTCCTGAGTGGGGGAGCCGTCCTGAGGGGGAGCCGTCCTGAGGGAGGGCCAGTCTGAGGGGGAGAGCCGTCCTGAGGGAGGGCCATTCTGAGGGGGAGCCGTCCTGAGGGAGAGCTGTCCTGAGGGGGGGAGAGCCGTCCTGAGTGGGGGAGCCATCCTGAGGGAGGGCCATCCTGAGGGGGAGCCATCCTGAGGGAGGGCCATCCTGAGGGGGAGCCGTCCTGAGGGAGAGCCGTCCTGAGGGGGAGCCGTCCTGAGGGACAGCCGTCCTGAGTCGGGGAGCCAGCCTGAGGGGGAGAGCCTTCCTGAGGGGGAGCTGTCCTGAGAGGGAGCCGTCCAGCGGCGCAGCCGCCCTGCAGCCCTCCCCGCACAGAGTCCTGACTCGGGCAACGGCCCAGACCCGCCTCTCCCCTGGGACCTGAAACGGGCTGGGCGTCGGGAGCGACCCTCGGGTCACCGGGGCAGGTGTGGACCCACACGGGCTCACGGGGGGACCCGGAGGTCGTGGCCCCACCCCCTGGGGCGCCCACAGCTGGGGAGTGGGCAGCAGTGCCAGGACGTCCACGAGGCAGCAGCCAGGGCAGGGTGGCCGGGACAGACAGCGCGGCCGGCGCTGGGGAAGCAGCAGGGCCCCGGCCATCCACGCCCGCGCCCCGCCCGTCCTCCGCTCTGCTCTACCCTTGGTGCAGCGCCCACCGAGCCCCGGAGCCACCCTGGCTTCCCCCGCCCACCATCCCAGAGGCAGGCCTCCCACAGCAGGCGACCCACCCCAGGGCCACAGTGTTGCTTCCCACACCGCCTGCACCCAGCCTCGGCCACCACGTCCTGCCCAGAGGTCAGCAAGCCGTGGGCAGATGGGCTGCGGTCAACGGGCTGAGACACGGCTCCTCTGGGCACAGGGCAGTGAGGTAGGTCCCCGACAGGAAGGGGCTGCACCTGGGGCTCAACCAGCTGACCAGAGAGCCGGCCAGGGGGAAGGGATGTGGGGCCAGGCCCTGGAGCGGAGCGCAGAGTGCCAGGCAGGGGCAGAAGGAAGCCTCGCTCGGCAGCAGCTGCCCCCTGACCTGAGATGGTGGGTGGCACGTCCAGCTTCAGGGAGTGTGCCCAGACCCGGGCGTGCCCTCAGGGAAGGGCATGCGGTGACACCCGGCTCGCACCTGCGTTCCGTCTGAGCAGGGTACAGGATGTTCACCCGGGCGCTTTCACTGCCTCCTCAACACAGGCCTGCCTGGACCCCCCACACCTGGACTCCAGCCTCAGGGCTCAAGGAAACAGGCAGCACGCCTCCCAGTGGGCGCCTCACCCAACACCCCACAGCCGGGCAGGGACCCAGGCACTCGGGCAGCAGACCACCTCCACAACCAGGGCAGGCTGCGGGCTGGCTTCTGGGCCCGGGGCCGGGCCCACAAAGGGCACGAGGGACCCCCGTCAGAAGAGGCCCGGGGCAGCCTGGGTCAGGTCACCAGACGGCCTGGCCTCAGGCCCAGGAACGAGTGACGAGACAGCATAGTCACGTGGAGGCCACCAAAAGCTGCGTGGTGTGCACGGCTGTCCCCGCCGCGGCTGCCACCTGGGACAGCACACAAGGCAGACCTTCACGAGGGGCCCAGGGTCCCCCCGAGCGGCTCCCCCTGGTCGCCGGGAGCTGCACAGACGGGGAGGGCATGGACACGCACAGGTCATCCCAAGGAAGCTGGCCGCTCATGACCCCACTCAGGGCTGCGTCCTCTGGGCCCAGTCCCCCTTGCCCTGCAGCTCAGGCCCAGCTCCAGTCCGGGGGCGGGAAGGGCAGAAGGGACCCCAGAGACGGGCAGGGCTCTCACGTGGGCTCCTGCAGGTCACACTGCCACGAGGTGCACAGAGGCTATGGGTCACCAGAGTCTGGCAACAACCACACCCAAGTCCCCAGGGAGGGCCAAGCGACGCTTTCCAGGACGCCCCGCGGCGACTCAGGGAGCCCAGGACGTGACCCCTCAAGCAGCCGCCTCGGGCCGGGCGCGTCCCTCTGGGCGGGGATTTGCTGCCCGCCTTCATGCCTGCACGCGTCTCCCTCACGAGACCACTCACTCTGTCGTGGTCTGAACTGAAGTGGCCTTTTAAGGCACAGAATTCACTGTTCACATGACATCAAACTCCTCAAACACTTGACTCTGATCCCACAAATCTCGAAAAAATGAAGGATCCAAAAATAGCCCACCTGCGCCCCTCCACACGTCGGGGAGCCCCCAGTGGCCCGCATGCCCGGCACACCCGCCTCAGGGTCCAGTGGGGAGACCCCTCCACACAGAGGAGGGGAGAGGGTGCTTCAAAAGCCACGATGAGGCGCCGGATGAGCTCACGCGGGAGTGGACAGGAGGAGACAGAGGCACGTCTCGCCTGAGAACGAAGGTGCTGAAGTGACAGGTCCTCACCACCACGCGTTCGGGGAGGGAAGAGACAGACGCCTGCGAGAGGGGCCCCGCGCGTCGGGAGAGCAGCCGCCACGCCCGTCTCCGCAGATTGCAGACCACACACCCTCCACGCCAGAGGCCACATGGGGTCCACAGAGGCTCTCCCTGGGCAGGCTGGGGACGAATGCACAGCTAGGAACGGGGCTCGGGGGAGAGAGCAGGTTCAGAGGAGCCTGGCCCCACAAGGAGCATCGGGGTGGGGGGGTGTCAGGGGGGTTTGGGGGGCCCTGCAGGAAGTGGGAGAGGAGCCTGATGCCACATCAGAGTTTAACCAGCACTCCTGGTCCACCCAGGACAGGCTACACACACTCACACACACACACACACACACTCACACACTCACACACACACTTAGATCCATGAGTTCATGACGACACTAACCTCCCCTCACATGTCAGTCAGAGTGGAGTCAGGACACCCCTCTGAAAACCAGTGGATGAAGAGAATGAAGCCCTCCTTCCCTCCTGCGTCTCTGGGGAAACGGGAGGGCAAGCCCCGCTCAGGGAAACGTCAAGCCAAGAAATGGAGGGGAGCCCCCGGGACTAGACTCTGCGCGGCCACATGGGAACCCAGAGCTTCCGGCTGAGAAGCGGGTACAGAGAGGCCCCCACGCGAAAACCCAAACCAACTTTCAATCCAAACGGAATCGAAGCAGCTCGGAGAAACAGAGCAGAAAAGGTGAGGGGCGGGGGGAGGGGTGTAGGTCGCTGGGCTCACAGCTTCTGGATCTAACGGCAGCCTGGTGACCAGTCCACACGGCGCAGTCACACTCCAACCCTGGGCAGGGAAGGCCCGAGGCGGCTGCAGATGGCAGGAAACACTCAGCCTAGCAGGGTCCACGGGCCTGGCTGCAGGGCGCCAGGAGGCCCGGCTTCTGCAGAGCAGGGCCACAAGGAGGACGGGCCAGCTGCAGTGGGAATGTGAGCTGGGGAGCAGGGGGCAGTCGGGCGCTCTGAGACGCAGAGGAGGCACCCCCTCTCCCACAGCAGGCGGTACAGCTTTGCCTGACGGACAGAAGAGGGTGCTGTGAGGCCAGGAACACGACCTGCACAGAGGCCGCTGGGGGCGGGCAGAGGGAGGGCACGTCCCTGCAGGGCTGCGGCCCGAGAGGCAAGAGCACCCCCAGGAAGAGGCCCGCCCTCGACAGAGGCACAGAGCAACCCAGAGCTGCGAGCCCCATGCAGACAGAGCTGAACATCCAAACAGGCGCCGAGGGGAGAAGAAACCCGAAAGAGAGACGGGAACAACCACAGGACAGAAATGGGGAAAAGGACAAAATCGTCCCAGAAGAGAAGAGCACGTTTCAGAGCGCCCGAGGGAGGATCAACTTCGAGGAAAGTTCAGCAAGGGCCGCACAGGCCACTAAAACCCAAGAAAGTGAAAAGAGCCTCAGGAAGAGGGCGGGGGCGGGGCGGGGGCCGGTGTGGCGAAGGCAGGCGGGGAGCCCTGCACCCCGGTCCCCAGGGGAGAGAGCGAGGCAGGGCCCGGAGCTCACATCTAAACTCACATCTAAACTTGGGGGCCCAGGGAAGCCTCCCAAGGCAGGGGAGCTGAACCACACTGAGGGGCGCCTGAGCACCAGAAGGAATCACCCCAGAGCAACGGACTCCCAGACACGCCTCAGCGAAAGACACAGTCCTCCAGGCCTCCAGGAAACAGCCACCGAGACCCACACCAGAGCCAGAGACCCACACCAGAACCAGAGACCCACACCAGAGCCAGAGACCCACACCAGAGCCAGAGACCCACACCAGAACCACCAACACTCACATCAGAACCAGAGACCCAAACCAGAACCGCCGACACCCACACCAGAACTAACGTCTAAGTGGAGCAGTGGCAGAACCACCTTTTATAAAAAGGACGCTCTGGCTCACATCCTCAATGCGAGTAAGTATAAGCCAAGAATCACACAACTCAGCCAACCGTCCTTCAAACGTTTTCACGAGTAAACTCAGGTGGGCTCTGTCCCCGTGAGCCCGTGTGGAGCTCCACTAGAGCAGGCTGGGCAGACGCTGACCGGGGGACCAGTGCAGACTCAGGCCCCACGGCCGGCAGCTTCGAGGCAACGCCGCTGGGCAGGTGTGGGGGCCATGCGAGGGGGTGAGGCCGCCCCGGGAGCCTGACCCCAGGCCAGGCGGCAGGTTGGACCGGCTAAGGTGGGGGGAAGGGACGGGGTGCTGACCCTTAATTTAAAGTAGCAACTACAACTCATAGTTTACAGCAACCATAAGCCGCCGGATGGAGCCCCCAGTGCAGGCGGAGGGACAGCACATGTTGCTCGGAGAGCTACACGGTCCAGCGCGTCCACGTGGCACATGAAGGAGCAGGATGTCAACCAGAGGCAGGGGACTCAAAATCCACAGCTGCCAGGAAAACAGGAACGTAAACGATTTCAAATGGAACGCGAAAGAAGAAGAGAAGTAATCCAAAAGAAAGCCGAAATGGGGAAATAAAGCAACAGCCCAGAAGGTGTACACGTAACACAGACAACACGGGGCAGGCCCCAAGCCCAGCGTGCCGACGGCCACACCGAACGCTGGTGGCCTGGGCCCACGCTGAGCGGCAGGGCTGCCCGGCCACCGTGGACAGTGGCGGCCACGCCAGACAGCGCAGAGCAGAGCGCCCGCCACGGAAGGCCCCGCGAGACGAGGCCCTGCTGGCGCCTGAGCCCCAGGGGCCGGGAGGCGCCTCAGGGAGCGGCGGGGGCTCCAGAGGACGACGGGCACAGGACGACCACAGACGGCTCGGGAGGCAGATGCACACGTGCACACGCCAGTGACGGGAACGCACACACGAGTGCACGCACACACACGCGTGTGGACAGTGCCCTGGCAGGGCCCAGGACACGGCCACGGGGAGCACCCTCTCCTGCGGCCCACTCGGCAGGAAAGGCCGTCGCAGGCCACAGAACAAACCACAGGCTGCTGCCTGGCCTTTCAGGGATCACAGTCGAAGATGGAGAAGCTCCATACGGTCAGCAAAGACAAGACCGGGAGCTCACTAGGGCTCAGATCATCATCTCCGCATTGCAAAATTCAGGCTTCAACTGAACAAAGTAGGGAAAACCACTAGGCCATCCAGGTGTGATCTAAATCAAACCCCATATGTCTATACGCTGGAGGAGACAGATAGATTCAAGGCATTAGATACGGTAGACACAGTACCTGGAGAACTATGGATGGGGTTCGTAATTTGTACAGGAGGTGGCAACTGAAACCATCCCCAAGAAAAAGAAATACATAAAAACAAAATGGTCGTCTGAGGGCGCTCTGCAAACAGCTGAGGAGAGAAGAGAAAGGAAAGGCAAAGGAGATGCACTCATACGCATTTGAACGCAGAGTTCCAGAGAACAGCAAGCAGAGATAAGGAAGTCTTCCTCAGTGATCAAAGCAAAGAAACAGAGGAAAACTACAGAATGGGAAACACCAGAGGTCGCTTCAAGAAAATTGGAGATACCAAGCGAACACTTCATGTAAGAACAGGCACAGTGAAGAATAGAAACAGGCAGGACCTAACAGGAGAAGAAGAGGTTGAGAAGAGGTGGCAAGAATACTCAGGAGAACCATACAAGGAACGTCTAATGACCTGGATGACCATAATAGTGCGGTCACTCACCTAGAGCCAGACATTCTGGAGTGTGAAGTTAAGTGGACCTTAGGAAGCATCACTACGAACAAAGCTAGTGGAGGCAACAGAATTCTAGCTCAGCTATTTAAAATCCTAAAAGATGATGCCGTGAAAGTGCTGCACTCAATATGTTAGCAAATTTGGAAAACTCAGCTGTGGCCACAGGCCTAGAAAAGGTCAATTTTCATTTCAATGCCAAAGAAAGGCAATGCCAAAGAATGTTCAAACCACTGTATAATTGCACTCATTTCACATGCTAGTAAGGTTACACTCCTTCAAGCTCGGCTTTAACAGTATGTGAACTGAGAACTTCCAGGTGTTCAAGCTGGGTTTCGAAGAGGCAGAGGACCAAGAGGTCAAATTGCCAACATTCACTGGATCATGGAGAAAGCAAGGCAATTCCAGAAAAACATCTACTTCTGCTTCACTGACTATGCTAAAGCCTTTGACTGTGTGTATCACAACAAACTGTGGAAAATTCTTAAAGAGATGGAGTACCAGACCACCTTACCTGTTTTCTGAGAAACGTGTATGCAGGTCAAGAAGCAATGATTAGAACCAGATATAGAACAACTGAGTAGTTTAAAATTGGGAAAGGAATACAACAAGGCTGTATATTGACACCCTGCTTATTTAACTTGTGCAGAGTACATCATGTGAAAGGCCAGGCTGGATGAAGCACAAACTGGAATCAAAATTGTCAGGAGAAATATCAACAACTTCAGATATGCAGATGATACCACTTTAATGGCAGAGAGTGAAGAAGAACTAAAGAACCTCTTGATGAAGGTGAAAGAGGAGATTTAAAAAAGCGGCTTGAAACTCAACACTCAAAAATCTAAGATCATGGCATCTGATCCCATCACTTCATGGTGAATAGAAGGGGAAAGTGGAAGCAGTGACAGATTTTGTTTTCTGGGCTCCAAAGTCACTGTGGATACTGACTGCAGCCATGAATTAAAAGACGCTTGCTCCTTGGAAGAAAAGCTATGACAAACCTAGACAGTGGAATAAAAAGCAGAGGTATCATTTTGCCAACAAACCATCTAGTCAAAGCTATGGTTTTCCCAGTGGTCATGTATGGATGTGAGAGCTGGACCATAAAGAAGGCTGAGCGCCAATGAATGGATGCTTTTGAGCTGTGGTGTTGGAGAAGACTCCTGAGAGTCCCTTGGACTGCAAGGAGATCCAACCAGTCCATCCTTAAGGAGATCAGTCCTGAATATTCATTGGAAGGACTGATGCCAAAGCTGAAACTCCATACTTTGGCTACCTGATGCGAAGACCTGACTCACTGGAAAAGACCCTGATGGCTGGGAAAGATTGAAGGTGGGAGGAGAAGGGGACGATAGAGGATGAGATGGTTGGATGGCATCACCGACTCAATGGACATGAGTTTGAGTCAACTCTGGGAGATAGTGGAGGACAGGGAGGCCTGGCGTGCTGCAGTCCATGGGGTCGCAAAGAGTCGGACCCGACTGAGCGACTGAACAGCAGCAAGCGCCGCTGGCCCAGGCTCCCTGAGCGCCCCCTTCCTCACGTGCCTGCCTTGCTCACTCACTGTGCTCAGGGCGGACGCAGAGTAAGCACCGGACAGCGTGCCAGTTCAACACCATGACAAGTGCCGCGGGGGCAAGACCAGCTGTCACCGGGGGGACCCCGGGACCCGGAGTGAGAGGGCCGGCCTGGAGCTCTCTGGGCCGCTGAGGTCAGAGCTGCAGGCCTCCCCCGCCTCCGGGAAGGAGCCTAGATGGAGAGCCCTTCGGGGAGGATGGCACGGCTGTCTTGAGGACGGACAGGAAAGTCCCTCCAAGATGTGGGCGGTGAGTTCAGGCCACGACTGGTGGGAAGGAGCTCAGAGAAGCAGGAGCTGGACGGGCAGGGGATTCCTGGCCCCGGGGGTCAGGGTCGGGGCCTCCGCAGCTTGGGCTCTAACTGGGCTCCTATCCTGCCCACATCTGCACACGCGCCGGGCCAACATCCTTTACCGAAAAAAGGAGCCTCTGCGAACTCTATCCTGCGAACTCTAGGGGAGAAACAGGCAGCTGATAGGAACACGCGGGTTCTTTCCTAGGAAGGCTCAGGAAAATATTTTGGAAAAGAGTGAATTAGAGATTTTGGCAAGGAAAAGCTGAGGGAATTAAAAATAAAAACAAAAACACACCACGCAGCCAAACAAAACCAGGCCCTGTCCTGACGCTGTGCAGGTGGTGAGGAGAGGGCGGCCCTGGTCTCCAGGACACGCAGAGCTGCCCGGCCCGCTAAAAATAGCAGCAGCCAGGCCTTGTTAGGCCTGCTCCAGAGAGAAGTATCTGAGTTACCTAAAAAGGAATTACACCCTACAGACAACCCAGCACAGGCCGGAGAGCCGAGATAAGGAGCGAAAAGGGACAAAGGAATTTCTCCGGAGGCAAGATTGCTATTTACCAGCTACGCCTGAGAACACCCTGCAGAGACATCTGTGACCCTCAGCCTGGGAGGCAGGGGTCCTCTGGATGCCCAGCCGCCCGCCCTCTGCCACAGGGCTGAGCCAGGACGGTGCGGGGGAGGCAGGGGCCTGCCCCCCGAGAAGGCCCAGACTCAGCTCCTGGCAGCCCCGACCGGACGCGCTCCCAGAGCCCAGGCCCCACAGCCGCTGCCGGCCGGCACCCAGGGCAGCATGAGGCTCCGCGAGCTCGCCAGCAGGCGGGGGGCCTGGCCGTCCAAGCAGCGAGGGTGGCTCCCGGGCCCCGTGTGGGCAGGAGGCCCGCTCCGAGTCCTTGGGGCTGGAGGATTTCTTGTGCGGCCGTTGGCCCTGGGCACCCACAAGTGTGCCTGACCGCCGACCGCAAAGCTGAAGCAGCGTCCAGCAGGCGAACCGTGGCTTTACCCCAGATCCAGACAGACAGACACAAGGCTGCTCCTTCCAAAGGGGCAGAAATACGGAGCTTGGTCCGCTCTTAATACAGCCTGTTGCTTGGGACATCAGAGGTCTCTAAGAATGACTTGATTTTCATTTAAGAAGCACCTTTCCCGCCGAGGGGCACGCAGGATGGAAGCAGGTCCCGAGCCGACGGGGTGCCCCCTGCCTCCTGGCTCTCCCCGCGGACCCCGGGGCCAGCTGGCGGCCACAGCTTCCTGATCTCAGCCCTAGAACCTCCTCCCTGAAGCCACCCGCTTCCTCAGGGTGGTTTCCAGTTTTGGGGGGATGCACACGCTGACCACGGGCCGAAAGGCTGCCGAGAGCACCCCATACAGCCTCTGACCACAGCAGCCCCATGGGCGTGAGTGAGCCCCACCCCAGGATCCACCTCTGGGGGGGCCCATGGGCGTAAGCCAGCCCCCACCAGGATCCACCTTGCGGGGGGCGCCCATGGGCGTGAGTGAGCCCCCCCAGAATCCGCCTCGGGGGGCCCACCTCTCTCCGTATCAGAAGGGAAGCCTGGACATACCGGTGCCACCAGGTCACTGGGCTCCCAGGGAGCACCCACCTCTCTCCGTATCAGAGGCAGACAGGGAGCCGCAGCTCTAGCTGGGGTGGGGTGGGGGTCCAAGGGCCGGGATAGGATGCTCGTGTGCGCCGGGCACTCACGGGCGCCTCGGGGCGTGTGGGGCAGACGGCACACCTGATCCCCGCCCGGCTGCACTGTTACACGTGACCACGCTGACCCGGCAAGCAAGCAGCTCCTCAAGGCCAGTGAGGGTTGTCATCAGGCCCCCGTGGGCCCCCGGGAAGTGTGCCCTCTTCACACGCCGTGAGGGCGGGCTGCCATCCGCGGCCACAGTACAGACTAGCGGCATCAGCAGCCCGTTGCGGGCTCGGCAGGTCTGCAGGGAGGACCTCGCACCCCGACACGAAGGAGGCTGGGCACTGGGGGCAGCTGCAGACTCAGGCCGAGCCCAGAGCAGAGAGCGGCGGGTGCGGAGGGGCCCACGCAGAGGGCACAGGGCACTGCCCAGCCCCTGCCTCCCTGCCAGCCCCCATCCCGCAGGGGCGCCTCCCTCCTGTCTCACACACCACACCAGCAGGCCAGAGCACGAGCCTGGCTTCTCAGAGGCTGACGAAGAGAGCAGCGGGGACCCCGCCTCTGGTCTCCCTGGAGAGGAACACCTCCCTGCTGCCTCGGGCCTTTCTTGATTGCTCTCGTCGCTGCATAGACATTTAGTTCAGTTCAGTCACTCAGTCGTGTCCGACTCTTTGCGAACCCCTGGACTGCAGGACGCCAGGCCTTCCTATCCATCAGCAACTCCCAGAGTTTACTCAAACTCATGTCCATTGAGTCGGTGATGACATCCAACCAGCTCATCCTCAGTCACCCCCTTCTCCTCCCACCTTCCATCTTTCCCAGCATCAGAGTCTTTTCCAATGAGTCAGCTCTTTGCATCAGGTGGCCAAAGTGTTGGAGTTTCAGCTTTGGCATCAGTCCTTCCAATGAATATTCAGGACTGATTTCCTTTAGGATGGACTGGTTTGATCTCCTTGCAGTCCAAGGGACTCTCAAGAGTCTTCTCCAACACCACAGTTCAAAAGCATCAATTCTTTGGCGCTCAGCTTTCTTCACAGCCCAACTCTCACATCCATTCATGACCACTGGAAAAACCATAGCCTTGACTAGATGGACCTTTGTTGGCAAAGTAATGTCTCTGCTTTTTAATATGTGGTCTAGGTTGTTCATAGCTTTTCTGCTAAGGAGTAAGTGTCTTTTAATTTCATGGCTGCAGTCACCATCTGCAGTGATTTTGGAGCCCAAAAAATAAAGTCTGACACTGTTCCCACTGTTTCCCTGTCTATTTGCCATGAAGTGATGGGACCAGATGCCATGATCTTAGTTTTCTGAATGTTGAGTTTTAAGCCAACTTTTTCACTCTCCTCTCACTTTCATCAAGAGGCTCTTTAGTTCCTCTTCACTCTCTGCCATAAGGGTGGTATCACCTGCATTTCTGAGGTTACTGATATTTCTCCCGGCAATCTTGATTCCAGCTTGTGCTTCATCCAGCCCGGCATTTCGCATGATGTATTCTGCATAGAAGTTAAATAAGCAGGGTGACAATGTACAGTCTTGACTTACTCCTTTCCCGATTCGGAACCAGTCCATTGTTCCATGTCCAGTTCTAACTGCTGCTTCTTGACCTGCATACAGGTTTCTCAAGAGGTAGGTCAGGTGTCCTGGTATTCCTATCTCTTGAAGAATTTTCCACAGTTTAATGTGATCCACACAGTCAAAGGCTTTGGCGTAGTCAATAAAGCAGAAGTAGGTGTTTTTCTGGAACTCTCTTGCTTTCTTGATGATAAAGCGGATGTTGGCAATCTGATCTCTGGGTTGTGTGCCTTTTTTAAATCCAGCTTGAGCAAAGACATTAACGTGTTACGTCAGATGTGCAGCCACTATTTCATTCTGGTGCTGCTGTGTATGTTCACATTTAATATAAAGGTGTTCTCACAGCGCCCTGTGTGCTGCACACTGACTACATTCACTTACATCAGGTAACACTCACACTTCTGTGCGCTCCTCACAGCTTCCCAAAGAGCCCGTCACGCCTTCTGCCCAGATGCAGGCCGGCTTCCTCCCTTTAGTCTGTAGAACTCTGCTTCCTCCATGGCCCTACGACGAGGACCTTCACCGCCATTCTGCAGGCAGGCCCGGCGCCCCGCCCCCGTCCAGGGTCCTGGCAGGAAAGCATCTATCTCCCAGGAGCTGCACCGTCAGGCTCGGGGCACGAGTGCTCGTTACAGAAGCTCCTTCCACTCAGCTTGCTGGAAGCTTTCATCAGAAATGGTTACAGAATTTCAGCAAACGCTTTTCCGGCATGTGCTGAGATGATGGTGTAGTTTTTCTTCACAGTTGGTTGACTTGGGTGATCTTATCTATTAATTTTTGAACGTTACACAGGCTTGAGCCCCTTGGTGCTCACGCATAACTTTTTGATGCGCCGCTGTTTCTATGCGTGTGTGTGCATGCACATGCATGTGCGCGCGTGCGTGTGTGCATGCGTGTGCGTCTGTGTGTGCATGTGTGCGTGTGCACGTGTGCATGCGTGTGCGTCTGTGTGTGCATGTGTGTGCATGCGTAGGTGGGTGTGTGTGCACATGTGTGGGCATGCATGTGTGCATCTCTGTGTGTGCATGTGTGCATGCGCGCACATGTGTGTGCATGTGTGCACATGTGTGCATCTGTGTGTGCATGCACACACGTGTGCGTGTGTGCGTCTGTGTGCGTGCGTCTGTGTTGCATGCATTGTTACACACGTAAACAGCTCTACATGCTTGACTTGCTGAAGTCCCTTGAACTCGGGCGTTTACTCCACGCAGGAGACAGACCTGTGTTCTCACCGAGACGACTCTGTCCGCCTTTGCTGTCAGGGCACCGCTCGCATCACAGCGTCACGTGTTTCAAGCTTCTTGAAAAGCTCGACAGAAACGTCAGTGTGTCTTGCTTAAATGTTTGACAGAACTTATCAGTGTTGAGGAAAGCTTTAATAAAGAGCTCGTTTATTTCTTCTCGACTTAGCTTCCTTTGCTTTTCCAAAAACATCTTCCTTTCATGTAAGTGTCCAGATTTATTGGCAAAAAGTTGTTCGTGATCATTCCTTTACTATCTTTTTATTGTCTACAGGATTTTCAGTGACCATTCCCCAGTGTCAAATTTCTGAAATTGATCATTCTTTAATTCTTATCTTCTACTTTCAGAAATTAGATATAGAAGAGCAAATTAAATGGAAAGTAATCAAGAAAAAGGAAAAAAAAAAAACAGTGAAAAAGAAAACAACGGACAGAATCAGTAAAATCAGAAGCAGCCCCCGAGGTCAGCACAGCTGGGGAACCGCTAACCGTCCCATGGGCAGAAGGGTCTGATGTCCCTGCATCTTCGCCTGCCTGCTCGTTTCTTTTTATTGGTTGTAAACATCAAATTGTGCATTCCAGCTCACTGGACACTAGCCTGGACGTCCTCTCGGGCTTTAACTGGCCAGTACAGCCTGGCCCCTGATCCCCGCAGCCACACTGTTCTGTCCTGCCCACTGCCTGAGGTCTGAAAACCAGTGTTTCTTACACATTTTCTGGTTTTAATTTGTTTAAGACAGGACGGGAAATTTGGTACCTGTTTCTGTGTGTACCCAGGTTTGATCCCTAGGTTGGGAAGATGCCGTGGAGAAGGGAATGGCTACCCACTCCAGTGTTCTTGCCTGGAGAAGCCCATGGACAGAGGAGCCTGGCGGGCTACAGTCCACGGGGCCGCAAAGAGTCGGACACAAATGAGTGCCTTTCACTTTTCACTTGCTCCATGTTAGCTGGAAGCAGATAATACTCATCACGTTATTTTTAAATTATTGCCAGGGAAAACTGTGAAAGGCTTTCAAATGGGCATAACAGACTAGAGGCGCCTTGCCCCTGTCTGGGTTCTTCCAACCTTAGTGACCCCCGAGCTGTTGTACAGTCCCGTGAACTCTGAACTCCAGCAGCATCGCAAGGATTCAGGACCGCAGGACGCCAGTGTCCAGAGAAGCACAGCTCACGCCTGGCCAGCCCTCCCTTTGGCATTGCTGAAAAGAGAGGCCGGTGTTCCCCCTCTGGACTCTTCTTTGAACCAGTTTTAACACCTTACTGGTTCTCTCGTCAGTAAATAACAAATATCTATTATCTCAATAAAGAGTCGTCACCACTTGCTCGTTTCTCGTGTCTGTGTGTGAGCCAGCGCCCCACATGCCGTCAACACGTGCGCAGCCCTGTGACCAGCGAGGGCGGCACCTTCTCCCTGGGACGCACAGACGTTGGGCGGGAGGCTCTGACGTCAAACTCGAGGCAGAATTCGGGGGGCGGCATTTATTTATCCTCATATCTGCGCAGTTCCTCACTCTCATCCAGAGAGCTGAGCACACCCGGTGCACACACACTCCTGGTCCCCGGGCCAAGGCGTGTGTTCCGGGGAGGAGGCGGGCGCCCGGACACTGACTTGGAGGGAAATGCCTGCCCGCCCCCTGGGCTCCACTTTGGGGTATAGCCGCCGGGCTGCATGTGCGGCCAGGAGGCTCTGAAGGGACGCCTCCCGCCTGCTCCCAGGGGGCTGTCACCACCAGGACCCCTCTGAGCCTGGACCCAGGGCCACTACCTGCCACCACCCCAACATACTCCCACCGCGTCTCACACCTGCCGGGGCCAGCTGTGCAAAGCAAACAAAAGTGACGGAGAGCAGAGGCCGACGGTCGAGACGGGGCCCCCCACTCCGGGCCTCTCCCTCCACAGTCAGCCCGGGCAGCCGCTGGGGCCTGAGCACGCCTCCGAGGTGACCTCTCCAGGAAAGGGGCCTCGCCCGGCCCACTGGGCCAGCTGCCTGCCGAAAGCTGACCCCACAGCTCAGCCGGGCCAGGCTTCGGCCAGGGACCCTGAGGCCGCTGCCCACCTGGGCGGGTGAAATGCGGGGAAGGACGGGCTCGGAATGCCCCGTGACAGGAACAAGGCCCATGCCCTGCTGGACGTGCCCCTGGCACCTCGCGCCCCCCACCCTCCTGGGCCTCGGGTGGGAACCCGTCCCCCTTGGCCAAGACCACCGTCCCCTCCGACAGCCCAGGCCCTTCCCGCTAGACCCCGGGCCTCTCGGTTCCAGAGAGGACTTGCTGCCCCTCCCTGGCCTTCACCGTGGCTGGTACATCTGGGGGTGTGGACCACCCACACCAGCAGACTGGACAAGCAGCTGCCCCCTGTGCCAGTGTGGATGGCAGGAGTCGGGGGACAGCCCAGACACAGAAGGACATGGAGCGGACCCGCTGAGGCTCAGCGCCTGGGACCACCTGACTCCTGCACCTCCTCCTGCCATCAAAGCACCCGCACCTGCCCCGCAGACCCACCGCAGAAGCGCCCCGCGCTGTCAGCCATGCTGTCCCCGCCCAGCTCCCTGCTCTGCGGCCCCGCCAGCCTCCAGGTGCCACAGTCCCCCAGCAGCCCTGGCCGAGCAGGACGTCGTTTGCCCAGCAGTTCCCAGTGGCCTCTCAGACGCCCCACGGGGGGTCCCACGCACGTCACCCGCCTGGGGAACACAGGCTCCAGGAGCAGAGCCCTCTGTCGACACCGCAGAGCTGACCCTGACGTCCCGGCGAGAGCTGAGCACAGACGTGCGGCCCTCGGGGAGCTGGGAAGGAGCGGCTTGCCTGTCAGGCCTCGCCTGGAGCCTCTGGCCACAGTCCAGCCCAGCGTCAGCACGCATCCTGCCCAGACCCCGGGGCCGAACACGGGCTTTGCTGCCCCACCCTGCACCGCAGGTCCTCCCGAAGGTCCCCGCTGACGAGCAGAGCCCCATCCAGGGGCATCTAAGAAGGCAGGGGCTTCTGAGGAGGAACCAGGAAGTGGGAGGCACCCCTCCCCCGCTGGGGGACACCCCTCCCAGGGGGACCCCCACCCCAATCCCCCCCAGGACAGCGAGGCCACAGCCGCTCCCCCTCCCCCAAACTGCCCTCCCAGGGGCCTCCCCCCTGGTGGGAACTCTCCCCGCTGCGCCCCACCCCCGTGGGAACTCTCCCCCACCCCAGGACACTGAGGCCGCAGCCCTCCCCCTCCCCCTCCATGGAACCCCTCCCAGGGGGCCTCCCTCCGGTGGGAACTCCTCCCTGCACCCCCGCAGTGGGAACTCTCCCCTCCGTGCCGTGCCCCCCGCCCCCCCGAGGACGCCGAGGCCACAGCCCCTCTCCCTCCCCCAAACCTCCCTCCCAGGGGGGCCCTCCACCTTGGGAACTCCCCCCGCCCGAGGACAGCGAGGCCGCAGGGGAACCCGGGCCTCCAGCAGCCTGAGGTGCTTCCTCGCGTGGGCCGGCTGCCGCCTGGCTCTTACCTGATAAAACTCCCGAAGCCAGTTCTTCTGGAGGTTTTCTGGCTGTAAATTAAAGAGAAAAAAGAAGACAGTCAGGCCCGTGACACAGGCCAGCAGCCGCGAGCAGAGGCTAACATGATGGCCTGTCTGCGTGCTCACTGCAGGGCTGGGGCACAACGGGGTGGGGCCCCTTCCACACCGGGGCCTGGTCTGCCACTCAGCGGGGATGAGGGGCGGGCACCGGAGCTGGACCCACAGCTGACCCCAGCCCTGCTCGTCCTCAGCAGTGGGGCGTCCCTGGAAGGGCTTCCTGGAGGCCAGGCCAGGGTGTCAGGCAGGACTCAGCAGCGTGGGGCCCAGGACTGGCCTGAGAACGGGCAAAAATGGGCAAAAAGCTGCGGCCTGAGAACGGGCAAGAACGGGCAAAAAGCTGCGTGGCCCCAGGTGTCAGCTTTGGGCCTGTGGGCCCAGGGAAGAGCTGGCACAGGGAAAATGGGGGTGCGCCTCTTCCCACATGTCCCACCAGGCTCCTGGACCCCCAGACCAGCCAGCCGAGCAGGGCACACAGCCCCAGCCCCCCAGCATGGTCAAGGAGCTGAGGCGGGGACAGGAGACACACGGGACCCTCAGGAGGTGGCAGAGCTTCACAAGTGGGAGACGAGAAGCCCGACGTCCAACGCCACTGGGCCACACGCAGAAACGACTGAGAGCAAACACAGCCCAGCACCCTTGAGACTCACACCCCGGATCCAAGCAGGGCTCTGGGCACCGGGGATGCAGGCGGAGCCAGGGCCTGGCCGACCACCCGGGCGCAACACGGCCACAGCAGCGCCATAGGCGGGGGCTGCCGCCAGCAGAGGCTTCCACGTGTCCCGAAAAGCAGGAAGACTGGACTGTGGACAGATCAACGAACAAAGAGAAAAAATGCCTGCAGACCCAGAGCCTCACAGACCACCGAGCAGGAGGCAGAGAATGTCCCAGGCACCTGCCGGACACAGACGGCGGCCGGGGTCCAGCCAGGTGTGGGGTCTTCCAGTCCCCAAGGCCAGGTTCGGGAGCCAGGCCCCCAGGCCCCCTGCCCCACGTCTGAACAGCGAGGAGGGCACGCCCTACCCCCTCTACCACCCTCACGGGCGAGCGAAGAGATGACAGCGGGAGATGGCAGCCCGGAGAAGCCCCGGCAGAGGCTGAGCCGTGACGGGCAGCACGGCCAAGGCTGAACGTCAGTCTCTGGACTTCAGGGAAAACAACGCCCGAGCCAGAGAGATTCCACCCTAGGTCCTCAGGAGGCTGACAGCAGAGAGCAGCGAGCGTGGGGAGTCTGTGCAGAAGCGGACCTTCAGACACGCTGGGGGTGGAGGAGCCGTGGGAAACAGCGTGGACTTGCCATGTGGCTGGGCGATGTGCCCACGAGACCCAGAAATGCTCATCCACAGAGACAGAGCCACGAGCACGCGCAGCAGCAGACCAGGAGCTGAAAGGCAGGAACTACCTGGAGACCCATCAGCTCAGGGACGGAGAGATAAGGCATGTGGTCACACTGCACGGCAGCCACGGACACGGGCCACACATGCCATCAGTTCACAGACAGAGTGATAAAATCCGTGGTCACGCAGCACAGCACGCAGCCACGGACCCGGGCCACACGTGGGCAGGCCTCAGAAACACCGTGCTTAGTGCAAGAGGCCGGACTCCAGCTTACACAGCGCTCAGAACTGGCAGGCCCACAGACAGGGCGGGCCGCTGCCAGCCCCGGCATCCGAGGGCGGGGCTGGTATGCGCTGACCACGACGGTGGGGGGGCAGCTCCGCTTTGAGAGCGGGAACAGCACTGCAGTGCGAGCCCCTCCCCCACAGACCCTGCTGACCCCTCCCCGAGCCAGGGACCCAGCACACCCGCGCCGGGGCCGGCACAGGGGCGGGGGCCACGGTCAGTCGGCCTCGGGCCCCAAGGCGATCAAAGGAAGAGAACTTTCAGGGCAAGGCCCCCAATTCCCCCCAGCCCTGACTGAGGGCAAAGGGGCTGGTCTGGGGGTGCAGAGGGCCCCACCAGCATTTTTGCAACGTTTCCACACCAGCGTCCATGGGCTCGGCCTGGAGACAGAGGAAGGAGAGATTCGGTCCGTAGTCCTGATGTCCAGGCGCACAGCCGGACGTGAGGCCCCTAGCCCTGCACTCACACCTGCGGCCCCGCCCGACACATGTGTCCACGACATCCTCGCCAAAACCCTGCAGGAAGTGGCGACAGCAGGAGGCAGGAGGCCTTAGGACCGCTGAGCTGCTGCTGTTTAAGACCCCTCACCACATTCCCAATTGACCCACAGGACAGGCGTGACCGGGACCCTCAATCCTGTCCCCGGCCCAGGACCCAACCCGCGTGACTGCCCAGGTGGGCCGGCGAAGTCTCCAAGGGCGAGGACCACCCAACCTTCCTAAGCCTGAGCTTCCCACCTCGGGTGCCCGGGACTCACTCCCTCCAGGAGGCGCCCCAGAGCTGCTGCACAGGGGGCTTGAGCCTGGAGCCGGAGGAGAGGCCTGGGGCGGGCACAGTGCAGGGGGAGTCAGGCCCCCGGCAGCAGGCGGGCTCACGCCGCACTGGGGGCGCGATGCCCCCATGCTTGAACCAAGGGTCCTGCACGAGGAAGGGCTGCACAAAGCTGTGGGGCCGGAGGGCCTCCCTCTCCTGAGACAGGCTGGACACACCGCAGGCAAGGCACTTGCCCGGTAGGTCCCCGGGAAAACATGGGCATGTGGATGAAGCGGGCTGCCCTGCATGACTCTGGACGGCACGGACAGGAATCAACGGGGGGACAGAGGCCTGTGGTGTCCCCTGTAATGGAAACCGCACGCACAGGCCCCGGGGCTGAGGCAACAGATCTCTCCGCGCGGCCTGGGCTCGGTCCCCAGTGCGGCCACAGGTTCTCAGGCCTCTGCTCCTACCATCCCTACCGGGCACTCAGAAGCTGGGCCAGGTACTCCACAGCCATGCACACACACGTGTGCACACACCACACAGGCACACTGAGAGCACACACACTCCCACACGTGCACACACCCCGCACGCGCACGCACACACACACACACACACATGCACATGCATGCCCACGCGTGCACACCCACACAGGCACACACGTGTGCACACACCCACACATGCAGACACATGAGTGCACACACACACATGCGTGTGTACACATAACCACCATCTGGACTTGGCCCTGTGGGGGACGGACAGCACGGAGCATGGCCCGCCCTCCCCGGTCACAGACCTGCACAGCCTCCTGTAAGTGGCGCACGGCCTCCTGTAAGTGGGCTCACGGCCTCCTGTAAGTGGGCGCACGGCCTCCTGTAAGTGGGCGTCCACTCTGCCACCGCCCAGGAGGTCCTGGCCATACTGACCAGAGTGTGCTCCACAGTGGCTCACACAGAAGCCCACCTACTCCAGGGGCCTTCGGCCCCAAGCAGCTTGTAAGTCATCTGGGCGCCCTGCTGCAGCCTATGAAATGGACCAGAACCTTCCGT
The DNA here is from genome assembly GCF_032452875.1 of Bos javanicus. Lineage (NCBI taxonomy): Eukaryota > Metazoa > Chordata > Mammalia > Artiodactyla > Bovidae > Bos > Bos javanicus. Next base: position 50,516,747 of record NC_083893.1, on the reverse strand, counting down.
GCATGGTCGGGCCCACGGCCTGGGAGCGGTCCTGCCAGGTCAACGGCCTAAGAGCAGTGCAGGGACGCTCCGCAGGGCAGCCACGTCGGGAAGGGGCAGCAGGACCTGAGGCTCCTCTAGTCGGACTGTGGGTCACCAGCTCGCTTAGATCACCAGTATGACTCTCAGCCCAGGCGGCTATGGGTTCCTCAAAACCATTAACCCAACAGTCCTAATAAAAGTGCTTTCAACAAAGATACACCCATGTTTATGTTTAGAGAGGCCTCCAGAGGCTGTGGGATAATTAAAGGGCAGCTCTAAACAGACAACAGGGGACAAGAGCAGCTGGAGAACCCAGCCCACCTGCACATCAGGGCCACGCTGACCCACTCGCTGACCCGACCCGGGCACTTCCTGGCCAGCATCTCACCCACCCAAGCTGACTGCTGGCCCCTCAGCCCCTCCGCGTCCCTGAAGGTTGTCCGCTCACCCCTGACCTCCACAAGGGGATGTCCCTCTCCCTTCACAAGGGCTCCTCACAGCCTAGCCCAACTCTGGAGCCCCCAGCCTAGACCCTCAGTGCTGAGGGGCAGCACCATGACCCCAAGCCACCGGACCTCAGGCTCCTCTGCCCTCCCCGCTCTCACACTCATACACATGCTCACACACTCACACAGACACACTCTCACACAGACATTCACACATGCTCTCACACACGAATGCTCACACACTCACAGACACATACACTCTCACACAGACACACACACATGCTCACACACACACTCATGCAAACACTCACACAGATACACATGCTCTCACATACACTCATGCAGACACACTCTCACACAGACACTCACACATGCTCTCACACTCACAATTTCACAATGCTCTCACACTCAACACACACACACTCATGCAGACACACTCTCAGACACACATGCTCTCACACACACATGCTCACACAAACACACTCATGCAGACACTCTCACACAGACACTCACACATGCTCACACACTCACACATGTGGACACAAAGATACACACATGCTCACACACTTGTTCACATGAGGACACACGGCTCATAAACTCACATGTGCACATGTGGGGACACACACATGTAGACACACAGAGATACACACATGCTCACACACTCATACACATGTGCACATGTGGGCACACACATGTTCACACACTCACACACCTCTCACAAACATGCACACACACAAAGATACACACTCACATGCTCACACGCGCACATGCGCACACACACATGCTCACAGTCATACACATGTGCACATGTGGGCACACAGATGCTCACATACGTGCACATGTGGGCAGACACACACACAAAGATACACACTCACACACACAAAGATACACACTCACATGCTCACACACACATGCACATGCAGATACACACATGCTCACATACACACAGACATGCAGACACATGTGGACATACTGCTCACACTCACATGTGTACATGTGGACACACACGCAGACACACACAGATACACACTCACAAGCTCACAAACGTGCACATGCAGACACACATCTCACACCTATAGACATTCACACACGCGGACACACGCATGCTTGCCCTCGCACGTGCCTGCGCCCCCCTGCCCCTCCCCAGCTCCTCCATCTGTCTCTCCTTCGCTTCTGCCCTAGGAGCTGCTCTCAGCCAGGCCTGGAGGCCTCAGAGTTGCAGCCCATATTTGGCTAATGCAGAGTTATTTTTAAAACCACTAAAGTAAGAATAAAAGATAAACACACATAATAGTTCTTAAAGAAATACTCTCATTTCAGCCCAAAGCATGGGCCAGGCCGGCTCTGTGCGCTCACAGGAAGCACACGCCGCCCTGAGCTCTCAAGCACCCTGTCTGCAGAGCAGAGACTGTCAAAGCACGCTGGGAGGTGTTAAGGATACTCATTCTTTCCAAATGTGAAATTCTATTTCTGGAATTTTCGATCCTAGAAAAAAGTAATCGTAAACAACAAAAATGCTCTGCACACAAAGAAGTTCACGATGGCATTATTTATAAGAGTTACAGTTAAGAATACCACAGAGTTCACTGATAAAGAAAGTCACGTGGGCCGTCTGCGGAAAGGAAGGAGGCGGCAACAGAAAGAAATTCCTGAAACAGTAAATAAGTCCTGAGTATAAACATGCTGGGAGAGACTGAAGGCAGGAGGAGAAGGGGACGACAGAGGATGAGATGGCTGGATGGCATCACCAACAAGATGGACAAGAGTTTGAGTAAGTTCCAGGAGTTGGTGATGGACAGGAAAGCCTGGCATGCTGCAGTCCATGGGGTCGCAGAGGGTCAGACACGACTGAGCGACTGAACTGAACAGATAAACGTGGTGCTGCTCACACAACACCGCAAACGGGATGTAATGCCATTTACAAAAGGCCAAAAGGATAAGGTGTATTTTACCAAAAAACTCACAACATCTGATGAGCACACGTTGACACGGAAGCGGTTTCCACCTTAACGGAGATGCAAGGAGCACAAGCCCCACAGCGAGGACCAGGCCCGCACACACACGCCCACCTGCTGAGAAGCCCCTGCAGGCCTGGCCGCCGTGCCCACCACATCCTCCCCAGGCCCCCGTGAAAGCTGGACGGCCCATGTGGCCCGCAAGGAACGAGGGGCTGCATGGAAGGTGCACGAAGGCGCGGTCTGGCCAGCTGCCGCTTTAAACGCTCCAGCAGGGCAACAAAAAGACTGAGAAAAGAGCACCAAAACCCTGAGCAGCTGTATGTGAAGGATTTCTCCTTCTTTTATTGTCTTCTTTTTAATATGTTTATAATTACATCACTTTCATATCTTTAACTCCTAATTTTAAAAGCTTGAGGAAGAGAAAAACAATGAAAAGAACACCAAAATTCTGAGTGGCTGTATTTTTCTTTTATTTTCTTCATTTTCATGTTTATAATTACATTACTTTCATATCTTTAACTCCTAATTTTAAAAGCTTGAGGAAGAGAAAAAGAATGAAAGCTCTCAGAATACTTTGGCAACATTTGAAACAACCGCTAATCCCTATAAACAATTAAAAAAAAAAAGGCAAAGGACAAACAGGGAAAAGTATTCGCAGCTTATATGAAAGGTATTGGGCTGATCTGCTTATTCCTGCACAAAAATAAGTCAGAAAACCAACAACCCACACACCACAGCACAAACATATACACACACTCCACATACACATCACAAACGCACACCACACACATACACATGCCACACACACACACACACACCACATACACACATCACACCACAAACACACACACACCCCACAGATACAAAGCTGCTCAAAGCCACCTGTGGCCAGTGACCACTGGCCTGGATGGAGCAGATTTCAGAGTGTTTCCATCAACACAGGAAACGTCTCTGACTCAAGACCAGTGTTGTCCACTCGCTTTGTGTGATGATAAGAACGTTCTCTATTTGCACCAGCTGAATTTCCACTTGAAATGGGTACTGTGACTAAATAACTGAATTTAAATTTTTACTTAATTTTGATTAAATCAATATGAGTCACACATAATTAGCCATTACTAGACAGTACAGCTCTGGATAACAGAAAAGGAAGAAAAACTCTGAGGTCTACCATGAAAAACACATATGCTATCGACTGACACAGAAAGGAGAGGAAGGCCGCATACAAAAGAGGGCGCGTTCAGGTCAGCCTCACAGAGCAGTGCAGACGCCCCGTTACAGAACGCGGCGGCAGACAGAAAACTCACCATCAGGACCAAGTGCAATCAACCGTGAAGCAATGGACGGTTCAACGTGAGGAAAGCCTCTAACGCAACTGACCAACAAAATGAAGAAAAGCACATGATTATCTCTACAGTGACCGAGAAGTCAACTAGACATTCGGCAGCGGAAGGGCTTGGCTGGAGCTCCACCACCCGTGCACGTCCCCTGTGAGCCTTCCCGTCTCGTCCCAGGGATGGGGGTGGGGGAGATGAGACACGTGAGGGTCTCAGCCCAGCGGCAGAGGCCCCCTAGCAGAGAGAGGCGTCACCACAGGCTACAGGTCACCTTGCCCCCCCCTTACCCCACACGAGGAGGCTCCAGGGCAACAGTCGTGGGCTCCAGACGGGAGAGGGCGAGACACAGGGGCCCCCAAACCAGGACACGGCGGGGCGGAGGGCAAACCCGAGACACAGGGGCCCCCAAACCAGGACACGGCGGGGTGGAGGGCAAACCCGAGACACAGGGGCCCCCAAACCAGGACACGGCGGGGTGGAGGGCAAACCCGAGACACAGGGCCCCCCAAACCAGGACATGGGGGGAGACACAGGGGGCCCCCAAACCAGGACAGCAGGGGGCAGGGGGCAAACCTCTGACATCACAGCCACAGCTGACAGTAAACACGGCTCACCCCCAGCCCGCACTGCAGGCCTCAGTCCCTATGACCCAACTCATCACGTGCAGATTTCAACAAAAATTACACAGCAAGAGAAAATCAGTCTAAACGTGATTGATTGATTGATTGACTGATATTTATGGACAGCTTTTGGATCTTAGTTCCCTGACCAGGGGTAGAACCTGGGCCACCGGCAGTTGGAAGCTCGAAGTCCTAGTCACTATCATGCGTGCATGCTCAGTCGCTTCAGTCGTGTCTGACTCTTTGCGACCCCAGGTACTGTAGTCCGCCAGGCTCCTCTCTCCATGGGATTCTCCAGGCAAGAATACTGGAGTGGGTTGTCATGCTCTCCTCCAGGGGATCTTCCTGACCCAGAGATCGAACCAGAGACTCCTGCATCACAGGCAGATTCTTTACCGCTGAGCCATCAGCTGCTGCTGCTGCTAAGTCGCTTCAGTCGTGTCCGACTCTGTGCGACCCCATAGACGGCAGCCCATCAGGCTCCACCGTCCCTGGGATTCTCCAGGCAAGAACACTGGAGTGGGTTGCCATTTCCTTCTCCAATGCATGAAAGTGAAAAGTCAAAGTGAAGTCGCTCAGTCGTGTCCGACTCTTCACGACCCCATGGACTGCAGCCCACCAGGCTCCTCCGTCCATGGGATTTTCCAGGCAAGAGTACTGGAGTTGGGGGGAAGCCCCCTAATCACCGGACCTGCAAGGAATTCCTTAAAGACATTTTAAAAAATGCATCAGAATCTGACTCAATTATGACACAGATTTTGGAATTATCAGAAAGAGAATTTAAAATAACTGTGACAGGAAAAGTGGACAATTTTCAGGAACAGATGGGTAACAGCAGCAGAGTGATGGAAACTCTGAGAACCAAAAGGAAACACTAGAAATCAGAAACACTAACAAAAATGAAGACTGTCTTCAGTGGCTCATGCACAGATTAGACATAGCCAAGGAAATAGTAAGCTTGAAGATACGGCAATAGAAGCTTCCAAAACTGAAATGCAGAGATTATAAAAACGAAAAAAATTTACCAAACATCCAAGAATTGTAGGACACAAAAGAGCAAGACCAGAAGAGAGAGAGAAGAGAGCAGATGAAAAGTTTGAAGAGACAATGGCCAAGAACTCTGCAAAGTTATGACCAAACCGCAGATCCCCAAGGCTTAGACAACCCCAAGTAGGATAAACACTAAAACATCTAAACCTCATCTTAGGCATTTAGGCACAGCTGCTGAAAGCAAAAGATGAGGAGAAACCTTGAAATAAGGAGGAAACAAACACACCTAATCTATAGTGGAACAAGGGCAAGAACCACAGTGAACTTGACAAACCCACGGGCGAGGAGACAGGGAATCGACATGTTTCCTGTGGGCGGAAGAAAACCAAAACACCAACCCAGAGTTACGTATCCAGCGAAATTATCTTCCAAAAGTAAAGGGGAGACACTTAAACTTGGACAAACAAAACTGAGGAGATTCATAACCAGTACACGCGAACACGAAAAGTAATGGCTTCAAACGTTTTTCAGGGAGAGAGAAAATTATAGAGGGGATATAGAATAAGGGGGTTTAAATAAGGGTAAGAAATAAACGAAGGCTAAAAATATTAACTGAAAAGTTCCTCAATAGAAGCAACATTTATGATAAAATGATAATCAACCAGGATTTGGTAAGTGCTTCCTGAGCGCGCAGAATTCCAACAAGCCTCCAGGGGCCCCACCTGGGCGTTCACTCCCACACGGGGCGGGGGTGACTCTGTAAGATGCCACTCCCCCAACTGGCTAACACACGGCCAAGATGAAAGGGACTCTGCAGAGGTAATGAAATTCCAAAGTTAGTGGATCTTAAGTTAATCAAAAGGGGGATTATCTCAGGTAGGTCCAACCTTATCTGGTATCAGGTGAGTCATTTAAAAGGGTCTAAAGGTCAGAGTCTGGAAGCAAAGGATCTCGCTCTCCTTTGCCGCCCCGAAGAAGCAAGACGCCAAGGGTTGTACAGCCTGGGGAGCTGACCCGCAGCCTGTCCCACCTGGGGGCTCCAGATGAGCAGGCGGCCCCTGGGAAGGGGACCCAGCTCTGTGTCCCACCCCCCACCCTGCAGAAGAGGGACACAGGGAGGCGCTGAGCTAACCCGAAGTCCACAACGGCCTGTTGCACAGCAGGGGAGCCCATCACAACCCTGATGCTGCAAACGCACGTGTGAGTGCAGGAAGACGGAAGGCCTGCTACTTTAAACTTTCCCCGCTCTGGTTTCACTGCGGGGTAAGGCCTATGGCAAGGATCTAATTCACAACGCCACCCAAATGGTTAAACTGTACGAGTAACTGTTCTCCCCAGCTGCTACTGCACGGCCGGCCTGTCTGTGCCTCCCTCGCTCCCTCCAATAATCGGCCTTATCAAATATTTATTTCACTCACATATTCAAACAAACAACTCAACGCTTCCTTAGGTTACTGCTTTCCTGGGCTTTTCCTGTTTCTTATTCAGCAATGTTTGGATTTATGTTTACCCTTCCCACGCTCCTTCAGTTTATGGCATACTTCTCTATTTCATTTTGACTAAAGTGCTTTCTTTATTTTTAATACTATCACAACTTATCACAGAGTATATTTATTAGAAAAACGCCACCACATGCACACCTCTGCCCCTCATCCTAAGGCCAGTCCCTGCCTCCTGTGGGCAGGCCAGCCACGCCAGGCACTCCTGGAAAGGTCAGGTGCCTGGCAAGGGCGCACACCATTCCCACATTCATGCCACCTGACACCCAAGCCACAGGGGTGGCATCGCGTGAGGAGCAGCCAGAGGCGTCACGGCAGGACGGGAGCCAGGCTGCCCGCCCCACAGAGCGTGATCCCGCGGAGCAGGTGGTAAATCTGAAACAAACAGCAAAAGAACTCGGGGAAAATGGCAGGACAAAAGATTAACATACAAAAATCAGCAGCGGCCACAAATACAGACAGCAGCCGGTGAGAAGGTGCGTGGGGAAGGAAAGCCCCACTTACAACAGCAACATAAGAAAAGGTACCAGTGAGGAGTAAACTTTAAAATGTGACAAGTTTACAAGAGAAAAGTATTAAGACATTCCTGGCAGAGACGAGAGTCAGATGTGAGTCACCGGAGCGCCTTGCGGTCCTCAGAGCCTGACTCCGGGGGAGCGTCAGGGCTGATCCCCGGTGAGCCTCCCACCCCACCCAGCTCCACCGGATAAGCAGTTCTAAAGTTCACACAGAGAAAGGAGTCATGACTCAAAGTTCGAATATCAGTTTTAAAGACAATCATGTGTTCAACTAAAATTTTTTTAAATTGCATAGCGAAAAAATTAGTAAAATCAAAAACTGTGAAGCTGATTGAAAATATTTGTAATATATATCAGGGGCGAAGAGCTTATCTTCCTAATATTTGAAGAATTCTTTAAAGTCGAGGGGAAAAAGGCAAAATATGAAAAAACTCAAACAGCATCACAGAAAAGACACCTGACTAACTTCTCGTGGGAGAGACGTCGCCTGCTTCCTAGACCGGAGGGGCCGGGCTCCAAGGTGGGGCAGGGGGGCACCTGGACCCCAAAGTCCAACCGGAAACCGAAGGGGGGACACGTAGGCATCCACGCTGCAGTCACCCTGCAGGACGGTCAGCGGCAGAAGGATCAGGGATGGGGGCCAGACTGGAAGAGACAACCGTGCCCCAGGCCCACGGAGACCCCACGCCACGGGAAAACCAGGGAAAGCAACGTGCGGAAGAGACTGGGCCACGGGACTCATTCCGACCGGGAGCTTTGTGGCAGCAAAGCCCGCAGTGGTCGGACGGGCACTGTCCTTGCAGGCAGGCTGTTTGCCACCTCCTCTCTAGGCAGGTTCCACCCCAGCTCACAGCCCCTCTGCACCCAGGAGGGGCTTGGCTATGGACAGTGGTCAGTGTCCAGCCGCCGGACCAGGAAGGCACAGGCGGGCAGGAGCGGGGCGCGTGGGCCCGGACGGCAGAGCTGTCAGCGGGCCACCAGAGCCCACATCCCCCCGACTCTCAGCGCCCACCGAGGTCTCCCCGCCTGGCCTGGGGGACACGCTTGTCTCTAAGACTCATCCTACCCACAGCACTCAACGGTCCCAGGAGCTTCCCCACAGCACCCGAGGAGGGACCTCTGCATCTAGCTTGTTGTTCAGACCCTTGGTCGTGTCCAAATCTTTGTGATCCGTGAGCTGCAGCACGCCAGGCTTCCCTGTCCTTCACCATTACTTTGGTCCCAGAATTTAATCAAACTCTTGGCCATCGAGTCGGTGATGCCATCCAACCATCTCATCCTCTGTTGTCCCCTTCTCCTCCTGCCTTCAATCCTTCCCAGCGTCAGGGTCTTTTCAAATGAGTCAGCTCTTCGCATCAGGTGGCCAAAGTATTGGAGCTTCAGCTTCGGCATCCGTCCTTCCAATGAATATTCAGGGTTGATTTCCTTTAGGATGGACTGGTTTGAGCTCTCTGCAGTCCAAGGGACTCTCAAGAGTCTTCTCCAGCACCACAGTTCAAAAGTATTAATTCTTTGGCACTCAGACTTCTTTACAGTACAACTCTCACAATTGTACATGACTACTGGAAAAACCATAGCTTTGACTATGCCAACTTTTGTCCATAAAGTGATGTCTCTGCTTTTTAACTCACTGTCTACATTCGTCATATCTTTTCTTCCAAGGAGTAAAGCAGTGTCTTAATTTCGTGGCTCAGTCACTGTCCACAGTGACTCTGAAGCCCCAGAAAGTAAAACCTGTCACCGTTCCACTTTTCCCATCTATTTGCTACGATGCGACGGGACTGGATGTGATGATCTTCATTTTTTGAATGCTGAGTTTCTTTTTTATTTTATTTTTTAACTTTACAATATTGTATTGGTTTTGCCGTATATCAACATGAATCCGCCACAGGTATACATACGTTCCCCATCCTGAACCCTCCTCCCTCCTCCCTCCCCGTACCATCCCCCTGGGTCGTCCCAGTGCACCAGCCCCAAGCATCCAGTATCGTGCATCGAACCTGGACTGGCGACTCGTTTCATACATGATGTTATACATGTTTCAATGCCATTCTCCCAACTCATCCTACCCTCTCCCTCTCCCACAGAGTCCAAAAGGCAGTTCTATAATCAGTGTCTCTCTTGCTGCCTCGCATACAGGTTCATCATCACCATCTTTCTAGATTCCATGTATGTGCGTTAGTATCGGAGAAGGCGACGGCACCCCACTCCAGTACTTTGCCTGGAAAATCCCATGGATGGAGGAGCCTGGTAGGCTGCAGTCCATGGGGTTGCTAAGAGTCGGACATGACTGAGCGACTTCACTTTCACTTTCATGCATTGGAGAAGGAAATGGCAACCCACTCCAGTATTCTTGCCTGGAGAATCCCAGGGATGGGGGAGCCTGGTGGCTGCCGTCTCTGGAGTCACACAGAGTCCGACACGACTGAAATGACTTAGCAGCAGCATACTGTATTGGTGTTTTTCTTTCTGGCTTACTTCATTCTGTATAATAGGCTCCAGTTTCATCCACCTCATTAGAACTGATTCAAATGTATTCTTTTTAATGGCTGAGTAATACTCCATTGTGTATATGTACCACAGCTTTCTTATCCATTCATCTGCTGATGGACATCTAGGTTGCTTCCATGTCCTGGCTATTATAAACAGTGCTGCGATGAACACTGGGATACACATGTCTCTTACAATTCTGGTTTCCTCGGTGTGTATGCCCGGCAGTGGGATTGCTGGGTCATAAGGCAGTTCTATTTCCAGTTTTTTAAGGAATCTCCACACTGTTCTCCATAGTGGCTGTACTAGTTTGCATTCCCACCAACAGTGTAAGAGGGTTCCCTTTTCTCCACACCCTCTCCAGCGTTTATTGCTTGTAGACTTTTGGATCACAGCCATTCTGACTGGTGTGAAATGGTACCTCATAGTGGTTTTGATTTGCATTTCTCTGATAATGAGTGATATTGAGCATCTTTTCATGTGTTTGTTAGCCATCTGTATGTCTTCTTTGGAGAAATGTCTATTTAGTTCTTTGGCCCATTTTTTGACTGGGTCATTTATTTTTCTGGAATTGAGCTGTAGGAGTTGCTTGTATATTTTTGAGATTAGTTGTTTGTCAGTTGCTTCATTTGCTATTATTTTCTCCCATTTTGAAGGCTGTCTTTTCACCTTGCTTAGAGTTTCCTTTGTTGTGCAGAAGTTTTTAAGTTTAATTAGGTCCCATTTGTTTATTTTTGCTTTTATTTCCAATATTCTGGGAGGTGGGTCATAGAGGATCCTGCTGTGATGTATGTCGGAGAGAGTTTTGCCTATGTTCTCCTCTAGGAGTTTTATAGTTTCTGCCTGAGATGCAGGAGACCCCAGTTCGATTCCTAGGTTGGGAAGATCCCCTGGAGAAGGGATAGTCTACCCACTACTGTATTCTTAGGTTTCCTTGTGGCTCAGCTGGTAAAGAATCCGCCTGCAATGTGGGAGACCTGGGTTCAATCCCTGGGTTGGGAAGATCCCCTGGAGTAGAGAAAGGATACCGATGCCAGTATTCTGGCCTGGAGAATTCCATGGACAAACTCCATGGGGTCACAAAGTTGGATACAACTGAGCGACTTTCACTTTCACTTCACTTTCTCTTGGCAAAACTCTGTTAGCCTTTGCTCTGCTTCATTTTGTACTCCAAGGTCAAACGTGCCTGCTTCCCACCGGCCCAGGCCAAACTTCGGTTCTCTGTGGGCCAGGGCCCCGTTTCTCGGAAGGAACCAGACTGTGAGCAGCAGAGGGTACTTGAGACAAGGTGCCCGGGGAGCCAGGGGCCAACGGCAGCTCTCTCTACAGGGCCCCAGGAAGGCACGGCCGCCCAGCCAGGGTCCCCACCGGGAAAAGAGTGAGGCACCCCTTCCTGAAGGTCAGACTCAGGCCCCACAAGACGGCCACCAGCGCTGGGAGGCCCCTCGGCACGTCGCACTCCCGCCAGTGAGACCACCCCTTTCACACATCCAAGAGGGCACTGTCGCCCCTTAAGGTTCAAACTGTGAAGCCTGGTCTAATTCAGAGGCTAAAACATGGAAATGTGCTTTTAGCATCTGAGGGAGGCGGCACTGGGACTGAGGGAGCTGCCCTGGGACGCGTGGCCGGGCGCCCAGCGGCCTCGTGGCCTGGAGCCTGGGCTTGGGGCAATGCGGAGTCAGGGTCTTCAAAGCCCCAGGGTCCTGAAGGCAGAAACCCAGCCCGCAGGGAGGTGGCTGCACCCGCCTTCCAAGCCAACAGAGACAGCGCAGGACCGGGAGCACCAGGACGTACAGTCGTCTTTCTCAAATATGCCCTAGAAACGTCCAAGGGCAAGTCACTAGGAAGGAACGGCGCCCGGCTCCCCGCTCTGCGCCTGCGGCGAGGCCTCTGGGCACTGAGCTGCCCCGGCTTCTCAGGAAATCCTGCCCCACGCTGCACGCTTATCCCTGTGGAAAACCATTTCCTTTCCCGAGAAAGGAAATCTTGTCTCTGGAGGCACAAACACGGAGGCTAAGAATAGCTCTGCAGAGGAAATGCCGGTGGGCCGGCCACCAGTCGGCGGACACGCCGTGCGGCGGGCGGGGAGCGTGCCCTGAAGTCCACCTGTCCTCTCTGCATGTTAGGCCTTTAGATAAACCCTGCAGAGCTTAAAAATGAAAGAATGAAAGGAAAACAATGAAAATAAAGAAAAAATGACAATAAGGAAAAAGATGAAAATAAGAAGAGCGAGGGAGGCTTTCCCACGACAGATAACCCAGCAGCATCCTCCTCTTTAGCTCACATCTACAAACGCTGCCAAGGCCCCCCACAGAGGCCTGGGACTTGAGAACCCGACTCACCGGGATGGAGGGCCTGGCAAAGCTATGACACAATAGACATTTGCCCTGAAGAGTGCCCTGGGCATCGTGTGTTTAAATGCCAATCTATCCCAGGTGGTGTGGTTGGTAAAGAATTCATCTGTCAACGCAGGAGACATGGGTTACACAGGCCCGATCCCTGGGTGGGGAAGAGCCCCTGGAGGAGGGCATGGCAAGCCACTCCAGTCTTCTCGCCTGCAGGATCTCATGGACAGAGGAGCCTGGTGGGCTACAGTCCATGGGGTCGCAAAGAGTCAGACACAACTGAGCACACACAAGGACAGGGTCATCCAACAGGGTCAAATTCTAGGAAACAAAACAAGCTTAACTTAGAAATGACAGCCTATGAAAACGGAAATGATCCATCTTTGGGGCAGCCACCAGGGCTAAGACCGGGTGCGAGCCTGTTTCTCAGCAGAGGCCTGTCCAGCTGGATCGCTGGCACCAGGTGCAGAAGGAAACAGGTGTGGCAGGCAGCCACCGTCAGAGGCAGGTGTATGTCGGCGTGGAAACCCGTGGGGTCTCAAGACCCTGGTGTGTCAGCACTGGGACTGCAGTGCGGGCACTCCTCCCAGGACCCACGTTTCCCTCTGGCACCCCGGGTCCTGCCAGGACCTCGCTTCGGGATTGAACAGCAAACGCGGTGCGCCAGGAACCCCGCACAGCCCTGGGGTGGCAGCAGAGGGGTGGGCTCCACCTTGGGCCCCACGCCACCCCGCCCCCACAGGCCTGCCTCCATCCTGCCCCATCGCAGGCATCTGCGGGGGGACCCACGCGAGCCACCGCCCAGCATCCCCGCCCCATCCTCCAGACCCCGCCAACACAGCGCACACACTCTCTTCCTCATGCTGATCCTCCTTCTTTTCTAAGAAAAAGGCAGAGAAACAAGGAGAGCAGGGCACGCATCTGGGCCCAGGACACGGTGCGTGTGGGTCCCCAGGACTGCAGTTCAGGGGAGCCCCAGGCCCCAGAAACGCAGGAGGGCAACGGGAAAAGCCCCGAGGGGGCGCCTGGGGAGAAGCGTGAGCCGCACCGACGCCTTTCTGTCCGACTTACAAAGACGCTTCTTGAGCAATGGCTCGCGGGCAGTGAACTACCGTTGGGCGGTGTGGCAGGCAGGTAAAGTTGGGAGGTCCCGGCCAGGGCACCGGCTGGGGACATGATTGCAATGTGGGCCTTCGGATTTGAGCCAAAGAAGGAAGATGTTAGAAAGATGAAAGCTGAGACTGACAAGGAAGGAAGCGGCACCATCGGTTTTGAAGATTGTTTTGCCACGGTGGTGGTTTAGTCGCTAAGTCGTGTCTGACTCTTGCAACCCCATGGACTGTAGCCCGCCAGGCTCCTCTGTCCAAGAATACTGGAGTGGGTTCCCATGCCCTCCTCCAGGGGACAATGACTGTAAAAATGAGTGAAAAGTGTGAAAAAGAACTATGGAAGGCTTTCACATTATTTGATGATGATGATACAGGAAGTATATCACTGAACAACATCAAGAGGGTTGCTAAGGAACTAGGGGAAGATTTAACAGAGGAAGAATTTCAGGAAATGCTTGATGAGGCTGATCGTGATGGGGATGGAGAAATAAAGGAGGAAGAATTTTTGAAAATGATGCAAAAGACCACTCTTTATTAATACTGCTTTTTATTTCCTTCTGGAAAGTTAAAAACTTGAGGTGTATGGGGGGAGCCCTGCAGGAGGGAAGTGTGGTTTCTGAGTCCTCTGCACAGGTGCTGGGACCAGAGGCCTCCCAGAGGCTCCAACAGGGGCAATTACAGCGGCCTAATGCAGGGCGCTCCGGGGCAGAGATCCGGGGAAAGGTGCCGGGCTCTGACTTAATGAATCAAGTCTGTGTAAACAAACAGCGTCAGCCTGGCTCATGCCTGATTCATGAAGCACCCGCTGCTTGCAGTCAACATGAATTTTCACCTAACACCTTCCAGTGAGTTCGGAGTTTCGAGCACTTGTACTTCCTGTCACTGACCATGACCTGCTTTCCCAGCTCCTGGGATCTGAGCATTAAGAAGCTCTTTTTATGGACTGGAAAAAAAGAGGGAAAATCTGCCAGTGCTATATACACTGTAAAGGCACAGAAAGCTGGAATTTAAACTTTCTTTAAATGCAGATTTTTAAAAAAAGACCCAAACTCTATGTTCAAACATGTTTGAGGGTCTCCATGTAATAGAATAAATCTTTTTTGGATAAAAAAAAAAAAAGAAAGTTAAAAACTTTATATTTGTTACAAATTCCATAATAGCTGAATGTATGCATTTTCAGTGTTTAAGTTTATATACACAAACTGGTTTCCATGTCTAACCCACGTGAGAAGTTACATGTTTCTACCCACATGCTGTTAAATCTATAGCATCAAGAAATAAAATGTAGTGACTCCCTTAAACCATGAATCCAAGAACAGTATTAATTCCAAGTGCTATTTTTAGAGCCCCGGGTTCTAAAACTCAGATTTTTTTTTTTAATTTAAGGACATTGGCCTCACATCACACGAATCTGGCCAGCCAGCTATTACTTTCCTTATTTGTGCAACTCTAAAAATGATGAACATTTCTTTTTTAACCAATTATTCAGATATGTAAAGTCTTAAATAAAACTGGCAACTTCAAAGAAAAATTAAAAAGAGGTTTCTTTGCAAAAGAGAATCATAGTTGTTTCAAAAATTGGGGAAAGTTTAGCAAGAGGAGGCCCAGAAATACAGTCAAGCTGCCGCCCTCTGGGGCCCCCACCCTCCCAGCTGGCCGTCCACTGCAGCTGCTGTCAGGCGGCCTCCCAACCCCAGGGGACAGGTGACTGGCGGGCACCCTGCCAGACAGGACTAGGAGGGGCCCCCCCGTGGAGTTCGGTCGGGGGGCGCAGGGCCACGAGCAGGTGGGGGCAGGGCGGACAGGTGCCTCTCCCTGCAGGGTGGACAGGTGCCTCTCCTAGAGGTGACCGTCTGGGTGACAGTTGCGAGGGCAGGACTCCACAGCGGCCTTCAGTGGCTGGAGTGCCCCTCGCCCCTGCTGGGTGGACCCAGGACAGCAAGAGGCGGAGACAGTCTGGGAGGGCGGGAGACACACAGGAAGGAGGAGCCCTGTACCCCACGGAGCCCCCCACCTTCAGGGACCCGCACGGCAGCCCACCTCTGCAGGAGAGTCCAAGGGGCAGACTCCACTGCCCAGGACAGGCCCGACTGCCCGTAACACCGCCCCGCATCCACACACCACCGTCTGCAGGGCAGGGCCAGACCCCGGCGGGCCTGCGGGTACAGACGGGCACAGCAGGAGGAGCACGGTCCCAGGAGAACTGCAGAGACGCTGAGCTCCAGGGAGGGCAGTGTGGGTGTCTGAAGACACATCGCAGCCCAGGTCCACGGGGAAGTGCGAGGAGAAAGCTCGCCGCGCCTGGGCAGAGGCCCAGCCAGCGCCCACCCACCAGCACCCAGGACGGCTCAGGCCACAGTGCAGACAGACGCTCGCAAGGACGCAGGACAGCCCCTGGGAGCGACCCCAGGTGGGCTGGCAGGGAGGCCAAGCACACAGGGCCAGCACTGGGTTCACTCAGGCTTGTGAACAAGCCCGCCTCACGCTGGAAACACTAGCACGGGGCTGGGACCCTCCGCTTCAACCTACTGAGGCACAGCAACCCCACGGGGCCGGGGAGCCCTGGGCGGAAACAAGCTGCCCCCGGCCCGCTGTGCCAGGGCGGCAGGGAGCAGACTGCCGACGCTGAAAAGTCCTGGGCAGAGGAGCAGGAGGAGAGGGACGCAAAGGATCAAAGCCGGAATCAGGAAGGGGCTGTTAGTACGCGAGCGAGACGGCAGGGGAGTGTGAACACTGCACCCACAAACGCCTGAAAAATAAGGCAACTCAGGAGAAAACAATAGCCTTTATCTATTAAAGACACTGGATGTGTACCAAAAACCTTCCTACAAAAACACAGATGGCTGCACTAGTGAGTCCCATTGATCACTTAAGGAAGAAACACTCCCATCTTACTCAGTCCTTTGAAAGCACAGAGAACACGTTCCGGTTTCTTCTAAGAAGCCAACACGATGCCCACACCCAAAGCCGTCAACGCTCGGCAGAGGAAGAGGATTACAGGCCGGCGTCTCTTACGAATGCACACAGAAACCAAATGCAGAAATACGTAAAAAAGAATATGACTTGACCAAGTACGTCGCCCAGGAATGCAGTCGTTTGCTTTAACATTTGAAAACCTGATTCACCAAATCTACAGACAAAAAAGAAAAAGTACAGGATCATGTCAGTAGATGCAGAAACTGTATTTAACAGCATCCAACACTCTTTCATGGCTAAACAAACAAAACAACCTCTTGGCAAAGTAAGAAATAGAAACTTCTTCAGTTGGATAAACGACAACTGAAAAAAAGAAGAAAAATAGCCCTCCAGCTGCCACCGCTGTTACTGATGCAGGTCAATACTTTGCCTCAAAGAGAGGCGCGGCGGCCCACACTCACCATCTGACTGCCGGGGGCGGCCGGTCCTGAGCAGCAGGAGGCAGAGAGCGGGGCGGACGGTACGCCCGCATGCAGACGCTGACAGAGGACTGGCCTCCCTGAACAGCTGCAGTTTAGCAAAGTCACGGACGACAGATCAATACACAAACCGCATTTGCATTTCTATTTAACAACAGCAAACAACTGGAAAATGAAACGTTTAAAAATACCACTTACTGCAGCGTCCAAAGAAAGCAAATTACATAGGAATACATTTAACAAAAGCCACGCAAGCCTCTACACTGGAAACCACAAAATGCTATGGGAAAAATTAAAGACCTAAATAAAGGAAGTGATGCCTCGTCCGAAAGCAAAGCCTTGAAATCGCTGAAACGTCAGCTCTCTGCACCCTGGCCTGTGGGTCCAGTGCAACATTGGCCATTATCTCATCAGACAATCTGTAGAAACGGACTAACTGACTCCAAGACGCGCCTGAGGTGCAGCGGGGCCAGAATGCCACAGTGACAGCCACAGTGGGAGGCCCTCCCCGACACCATGGCGACAATCAGGCCACAGCAGCCAAGACAGGTGGTCCTGGAGCAAAGCTCACTGGGCAGACCAGTGGGGCAGGACAGCGTCCAGAAAGAGCCACACGGACAGTGATTCTCAACGAAGGTGCCGCAGCGACGCCCAGGGAAACAAAGTCACAAGAGGAGGTGGTGGACCTCGCGCTGCGGCCCCAGCTCACCGCACACACGAAACTCACCTGCAAAGGACGGAGCCCTGGAACGTAGACGGGAAAACCGAAGAGTCCCTAAAAGAGGCGAGAAGTCTGTCTTCATGACTAGGTAGTGGGCAAAGACTTCTCAGGGCACAGAGACTGAGGGTGGTGCAGGGGCCCCGGGTGAGAACTCCTGGGGCTCGAGCAGCGCTTGGCTGGTGGGCCAGTGGTTAAGACTCTGCCTGCCAACGCAGGGGACGACGGTTCGATGGCCATTCCCATAAGGTCCGACGTGCCAAAGCCACTGTGGCACTCAGGGCGCTGGGCAGGGCACCTGCCTGCCAAGACGGGGAAGGACCTTCAGCCAACGTCAAAACCCTCCCCGACGGGCTGAGGCCGACAGAGAGCAGGGACACAGGCGGGACCCCCGACAGGACGTCCTAGGATAGGCAGAACTCTCTGCAAGCGGCCAATCGGAGCCCGGGGCCTGGCGGGGTGCAGCCAGGGAAAGGGAAAGGGAGCCTTCCGGGGTGATGGTCGCGTTCTATATTACGATAACAGTTTGGGTTAAACATAAGCATTCGTGAAAACTCAGTAAATGTATGCCTAAATGTGTACATTTCACTGTACATAAATTTTGTCTCAGAGAAACAACTAAACCAATAATGAACTCTAGCCAGTGACATTCCCACTGAAGTACTGAGAGGGCAGCTTCCCTCCTGGCTCAGTTGGTAAAGAATCTGCCCGCAGTGCAGGAGACCCGGGTTTGATCCCTGGGTCGGGCAGATCCCCTGGAGGAGGAACTGGCTACACACTCCAGTACTCTTGCCTGGAGAATCCCATGGGCGGAGGAGCCTGGCGGGCTACCGCCCATGGGGCCGCAAAGAGTCGGACACGACTGAGCGACTAAGCCACCGCCGCCACCTGACAGCTGCGACTGGCTGTGCGACGTGTGGAAGACGAGGCCGACCAGCGGGTGAGCCGGCGGACGAGCGCGAGAGCAGCCTCGTGACTCGGTCGTGGCGGCGTCTAGATCGGTGACACGCAAGCGCTAACGATAAACTCTCTCAACTTGACTCTCTTCTTGGAACATTTATCATAAAATGCCGGGAAAGAGCTTAAAAGAAAAAACAAAGGGTTGACGCTGACAGTCTCT
This sequence comes from Bos javanicus, assembly GCF_032452875.1. Taxonomy (NCBI): domain Eukaryota; kingdom Metazoa; phylum Chordata; class Mammalia; order Artiodactyla; family Bovidae; genus Bos; species Bos javanicus. Next base: position 50,498,181 of record NC_083893.1, on the reverse strand, counting down.
GAGGTCCTTTCTCTGACTTCCGCCGTGGAGCAGAGTTTGCTTTTCTTTTTTTCAAGCAGAATTCCTCTCTGCTCGAAGCAGGCAGGCAGACCTGCTGTCCCCAGAACCTCTGGGCAGGCCACGGCATTAAGCTGACCCAGCCCGAACCCCGGAGCCACGGAGTCCCTGCGGGAGGAGAACACCACGGTGCAGGGAGGCCAGGGGGCCGCCCACAGTCCAGGCTGGGGGACACAGCAAGTGGCCCCTCGAGCCTCAACAGCGGGGACTGAGCAGGAGACAGGAGGCAGGAGCCATGGAAGGACCGCCAGGGTCACGGAGCAGCGAAGCAGAGCATCCTGCCTCCATCAGACATGCTAATTCTGCGTCTCGGGAGACTTCTGAAAAATGTAAAACTCAAGTCCAGAATAACTGAAGTCTAAAAATAGGGCCCCTGCAAAATAAACACACTCAAAATCTTTCCAGCTTCTCCTCTCCTTCTCACCGGCGAACATAAGGGAGCCAGCCCCTGAGTGGTGCCGGGTGTCACAGCGCCCCCCAAGCTCCGCGGGGCCCTGGCCCTGGAGAGGGTCCCCCAAGGCCCCCAGCGTGGGCAGGGCTGGCTCTCTCACACACACACACACACACACACACACACACGCGCGGGCGCAGCAGGCAGGGATCAGGGTGAGGGAGGGGGGCCAGGCTGAGGGGCGTGGAGACGCCCCCCCCAGCACCACCAGTACCAGCCCCCCCCAAGCCCAGCTGGCAGGGTGGGCACCAGCAGTGTGCCCAGGGAAGACAGAGCCTGGAGGGCGGCCAACCCCGGAGGCCAAGGGCCCCGCCCTCCCCCGTCCCAGGCCCCTCTGCGAGGGAGCCTGAGCCCCAAGTGCCTCGTGGGCCCCGTCCCCTGCCCTGCCCGCAGCCGGAGCCACGGTGCCCGGGGGCCCTCAGCACTTGGCGGACAGACCTCTGGGCCCACATGAGGCTGCCTGCGGCCGAGATAGAATCCCACTGCCCCCCCACACACACACATGCCTGCTGCTGACCGGGGGGCGCCAGCCAGGAGCCTGAGGCCTGGCGAGGACGAGGCCATGTCCCCGGTGTTCAGGCCGGGCTTCCTCGTCTCCAGCGGCCCGGCCTGCAGGGCTCCCAAGCGCGGGAGGCCGTCTCTCCCTGTATCATCCTCGCAGGGGACGGCGGCCCGGCCTCCAGCGTGTGGGGAAACAGCGGCAGTGAGCAGCCCCGAGCGCCTGGCTTCACCCTGTCCGGCTCTGAATGCAGGCCTGGAAAACAATCTGTGCTTTCCCCAAATCACAGTGTCGTTCCCAAAGAAATCAGTCAGAACCCGACAGGGCCCCTCACGACCCCCAACAATCAAGCACGCCCTCTGCTTCCTGACACCCGGCCTCCCGGACAACTCTGCTTGCAGACAGCGTCCTCTCCCACTATTTTCCACGCGCCCGCAGAGGACCTGCCCCTCTAGGACTGCTGACTGCCTCCCCGCCAGGAGAAGGCATGATCTCCAGTGACCTGGCCCCAGCCCCGCAGGGTCCCTCACCTTAGCAAGCCTCCGTCCTCCCCGAGGTCACCTGGAGGCCACCTGACCCCCGGGTGCCCTCCCCGGAGACTCTCTTCCTACCAGCTCACTCCAGAGCAACCCTTCCATACCCCACCGTCACACTCTCACCAGAGACCCCCACAGGCCCTGTGGCTCTCCAGCTCCTCCGCGGCCTTGGGAGACACTCCCCACAGCTGCGCCCCCACGCTGGGCCAGTCCCCCACCACCTGCCCCCCCGGCCCCCTGACCCCCGCTGCCACCCACCCTCGCAGGGCCTGCCATCCAGCCCTCTGCACACCTCCCTGGGCGGCGGGCGACAGGCTGCACCCTGCCCCAGCAGGGCCCCTCCGCCGGGTCTCACACCCTGCGGCGTCCAGAGGCCAGCAGGGGACCAGCGTGCCCCCGTGCTCCCTGCGTACCCCTTGCGTACCCCACACATGCACCTTCACGAGGCTGTGTTTGTGCTGGGAAGCCCACCCTAACAATGTGCAGCAGCAGAGTTTGGGGCTGGAGGGGTCCCGTGCCACCGAGCCAAAGACAGACACAAGGTTGGGAGGCCCTGCCTGCCCACCGCGACCGGGTGTGAGCATGGGCCTGTTCTGCTGCGGGCGTGACCAGCCCCCAAGGGGTACGAAGCTCTCCCCTCCTTTTAGTTTGAGGGCTCTAGTTTCTGCTTTTGATGCAAGTTCAATATTAAGTCTGATCTCAAAACAGATGCTGAGGCCAGACTTTCAGCTGACTTTCAGCAAATGTACCCACAACTAAAATAACCCAGAAACCTTGACATCTCAGCCGCTCGCTGCCCGCCCTGCGGAGCTCGCCTGGGGAGCAGCCCCGGAGCCCCTAAAGGCCTGAAAGCCCACGCTTGTCTCCCAAGTCAGGAGCTCGACGGCTACCCAGGAACCAGAGAGAGAGGACAGCAAGAGGGGGATGGAGGGGGATGGAGAGCCGCTCAGCGTCCGGGACACATGCCAGGAACGCCACCCTACCCACGGAGACGGGACCTCTGAGATCGACTGGGGAGTGCAGTCCACCTTCTGGCCGGGCCTCTCCCAGGCCCTGGGCTGAGAGAGCTGACAGCGTGCACTCTGGGCAGCAAGGGCGGGGCTTGGGCCCATTGAGGGTGGCCCCGTGATCTCAACAGCTAACACAGCTCTTGGAAGCAATGCGGAAGCTCCGAGCTAACGTCCCAACACGCGCACTGCTGGCCAGCAGAGTGGAAGGCAGGTGTCCACGTCATGCAGTGCAGGCTCGGGGCTTGGCTATGGGCGGGGGGGAATGGAGGGGCACGAGGAGGAGGCCGCCCCGGGGGATCCCCCATCCCTCAGGACTAGGTGCTAGAAACATCTGTCCCCCCACCCTGAGCCCACCCTTCACCCTGCAAACAGAATGCAAACCCTACAAACCCAGAGCTCCGTCCACCATGACCAGCACAGCAGGGCAGGTCCTCAGGGGGAGGGACTGTGCCCCAGGCCCCCTCCCCAGCCGGCACCCCGCTGCTGCGTCAGGGCCGTGCACATGGCCAAGGGCGAGCGGGGGACAGACATCGGCCGGTGCGGGGCCTTGTGGGGGAGGCAGTGGCAGCAGGGCAGGGAGAGTTGTTTTCCTGAAGTCCCCCGTCCAGGAGCAGACAGGAGCCACGGTGTCCACTCCCTCGGACGGCTGCCTGGACGCCAGCACAAGAACAAAAAGAAGAGGCCCCCCCAACAGGACCTGGGTGCCGGCACGGGCGGGGCTGTGGGGAGGGCTGCTCTGATGGCTGACGGTGGAGGCCCCCTCAAGCCATGGACTCGAGTTCACTCTTGATCGCGCCTCGCCAGTATAAACACAGCTTTCAGAATTTCAAATAAACGGATTTCTGCAGGAAAAAGCCTAGAAGTAAATACATGCCCGCTGTGGTCTCCTGAGGAAGTGGACGGCGCGGTCTTTCCCTTTCTCGCTGGTTCCACATGACTGGATGTGGTTACTTGCCTGAGCATCCAGCCCCCGGACGCGCCGACGGTGGGTCTGCGGAGGGCGCCGGCTCACTCCTGCCTGTGCAGCCCACCTGCTCTGAGCCCAGGGAGCTCACGGGGAAGGCGTCTGCAGGGGGACCAGGGGTCAGGCAGAAGCACCAACATCCAGGCGGAGAGCAGGCGCCGTCCACAGGCCACGGCCAGGCAGACAGGCACCGGGCAGTCCTAAAGACATGTGCAGGCCCCGGGCGGCACGGAGACCATGGGCCTTCTCACGGAAGAGCCCAGATGGCTGCAGTGAGCCCGAGACCCCCCTCGCAAGTTAATGCAAAAACCGCCCCACGGGAGCAGACCCTTCTGCGGCAGACGCGCTGCAGAGAAGAGGCCCGGGTCACAGGGCGGCGGGGTCGGCGCCGGTTCACGGGCGTGAGCCCCCGCGCCGTGCTCTGCACTGGTCATCGTCGCTTGGCTGCGAGGCTTCTAGACAGGAGGCTCCCCACCAGGAAAGCATGGCAGCCCGCCTGCCCTGCCCCCGAACCCACAGCTTCGGGTGCACTGGACGGAAGCCACCTTCACAGACCCCTCTAAATCAGAGGCGAGCACAGCCCCCCTCAGTCCACGTCCACCAGGACCCGGCCAGACCCAAGAGCAACCTCAGCGGGAGCCAGCCCATCCTCACGGCCCATGTGCGCCACGCCCACCACGAGCCCAACGTCCACCAGCGCCGTCTGCGGACAGCAGCGCTCAGACAGACTCAGCTGGGCTGACACACGCCTCCACTGACCCAGGAAATGACCCAGGTCCCCACGCGGCCGCCCTCAGCAGAGCAGGGAGCCCCTTGACCCCGCCTGGCTGACAGGGAGAGGGGGCCCGTGTGCCGCTGAGGTCGCGGGCACCGCCACGCGAGACCCCCGCTGTCCTGAGAGCTGTGTCAGCCAGCCTCCCTCAGTCCCGAGTCCATGCTCCACTCCTGTTATTGCCCTTCCGGGTGGTCTGGCTAGAGCCTCGGGTTCACTGTTAGTGCTCTGGAGAGGGGGAAACGCAAGGATGTCGGCACTCAGAAAGACAAGGGCATGTAAGAGCGTGAGGTGCAGACATCCAGGATGCACGCGGCGGGGTCTGAGGCGCCCAGGGGCCCTCCCTCTCCCCCAGCCTCGCCCCGCAGCCAGCGCCACTGCCCAGAAGCGCGGGGCACCAGTCAGGGGTGGCCCCAGTCTCGCCCTGCAGCCAGCGGCACTGCCCAGAAGCGCGGGGCACCTGTCAGAGTCTATGAACAGAATCTGGACGGACCCCCGCCAAGTGACACCACCCCCCAAGCTCGTGCCGACGGCCAGGGGCACAGGGGGCGTCCTGCCGCCCTGGGTCTTGGGGGTCCAGGCTGCCACGGCTCACCGCAGTGGTGCAAATGGGGCTCACCAACAAGGAGCCTTTACAAGACTATCCTAAGTCAGCCTCTTAAAATAAGACATTTAAGTACAACTCAGCTGAGCTATTTCAAACCCTAAAAGATGATGCTTTGAAAGTGCTGCACTCAATATGCCAGCAAATTTGGAAAACTCAGCAGTGGCCACAGGACTGGAAAAGGTCAGTTTTCATTCCAATCCCAAAGAAAGGCAATGCCAAAGAATGTTCAAACTACCACACAATTGCACTCATCTCACACACGAGTAAAGTAATGCTCAAAATTCTCCAGGCCAGGCTTCAACATTACATCAGCTGAGAACTTCCAGATGTTCAAGCTGGATTTAGAAAAGGCAGAGGAACCAGAGATCAAATTGCCGCTGGATCATCAAAAAAGCAAGAGAATTCCAGAAAAACATCTACTTCTGCTTCATTGACCATGCCAAAGCCTTTGACTGTGTGGATCATAACAAACTGTGGAAAATTCTTTAAGAGATGGGAATACCAGACCACCTGACCTGCCTCCTGAGAAACTGTATACAGGTCAAGAAGCAAGTCAGAACCGAACACGGAACAATGGACTGGTTCCAAATTTCTCAATTTGGAGTACATCAAGGCTGTATATTGTCACCCTGCTTATTTAACTGATATGCAGAGTACATCATGAGAAACGCTGGGCTGGATGAAGCACAAGCTTCAATCAAGATTGCCGGGAGAAATATCAATAACCTCAGATATACAGATGACACCACCCTTATGGCAGAAAGTAAAGAGGAACTAAAGAGCCTCTTGATGAAACTGAAGAGTGAAAAAGCTGGCTTAAAGCTCAACATTCAAAAAACTAAGATCATGGCATCTAGTCTCATCACTTCATGGCAAATAGATGAGGAAACAATGGAAACAGTGATAGACTTTATGTTCTTGGGCTCCAAAATCACTGTAGATGGTGACCGTAGCCATGAAATTAAAAGACGCTTGCTCCTTGGAAGAAAAGCTAATGACTAACCTAGATAGCATATTAAAAAGCAGAGACATTACTTTGCCAACAAAGGTCCATCTAGTCAAAGCTATGGTTTTTCCAGTAGTCATGTATGGATTTGAGAGTTGGACCATAAAGAAAGCTGAGCACCGAAGAACTGATGCTTTTGAACTGTGATGTGAAGAAGACTCTTGAGAGTCCCTTGGACTGCAAGGAGATCCAACCAGTCCATCCTAAAGGAGATCAGTCCTGAATATTCATTGGAAGGACTGATGCTGAAGCTGAAACTCTAGTCCTTTGGCCACCTGATGCGAAGAACTGACTCATTGGAAAAGACCCTGATGCTGGGAAAGATTGAAGGCTGGAGGAGAAGGGGACAACAGAGGATGAGGTGGTTGGATGGCATCACCGACTCAATGGACATGAGTTTGGGTAAACTCCAGGAGTTGGTGATGGACAGGGAAGCTTGGCCAGATGAAGTCCACGGGGTCACAAAGAGTCAGACATGACTGAGCAACTGAACCGAACTGAACTAAGTAAAATTCAAATTGTTTTTAACTTCAGAGACTCAATGACAATCTGAAAGAAAAAGATGCAGTGTCTGAATTTAATGCTGTTTATTGTGTGACCAGAATTCATCAGACATTTCTGGATGTCCAGTGTTGAAAAGAATGTTCAAAACATACATATATCACTTGCAATCTACGTTTATTTTTGCAAATATATGTCATGAATTCACATTTACTGTTTTTGGCAATAAAATTTCAATCTTTATTAACTAAGCTTCCATTGTCTCACAAAACTCATAGAGACTTGCTTGAAATGGAAAGATCGAGGGTTAATTAAAATCGTTTGAAAAGCCTGTTGCTCTCACGGGGCTGCCAGACACACTTCTGAACTTCCAGGACAGACCTCCCTATCAGCGCTGACGAAAGCGGTCTTCGCAAGGGTCTGCGTGCGAAACCTCATCTGGGCCTCGCATGGGGAGAGCAAAGACGAGGAAGAATGGCTGGGCTCTCACCGAGTTACAGGAGCGTTTTGCAGATGCTGCCACTGAGCATGAGGCTATCGTGTAATGCCAAACTAGCTGGGAGTGTAATTCGCGTCACAGCAAGCTTTGCATTCAGAGAAAATTAACAACGTACCATCAATAACCAGGCACTGAAATAATGGTGGGGGACGGTCAGCGGGCCTCGGGGCAGATGGTGGGGCCCGGGGAGCAGGCACAGCTGTGAGAAGCACACCAAGCCGTGCAGTCACCTCGCAAGGCCGCCTTGCTGCTGCTGCTGCTAAGTTGCTTCAGTCGTGTCCGACTCTATGCGACCCCACAGAGGCCGCCTTATGTGGAAACAAACACTCTGAGCATGAACGTCAGTCAGACGCTGGCTGGAAGGCAAGCCACTCGGACAGGCGGGCTGTCTGCTGTGTCCTGTTCACCAGCTTCTCCCCAGAGCCTAGAGCGAGGCTGGAGCAGGACAGACAGGCCAACATGGGCAGGACGGACGGACTGACCTTTGTGAAGACGGCTGTGGATTCTGTGTGTGTGTGTACACGAGTGTGTGTGCACATGAGTGCATGTGTGCACAGGTGTGTGTGTGCACGAGTACGTGTGTGCACGAGTGCGTGTGTGCCGGCATGTACACGTGTTCACGTGCTAGTCAGAAAGGTCTTCTCTATGCCTGGATTTTTTAAAGAAAAAATCACTTTGGTACTCTCCCTGATGGCTCAGTTGGTTAAGAATCCACCTGCAATGCAGGAGACCCTGGTTTGATCCCCGGGTTGGGAAGCTCCCCTGGAGAAGGGAAAGGCTACCCACTCCAGTGTTCTGGCCTGGAGAATCCCATGGACTGTATAATCCCTGGGGTCGCAGAGTCAGACACGACTGAGCGACTTCCGCTTCCTTTCACTTCCTTGGTACCTTCCTGTGTCTCATCTGCTCAGCATGCGGATTCAGCGCCCTGCCCGGCGAGCGCATGGTGGGGACCCTCCACAGTGGTTTCCTGGGCCCTTCCTGAGAACTCGCTGCAGAAGGCGAAGGTGCCCCACCCCAGCGGTGCTCTCGGGTGTGGGGACGGCAGTTGGTCTGACTCAGCTCTGCTCTTCACGGGCCACCGGGCTGCTGCGGACACCACAGAGCCCCGCCGGCTCGGAGGGCAAGTTCGCGTGCACTTCTGGGTCTTTCTGGTTCTTCGTGCCCCCCGACCTCGTCTCCAGCTTCTTAGAGACATAACTGACACCGCACATCGCACGCGTTTCCAGGTGTACAAGTGAGGGCTGGATACCTGTTTATGGAGCAGAACAGCCCCGGCAGCAGGGGCGCCTGCAGCGCCTCACAGGGTCACGGTCTTCCCCGTGAGACAAGGAAGGCTAGCCTCTGCCCCTCGACTCTCCCGGCAGTGTGCACGTCTGCAGCACAGCCGTGTGCGCTGTGGCCACCCGACGCCTCCCAACAGCAGCCGCACAGGCCTGCGTCCCCGGCGCGCGGCCCCTGCAGCCCCACAGGCCTGCGTCCCCGGCGTGTGGCCCCTGCACCAGCGGCTGAGTGCCCCGCCACCCCGCCACCCACCGCACTCAGAGCAGTCCCGGATGCCACTGCGTGTGCCCTACCTGGACACCTGCCAGCAGTGCTGGTGGTCTAGGGGCACACGTGCCCACCCAGGGCTGGCCCCGGGCCCCTGTAAGCAGGCCGGCTGGCCTGACCGGCTGCCAGACGGTCTGGACAAGACCGGGGGCCCTGGGGGGCCTTCCAGCAGGCTCTGTCTGTGACAGGAAGTCTCCTGTGACATGCCCAGGAATAAGCACCCAGACCCTGTCTTCAAGGAAAGAGCCCGACTCTGGAGAACGGGCCAACTCCAGGCCTGGGTAGGGAAAGTCCAAGATGAGCTGCTGGGAGCACCATGTTGGGCCCAAAGTCAGGAAGCGCTCAGAAAACAGCAGGACGGGCATGAACGCGGAGCTGGCTGTAAGACTCCCCATGGCCAGCGCCGCTCACCTGCGTCCCTGTGTACTACAGTCATGGCTGCGACTCAGGAACAGGACGAAAGTCCGTGAGTCCACGCTGAAGGACAGCTGAACCAAGGAACAAACAGGAAGACTAACAGAAACTCAGACACAACACGTGGGTGCTCCCGGGAGTGGGGGCATCCGGTGACCAGCAGGGCAGGATGGGACGGTGGGGTGACGCCGGCACCAGCTTACCTGGAGAGGGGGTCAGCCTCACAGCACCGGGGCCAGCCCCCACGTGGCCCTTCATGCCTGTGTGTTTCCTTGTCATACACAGGACCCCCTGTTTCCTGTCTGGGTGTCTAAGAACGCACTAAACTCACTTCTAAGCGCTTGTACTGTGCACTGTGGGCTTTCAGGAGCTTCTCCAGTGTTTCCAGCCATGTGTCACCGTGTCCACTCTAACACCGCAACAGCTGTGCTCCTCTCAGTCGCCTGCTGATGGCACGAGCCAGCGCTTCTCAAACATGTTAAATGATCGTGTGTGTGTGTGCGTGTGTGTGTGTGCTCACTCATGCCCATCTCTTTAGACCCCCATGGACTGTAGCCCACCAGGCTCCTCTGTCCACAGGATTCTCCAGGCAAGAATGCTGAAGTGGGTTGCCCTTCACTTCTCCAGGGGATCTTCCTGACCCAGGTGTCAAACCCACAGCTCGTGTCTGCTGTACTGCAGGGAGACTCTACCACCAGGGCCGCCTGGGAAGCCCCAGATAATCCTGTTTGCATCAAATATCTTTGCCTTACCCCCTGAATCTAATGGAGATGTTTGATTTCCATGTTTTAAAATCAAATGAAGGATACAGCTACTGGTTTCAATTTTATCAAGAGATGCTGAACTTTATCAAATATATATAACTTTAGCATCTATGGAGATGACCCAGGAAGGGATTTCCTACTGATAAATTAACTCCATGTGCAGAAAAGGGAACCCTCTTACACTGTTGGTGGGAATGCAAACTAGTACAGCCACTATGGAGAACAGTGTGGAGATTCCTTAAAAAACTGGAACCAGAACTGCCATACGACCCCACAATCCCACTGCTGGGCATACACACCAAGGAAACCAGAATTGAAAGAGACACTTGTACCCCAGTGTTCATTGCAGCACTGTTTATAATAGCCAGGACATGGAAGCAACCTAGACATATATCGGCAGACGAATGGATAAGAAAGCTGTAGTACATATACTTGATGGAGTATTACTCAGCCATTAAAAAGAATACATTTGAATCAGTTCTAATGAGGTGGATGAAACTGGAGCCTACTATACAGAGTGAAGTAAGTCAGAAAGAGAAACACCAATACAGTATACTAACGCATATACATGGAATTTAGAAAGATGGTAACAATAACCCTGTATACGAGACAGCAAGAGAGACACAGATGTAAACAGACCTTTGGACTCTGGGAGAGGGCGAGGGCAGGATGATTTGAGAGAACAGCACTGAAACATGTATATTATTACCATATGTGAAATATACGACCAGTGCAAGTTTGATGCATGAAGTTGGGCACCCAAGGCCAGTGCTCTGGGACGACCCAGAGGGACGGGATGGGGAGGAAGGTGGGAGCGGGGTTCAGGATGCACCTGTGGCCAATCATGTTGATGTATGGCAAAAACCACCACAATACTGTAATTACTCTCCAATTAAAACAAATACAGTAATTTAATAAAACCATTAACTCTAATAAGCTCGACTGCCCAGCCCCGCCTTTCTGGGTCTGACCTTCCTGATCCGCTGCTGACCACTGCCCCCCCAGGGCCATCCCGCGGCCAGGCAGAAGGGCCACCTGCAGCGGGCTGGCGCTGCATCCGCGGCCCTGGGGCCTCGTGGGCGGCTCAGGTGGAACCGCAGGGGGAGCTCCCGGAGCGTCCAGTGGGACCCACTCCAGGACACCTACACCCCGAGCCTCCTGGGGCTGGGCCCTCACAAGCCCGCTGATCTCTCGGTTCAAATGACTGGCTGGTTCCGCTTTTCTCTCTTCTCTAGGGTCAGTGTGGTCACATATGTTTTGTTAGAAAACAAATTTTTTGTTGAAAAAAAAATTTTCAAAGTTATTTGGGCACATTTGAATAAATTAACACCTTAAAGATGTTTTCCTTTTGATAGGGCCCTCAGGGAACCCAGGGAGTCACTGCAGGTGGGCAGATGACAGGCATGCCGAGACTGCTCCTGGCGGCCGGCCGGGACGATGGGGCCTCACTGCCCGGGAGGCCGGTGACCGCCTCGTCTCTTTCCCAACATCCTGCTGAAGTCGCCTCCATGACACAGCCCAAACTCAGAGCCTCGCAACTAGGAGGGAGAGCTCCTGGTACACGGGTCTGTGGAGAGTCGGACAAACACGGACCTCCAGCCCTGACCGCGCCCCCGTCCAACTCTCGAGTCCAGGGGCACCTGCGAGGGGGGCGCTCAGATCTCGGCAGACCTCGAACACCATGCGTGTCGTCCACACCAGCGGGCTGGATGCCAAAGACAGAGAGGTGAAAAGTTCCTAAAGAAAAGTCTAGCTCACTTTCTTAAGTGTTTAGATTTGGAATGGAAGTAAGTCTTCAAACAGGCACCACGTGACACAGACGTGTGGGGACGTGTCACACTCGGCCGGGCTGCAGGGCGCGCCATGGGTGGGGGTGTCCACGCCCTCCCACAGAGCAGGGCCAGCTGGGCCTCCGAGCACGGCTCGCCCACTGGCACCGTCCCCCGGGCCATGCAGGGCCGGGCACACGGTGGGCACGCGGTACACACACGCCACGGGAGTCAACCCCAAGGGAGCCCCGCGCAGGCTGGAACGCGCGGGTCCCGAGGAGCGTCACCCCATCGCCCGCTGTGCTGGGCACCCAGAAGCCACGCTGTACCCTCATCATGCTGCCCATCCACCGCTGACTTTGTTAACTGCCCCATGTTTATCTTATTTATTCATTTATTCATTGTTTTGGCCGCGCTGGGTCTCCGTTGCTGGGGGGGCTTTCCCTGGCTGCAGCGGGCGGGGCTACTCTCCTGCTGCGGCTCACGGGCTCCAGGGCACCGGCTGAAGGGGCGCGGTGCACGGCAGAGGAGCCCGCAGGGGCAGCGGGGGCCCTGCCGCTGTGCCCGGCCAGCCTGCCGGCTCTAGAGACGGGGTCTGCGAGCCTGTGCTGGAGGCCCTGGCTGGCGAGCTTCGAGAGGACGGACGTCCTTGCCTCTCGAAACATGGAGTGATGAGGACTGGGCACTTGAACCCCGTGGGTCAGGCCCGAGCAGCAGTCATGGCGATGCCACACAGCCAGCCCGCGTGCTGGGGGTCTGGGCTCATCTCCCTCTTGCCGCTCCTTTCTCTGTGGCCTCTTTCGAGGGACACCCCCTCACACTTTGCTTTTCAGGAGCAGCGCTGAGAAAAGAAGGCCTTTGATCTTAAGGTTACTCGCCACACAGTGTGTGATGACAACCCTCTCCGCCGGGGGTGTCTTCCATCGCTTCCCCACCTGTGCACGCTTTACACTCACTCACTAACACACGACACCCGAGCCTTCCTGCAAAACTCGCCAGCACGAACACACGCCTGTTTAATTTCTGTCTTAAATGTAAAGCCAGCATCCGCACCAGAGAGCCCTCATCCGCCAGGAAAAGACAGAGCCACCCCCGCAGGGACGGCCTGACTTCAAGCCTCACAGGGAGTCCCGGGCCACTCCCCCAGTGGAAACCCCAGAACCAGAAGCCTGGTCCAGGGCCGGGGGTCAGGGGCTGTGCGGGAGGCAGTGAGGAGACCCTGGTACCAGGTCCAAGCCCGAGACCAGCTCTGGGCCCGGGGCTTCACGGCCCAGACTCTGACCGAGCTCCTGCCTGCTCCTGCCTAGACTCCCAATTCAGACCACAGCCCCGTCACCCTGCTCCGACGGCCCCCGTCACCCCTGAACCTACGGACCTGTCACCCCTGAACCTACGGCCCTTCACCCCTGAACCTACGACCCCCGTCACCCCTGAACCTACGGCCCGTCACCCCTGCTCCAAAGGCCAAAGGAGGCCCAGAGAGAAAACACACAGAGGCTGTAAGGACACAGGCCCCCCATCATCGTGGCCGGGGGTCTGAGAGCCCCCGCATCCCCAGCCCTGCTTCAGTCCCACCCAGGCAGGGCCAGGGAGCCTCCGCCCCAGAGCTCCGTCTCTGTGGGTACCAGGGGCGGGGGGACACTGACCGCCTCGGGTGGCCCTGGTGGCTTGGGCCCCCCGGCCGACAATAGCACTGCCAGGTGTGAAGAGCTTGGAAACCACCCGGCAGACGGGTGAGCCACTGAGGGCCTCCCCAGCACTCGCACAGGCAGCACGGTGCCAGCCCCACGGGGCCAGCCCGCAGGTGGGTGCCCTCGTAGCTGAGAAAGGCCCAGGGCGGCCGGCAGCGGGTCAGCCTCGGCGGGCCTCAGAGGAGCCATGCACTGCGGCCGGGACAGCCCCGCGGGTCACCCCCTTTCCTCGGGGACACCACCTCATCCCCTTCTGACCAGGGTGTCTCTGCCCTCTGCCTCAGCGGTGGGCGGCAGACCACCCAGGCTGGCCAGCACATGCCGTGGGATGAGCCCGAGTCCCTCCCATGGCGTCTAAGCCGGCGACAGCTGCTCGACGCCCGGACACGCAAGGAGGCGTCTCGGGCTCGAGGACCGGAGGGCCCAGGGGCGTGGGGCGCGAGGCTGGGGGCCGCATCTGCGGCAGTCCCGGGAGAGCCCGGGCACAGGGCCAGTCCTGCGAGGCCTTGCTGCGCCTAGAGATCCTGACCCGCACGGGGGCCTCCCTCTTCCTTCCGGGTCAACGGCCTGGGCAAAAGTCCAAGACCCCGCTGCTCAGCAATGGTCCCCGGACTGTGTCTGAACCCAGGACGGTGTCCGCGAGGCCCTGGCCAGTGGCTCCTCCCCGCAGTTCAGACTCAGGAAGGGGGGCCCTGCGTGCCCCACGCCCTCCTTAAAGTCAACAGAGACCATCACTGCTCCTGTGTTTCTGAAAACCAGTGTTTGCGAAGGAGCAATAAACGGAAGGTAATTTGTTAGGACGACGCCTGTCTATATACAGGCTGTCAACTCTACACGCACACTCACGTGGTCTCCATCTCAGAGCCATCAACACCCATCAAGGGCCGTTTTTATAAAACCTCCAGGAAAGCAGACACAAACGCGCCGTGTCCCGCCGCAGACTGATGTCAAGCGGAGGAGACGGAGGACACAGGCGGGCAGCTCCGCGCTTGGGCCCTGCAGGCCCTGACGGCCCCGGCCCCCAGCACCCAGCCCTGCACTCGCCCAGGGTCGCCGGCTCAGGCGCGGCCGTGAGCAAGGAGCCACGAACAGCCTTCCCTCTGCTGACGCTCTTGTCCCGTCACTAAGCCGCGCCCGACTCCGCGACCCCACGGGCTGCAGCGCGCCAGGCTTTCCTGCCTTTCACTCTATTAATAGCTCTTCCTTTTCTGTTTTAGACTAAAATGTCTGTTTTTAGGCTCTAATGACAAGCTGCTGGAAAAGAATATTTTAGGCCAAAGTATTGCTGTTCATAGTGACCAGAATTTCACACGGGGCGTGTGAAGACCTACCAGCCGGCATGCCCAGCGGGGGTCACGCAGCCTCAGGGTGACAGCACCCCGGCCAGACAGGGCCCCCGCGGCTCCTGGGCCCCACCCCAGCGCGGAGCAGAGGAGGCCTGCCCACGCCCACCTCGGCAAGGCTGCAGGACCCGCTGCCCCAGGCCCCGGGCAGGCCCGGCGCCCCGCCTCCTGCCCCACGGCAGCGCAAGGGTGGACTGGGCCCAGCGGAGCCGCCTGCTCGTTAAGCTTCCCTTTCCGCTCAGACACCAGCTCCACCTCCGGCACCTGCACCCGCGGCTGAGAGCGGGCAACCGGGCCGTGGTCCCCCTGCAACCGACAGCGGGGCTCAGACCTGGGTCGGTGCGGCCACACCACTTCTAGAGGGGCCTCCACCCCCGGGAGGGCCTGGTACTCGCTTCAGACCGAGCCCAGGACAGAGCTCAGTCTCTGTGGGGATGGAAGACTCTCCGTGGGCCCCTGAGGACCCCGAGTGCTGGGCGTGGACGCCAGGCCGACCACTCGGGCCAAGGCGGGCCTCCTCCTACCCAGGCAGGGTCCGGAGTGTGGTTGGTGAGAGCCAGCTCAGCACTCCAGCCAGCCCCAGAGCTGAGACTCTCTCGGGTCCCCCCAAAGCAACTTCGTGCTGGGAGCGGTGACCTTGACCTTCCGCCGTGAGGTGTCTGAGTGGCAGCAGGGGGCCGGCCGCCAGCAGCCTCAGGGAGAGCGGGGCGGGTAGGGGTGGGGCAGGGCACGCGGGGTCGGTGTGTCCCACGGGAAGCTGTTTCCCAAGGACTCGAGTCAACCCGCTGCTCACACTGGTGGCGCCAGGCCCGCCTGGCTGCGAGAAGCGCTTCTCTCCTGGGACGCGGAGCAATGGCAGCAGGGCTCGAGGCCGCATCTGGTCCTCAAGGGCCCCAGGAAACCGCCCAAGGCGGAGAGTGTCCACACTCATGGGGGACCAGGGCTGGACGCAGGGGCAGCCCCCAGAGCCAGCCGCGTGGGCTCCTCCAGGTCGGAGGTGTCCTCGGGCCACCAGGAGGCTGGACAGACTGCCCTGGGGTCGACTTGGACAACCCTAGACCACTGTGCCTGCCTGTGTCAGAGAGGGAGCCCACCATGAAGGGAGCCCACGATGACCCTCAGGGGCTCGGACCTGCCAGCGCAGGGCCCAGGAAGCCAAAGTGTGCAGGAGGCCCTGCTCTGCATTCATTCAAGCAGCAGGCACAGCCAGCAAACTGCAGGGAGGGCCACCTGCCCGGGGCTGGGCGCGGAGGAAAACTGTCCGAAGCTCCTCATGCAGGAAGGGGACCCGGAGTCAGAGCCGGCAGCCACCAGCAGGATGCCAGCTGGGGGTGACGGGCGAAGCCCAGAATTCACGTGGAAACGCAGAGACCCAGGACAGACATAAGAAACGTGAAAAACCAGAAGCTGGCGGACCCATACCTCCTATTTCAAAACTCGCTGTGAACTGCAGTTACCAAGACCCTCTGGTCCTGGCATACGGACAGACGAGAGATGAAGAAAACAGAAATGAGAGGCCAAGAGAAAGTCTATATGTCTACAGTCAGGTAGGGTGGGTGACTACGCTGAACCTGCAAGGCGGTTCAATGGGGGGATCAGTCTTTCCAACAAACAGTGCTGGGCAGCAAGACACGCACACACCCAGGAACCAGGGCGCCGCCCAGCTCACACGAGGCACAGAAGCACCGTCGGGATGAGTCTAGGAGCTGCGTGCCGGTGCGCTTACTCAGGCCCCACTCCGTGCGACCCCAGGGGCTGCAGCCGCTGGGCTCCTCTATCCACGGGATCCTCCAGGCAAGAAGACTGGAGTGGGCTGCCATGCCCTCCTGCAGGGGGTTTTCCTGACCCAGGGATCCAACCCAGGTGTCCTGTGCGGCAGGCGGATTCTTTACTGTCTGAACCACCTAAGTCAAGGTGAATCTAGAATCTGCATGGAAGAGCTAAAACTGTTAGCTTTAGAGGAAAGACAGGAATAAATCTTCACGACTTTGGACTGGCAATGGGCTCTGTTCTCTCTGCTCTCTCTCCCTCTTGTCTTCCCTGTATTTTTTAAACTGAAGTATAGCTGATTGACTGGAGAAGGAAATGGCAACCCACTCCAGTGTTCTTGCCTGGAGAATCCCAGGGATGGGGGAGCCTGGTGGGCTGCCGTCTCTGGGGTCGCACAGAGTGGACACGACTGAAGCAACTTAGCAGCAGCAGCAGCAGCAGTGCATACTCAGTCACTTTGGTCGTGTCTGACTCTGTGCGACCCCATGGACTGCAGCCCACCAGGCTCCTCTGTCCACGGGATTCTCCAGGCAAGAACACTGGAGTGGGTTGCCGTGCCCTCCTGCAGGGTGCCTTCCCGACCCAGGGATCCAACCCGCATCTCCTGAGTCTCCTGCACTGCAGGCGGGTTCTTCACCGCTGAGCCACCGGGAAGCCTTGTGTTCGGCAGTGTGCACCTGTTAATCCCAAATTCCTGAGTCGCCTGCCCGCCTCCGCCCTGCGTAGCCCGTAGCTCTGTTTTCTGTGTTTGTGGGTCTGTTTCTGTCTCATGAATAGGCTCACTTGCACCGCACTGTAGGCCCACATGTGAGCGACACGTGTGTTTCTCTGACTTACTCACTCAGTGTGTTTCTCTCTAGGTCCGTCCCTGCTGCTGCAAACGGGGTTCGCTCGTTCTCTTCACACTGAGCAGTATTCCATGTGCGTGTTCACCACGCCCTCCTTATCCGCGCATCTGCCTGTGGACACGCAGGCTGCCTCTGTGTCTTGGCTGTTGTGAACACTGCCGCTGTGACTGACAGCAGGGCGCAGGCCTCTGCTTGATCAGCTCTTGTCTTTTCCAGGTGCGTGCCCAGGAGTGGGCCTGCAAGATCCGAGGTGGCTCTGCTTCTAATTCATAAGGAACCTCCACACTTCCCCACAGTGGCTGGACCAGTTCACATTCCCCCTGGCAACAGCTTCTTACATGTGACATCCGAAGCACAACCAAAGGAAAAACAAACAAGCTGGACTTCGTCAATGTTTGGAACGCTAGGGCTTCAATAAGACCCTACCAAGCGTGTGAAAAGAAAGCACGAAGAACGAGAGAAACATTTGCAAATCGTGTGTGTGAGAAGAATCTACAACCAGAATGTGCACAGAAAAGTTCAACAATTAAGGAAAATTGTAAACGGGCAAAAGATGTAAATAAATGCTTTTCCAAAGTAGGTGAACAAACAAACAAACACCCAAGAGGCACATGGCAGGGGGAGGCGGGACGTTCAGGATCATCGGTTGTCAGGGCAACGCAGATCGATGCGCTGCACGCCCAGCGGGGCGGCTGGACTCAAACAGGCGAATAAAAACAAGTGTTTCTGGATGTGGAAAAACCGGAACGCTTGCGTGTTGCTGGTGGGAATTCAAAACGGTGCAGACACTCCGGGAAGCAGTCTGGCAGTTCCTCGAGAAGCTATACACGGCTATCCTGTGACTCAGCAACTCCACGCCTGGATACATACCCAAGGGAATCTAAAACATGTTCACACAAAACCTTAAACACGAATGTTCGCAGCCACACGATGCATAAAACCCACACGTCCATCAGCTGCTGGACGGACAGAGTGTGGTCTGCGCTTCTGCGAGGTGGCGCTCAGTCGTGAACGGGGCAGATTCTGCTACACGCACGACGTGGATGAGCCCTGACCACGGATACGAAAGAGCAGTCAGATCAGGTGTCCGAAGCCGTGTGCAGGAAGCGTCCAGAATAGCCCGATGCACAGACAAGGGGTGGACCAGTGGAGACGAGGGTCTGGGGTGGGGGGCGGGCAGTGACCGCCGACAGCGCCCCGAGGGCGGGGCCGTGTGGCGGCTGCTCAGCCTGGAGAACACGTCAACAGGCTGAGTGGCAGGCTCAGGAAGAGCGGGACGCAGGGTCTGAAGCTTGTCTCGACGTTTGGATGATAATGCGTGTGTGTGTGAGTCACTCAGTCATGTCCGACTCTGCAACCCCCATGGACTGTAGCCCGTCCGGCCCTTTGTCCACAGGATTCTCCAGGTAGGAATGCTGGAGTGGGCGGCCCTGTCCTCCATAGATGATGGTAACAACAAGTGAACGCAGCCAGTGCAGACCTCCCGGCAGAATGACGGGCCCTCCATGGCGGGAAACCTTCACAACACGTGGGCCGCAGCTGGGGGGCGAGACCGGATGGGGGTCCAGGCCTAAGGGGCCACGCGGGAGGGAGCCACCGCGGCGCCTGCCCGACAGCAAGCACAAAGGCCAGGGCACAGCACCCCAGGCGTGCTGAGCAGGTTTCCTCCAGAGCCAGGAGGGACCCCACCACCTGCTCTGGCTCAGCAGCAGCTCACCAGGTCCTTAAGGGACCCCGAGAGGAGGAGAGGCCACTCGGGGGCCTGAGGGTGCCAGGCTGGGGCTGAAGGGGCAGCAAGGAGAGGCTCCGCGTTGGGGATGCTGAGTGCCTGTTCCCTGCGAGGTCACGCAGCCGTGGGCCCTGGCACCTCCCGGGAATGGGGACCCCACGAGGACAGGAAGAGCCTCGGCCGGGGCCCTGGCGGAGTGGATCTTGGAGGGAGCCCGCGAGCGCACAGAACTCAGCCGACAGAGGGCGCTGGGCTGCGGGGACGCGCCATCCGGGCCCCGCTCCACCTCAAACAGTCCAGAAGCTCGAGTCCAGGCCCAGGGACTCAGCAGCCCGTCCCCAACAAGGCAGGACTGGCCTGGAGGTGCCTTCGCCCAAGCTCCGCTCGCCAGGACACACGGACGGACACGCAGCCAGGCTCTGGACGGGGCACCACGCCCGCCTGCCCCGTTCCAGAGAAGCAGACCCAGCACAGGGGCGCAGTTCTGCGGCCCCACCTGGCGGGCTCCGCTGGGCAGTGAGGACTCCATTCTCTTACTAATCATCAGAACCTTGTTTTGTGTCCACAGCACAGGTCTGTGGCGCAGCAGCTGCCCAAAACACTGAGGTCTCCCCGGGGTCCGTCTGGGCTGGTGGCTAGAAGGCAGCACCCTGCAGAAAGCAGAGGAGGCGCTTTGGGGTACTCCGGGGCTTGCCACGTGACTGCCCTTATGAAAAACAAACTCTCAGGGTCATCACGACGCACAGACGTCAATTTCCCTGGAAGCTAGGACAAATTCCCAGCTTTCTGAGTGGAGAGGCCACACACTGGTGCTTCCGCTTTGCCACCCTGGGCTCCTTGGGCAGCCCTCCGGAGGGATCCCCTGAACCTGGCGCACCTCCAGGGGCTGGCAGCCTCCAGCAGCACCCCTCAGCGGTCAGAGCGCGCGCCCTCCCGGGTCTGAGTCCCCGCATCCTCCCCTTCCACACCGACTCGTATCAGTTGTTAAACACGCAGACGGGTCACAGGCAGCTCCCTGGAGGAGGGAGCCGACTGTCCACACTGAGGCCTGGCCCCGCGCGTCCCCTACAGGGCCCTGGGCCTGGCATGATCAGATGCACAGACCATTACGGTCCTGCAGCGCCGGCTTCCAGCTCACCGCCCACGTGGGCCAGGCCAGCCCACGCCAGCCACGTGGCCTCACACGCCGGCTCCCCGCTTCCTGCACTGCTCCAGCCCACAACGGCCCCAGCGGCCACCCTGCCTGAGCTCGCCGGCTGACTCCCATGTCCCAGAGCCTTTAGGACCCAGCCCTGCATCCCAGCCCAGGAGACGCTCTGTGGTCTCTGTGTTCAGGGCGTCGCCTGAGCGAGTTACTGCCGAGGTCCCTGATGGTCTCCGGCTTGCACTCAGCAGCCAGGGCAGCCTGGGACCGAGCACGAGCTATGAGCCAGGGGGTCCGAGTCAGCGCGCCCTCTGCCCTGTAAGCAAAGGGCGTCGGGAGCCCGGCCCCAGAGGGCGACGACCGGGGGATGCGCCGGCCCCGCAGGCCATGTGCAGGCGGACCTGTGGGCTCCTAGAGCCTCCTGGACCCTGAGCCTCGGGACCCCCAGCAACCTCCTCCAAATACTCCTCCCACTCTCAGAACGCCCCTCCCAGACCCTGCCCCCCCAGGCCCCACCTGCCCGGCCTCTCCCTGGGCCACAGACCCCTGCTCCGTCAGACAAGGACGGGAGGGGCAGGCATGAGGGGTGTCGGGCCGGGGGCAGCTCACGAGAGGCCACCAGTTCAGAGACGCCCGGACGGGCTTTGGGGCCGGGCTGGTGGGAGTGCGGCTGGGGGAGGGGCACACCTGCAGGGTGCCCAGTGAGCTCCCCTGGGTGGGCAGCTGCGCTAAACGTCCTCAAAGACGAGCCTCTGAGGGGCTGGTGTCACCGCATACCTACGCTCGGCGGAGGCTGGCCCCGAGGCCCGGGAGCCCTGGGCCGCCCGCACCCCCTGCCCCGTGCCCCCTGCAGCCCCCGTGTCCCCAGGGCCACGCACACAAGGCCGAGGTCCTGGGGGCCGCTGCTCGGCCACCAAGGTGAGCCGCCACCTGCTCTCCTGAGACAGCCCTGTGTCCCGCCCCGCCGGCCAGCTCCCGCCACATGCCCCGTGTCCTGCCAGCTGCCTTGATAACCACGACAGCGTCCCGGCTGGCCTGCGCCCCCACCCCCGCCTGGGCCGCTCACCCTGCAGGCGGCCAGGAGGGAAGCAACGCCTCGGCAAAAACAGGAAGTTACAACAGATCTGCAAACTGCGACAGGGATGGAGGAGAAAACAAAAGCAAAACAGCTGTCCCCACAAGCTTTCTGGTTACTTGGACAGATGTCATTCTTAACAGAGTGAGTCCAACAGAAAGGAAAGCCCACGTCACCTCAAATTCCAGCACAGCCACCACAAGTCGCATTCCGCCCTGTGGAGAGGGGTAGACGGCCTGCGATGGACCAGGCGCGTGCCCCCGAGGCGCCCCAGCTAAGCCCTGGGCAAAGAGACGCTGCAGGGGAGAGCACCCGGGACGCCAGCAGGCAAACCGGGACGGTGGGCCTCCCCGGCCCTTCCTGGCGGTCTCCCAGGGCAGGGGCCCCAGCAACGCTGTGGGAGGAGCCCACGAGGGTGCTGGCAGTGCTGATGGCTAGAGCCGGGGCTGCCCCCCATGCCCGGGCTCACCGCGGGGCCAGAGCGCCCCTGCCCAGCTCTCCACCACCCATGCGGAAGCTGCCCCGAAGCCCCTGAAGGCGGGACAGGTGCTCGGAGCGGGGGTCTCAAGCCTCTGGCCCAGCCCAGGTGGTCCCCAGAGCAGCCCCTCTGGGAGGACACAGGGTCCTGAGCCCCCTCCCCAGGGACGCAGGCCCAAGCAGTGACTGTCGTACCCCACAGACCTCCGCAGAGGCCCAACGTGCAGAAATGACCACTGGGTCAGACACAGACGGCAAGAGGCCGGGCTGGGCTGGGGGCAGGCCTCTCGGAGCCTGAACACCTGCCCCCACACGGGGACCAGAGGCAGACGCTGTTCCTAAAGGGGACGGCACAGGCCACAGGGCCGCCTCTTGCTCTTCCAGCACCAAGTGGCCGGAAACACGGGCACCTGACCGCACGCTGCGGCCCTGTGCAACACTGCCCTCCCCGCCCTCGAGCCCAGACGGGCACGGACATAGGGACCCTGTGCCCGGGGGCAGGCGAGGCACCCGCAGGCCAGTGGGAGCTGACCCGAGGCCACACTGGGCTCACGGCTCCTCTGCCAGGAGAGAAGGCAGCGGGGTGGGCGTGGGGGTCAGCCCCTAACCTGGGGAAGTGCGCCCCGCATCGGGGTCAGCAGGAGGGGGCACGCCTGAGCCCTCCCCTCGCACAGACTGAGCAGCCCACCCCCTGGCAGAGCGCGGGACTCGGCCGGCATGCCAGCCCCTCAGGGAGGGGTGCTGTCCGTCACCCCTGGCCACAGCAGAGCCCCGGACGGTGGCCCCGTGCTCCCACAAGACACTGCTCAGAGGGGCGCCCCCGTCGTAACCCACTGCTGTCCGGGCGAAGCAGGCCTCTCGTGGGGGATTCTGGCTCCCTCTACCCCCCCACCCAGGGAGTGAGAAGGGTGACCCCCAAGGAGCCGCTGCTGTCCACACAGTCAACAGTTTGCCAAAAACCACCCGTGAAACGTGGCAAACTGTGCACCTGTCGGACGCCGGCTGGTCTGTCCAGCCAGCAGAGCAGCGCTCGGCAGGAGGGCCCCAGACAGCCCGAGCCGTGGGACCCTCAGTGACGACAGCTGGGGGGTGAGCAGCTGGGGGCTCAGCCCCGCAGGCGGCCAGGAGGGCTGGGCTTCAGGCTGGATGGTGGGGACCGCTGCACGGCGGCAAACGTTTGTTCTCAGACCGAGGGCTCCACTCTCGCAGGGCAAGCTGCCGGAAATGTGAGTCCGTCTGCCCTGACAGCCACACCTGTGCACCGACGGCCGAGGACAGCTCTGACACTGGGCCCTGATGCCCACAAGGTGCCAGGCAGGGGGCACTTGCCTTCCCCAGCTCAGCCCCCGCCCAGCTCTGACAGGGTCCAGCCGGCC
Source organism: Bos javanicus (assembly GCF_032452875.1). Taxonomy (NCBI): domain Eukaryota; kingdom Metazoa; phylum Chordata; class Mammalia; order Artiodactyla; family Bovidae; genus Bos; species Bos javanicus. The sequence goes on along the minus strand of NC_083893.1, from coordinate 50,475,328 downwards.
AGCGGGCTGGCTGCAAGTCTGGTTACACGGCCATTGGGGCGGGATCCCAAACCCAGCCCCGCACCACTGGTCAGAGGCCAGCAGGCCCGATCACCCTAAAACATAACAAAAACCCAGGAGCTTGTAATTAATGGGGGGGCAGAGAAGGCAGCAGAGAGCTGGGCAGTGACCTGTGCCGAGGGTGCATGTCTGCCACCCCAGGGGCCGGGACTCCTGGACTGATGCCAAAGCACGGAGACGGGAGAACGCGTTCTGCTGGGGGAGGGGAGGTGCAGCTGAAGGCGCTCGTGTGGGCGCAAGCCAGGGTCACGCGTAGGGGCCCCTGGGAAGGAGCGCGTGAGCATGCTGGGACGTCCTGCTGGCCACACCCGTGGTGAGGGGCCCGCCAGGAAGCCTGAGCACACCCAGCCTGGGACACGGGCGAGGACAAGGCTGCGGCCCACCGAGGCCTCGTGGGGACGGCCAGGACAGGCCGGGCAGCGCCAGGGCCCCACACCCGCCGGGCACCCCGTCGCCCCATGACCCCTGGCGGCCACCGCGCCACTGTCCCTCCTCCCTGCCTGAGGCACAAACGGCCCAGGGTCTCGAGGACCCACGCTGACCCATGGCCGCACTCCCAAGACGGCTGGGCTTCTTACTCAAGGCAAAAGCAAAGCTCCGTGAGCCTGGGCAGCGCCATGTGCGTCCCTGATGGTCAGGACCCCTCGCCCTGCACGGGACGGTCAAGACCCCTCGCCGTGCGCGTCCCTGACGGTCAGGACCCCTCGCTGTGCGCGTCCCTAACGGTTAGGACCCCTCGCCGTGTGCACAGCCGCCCACCCCGACTCGTTCCAGGAGCTCGGGGTCTGGCGCTGAGCAGGCGGCGTCCTGGGTCAGGTGCAGGGCGCCCCCACACCCCGCGGCCCTCGCTGCTCAGCCCGCTCACATCCTCCCACAGTGCAGCCTGAGCCCCACACCGTCCCCATCCCTGCACACACAGTGACCCGAAGGGACCCCTGCCCCAGCGCCATGTCCATCTCCCAAAGAAACCTGCTGCACCTGGTTTGTTTTAGAAAACAGGTCTCATCACCAGAACTAAGTGGATGCAGAGACCATGACTGAAGAAGGGTTGGGAAGACCCCAGGAAGTCCGGGATGCTCCCCAGACAGAGGCCCACATGTGCCCAGCCTCACCCAGACGGGCAAAGGTCCCCACAGGCTCAGGAACACGCGGGCGACCCCTACCCTCCAACTCCGGAGTCACAGAAACCCTCACACAGCAACAGCGTGGGTGACGCCTCTCATCACTTCGACAGCCTGCAGCCCTGCGCCGGCCCGCGTCTCAGCCGCATTGGGGAGCGGCCCTTCACCCACACGCATCGCCGAGGGCGAGGCCCCCAGTGTCCCCGGGAGTGGGCTGTCCCGCAGCTCAGAGCCCGTGTCCCACGAGCTCAGAGCCTGTGTCCTCCGGGGTGGGCCGTCCCGCAGCTCAGAGCCTTTCTCGGGGCGCACCGCCCACCCCAGCCAGCACAAGAGCTCATGTCTAGTCACCCTCAGGCTCATCAGCAGAGCGCCCCGGGCCCCGATTAACTGAGGCAGCCACGTCCGTGTCCACTGGGGAACGCGCCACAGTCTCGCCCCTCCCCCTCCCCCTCCGCGGGCCCACGACCACCCCCCTGAAACTCACTCAGGTGGGAAGGGGCCCCAGCCCTGCAGACACAGAGCGAGCAGGGCCATGGCCCAGGAGACACAGAGCGTGGGGCTGAGACGCCCCTCAGACTCGCCACTGCCTTTCAGACCAGCCTCCCAGCCCCATGCTGACCCCCCTGCCTAGGACCCCATTCCTGGACGGGGCCCACCCCCCAGCAGATGCTGCCACCCTGCTTCCCGCCCCTGCCCACCGGGGCAGGCACTGGGGGGTCCACATTGAAGGAGCTGTTCTGCCCTGGCTCCTCAGCAAGGCTCGCCCCCTCCCCTAGGCAGCCTCCCTGCTTCCTCATCCCTACTCCTGGGTCAGACGGCGGGTTCCCTAAACGAGGGATGTCTCCTGGGGGCAGGCCTGGTCTGAGTTCTGTAACTTCCGAATCAGACCTGACACGTCGTGGAATCACCCCCAGCAGGAGCTCCCTTCCCAGAAGCAAACGTCCACCTGAGATGACCCTGGTCAGCAGCAGCAGCCCCTCCTCCCCCGGAAGGCTCGGTCCACGTGCCAACGGAGCGCACGACGCGGGCCCAGAGCCTGACCGCGAGGAGGGACACAGCCTGAGAGGCAGCGGGTGTGAACACGCCCCGGGACCCCATCCTTCAGGGCTGTTCCCCCAGCTGTCCCGCAGGGCTCACGCCACCGGGTTCAAAACACAAAACATCCGAGACGTTAAAGCTGAGCCACATCTCTGCCACAGTAGCCTCCGGCCTCCCAGCGTCTGCAGCGCCGATGAATGAGGAAAGGCCGCAGGTGACCATGCGCGCCGGCGGCCAGCCGGGGATGGCGGCAGACGGAGGGGGCAGGGACGCCTGTGGACAGACGACGGGCTGCAGACCCCAGGCGCACCGCGGCGGTGGGACCGTGGCTCACTGAGGCCACGAGGAGGTGTGTAGTGCAGGCACGGCCTCTTGACCTGGGGGAGCAACCCCGAAACCCCACCAGGCTGAACCCCACCACACTGGAGCCGGGTGGGACCCCATCTACAGAGAGACCCAAACTCGGCACACAGACAAAATTCCCACAGGGGAAGGACGCGGAGGCCCCAGGTCAGAGGCAGCAAAGCCAGGACGCAGAGACACCTCCCGCTGCCGTCTCTCCCCCACAGCCGTCCCCACGCTGCCGGGGGCTGGGAGAGGTCTGCAGAGAGGCCCGGGGCTCAGCCTCACCCTGGCCGGCGCCACAGCCCTCGAGGGCCTTGGGGCTGAAGGGACAGTGCAGGAAGCACCGCCTCTGAAACTGAGACACGCCACCGTCCTCGAGGAGATCTGGCCACCGGTCCTCAGCTCTGGCCAAATGCTCTGGCCCTTCCCTGGGGCTGGGGGCTCCTCCTACCTCCTGGGCGTCCGTGTACAGAGCTAGTGAAAGACCAGAGTCCCAAGAGACGAGCTCCCGTGAAGCAGCATGCCATCCTGGGAGGCGGGGCAGAGGCCCAGAACAAGACTTGGAGAAAAGACGGGGGACGCTGGGCGCTGGAGGATGAGCAGAAATCGGAACCCTCGAGCTGAGCTGGCGAGGACGCAGAGCGCACGATGCTGCACAATGGCCGGCAGTTCCTCAAAAGGCTCAGCGCGAGTCACACAGGCCCGGCCGACCCCTGTCCCAAGAACGGGCCCAGGAGAAGCAGAACGTGCATGGAAGGCCGCCCAGACACCCAGCGCCGGCAGGGGACAAACGGCCAGATGGCAGAGCGGTCCTTGGCCACCAGAGTGACGGACATGCTAACATCCAGCTGCTGAGCTCTGAAAATGCCAGCCAGCTGCTCTTATAAACTCACGAGACACCCAGGACAGGCAGACACACAGAGACAGGAAGCAGACAGGTGCTGACCAAGGGCTGGGGGCTTCTGGGGAGACGGCGGCAATTAGGGAGAGGGGGCAGCTAAGGCGTACGGAGTGTCCTTTCCAGAAAACAAGTTTACGCTGACTGTGGGGACAGTCACACAGCTGTGTGACTCCAGAAACCGCTGGGCTGTACACCTCCCAGGAATGAAGTCCATGTACGTGAATGACGCCTTGGTGAAGCCATCACCAAATGCAGCTCCTCCAAGAAGTGGGGGGACTCCCCCCATCAGAGCAAGTGAGAGGGCTGGGACCAAGGCCGGCCCTGCATGAGGCCCCTATGGGCCCCCTGCACACAGGGCTGGGGAGGCGGAGACAGAGCTGGAGGGGGACCCAGGGCAAGGGGCTTTCAGGACGGAATGGGAATGGGGCTACAGGGCAAACGGACGAAGCTGGAGGGAGACGCACAGGTGAATGAGGCGCTCAGCCCAGCGCAGGGGCTCCCAGACCCCAACACACAGCCGGCGGCAGCCCCAGGTCCGGGCACAGAGAGGGCTGCTCCCAAGCAGACCGGGGGAGGTGGGAGACGGCTCAAGGCTGATGCGGCCGGGAAGGCACAGCAGGACCAGTGCTTCAGGCAGACACCCAAGAGCGAGCCGCGCTCTCAGAACCCCGCTGTTGGCTTCGTCTCCTTCCCAAGAAGCAGCCTTACCATGTAAGGGTGGGACCGTGCTCTGAAGCCACAGCTGCAGGAATCCACCTTCCCAGCTAACTTCTAGCAAAAAAAAAAGCCCACCACGTAAAGAACCAACAGCTAGCAGCCTCGCTCGTCTAAAGTCAGCAAAGCAGTCAGGTGAGGGGTCTTGCCAGCAAGCGGCTCGGGGCAGCAGGAGCCCAACCGGCGACTCCGGACAGCCTTGGGCTCCCTGGGGCGCCGGGGGGCAGCCCCCTGCTGCATGCTCGCCCCCAGCCAGGATGGAGGCCCTGGGTCCGGGGGTGAGGCAGGTCCCAGCTTTGTCCACAGCAAGACAACCTGAGGGCTCACGCTCTATCCCACCACCTCCCGCGCGACCGGCAGGGCCTGCCAGGGCTGTGACATGCGAGGACACCTTCCTTCTAAGAGAACCTACAGCGGTCTCAGTTTCCGCCATCCTCGGTCTCTCTGGACTGACCGGCGGGGGCTGATCGAGGACTCTTCGGGCACTCCATAATTAAGCGAGAAAAGTTTGAGAACCACTGTACTGTGGACTCTGCCCACCCCCAGGTGTGTAGCACTGCACAGTGGGGAGCAACACGAGGGCCCGTAGGGGGCAAGATGCTCAGCCACCCCAGACCCGACGGAGCCCGGGGGGAGCATGCGAGGACACAGCCGACCACAGACAGGACGCTCTGCAGCTCGCAGGGGGTTAGGGCCAAGCCACGTGGAAGTCCACATCCAGTGCTCCACGGGGTCACTGCTGGACAAGGAGGGGCAGCCAGGGGAGCCCACGGGGCTGCACCAGCAAACACAGCCACCTGTCGCTTGAGCACGAAAGGAGACCGTGCCCACCCAGCACGGCCATCCCCACCCACCCGCGTCCCCCACCCGGCACGGCCATCCCCACCCACCCGCGTCCCCCACCCAGCAGGGCCATCCCCACCCGCGTCCCCCAGGAGGGGGCCGATGTCGCCCACCACACGGCCCGGCCACACGGCGGAGCTTGGTTTCCAGATGATGAAACTGGGCCGTCTGAGCAGCGTCAGTGCGCAGGGCGCACGCCACACAAGACAGAGTCATGGAGCAGCCCTCTTGAGGCCTCCCACGAAGCGAAGAGTCAGAGCGTCCTTTACTCAGGCAACGGCTGCTTTCCCCGGCCAGGCTCCGGGGGACTGGTCCACACCCACCCCTGCTTCTCCACACCGCTGAGGAGGGACGGTCCTCAGCCAAGCTGCGCACGTTAAGAAAGATGTGGGTGAGGACAGACACGTCTCTCCTGGCCCTTGAGTCGAAAGCCACCGAGCAGAATTAACCTGTGCACGGCTTACCAAAACAAAGGTTCCTTCACGATACAAACAAGATGCAGCGCTCCACGCCGCCTTTCAGAAGAATGGAAAGTCGGAGAGAGGCTGGTGCTAACCAAAAGTAAACCAAGTGAGCCACTTTAACATCCATGGAGGGAAGCGTGTGTACACAGCTGAAACACAACAGAAACACTAGAGCTCGGGGTCAGAAAATTGTTGGGAAGAACGTCTGCACAGCAAAATTCTCTTCCCTTTGAGACTGAAATACCCCATCGTGCTTAATTTTCCTGACATTTCTGAGGCTCTGAAGCCACAGCTAACGGATCTGAATCATCTGAGTAAAACCATGTTAGAGTGGATGTTACTGGAAAGCCAAGAATAGAATGCTAAATATACAGACACACACCCAGACCGGGCACTTTTGTAGAAAATGATCAAACGTGAAACTAGATAAAGCTGTCCTGTCCGTGCCAGAGGCAAGCAGGTCACCCCCAGCAGGGAAGTACAGAACGCCGGCCTGGAAGCTAAAAACAGAAAAACACAAAACTAGCGCCCACCTTTGATTAATAAAATCACTCCTCGCCTGTGCATGAACTTACCCCAAGAAACACCTCACCGATGCTCACTGCCAGCCAGCAAAGGAAGGCAGAGGTGGAAGGCATGTTTGCCCCATGGTCTGCTTGGTCAAGGGGCCGCCCCACCGCTCATCTCCGTGGGGGTGGGGGGGTGTAGTGCGGGGCTGCCTGGAGCTCCATCTGGGCCATCACCCTCTTTTCTTAAACAAGCACGCCACTTGGAGCCGCATTCTGCTTTATTTGGGTTGGCAGTGTAAGTACCAACAGCGGGGTGGCACCGCGGCTACAACGTGAACTAGGTCAGCCTGGGCCTGCCTCCGGAGCCGGGGGAGCACCAGGCCTTGGCTGACTCTTCTCCCAGTGGCCTCGGGTGCCGGGTGGGAGGCCCCAGAAGGTAAAGGCCTCGGACAGTCAGCATCCTTTTTCTGGCCTTGAAAAGCTTCTCGCATCTTTCTCTTTAACAGGCAAGAAACATAAAGTCCTCCAGGCTTTCAACAGAAGCCCCTTGTTTGAGAACTAGAGAGATACTAAGTTACAAGGTAAAATGAGGGCGCCCACACTTGGGGGCAGCCACAGGCTAGGCAGGGAGACAGGCAGACCGGCAGAGGCCAGGGCCATGGACTAGAGAGTTGGGAGTCAGCGGCCAGAAGTCAGGCATTGGGGCCCGGGAGACACGGGCTGGGTCTGGGAACCCAGGGTTCAGGGTCAAGCTTCCTGGGTCAACATTGGGTACAGGGTGTGGGGCCCTCGAACTGGGGTTTGGAGTCAGGACTGGGGACCGTGGACAGGGATCAGGACTAGGATTTAGGGACCTGGGCTCAGGGACTGGTCTCCGGGTTCAACCCATGGAGTTTGAAGGCTGGACCTGGAGACCAGGATTCCAGGGACGGGGCTAGGCTCCCGGGTCCAGCGCTCAAGTCTCTGCCTGGGTGCCAGGGATCCGGCCCGGGTCCCGGGGTCCCAGGGCTCAGGACTCGGGGTCTGGGTCCTGGGACTTCGGGCTTCGGGACCGAGATCCTGGTCCCGGGGCTCAGGGTCCGCGGTCCGGGGGTCCGGGATCCCGGGTCCGGCGCCACACTTACGTCGTCGAAGAGCGAGCCCACGTTGGCCGTGACCAGCAGCACCGCGGTGCCCGGAGAAGCCGCCTTGCCCGCCATCGCGGCCTGGGCCGGGGCAGCCGCTCTCCGGAGCCGGCCGGCCGGGGTCTCCGCGCGCCGCGGCGTCAGCTGCGCCGAGGGCCGGCCCCGGGGCGCATCGCGGGCTCGGCCGGTCGGGCCGGGCCGGGCCGGGGTCCGGCCGCGCTCGCTCTCGATCTCCGCGGCCCCGCGCCCGTCGCTCTCCGCCCGCGATCACCGCGGCCCGGGCGCAGCCATTAGATTCGCGGCCGCCGGAGCTCCCGCAGCGCCACCGCCGCCGAGAGCAGAGGCGAGGCCCGCCCGGGCCGGGGGCGGGGCGACGGCGGGGCGGGGCCTGCGGAAGGTGGAACCGGGGTACGAGGGGCGGGGCGGGCACTGGGGAGGGGACGGGCATGAGGGCGGGGCGGGGCGGGGAGTGCGCGGAGGGCGGGGGTGGGGGGGCATTGAAGGGGCGGGGCTTGGGAACAGGGCGGGGCCCGAAGGGCGGGGTCTGCTCGGGGCGCTCGGGAGTTAGCCTCCGCCGCGTTCCTGTCAGTCAGCGGCCGCCCCGCCTTCCCCCGCGCCGCGGCTGCGCACAGACTCCTCCCGCAGCCCATGACGTCACGGCCCTGCTCCCACAGGGCACGTCTTAAAGGGGCCGCGCGCTGCTCGTGGCTGCTGCCTAGCGCGACCCCCTGGCCCTCAGGCGAGGCTTGCGGCGGGAGCGCATGGCCCCGTGTGAACTGCGCAGGACCCGCACAGAGGAGGGCGGCGAGGCCAGGCCACCGGGCCGCGGGCTGAGGGCCGCCGGCGTGCCGGGCCGGTGGTGTCACCCAGCGCACGCCGCGCGCCCGGCGGTCCGCGGAGGAGACTGGACGCCGGAATAGGCGACAGGGAGCCGCGCTGAAGCTGGCGATGGGCGCCGTCCGCGCGGCCGATGCGGGTCGCGCGTGGTTCCGGGGGCTCTGAAGGCGCCTGGCCGACGGCCTCCTCCCAGCGGCGCTGGGCTCCGGGGGCGTGTCCAGAGGGCGTGTCCAGGGGGACAGTGTCGGGGTGGCGGGGGGAGAGTGTCCGGGGGGACAGTGTCGGGGAGGGGGGAGAGTGTCCGGGGGGACAGTGTCCAGGGGGCGTGTCCAGGGAGACAATGTCCAGGGGGGACAGTGTCCAGAGGGCATGTCCAAGGGGACAGGGTCCAGGGGGCGTGTCCAGGGGGACAGTGTCCAGGGGGAGTATCCAGGGGGACAGTGTCCAGGGGGGACAGTGTCCAGGGGGCATGTCCAGGGGGAGTGTTCAGGGGGGACAGTGTCTGGGGGAGGGTGTCCAGGGGGGACAGTGTCCAGGGGGAGTGTTCAGGGGGGACAGTGTCCAGGGGACACAGGGCAGGGCATAGCCCTGCGGGGAAGCCGTCCCCTCCTGCCCGCATAAAGCCTGTCCGGTCCCCGCGGCGGCTGGCTGTGGACCAAACGTGTCCCCAGAGTCCCCAGATGAGGCCCACTCCCAGTGTGGCCGCCTGTGTGACCTGCCTCTGGAGGTTAATTAAGGTTACAGGCGGTGATGAGGGTGGGACTGTTTCTCAACAGCCTTGCTTCTATAAGAAAAGACCCAGGGCACTCGCTTCCCCCCACCAGCTCCCAGTTTGGACAGAAAACAAGAAGAGGTCATGGGAACACAGTCTGCCGGTGGCCGTCCACAAACCAGAAACAGAACTGGAAGAAAAAAATCACTGTCGCTTAGGTGCAGGCTGTGGTGTTCGGGCTCGGCAGTGTGAGCTGACTGACACCGCGTCTCTCTTGCTTTTTGACAGGAGCAGCCCGGGCCGAGGGCACCCTCACAGAAGCTGGTCCGGAGGCCTCGCTGCCGCCCAGAGCCTGTCCTGGGCAGTGGCATCGCCCCCTACCTCGGCTGTTTTCTCCCTCCTGCCCCAGTTCACTGCAGTCAGGAGCAAACCCCACTGCACACATGCACACCCACACACACATTCACTCTGAGACTGTGCCTAGGTTAGGGGAAACTAGAGAGACTCTAACCCCTTGCCCCCAGCCAACATCGCACCGACCTCAGGGATGTCCACGCTGAATACCAGGCCTTCTGGCCGCTCAAGCCCCCATCACTCCAAGATGGCACCCCTTCCTCTCCCGCTCCAAGTCGTCAACAGGTCCTCCCACCCAGGGATGCCCTGACCCCTCAGCAGGGGAGGATTTGTAGTCAGAGGTGTTCCCGCTGGGTCGGCAGGCCTCCAGCACCTATTCCTCCTCCCTCTGGCCACCCCGTCCGTGTGGTTCCACCTGCTCTGCAGCCACCGTTTCCTTCCCTCTGTCCGCTCCCTTTGCTGCAGACCTGGTCCTTAGAGTCGGGCCGTCTCTCCCCAGGGCCAGTGGGCTGCTCCCTCCCAGGCCCTCAGAGCACAATGGGGACCCTCACTGTGATCACGGTCTCCTAATTCAGCCGTGCGCCCGGGTGCCTCACTGGACAGGGCCATCTCAGACCCAGCTCATGGCCACAGATTCCTGATTGCTGCTGTCTCGGACCCGCGACCATGGCAGGGTCCAGGCCACATGCCCTGGGGGTGACTCAACCAGCTTCTTCCGGCTTGTCAGGCTTCTCAGTGTCCCTGGTTGCATCAGACCCCTCTGACCCCTGCCGCCGCACCCCACTGACCCCTGCCACCTCACCCCACACATCCATGTCACATCACTCACCTCACCATGGAAACCAGACTCTCCGGTCCCCTCGGCCTGTCAACTGCCTCCCGTCCCGCACCACGTGGCACAGCCTGTCACAGAGAAACATCCAGAAACATGTATTGCGTGAATCGATGACATGCAGGAGTCATCTCCATGCCCAGGGCCAGGGCTGCCCAACCTTCAGAGTGAAACTGAATGTTGACCACCTGTGTTAGAAGCCACGTTCACGAATCATTTTTGCTCGATGCCCTTCTTTGCCTTTTGAACATTGTTCTGTGTTTGTTACCTTTGCAATAATAGTAAGGAAAAGGAGGAGGAGAAAGAAGTTCTGCAAAGTTTCAGGAGAGAACTGGCCCGCCTGCCTTGGCTTTCTGCCTTTGATCATCTACATAGAAAATCCTCAACAATCTACAAAACATGCCACTGAAAAAGTGAATTTAACAAGTTCATGGAATTCAAGTCAGTATTCAGAAATCAGTTGTACAGCTATATATCAGAATGAACATTGGAAGAATAAAATTTTAAATCATTTCCATTTATAATCGTGAGAAAGTGAAAATGTGTAGGAATAAATGTAACAAAAGGTGTACAAGAAACCTACAAAACATGGAGAATTAAAGGTAAAGAAGATCTGAGGACTGCCCTGGAGGTCCAGTGGTTAAAACTCTGCTTTCCAATAAACGCAGGGGGTGAGCGTCAATCCCTAGTTGGGGAGTTAAGATTCCACATGCCTCACAACCAAAAAATCAAAACATGAAACAGAAGCAACACTGTAATAAATTCAACAAAGGCTCTAAAAATGATCCACATCAAAAAAATTTAAAGAACATCTAAGTAAATGGGGAGATACAACGTATTTGTGGGTTGAAAAATTCTGAGATGTGAAAATGTCAGTTTTCTTCAACTGATGCCCAGATTTCATGCAGTCCTGCTCTAACCTCAGAAAGCTTGTTTTGTTTGATTTTCTTTAGAAATTAACAGGTCGATTCTAAAAGATATATGGAGAGGTAAAATACGTAGACGAGATAGGAGAGTTGTGAAAAGAGCAAAGCTAGTGTCCTCACATTGCCTGGATGGAGCCTGACCATGAAGCTACAGAAACAAGGACGGTTCCGTCGGCAGGGCAGACACGTGGATCCGAGGGCAGAACAGGGCACCTGTATCTGTGTGGTCATCAGTTTAGACAAAGGAGCCAAATCTATGGGGAAAGGCTTGTCTTTTCCACTGACGGTTCTGGGATCCACTGGACATCCATGTGAAGCCAAGTAAAGCTTGATGCACATGATATCAAAGGGACCTAGAAACGGATCATAGACCCAGCACAGCAGCTCAAGCTTCTAGGGACACTTGAGGGTATTTCTGGGACTTGGGGCTGCGCAGGCTTTCTTAGCGAGGACACCAAACTCGCTGCTTATAAACGAAAGAGAAAAAGAAAAAAAAAAAAAGACCGCATTTTATTGAAATTTTAAAACTGTGTTCTTTGAGAAACAATGTTAATAAAATAGAAAGAGGCACCCTTTTAATGCTCCCACGTCCATCAGGAGAATGGGCGGAGTGAGAATCCTGGAGCCCACACACAACGGAATAATGCTCAGTGACAGAAACGACACAGGCCAGGCTCAGGTGCTCCAGACACAAACGCATCACTCTTTCTGTGACTTCTGAAGAGGGCACCTCTGTCCCCCGTGGCTGCGGGTCCCAGGGTGGGAGAGGGTTGCATGCCAGGGGCAGATGAGGGAGCTTGTTGGGAGAAGGAAACATCCGTGATGTTGGTTGCAGTGGTGGCGATCGGCGCTGTATACGTTTGTTGAAACTCGCAGAACTGTCCACTGAGCACGCGTGTATTTCACTGTAAGAAAACCTCAAGAAGGTGGATCTGAACCATTTGGAAAGGAAGATAGACTAACCATTATGATTGTGCACATCTACAATTTCTTTTTTAAAGATTTTCACTACTTTATTTTTTATTTTATTAATTTACTGATTTTTGGCTTCTCTGAGTCTTCGCTGCCGCAGGCAGGCTTCCTCTAGCTGTGGCGAGCAGGGGCTTGTCTTACCGCAGAGCGTGGGCTCTAGGGCAAACAGGCTCAGTTGCCCCTCCGCATGTGGGATCTTCCCAAACCAGGCAGGGGTCAAACCCTTGTCCCCTGCATCAGCAGGCAGATTCCTTACCTCCAGGCAAGTCCCATCTGCAATTTCTTACACATGATAACATAAACTCAAATCCTCTAAAACTGGGACATTCTTCTTTAGTTTGTTTATTGGCATAACCTGGAAAGTACGGCAAGCTGGAGTCTTCCCAGCCCGAGAATCCCTGTGTGTCTCCCGTGCAGACGTGGTTCCCCAACCCCTGCTCTTCGGGTTGCGCGGTATGTGCGGTATGCAGAAATCTAAATCTTTCTAAAATCTGCACCTAAATTCCATCTGGTCCCAAGGGTTTCGGGTGAGAGATATGGAGCTTGAATTGTGACAGCGCCTGAGAAGACAGACCGGTTCAGACCTGCACTTTCATACTGAGAAAATGCACTCCAGCCTCTGGAAAAGGAACAGCAAGGGGCTGTTCTCCATCACCCACCCCATCCCCCCAGCCTCCCGGGGGTCTGATCAGACCAGAGCCCAAGGAGCTGCAGGCACCTGGTGGGGGGTGGGGGCGGAGGGGCGCCTGGCTGTGAGACTGGCCTGGGGCCCAGAGCGGTGTCAACAACACAGCTCCGCTGAAGAAACGGAGCCTCCAAGCGAGGGGCTCACTATCCCGAGCTCCAGCAGCACGGTACGCAGCCCTGCAGGGCTGGGAGGAGGCTCGGGACGCCTGTCCTGACTTCAGAGGCCCTTCACAGCTCCTCCTCTAGGTCCCCTGCAGGGCTGGGAGGAGGCTCCGGACGCCTGTCCTGACTTCAGGGGCCCTTCACAGCTCCTCCTCTAGGTCTGTGCCCGCCACTCCGTAAAATTAAGAGCGTCATCACTGTTCCCAAACTTCTAAGGTTTGGGGCAACCTGCCGGCCTGGGCCTCGCAGTCTGGACCCTTTGGCCACTCACCCCCAAACGCTGACCATCCTGACCTTCCCCTTGCAGCCTGGCCTAGGGGTGAGCCTGGCGCTTGACTTTAGGGGGAATAGAGTGAACTGCGGTTCCTCGGGGCAGAGTCTCAGCGAGGCCTGCTGTCTGGGGAGGGTGCCTAAACCCCGCCCCCTTGGCATAAACATATCGCTGACAGGGCCAAGTTATTTACATAAAATTATGTAGACAGAAATGCTGGCCTCTCTGTGATTCTGGCAGGCAAGTGCTCACACATCCATCAGGTGGGCTCCCCAGGTATGGCTGCCCAGGCCAAGGGACCGCCAGCCAGGGTTAATTAACCCTCTGTAGTCAAAGGACAAGTAGGTTCCAGAATCGCTGAATCCTGAATGATAACTGAGACAAAGTGCAGAGCATTGTACGAGGAAAATCTGTGTCAGCGTGGGCAACGCTCTTTTAAAGTTGTCAGAGCTCCCTGCGCATCGGCTCCTTTTGAGGGTAAAGAGAGAGGCTGTTCTTTCTCCCGCTGACCAGGCATTGAAGACTCGCAGACTCCTCCTCTGATAATCAACACTGCTCAAAAGGGCCATTCACAGCCGCGGCTTTTTAAGGATTCTCAGCCCAACTGTAATTTCTGTTTTGCAACTTTGTATTTATGAAATCAGCTTTATGAAGACTCATCTCCATTTTCCCTTCAAAAATACCCTAACTTTATTTCATAAGAAAAAAATCCTCCACAAGTAGCTAAGCCCTTAATCAACAGCAGTCTGTTGTTTAAAACACCTCTTCTTTTCTTTTTTTTCTTCTCCCTTTTTTTCTGAGCTTTGTATAAAGAGGGTCCTGTTGGTTTTATTTGTCAACGTGGAAACGGGGCCCTGTGTGGAAGTGAAAGCTGCCCTTAGTCGCTCAGCCATGTCTGGCTCTGTGCAAGCTCATAGCCCACACCCCGCCAGGCGCCCTGTCTGTGGACTCTCCCCGGCAGGAATACTGGAGTTGGGGGCCGTTTCCTCCTCCAGGACATCTTCCCAACCAAAGGACTGAATTCACGTCTCTTGCATTGGCAGGTGGGTTCTCTACCAGCTGAACCACCAGGGAAGCCCGTGGAAGTGAACAGATGGTGAATAAGCAGGCAAACGTGGGAATAAAGGCCCCACTAGGTGGGATGGGTTGGTGAGAAGGTACCATCCTATTAAATGTTGCCATCATTTTGAGTAGCGGCCTGGTCATCGTCAAACCTCACTACTTACGTAGGTCACATGTTCCTATTAAAATGAGCTTCTCCGTGATTTGTTTTTGCCAACCCACTACATCTGTCTTGGCGGATCCTCCTTAATCACTGCCTGTGCTGTTTCCTGTGTTTTTAAGGAAAATGGTGGGAAGCGCAGGGCAGCCCCTCCACCAGCGCTCCGGTCAGGGGAGAGAGTTCTCCTACGCAGGCCAGCATCACGGGGCTGCACGCTACAGCTAGTTTTTCTGAGTTAAAAAAAGGAAGGGAGGAAAGAAGGAAGAAAATGAAAAAGATTTGGTCACCACGACCCCTGAAAGAGTTTCCCACCAGCTCAGGACAGTCCGGCCACCTCAGACTCTGCCTCCTCAAGCCTGGAGGTCACTCCAGTGCCCTCCCAGGACAAGAGGTCCTTCTAGGGCGACCCCAGCCACGGGCCTCACCTCTGTTACAAAGGCCGTGTGTCTTCAAGTCTTCTTTCATTTAAAGTATTTACTTATTTATAGCTGGTAATATTGAAACAGCTTCATGCCTAATAACAGGGTTTTCTGGATATTAATATAATTAAGGCAGGCACACCTCCTAGATCATTGCATGACCATTTGTTCATATCTTAGGGAAACTCAAGTCTAAGAAGAAAAATTAGTAAAGATCAAATATTTCATTTTCCTGTTATATGTATTTATGTTTTCGTGGTTCCTCTATTAAACAAATATATCGTTAGTAATATTAAGAGTATTCTGATATTATACAATGTATTGCTTTATTTGGTAAGACATTTTTATTATCGTCTTAATTATAAAGTTAAAATATGTCAATATAAAAAACAAGCTTTTCTATTAATTCAAGGATTCGTATATATCCTTTGTATAACTTCCTTTTATAAATTTTCATGTCATGCATACTTCTTAAATTTATTCCTGGGCATTTTAATCTTCTGCATTGTCATTAGCAATGTGACAGCCTCAATCACATAGTCAGACTGGTGTGGTTTCTGAACAGAAACGTTAACTAGTCTAAATATATACTAAAATTTTGAAAGTATTGCTTCTGTTTTTCTCTCTTTAGTTATTTATTAGCCATTCTCTTGGATTTTTCAGGCAGGCAGTCACATGGACGGATTTGGCGTTAATGCTATTTAAAGCTAAATTACGATATCCCCCAAGGATGGAAAAGACGTGACAGATAGCTTTTCAAACCATAAATAGATTCAATTAAACTGTTTATTTTTTGAAATGAGCCCAGTGAAATATTTACTTTACGATGTGTCCTACCATAACGTGTTAAATGTCCTTCCTTGAGTAATAAACCATTCCGAGCAAGTCTTTGAGAAGAAAGACCTTGCTGGTGCGTCCTGCTGACCCAGCAAGGCTGGAGGGGAGGGGGCGCGGGGTGGGGCGGGGTCTGGCCTGAGGCCTGGCTCGCCTGTGCTCAGCTCAGTAGCCACCTTCCAGGGGTGACCTCTGAGCCGGCAGGGGGAACTGCCCCAACTGCCGAGTGCAGAGGGTACGATTATCCAGGCACCCTCACCCTCCAGCCTTGACAGTGAGTCCAGGGCCAGCTCGGGGAGCAGTCACGCTAGTTACAAGATTCATTCAAAACTGAAAGCCTACTTAAATGCGGCTTACTCCGCCTTTTCCAACCACGGTCCAGGAAACGCAGGCGCCCCTGAGACGCTGGGGAAACAGAGGACGCCCACCCTGACCCCTTGTGGCTCTGGGGCAGCGGTCCCCCACCCTGTGCGGGGGGAGGCCCAGCAGCCCCTGCTCCCCCCGCCTCTGGGCACTGGGGCCAGGGGTGCTGCCGGGAGGCCTAGGGGAGCGGGTCACACCCAGGGCTGGTGGGACGGCGGGCTGCCCCAGAGGACCCAGACCGCGGGGAGGCGGGCTTCTGATCATTCGGGCTGCTTCGTGGGGGCGGCAGGGGGTCTTCCCAGGGCTGAGTCTGAGCCTGCGGAGAGTGAGGCCCGCTCTGCTAACATGCACACGGTTTAGAGAACCCAGTCCTGGTACCGGGCACCACCGTGTGCCTCTGGCAGGACTTTCAGACCTGGTTCCTCCTTTAAGGCTCAGAGCGCAGCCCATTCCCAGCCTCTGAGGGCGCTGAGAGAGAGGTCACCCTGGCCTCGTGGGCACCCACCGGGCCCGGCCTGGGGAGGGAGGGACAGGGAAACAGCCTCTGGACCCCTCTGTCTGTCATCCTTCAGAGTCCACTGGCTCCTCCCAGCTCCTCCCAGCGGGCCTGGAAAGCCCCCCTACCCTTCCTGGCTGATTTCTGAACAGCCTGGCTTCCAAGGGGCACGAGTTGGGGCGGGACCCCCTCCACGGTCTCCCGGGCGCCCAGCCTGCTCTTGGTCTGCAGGACAGAGTCCCGCTCCCTTCACGCGTCCCCTCGAGGTGAGCAGGATGCAGGCTCTGCCGGCTCCCTCCCCTGGGGGACCCCTCTCCTGTTCTGCTGGTGCCAACCACTGGGCTTGTCTTCTCATGGGGGTGCAGGGTCCAGGGGCTCCACGTCCCCAGACGGGAGGACGAGAGGGACCGGAGCCGCTTCTGCAAACTTCCCCGTGGCAGGGAGGAAGGCAGGAGCCCACAGACAGACAGGCCGACAGAGCCTCAGATGCAGAGACAGATGTCACCGGGCGGGCTGGAGCCCCGGCCATCCACCAGCAGCTCCGGACGTCAGCAGCAAAACCAGAAGGCACCGTCCAGAGAGGTGCTGGCCATGGTCAGCCTCGTCCAAACCCCCTCGGAGGACCCCACCCCGGGCAGTGTCTCAGGGGTGACCCTCAACACATCGGGGCCCTTCATGCACGTCCGGGGAGCAGGGACAAGGCCCGCAACTGCTGGCCTGAGTGACAGTGTGACTGTGAGGCTCCTCCTGGTGACCAAAAGCAGGGGCAGAAGGGTTGGACAGTGGTGCCCATCGAGGAGCCCCTCGATCCATTCTGTCCAGAGACAAAGGGCAATGTTAACTGAGCTCGGAATGAAAAATTCATGCGAGCAGAGATGAAACCTTCATGAGAATGGAATCGGAGTCATGAAGGAGACCTGCTCACAGGATGAGCCACGTTTGTGCCAATGCACAGGACGTGTAGCTGGGGTCTCAGCTCAGGTCCCCCAGGAAGTCCTCAGGCCTGGGCACAGAAGGTGACCGGTCCTGCAGGGAGAGAGGAGGGGGCGGCCCCGCAGCCCAGGTCAAGAAGGGTGGGCAGAGAGAAGGGCCCTGTTGTCGTCTTCCAGGGCAGCCCGCAGGCTGGGCCCAGGCAGAGGTCTGCAGGCAGGCCTCAGTTCAGCCTCTCAGCCTCTGAGCCGCAGCAGAGAGGGAAGATGGGGACTGAGCGTCCCCTCCAGCCCCAAGGCCCTTCATAAGGTTTCTAGCCCCCAAGTTTGAGCAGGGGGGACGCCCACAGCCCAGGTTTGCACCTGCATCCTCCGGCTCAGCAGCCAGGCCTCACTCCCGGGGGCCCTCCAGTCCCCAGGGGCCCCCGCTGAGCGGCTCTGGGGGACAGGCTCTCCCACTGGGCTGGCTTCCTCCCTGGGGCAGCTCACGTTCCCTTGCCTGTGACAACAGGTCAAGATCCCAGAACCACTTTCCACGCTTCACTTCCCAACAGACCCCTCGACCAGGAGGCCAGCCGCAGCTGCCATGGGGCGCGCCCAGGCCCGGACCCTGGGACCTGCCCTCAAGGTCCCCGCTCACCCAGCAGCAATGTGTCTGAGGCCAGGCCCCTTCCACAGGGACTCTCGAGGTCCTCCGTCACTGTGACCCGGGTTCCGGGGATGCCGCCCTCTCCGTGGGCTCCCAGCGATCCTCTGACATCACGGCTCTTGGGGTTCTGCTCCATGGCGCCTGACCCCTCAAGACAGGCAGGAAGGACCCTCCGGGCCCCAGTCCACACGGCATCTACACCACGTCTCCTCTTTCCTGCCACGCCGGGCTCTCTGCCTGCCAGAGGGGGCCCTAGGCAGCAGGGTTAGCCAGGGCAGGGGGCTGGCCCGGAGGGCAGAGGGAGGGGAGACAGCGGGCGGGTCCTGGGGGTCTGAGCTGCCAGCACTACCAGCTGAGCCGCGGGGATCGGAGGGTGAGGCCCAGAGTTGGCCTGGAAAGACCTGGGTGCGGTCAGCCCAGGGCCACGGGGAGGGCAGGAAGGAAAGGGAAGTGGACGGGCGGGGAGGGGCCGCAGAGCAGCCTGCCTCCAGCCGGGGTTGCGGGGGGCCCTGTGTGGACACCCAGGCACCCTGCAGGGATTCTCAGCCTGTGTGGTTGGTGGCACAGAGCCGCTGGCTGGGCCTGATCCACCCTCACAGGAGCCTCGCGGCGCCCTGCAGGGGGGGCGCACTTGCTTAATTTAAACTGGGCTTCAGGTGCCCCTCAGCTCCAGGCCTGGGGAGTCTCCTCGGCACCCAGCAGAGCTGGAGCTGGTATCACATTGTCCCAAGGGGGCCAGCTCACCGGCCACTGCCCCTGCAGAGCCTTCTGGGATGGCAGGTTGGGTGTAGCCTGAGGGGCACCAGGGTGCAGGAAGGTGAGCCCCGGGATGGGGGGAGCCCGGGGGTGCCCTGTGGGTGCCCTGTGGGCAGCCTGCTTCTCCAGGGTCGATGGGAAGACCCGCGCCCTCCCCGAAAGAGGAGGCGTAGCTTGGTGGCCCCCTGGGACATCCCCACAGAGACATGGTCCTGGTCGGGCCAGGAGGTACGGGCCTCACGGTGTCTTCCTCAGCCCCCGAGGGACCTTGGCAAAGAGCAGAGAAGCCCCAACCACCGCAAGGACGTGATGGCAGGTGAGGGCCCAGCCAGGCCCTGGCATGGGCGCCAGGCCAAGTGTGGGTCCATCCCCGGTCCGAGCTGGAAGAGTGTGTGGTAGGAGCAGCCTCCGTCCCCGCCCGGCCCTGCGCAGCCCTCTGTCCATGTCAGAGAAAGCAACCCACCAACCAGACCCACTTTCGGAAGCGTTATGGCTGCGAGCCACAGGAGGAGAAGGCCTCCCCGCGGGCTGCCCTCTGCCTGCACAGCGGACGGCTTCTCGCAGCAAAGAGGGGCCCGATCCAGGCTATTTTAAGCACAGGCCTAGAAGTAAAGGCAGCTGCAGTGTGAGCGGTTTTAGGAACTCGTCCATGTCCTGGGGCGGCGGAGCCGAGGGCCGTTCAGCGGCCGAGCGGCCCGGCGTCCAGGCTCTGTGACAGCCCCGCTCCGTGTGTGGCACAGCCCGACGCCGGCAGGCAGCCCGGCTTGGCAGTCCGGTCAGCGCCGAAGGGCAGCAGCTCATCGGCGTGGGCACTGGACAGAGGCCAGGCCGGGCGTGGCCAACGGGCCCCCCACCTCCCGGGACTCAGGAAAGAGAGCACAGCCCTGCCCCGACCCTCTGGGGGCCGGCCGGGCTGGGCCCCTGTGGTTCCATCGTCCCCTGGACCATGCCTCAGGCTGCAGCCGCGCTCCCCAGCGGGGTCTGTGAACCCTTTCTGCCTTCTTCCCCCGCCAGGTGCCTGCATCCTCGGCCGCCTGCTCCCTCTGTGTGTCCCCCCACCCTTCAGGGTCCCCACTGGCCATGTCTCGTCCAGCGTGTTTGGGGCTGGACACCTCGCTGCAGACCGTGGGGCCTGCAGGTCCCAAGACCACCCTTCTCCCGCGTCCAGGGCTAGGTCGGTGACTAGGGTCCCATCTCTGGATCCTACTCAGCTGTGCTCACCGAGGGGCTCAGGGCTGGTGGGACCCCCACCCCAGGTGGTCACTCTCTCCAGGGCCAGGGGTTTCCAGCCCCAGGCACTGGATTCCCCCACCCCCACCCCCATGGGGCCTGACTGCCAGCCTCTCACCTCCCCAGGGGCAGCAGCTCTTTGCTGAGTGGCCCCCCGCCCCATCCAGCTCGAGCCCCAGGGCCCCGCCACCCTCTGCTCCGAGGACCAGGCCCCCTCCTGGGGGGGACGCAGGGCGCACCGCTCAGTGGACAGCCTCCTGTCCTGCTCCGTGTCCTCCCAGGCTTTCCCAAGCCCCCCCATGGCCCCAGGGTCTCCCGGGTCTCAGCCTCTCATGCCCGCCCCCCACCCCCAAGGCCTCTGGGCTCTGTCTGGCCTCCTCGAGGCCTAGAGTTGGGGGAGTTCCCACACTCTGGAAGGGGGAGGAGAGACGAGGGAGGTGGTGAGAGGCAGGAGGAGGAGGGCCCGGATGGAAGCAGAGAGCAAGCGGCCCTCCCGGAGTCCGGCTGCAAGCAGGATTTCTAAAACAGAATCCAGCGCTGGGAGGGGTAACGCCCGGGTTCATGCGGCCCCTGCTCTCCAGATCAGCGGGACGAAGACCCTGCCCTGCAGCTTGAGGAGAAGCCCACCCCCACCCCCAACCTGCCCTCCGCTTCCTCTGGGGGGAGGCCCAGCCCTTACGCTCCACTCTCCTCTCTCCACGACTGGCCGGCGAGGCAGGGCCGGTGGACCCCAGGGCTGGACGTGTGGCAGCAGGTGGTGGCCGAGCAGCAGGGCGCGTGCATGGACGATGCTGCTGCTGCCCTGCGGTGGGTGTCAGGGCCGCCGGGGAGGCCCTCAGCCCCCCGGGGCTCCCAGCTCCCACGGGCAGATGGCCCCGTCCCTGCCCTGTTCTCTTTCCTCTCTGTGGCCTCCCTTTGCCGGGCCAAGACCTTGACCTTGGCGGGGGGTGTCCCACCCGCCCCCTTATCAGGCCTCTCTTCCCCTGAAGTCTCCCGTCCAAGGGCAGCGCTCACTCTGAGCAAAAAGGTGGATGTGGATGTTCAATCTTTCGTCAAGGCTTGTAGGCAGGTGGGCAAGACTCCCACTTACCCGGCCACCCACCCCTCCTCCACCCTGGGCTCAGAACCTACCCGGCTCCTACTGGGGAGCCGCCCACGATCCCGGAAGGGTGGGTGTGGGCAGGTCCACATCCTGATACCAGCTCCTGCACCGCAGGCACTGCAGCCTGGGGTGCTGGCTTTGCGGGTCCTGACGCTGCACCGCTCACGCAGGGCGGTGTCTGTGGCAGGGTCCCCCTCCTGTAGGGTCTCTGTTGCTGCAGGTCTCTGCCCAGGCTGAGAGCCGGGGGGACACCGGGGGCTGGTGGAGTCGGACGCTAGGGAAGGGGGCCCCGTGTGGGCACTGGCTGGAAGCCAAGGGCAGGGCCCCCGTGTCCCCTCCGCCTCTGAGAAGACGCGCTGTGATTGGTGATACACTGAGATGCTGGGGGTGGGGCGCTGACATCAGCCGTTCGCAGGTGGGTGCCCCACGCCCTGGGCGGCCCTGGGCTCCTGGACGGACCTGTTCTTGTCCCAGCCTCTCTGATCTGCCACCTCACAGCCCGGGCGGGAGAACAGTGACCTTTGTCGGCAGAGCAGCGGCCAAGGACGGGGGGCTAGCTGAGGTGGGGGCTGGACAGCCACCCCGCGTGTGCACTGCTCACGGCCCGGTGATTGGTTGGCAGGGGCGGCTCACACCCACTTTCAGGCCATAAATTACTTTTTCAGGAGGAAAAGCCTCGCGTTTGCCAGAAGGTCTGGGAGGCAAGCGTGGAAACGCTCACTTCTTCTAAAAGGTCGAATGACCCACAGGCTCGATGGGAGGCCCCGCTGTGGGTCAGGGGTGAGCATGGGAATGGGGAGAGGACAGTCCTGGCACGGGGGCCCGCCTCGCCCTTAGCCTCCCGTGTCTCACCCTGGGGTGGCCGTGGGCACTTGGGGATGACTCTGCAGGCGTGACAGGTGCTGTCCCAGGCTCCCTGGAGGCTGCCTCCCTGAGGGTGGCTGAGCCCCTCTCCAGCAGCCTGACTGAGGGGCTCCCCTTGTCAGCGTCTGTAAGTCACAGCAGGCCCCACCCAGCCCCAAGATTCCTGGGTCACCCACCAGCCCCATAGACCTCATTCCTTTTCTCTCTGGAAACGGAGCAAGGGGCTGTGCCCCCGGCTGTCGGCTCTGCCCTGCCGCGTCCAGGGGTCCGCTGTGCATACGAGTGCTTTTCTGCACCACTGCTTGGAGGCAGCATGAGCCCCATGATGACCGTGTAGGCGGGACAGGGCAGGCCCGCTGGGGGCCAGGCCAGGGTCCAGCCCTGGGGGAGGGCGCCCCTCCCGGGGCCCTAGAATCCAGCCCTGGGGGCGGGTGCCCCTCCCGGGGCCCCAGAGTCCAGCCCTGGGGGTGAGCGCCCCTCCCGGGGCCCTAGAATCCAGCCCTGGGGGCGGGCGCCCCTCCCGGGGTCCCAGAGTCCAGCCCTGGGAGTGGGCGTCCCTTCTGGGGCCCCAGAGTCCAGCCCTGGGGGTGGGCACCCCTCCCGGGGTCCCAGAGTCCAGCCCTGGGGGTGGGCGTCCCTTCTGGGGCCCCAGAGTCCAGCCCTGGGGGTGGGCACCCCTCCCGGGGTCCCAGAGTCCAGCCCTGGGGGTGAGCGCCCCTCCCGGGGCCCTAGAATCCAGCCCTGGGGGTGGGCGCCCCTCCCGGGGTCCCAGAGTCCAGCCCTGGGGTAGGCGCCCCTCCTGGGGCCCCAGAGTCCAGCCCTGGGGTAGGCGCCCCTCCTGGGGCCCCAGAGTCCAGCCCTGGGGCGGGCGCCCCTCCAGGGGTCCCAGGGTCGGTGGTGCAGTGGCTGAGTGTGCACTGGGGTTTTCTCAGTCGCAAAGCCTCCGGTTACAAAAGTGCCAGGTCAGATGGTGGGTGACAGGGAGAGGGAGAAGTGGCCGGAGCCTGGCGGGGGGTCCTCTGGCCCAGCAGTGCCTGCCCTCGGGTCAGCCCCCTGTCTGGAGGCTCATCCACGAGCTTCAGGGGGGGGCCTGGAGCACAGCCTTCTACTCTGGGGTCCACCCGCAGACCGTGTCAGGGGTCCCTGCTCCTGCACTGGAGGACACGGCCACTCCGAGGTCCACGGGCTCACAGGAACAGGGGGGCCCAAGAGGTGCTGCCTGGCAGCTGGTTTTCCTGTGGAAACAAACACAGCCTGGCCGTTAGGGACACCCCCCCGCACCCCCAGTGTGGTAATGGGCTGGGGCCTGGGGCTTCCAGACCCCTCCCGTCCCAGAGTGGCCGCGGCTGGGGCAGTTCCTCGGCTCTGGGCTCTCTTCGAGATCCCCGATCATCTGAACGAGGGGCTCCCCCGTCTGCAGGCTCTTGGGGGCACTCTGAGCTTGGAGAGCACCCTCAGGGCACACTGTGGGGTTAGGGGCAGAAGAGGGTGTCGGGGGGTTCAGATGAAGGAGCAGCAAGCCCTGGCCCCGAAGGGTGGATGGGCCAGAGCGTGCAGGGTGGGATGGCCAGCAGCTCGGCCTCCCTGGCCAAGGCCGAAGCTCTTCCAGCCCTTAGAAGGGAGGCCCCCTGGGGGGAAGGGCTCTGTCCCAGCCTATTAATAACTCCTGCACTGGCCCGGCCATCAGGCTATTTTTAGAGTCCCTAACGCAGCCCCGTGTGACTCAGCAAGGCCCCTGCTGGGATGAGAAAGTCGCACGCTGGCCGATGGCCGGGATGCGCCAGGCAGCTGAGCGTGGGCAGCCCAGACCTGGGCACAGTCAGGCCAGGGCCAATGGAGCCCTCGGGCCTTGAGCTGTGGGTGCCTGGCAGCCTCCAGGCCCCTGCCCGCCCCGCCCCGCCCGCTATTCCCGCCCTGCACTGCCAGCTCCTCCTCCAAGCAGAGCATGGAAAATCTGATGTCAGAATTCCAGCCTCAGCAAAGAACATGACCTGACCTTCACCTCCTGCGGAGCTGCGTGGAGCCCCACGGGGGCCAGGCCTGAGTCCCCGCTCCCTGCAGGCCTGGGGGCCACCCACCCCTCCCCCTCCCCGGCCCCCAGGGCAGCCCTGGCCCCACGGCCTCTGGTAATCTCTCCCTGGCACCGAGCACCCGAGGTGCCTCCCGAATGTCCCAGGCTGGTCCTGCCCCCAGCAGCCCAGTTCCTGTGTGCAACTGGCAGGCCGGGCGGTTTGTTACTGGAAGGGTTTCTAGAGCAGGTCACCTCGCCAGAGGGGAGCGGGGAAGCCACCTACCTGTCCCCGCCCTGTGTCACTGGACCACCTGGCTGATGTGGAAGCGCCTCCCCCTCCCCTCCTGGGGGACGCATGTGTGGAATGGGGGGAGGGTGCTGGGTGCGTACATGTGTGTAGGCACATGTGCTCCTATGCACACATGTGTGTGCTCATGTGCTCATGTGTACATGCTCAGTCATGTGTGTATACACTGTGAGCTCACCCATGTGTATATGCTGTGCACACGTGTACATGCTCACTCGTGTGTATATACACTGTGCACACATGAGCTCACTTGTGTGTATGTGCACTGTGCACATGTGTATGTGCTCCTGTGCACATGTACATGCTCACTCATGTGTATATACATTGTGTACACGTGAGCTCACTCATGTGTATGTGCTCCTGTGCACGTGTATGTGCTCACTCGTGTGTGTACACACTGTGCACGTGTGTACATGCTCACTCATGTGTATATACATTGTGTACACGTGAGCTCACTCATGTGTATGTGCACTGTGCGCATGTGTATGTGCTCCTGTGCATGTGTATGTGCTCACTCATATGTGTACACACTGTGCATGTGTGTACATGCTCACTCGTATGGGTATACACTGTGCACACACGTGTACATGCCCAATCGCGTGTATATACATTGTGTACACATGAGCTCACTCGTGTGTATGTGCGCTGTGCACACGTGTACATGCCCACTCGTGTGTATGTGCGCTGTGCACACGTGTATGTGCTCCTGTGCACATGTGTACGTGCTCACTCGTGTGTGTGGGTGCCTTGGTCCTTTGGAGTGAACTGCCGTTTCTTCAGCATCTTCTGGTCCAGGGGAAAGAGCCTGAGGGACATCGCCTCACTGGCGCTTTCCGCACAGCAGGTTTGCACAGCCAGTACTCTGGCAGCCAGGCCTCCCAGCGCCCCTGGGCTGAGAGGGGAGGAGGAGGACCACTTGAAGGCAGGGCCTGTGTGGGGTGGGAACAGCAGTTCTGTGGGAGCACAGGGTTGGGGGGGCGGGGCGCGAGGCGACTCTGCGGTGGGTGGGGCCTGAACCGCCGGCCGCTTGGAGCTGGGGGTGAGTGAGAGTGGACGTGGAGAGCCGGACCAAGACCCCAGAGCCCTCTGGCCGGAAAGGGCAGTTCTCACAAGCCCTGACTCTGAAACTTCCCAGCAGTTCCTTGTGGTTTTGGCTGCCTTTGCCTCAGCAAACACGAGCAGCAGACGCCAGGAGGCGGAGGCCCTGCCCCCTCCTGGTCGGCCTGCTGGTCTCCCCCACCCAGGGCTGTCCAGCTGCAGGCGCGCGGTCCTGTGTTTCCCAGAATGAGGTCAGCAAGAGACGGTCCTGCTGTTTCCGACCTTGGACTCACAGCCCTCGCCTGGTCTGTGGGTTCTTTTCTCTGCTTCAAGTGTTAGGATGCTGTTATATTTAGGGAGGAAATTGCTTCCTAAAGATGGATAATGACAGGAAATTATACCTTGTTGATTCTGCATCTTTTTTTTTTATTCCTAAGTGTGTCTTTCATGAAGCAACGGAAAATAAAAAGATTTATGAAAGCCATTTTCTGGAATAAAAACATTGTGTTGTTTTTCATTAACTTCAAAATCACTTGGAAAAAAGTCTCCCATTAAAAATATGTGGCTGCCACTTGCTACGCCAGGTGTCCTCTTAAACTTCCCAGTAAGAGACCCCCCAAAGACAGGGAGGAACACAAAACCCCACGGCACCTGGTGGATCCCCCCCACAACACAACACACACACACACCATCACACACCACTGACGACACACAGACACAGGTCATGGAGCTCACATCACAGCCCTGTGTAAGGAGACACAACGCCATCATTCTCATGACTCAGAAGAACAAATCTCTGGAGTCAAAAGACTTGCAGGTAGTCGGGGAGGCCGTAAGCTCTAGGGGGGGGCCCTGGTTTCCATGAAGGAGGAGGAGCCGGCAAGGTGAGAGGAGACAGGATGTAACAGAACGTGGTGGAGCATGAAGGCACGGAGCTTTGGGTTTGAACAGCAT
This sequence comes from Bos javanicus, assembly GCF_032452875.1. Lineage (NCBI taxonomy): Eukaryota > Metazoa > Chordata > Mammalia > Artiodactyla > Bovidae > Bos > Bos javanicus. Next base: position 50,449,282 of record NC_083893.1, on the reverse strand, counting down.
ATCAAGTAAGACAGCAGACACTCGGGATGCCGAGGTCCACTTACAGGGTCCATTCGTTCTGGGAGATAATGACACTGAGGGAGATTAAGATTTAAATAACAAAGTAGAACTACTTGTCCCACCAAATGCCATGTGTCATATAAAGAACAGATTTGTTTGCAAGCATACTTAGAGCTTTCTAAACTGCGTTTGTATACTGTGTGTGTGTGCTCAGTCGCTCAGTCATGTCCGACTCTGTGTGACCACTACAGACAGTAGCCCATCAGGCTCCTCGGGCCATGGGCTTCTTCAGGCAGGAATACCGGAGTGGGCTGCCATGCCCTCCTCCGGGGCATCTTTTCGACCTAGAGATCGAACCCGCATCTCGTGTCTCCTGCATTGGCAAGTGGGTTCTTTACCACTGGTGCCACCTGCTAGACCTCAGTAATTCCAAAAATAATTTTTTTACAGAGATCATGTATTTTCACTGCAATGAAATGAACTAGACGTGGATGACAACTTGATTACAGCCGTGAAGTAGTTTAAGCTTATCCACTGGGGCCAGGCTGCAGGTATGTTGACCCGTCACTTCTGAGAAGGGATCCCCGGTGCCCCCTACCCCCAGGAGAAGGGACAGAGGGGCCTGGCTCCAGACCAGAGCCACCCAGGGATAAGGGGGAGCTGGGCTTGGAGCCCTCCTCCCTGTTGGACAGGGCCACCCTGACAGCTTACATGGAGACCCCCAGCAGCTAAAAATTAAAGAAAATCCTCTACGATAGCTCTTGGGTCAGAGACCAGCAAAACCACAAGCCCAGGGTGTGTAAAGCACAGTGAGGTGGGAAGCACTGCTTGCCACAGTTCCGGGAGGCGCCAACAGCCATCCGCAGGCGTAAACTGATGGACCTAAATGTTGCTGTTCTGAGTAAGACTGAAGATCTGGAATCAGTGAAATAAACTTAAAAATAAACTTGGGGGAGAACAGATCACTCCAGAAGAAAAGACTGTGAAATTAGAAAAAAAATCAACCATAGTCCTCCTGGCTCCCTGGGGCCCCGAGAGCAGGGCAAGGACCCCGTGTCTGGGAGCAGCCGGTCCCAGCAGGACTGGGTCTGCCCCATGTGCGACCCCGGCGTCCTGCCCCCGCGGTGAAGCGCGGGGCCCAGGACTGTCCCGGAGGCTCCAGAAGGGAGGTCAGTTCCACGTGGAGGAAAGCTGTCGACTGGGTCCCTGTTTGCTGACAAGAGTCTGGAGCCCCGAAGGGCCCAGGGGTGTGCAGGCTGACCACCTTCAGGGTCAGGCGGGACTGCAGACGTGGCTCAGGGGAAGGGTGTGCCCCCAGACCCTGGTTGTCGGGTGGGGAATGCCCCTTCCCCGTTTGACCCACAAGCCTCCACAGCCAGGGCAGCAGGTCCAGGCTCTGCTGGGCCCTATGAGGGTCTTGCCAGGGACTTAGCTCACTTCCTGTGGAGAGGGCTGGGCTGTCCCCTCACATCCCCAAGGACACTCCAAGGGCATGCCCCATCTCAGCCCTTAGGCTTGAGGAAGTGAACGTGGAAAGTGCTTTGGTTTCTGCCCCCTGCTGACCTGGGTGTGGTCGGTCACTGTCTAGAGCTTGACCTCTTCCAGTCCACCAGGAGGTCCGTCTGTCCAGGTGGCCACGGTCCCCTCGCATGCCGACTCGGGACGCTGCTGAGTGTTCTGAGCGCTTCTGAGGGTTTCTTCCTGGTTTGCACAGTAAGCTATAAACTCACGTCGGCCGGGACTGGCAGGCGGTGAGCTGGGCCAGCTCGCTGTGACCTCTGGGCCTGGGGCAGGCCTCCCCAGGACCGCCTGGGGCTGCTGGATGGAGGTGGACTGGGCTCTGCAGTGTCGGCTCCAGGCGGGTACATGAGATGGGTTCTCGGGGCGCTGGGCCTAGAACTGACCACTGAGAATCCAGTGGCTGACGAGGCCTGAGCCGTGGGGCCCTGCCAGACAGCCTGCATGACGCCTGGAGCCTCGAGCTCACGTCAGCCCTGCTGGACTCGGCCTGGGCACCCGAGAGGCTGCTGGCAGCTCACAGGGCCCGGAGCTCTGGCGTGGTCGGGGCGTGGGCACCTGTGTCGGTTTGCGAGGTGTCCGGCTTCTCAAGGACGAGGGCCGCTTCATAGAGGTGCTAATGCCGGGGTCCCCCCGGAGCGGCAAGGCCTAGACTTGGGGCTTCGCAGTCTCCTGGGAGAGCCCCCGTCTCCGACAAAGCCCGGGACCCGTGATGACGGCTGAGAGGAGGTTCACACACGCCCACGGTGGGCCCTCACACCTTCTCGTCCAGCCCCAGACGCGGGGCCCCAGGAGCCCAGCCCCTGGCTGACGTCAGGGCCCCCCTTACCACTGCCCCCTCGCTGCGGCCCCTTGCGTCCCCCTAACCTTCCTGGAGTCACTTCACACCCCAGTTCAGTCAACTCAGATGGCGCAGGGTCGTCAGGAGAGGACAGGAGGTCCGCTGGCTGCTCCCCAGGGCACCCCAGCACCTCCATTTTGAGGTGCCGGGCGGCCTGGCGCAAGGCGCCGGCTGGAAGGTCGAGGTCCAGGTGGGTCTCCAGGGACATGGGGCTGCACCGTCCGGGAGGCGAGGGCCCCAGGCCGCTCTGAGGAGGGGCGTGGAGAGGCCGCTCTCACACCTATTCTCGGCGGGGGAGATCCCAGCAGGGCTGCAGGCTTCATGCCCCTCTTGCTGCCTTGCTGCAGCCTGTGAGGGCCCTGAACGGCCTTCCTGGGTGTGCAGAGCATGGCCCTGCACCCCCAGAGCCTCCTGCCCGACCAGAGGAGACCCCACAGCCCCCTTTCTCGGGGTTTCCTTGGAGCTTCAGCTCCCCTGCGCAGCCTCCGGCGGCCTCCTCTGGGATGTCTTGCAATATTTTTGCCAAATTGAAATGTGAGCCACCTACTTACAATCAGGACAGTCTTGCCCAGGACACACCACCTGCTCGGTGGAAGGACTGCTCCCCGGACAGCACGGCCGCCTCCACATCAGGAGGGGCTTGGTGGTCATGCCAGGGGTGCTGGCCTTGGGCAGCAGTTCATGCTGGGGCCAGGCCCACTCTCTGCTGTGACTGGTCCACTCTGGGTGTGACCCACAGGGACCCAGGGCACCAAGCCCCAGGTTATCGTGGGGGTGGGGGCAGGGGTCCGGTCCTGGCCTGGCCTGGCCTGGCATGCGGGGAGACTGGGCCTGGAGGGCATGGGAGAGCCAAGGGCCAGGGGCTTCAGCAAGACACCCCGGGGCTCAGCTCAATGCAAGGGCCCTGGCCCGGCCTGAGCCCTCACAGCCCCGGCCCCCCCTCACGGACACAAGCCCCTCCGGGGTCGGGTGTGTGTGTGAGCTCGCAGGTGAGGACGGCCCCTCCGGCTCAGGGATGCCCAGCACAGGGGCCAGGCTCACCTGGGAAAAGAGGTGGCCCTTTCCAGAGCTCTCACTGCACGGCTGCACGGGCCCAGCCCAGTTTGGAAGGAGACAGCAGGGCTGCTGGGGGTGGGCTGCCGTGAGCCTGGGACGCCCTCTAGGCCCCCGGCTCCGCCTGCCACGCTCACCAGCCCGAACGCAACAGCTCACCTTGAGTTTGGTGATTCAGAGAATGTCCACCGAGAACAAGCTCCCACTGCCTCCAAAAGCAGACACTACTCCCAGGGCGGGCACAGCCCCTGAACCCACTCATCGTCCTTAGTAAAAAGGGCCCCACCCACCGTGAGCCGTGCAGCTCGCTTCCAGCCCACAGGGCGGCTCCCGGGACCCCCGCTCTGAGAGACGGGCGGCCTGGGCAGAGGATTCCGTGGGCGACCAGGCTTGGCCAGCTCTGGGGAAGCCCGGGGCCACCAGGGCCTGTGGGTGTCGCCACGTCTCGGGCAGGCCCGAGCCTCTGAGCCTGCACTGACGGGGCCCTGGACGTGGGTGGCACGCTTCCCCGGAAATGTCCACTTGGCGGTGGCTGTTCTCAGTCCGGGGCTGCAATCAGAACCGGGGGATGGGGGTCTGGGTGGAGGGGGAGGTCAGCTGCTGTGTCTTCCGAACCCAGGTCAGTAGCACCCTTTGACCTGAGCAGTTCCCGGAGCTGGTTTGGCCAGCACATGGGATGTACCCTCTGTCCGCAGACCTGAGCTGGGCTGGGCCCTTCCCAGCGGGAGTGTGCACAGGGCCAGCCAAGCCCCCCAGACCATGGGGTGTCCCCGGAAAGGGAGGCGAGAAATGAAGGGCTGGTCTCCAAGGTCACAAAGAGGACCCCCCAGGGGGTGCTGGCAGGCTCCCGCTGGAGCCACTTGGAGGGCCCGAGGTCGTGGAGCCCCCGTCACCGGAGGTCCAGCCAGGAGCTACCCCCTCCCGTGGAAGTGCACACAGACAGAGAGCCCCCACCCTCTGTATCCAAAGTGCTGCTGTGGGAGAGGCTGCTTTCTGGAACCTTCCAGGCCTTCCTGGCAGGAAAATCAAAAGCCTCAGAATTATTACTGAAGACTCTTTGTAACAATGAAAGATAAGCGCCACCCCCAGCACACACACACTCCCCCTCAGTCCTCACGTGGAGGCTGAGAGCAAGCTCGCTCTGAGTGAGAGAGCCATAAAACCTTATCTGCACGTGTCCTTAACCATGGCCCTTTCAAGTCATCCTTAGGAGGGATGAGGCTAAAAAAGGTTTCCTTTGCCTTTGAGTCATCTTGGCCTACATATCGTGGGAAATTTCCATGACCGCTCGTGTCGTCCACACCCGGAGTCCACAGACTCCCGCACGCGCGGAGCAGGGGCTTGCCTGCTCCGGGCGGCCCCGGCGCCCTGCGGCCACCAGTCCGCGGTGGGCTCCTCAGTGGAAGGCCAGGCCCGTGAGGCCCTGGGGGGCAGGCCAGCCACCCCGCACCTGGGCGCCAAGGCTGGGTCTTGGCCTGGGATCCTGTCCTCACACTGCCAGCCCTTAGAAACATCTGCTGAGAAAATTCTGTTGGAACGCTGTCTTCAAAATAAAGAAATGAATAAAACAGCCTTGCTGGGCTGTAACCCACAGCGCACACACTTCACCTATCTGAAGCCTACAGTCCGATGCTTTCGCTGTGTTCACAGGTGTGTAGAACCATCACCACGGTCCTTTTCAGAACATTTCGTTACCCAGAAAAGGAACGCCTACCCTCTGGGGACCAGCTGCCCTAAACAGCCCCTGACCGACTGTCTCTGCAGCCCTGGCTCCGCACGTTGCTAGGATGGCAGACTTCCTCTGACTTCACCTCTGAACAGGCCCCCAACCCTGCACCCGGGACATGTGTGCACTCGGTACATCCTTGTTTGAGTTCCAAGAACTCAAGCTCCAGGAGCTCCCGGGTTCCGGCGGCGGTCCCCCTCTGGCCCTGGTGTGTGTGGGGCCAGACGTGGCCAGGGTGGAGCCCACGTTCCCAAGGGGGCACTGGGCTGGGAGGCAGCAGCCAGGCCTGCTGGGGGCATCCAGGCAGGTTCCCCACCCACACGGAGGGACCAAGGCTCCCTGCAGCCACCTGCTCACCAGGCCTGCCTGGCTCCTAAGGGCGACTGTGGGGAAGCAGGGCTGACCCAGGGCCTGAACCCACCACAGGGCTCACTCCGAGGGTGCCTGCTCCAGCCCGGGTGTCTGTCCTGGAGGAAATGGGCCCCAGATGGCGAGTGGCCTTGCGGAGGGTAGGAGGACCCAGCACCTTCCTCCCAGCCTGACCCTCTCAGCTTCTCTGGGCGAAGGTGTTCCCAGAGACCCTAAGAAACCAGACCAGCCAGATGGGACCATCTCTAGACCTGTCCCCACGTGGCAGGGCGTGTCCCACCGCAGGGCGTGTCCCACCGCAGGGCGTGTCCCACTGCAGGGGACTCTCCAAGGGGCAGGGGGATGTGACCTGGCTAGGGGTCTGCATGGCCTTTCTGAAGAAGCAGCAATTGAGGGGTGACCCAAAAAGTGTCCCATCCCTGGGTCTCCAGGTCCACGAATCCTCAGGAGTGGGTTTCCTTAGCACCTCCCTTGAATCCAACCACCACCCTATTCCCAAAGTCCTGGAAACACCACAAGCCCGTCACGAGGTTCCAGGGTCGGTGCTTGGAATGCTTCCCTCTGTGTGTCCTGGGGGGCGGGGGTCCTGGAGGTGCAGGGCATTTCTTGGGCCTGGGGGGTGGCTGGCTGAGTCCTACTTTGACTGGGGTGATTGTTCTAAGGATGCCCAGCTGACGCTCACTCAGCTGCGTGTCTTCCTGGTGTGGTTTTCTGTATCTGAGTTTTATTTTAACATAAAGAGGTGGGCAGAGTAGATGTCGAGCAGTGGGCATCCCCGCTCTGTGCCCAGCCTTCTTCTGGTGCTGGCCCGGCCCCCTGACCAAGGCAGGATCCTGAGGTGGGTGAGCCTCGGTCTCTGCAGAGGTGCCCAGCACCCGCCTGCTCTGAGACTGACACGCTCATGTGGGAGGCTCTTGACGGCTGCCAGGAAGAGATCAGGGCTCAGTACAGTCAAGAGCTTCAGGGCACCCTGCAGAGGCAGCGCCAAGCCCGCCCGGGCCCCAGGGAAGGGTCAGCTGATGGGCCTGGATCTGACGGAGCCACAGGCTGGGCAGGAGCTGGGGACCAGGGGTGCAGGTGACGGGGGAAGCGACGGTCACAGCCCAGCGCCGTGCGGCGGGAAGGAGGCGTGGCGGGGGGCCCATACCAAGGAGGAGGAGGCTCCGTGGTCCCCTCACCTCGGGGTGGGCCATCGGCAGTCTGGCCAGCCCCTAGCAGAGTGAGGGTCTTAAGGGAAGAGTGTAAAAAGGAGATGGAGCGTCATTCTGAAGATGAGAAGACAAGAAGAAAGCTGACATTCACAGCAGATGTGGGAGGCCCAACCCCGCCCAGGGTGGGAGACGCCTTCCAGACAGCCGTGCTCAAAGGCAGGCAGCTGAAGCCAGTCAGGAGGCGTCAGCGGAAAGCCTCGGTGCGGAGGGCGGGCCAGCGGGGCGGGGGACATGCACGCTCGGCCAGGACGAGCCTGCGTGTGAGGAACAGACCCAGGGACCCTTCCAGGCCTGGCGGTCAGTCCAGGGGCAGGACCGGGACCAAGCGCCCGGCATCTGAGGCACCAAACCCACTGTCCGCCGCAAAGCGGGAGGCGGTGTCCAGGCACTCTGCTGGTGGAGGACATCTGCCACGTCCCCTGGAGAGGACGCTGTGCAGCGCAGCGGTAACACAACTCCCAACCCAGTTTGCCTCAACTTGCTGCAAATACCAAGCCGCTGCCCATCCAACAGGTGGCGCTAGTGGTGGAGAGCCCGCCGGCCAGTGCAGGAGGCAGAAGAGGTGCAGTTTGATCCCTGGGTCAGGAAGATGCCCTGGAGGAGGACATGGCACCCCACTCCAGTGTTCTTGTCTGGACAATCCCATGGACAGAGGAGCCTGGCGGGCTGCAGCCTATGGGCTCGCAGAGACTCACACATGACCGAAGTGAGCACGCATGCAAGCACACCCATCAATATGCAAACATAGCTATTACACTATCACTAAGGTAGAAAACAATGATAGCTTTTATTATTGATAAAACCACATGTATTTTACTTATCGGTATAGGAAGGGCAGTGATAAGGATTGTGATAACGTTCATAACGCCGTCCAAGCAGCCCTGAAGACAGGCTTTAGCCAAATGAGAAATGAAACAGCATGTTCCCCACGCCCCTAGACTCTGCAGCTGGAGCCGGGCTGCTCAGCGCCCTCTCCCGCCCCTGGCCTGGCCCGGTTCTCTGGGTGCGTTTCTGAACCTCACCCCCACCCTCTGCCTTTGGACCCAGGGCTCAGGGCCAGCCTTTGTCTGTCCCAGCTCCGGCAGGACCTCTCCTGTGGTTGAGACCCTGGCGGCAGAAGCACCGCACAAGCCCACAGCCCCCTCCAAGGCAGGGCTGTGCCCAGGGCCCAGCTCCTGCAAAGGCCGTGAGCTGGGAAGGACCAGCCCTGCCCCATGGAGCCTCTCGCTGAAGTGTGCGTTTATTTCCACTCACAGAGAATGGAAGGCCATGACTGGGGGCTCCTGACTCCCAGCTCCTCCTCGTTTTCCCCCTCCTGGATGGTGGATACGTTCACGCTCATCTGGCCGAGGGGCTGACCTGGAGCAGAGCCCCCGAGACGACCCCAGAGAAGCGCATCTGGACGCAGGGCTGAGCCGGCGCTCCAGGGCAGCCGGGTTCCCGCTTGGCTCGTTCCTGCGGCATCCCGCCTTCTGGAACGTGCGTGTGTCCCCTTCGCGACCAGAGACGCTGTCAGGCGGTGTGTTCAGCGCCGTCTGCGCACTCTGTCCCCTCAGGTAACAACACGTGTTTGTCACGGGCCGTGGGCGCGTGTTTTCTTCCTTCTGGTTTATGTATTTGAAGAAGGAATTCATAGGGCCTGGACTCCATCTTAGGCCTGTTCATGCTGACCATGCTCAGCCACCTTTCCAATGGACTCTGAACTCTGTGAAAACTACAACAGGAGGCTCAGACCCCCTCCAGACAGGGGAGCCTTGAAAATCGTATCCAGGCTACTCATCGCCTAAGAGAAAGCATACACTAATCACCCCTTCCTCCAGACACACCATACACTTTCCTGTATCTATCGGAGTGCAACCTCGGGCTTATTGATTATTGGCTGATTGTTTGACTGAGCACGTGAGCACTAGCACGTGAATGAGGGGGTTATTGGGATTGTATTTTCCTTGGTTTATGTAAGTCCCAAGGAATTTGGGGTGGTGGGTTTGGACACGGATGCATGGGGTATTAAAGATTTTCACAAATGCTGGTCGGGCCCTTGGCTAAGAGGAGACTGCCTTGGGCCCGCCGGTGTAATAAACTGCACTCCACTACCTGCATTGTCCTGCTGAGTGAGTTTGTTTCCCGGAACGTGTGGCTACAACATATTGACCAGATTTTTATCATAAAGTGGTATTTCTTTGAAAGCCAGTCATTTCAATTAAAAAACTAAAAACAGATAAAGGCAAGTGAGAGATGACCCCGTTTAAGGAAGCAGTGGCCTAATGACCAGCAGAGGAAGGGGTTTCAGTCGTTCATAGACAGGACACAGTCCAGCCCTGAGGTGGGCATGAAAACACGGCCGTTGGCCAGAGGAGGGCCTTCTGCAGCAGAGGGTGGGAGGGCCGTGAGCTGCTGGAGCTGCTTCCCGAGCAGCAGGCCCCAGCCCCCCAGCCCCGCCTCTGGCTCCAGGGGAGGCTGGGGGCCTGGAGGCCACAAGCCACCAGGATCTAACAGGACAGGAGAGCCGGCTTCTGCCTCTGTTCCCAGTGAGACTCGTCCAGTGGGACCTGCTGGGTCACATGTTGGAACCTGGGGATGCCCCATGGGCTTAACACCACCAAGACCCAGCCCTGGGGTGGAGGTGGGGGTATCCTGCTTAGTTAGGGGTTGGCATTACTGGGTGGGCTCGAGAAACTGCAGCAGGCCCTGGGGATCAAAAGGAGCTGACCACGGAGCCCAGGGACCCTCAGGGAGCCGCTGTCCTGCTCCCACTGTGCCCACCTCTGCTGGGCCTGTGCAGGGACCCACGGAAGGGACAAGACGGACCAGCAGCCGCTGTTGCCGTCATGAAGCGGCGGGGGACCCCCACTGGAGGTGGGGGGCACTGAGCTGGGGCGGGAGCAGACACATGGCCAGGGACACACGCAACGCAAGGCCTGGGTCCTGGGGCGAACCCAGGACTGTGGCTTCTGCCCACCCCGGGCGCCCTGGGGGTGGAGGGACCCCAGCCCAGCTCCCCCGGCCCCTGCTGCCCCCAGAGCCAGCACGGGTGTGGCGAGGGGGCAGAGAAGGGTCTGCTCCCCACTGAGGGGGCAGAGGCTCCTGACTGAAAAACAACGCCTGATGTGAGAGCTGGGACTCACGCTTTATCTGGGGCAAAATGAAGACTGCAGTCCAGAGACAGCGCCTCAGACTGAGAGCCCGCAGCAGAGAGGCGGGGAAAGGTCGGTGCAAACGCGACTCCCTTGAAGGGGGTGCGTGCAACCAAGCTCACATTTTTGCAGGTTTCAGCCGGTCTTGTGATGCTTCTGTGAGTCACGAGGAGCAGTCGTCACCGTGAAGGATTTTAGTGCTTTTCCAGATCTGAGGAGATAGAAGAATCGGGCTCATAAAGTCGGCTCCTGAACATACCTCACCATCCGAAGGCCTGTTCTGCCGGTTCCCCACCGCCTCCGCCCGCGCCCAGGCCCTCAATCCTGCTCACCGCCTGGGCTCCTTTGGGCACTGTTGAAAGTCAGAGGCCACAGTGGCTCACGGTTTAATCCGTGTAGAGGTGGACCGCAAGCGCCAACGTGTAAACGTGTAGGTGACGAGGCCACGTGGGCCTGGGCTCCTGCTGCCCTCAGCTGTCCAGCCCCGCTCCAGAAGGCCCACGGGGTGACCCTCACTTCAAAACATGAGGAGACTATCTGGGCTGTGCTCCCTCCTCCAGGCGGGCTGTGCTCCCTCCTCCAGGCTGGCAGCCAGGGGTGCCCGAGGAGCCTGGGGAGGACAGTGTGAGGAAGACTGGGCATCACGGGACCAGGCTCAGTGTCTCCCATTTAGGAAGCAGCATGTTCTCACCAGCAGGAGCTCGTGCCCTCTGGATGAGCTGGGGTGCCCAGGTGCCCCCACCAGCCTACTCTGAGCGGTAATCTCGTTGGCTCAGGCCCCAGGCCTCTGATGCGATTCTCTCTGCGGCAAAACTGGCCCTGCCACACTAAATGGGCTCCTTAATTTGATTCTGGATCCTCTGCTGGCCTGTCCAGGCCCCGGGGCCCCTCCCAGGCCCCGCTAACGTGTTTAGCCATTTGTTGACCAACTGCAGCTTTTCGGAGGCTGGCAGCTCTGTCTCCAGGGGCTGTCACTTCTCCTTAGAGAGAGAACACGAGCCCCCTCACGCACACCCCCCACCCCACCTGCCCCCAGCCCTGCGCCCGCGGTCTCTGACCTCCAAGGAGGGCCAGCGTCACCTGGGAGCCTGTTAGAATGCAGAGCCTCAGGCCCTCAGGGCTCCACGTAAGCCTCGCCTGCCAACAAGAGCCCACAGGACCCAGTGTCCCTCGTGGGCCCAAGGCACCCTTTTAGAAGGACCACTCTGCCCTCCTCAGACTTTGCCCCAGCCCGCGGAGGAGTCATCCACGCACAGCCACGGCCCTCCTCTGGAACACATGCAGGGAGCCCAGGACCCCAAATGCCCACCCCACAGCCTGAGCCCACCCCCAGGGCCTGTGGGAACCCCTGCCCCAGGGCTGTTTGCAGGGGTGCGCTGCTGCCTGCAGGAGACGTGGAAGCCTCCTCACCGAGGATGAGGCACAGTGCCGAAGGCTTCAACACGTGTGTGAGGGGGGCCTCAGTCACCCCTTTGCCCAGGCCCTGAAGGGCTTCCCAGGTGGCACTAAGGGTAAAGAACCCACCTGCCAAGGCAGGAGACGTAAGAGGCACAGGTTCGATCCCTGCATGGGGGAGATCCCCTGGAGGAGGGCACGGCAACCCACTCCAGCACCCTTGCCTGGGAAATCCCATGGACAGAGGAGCCTGGTGGGCTCAGTCCATGGGGTCACAGAGTCGGACATGATCGAGGTGACTTAGCACACACAGCACCAGGCCCTGAAATACTGCGGGCGTGCCTGCCACAGGCGGTTCATCCCTCTAGACACACCTTCATTCCTTTATTCTCCTGATACGTACCAGTGTCTAGAACGTGCTGGGCACTGCCCTGGGCTCAGAGCACTGCAGAGCATGGCAGAACACTCAGCCCCACAGAGCCGCCATCCTGGAGGAGGCGGCAGACAGAGGAAACACAGGAGGCCCGGGAGTGCTGGCTGGTGAAAGCATGAAGACGGCTGGCACAGGAGGTGCCAGGGAGCCCTGCTGAGAAGGAGCCTGGCAGAGAAAGGCCTGAGGCAGGCGGCCCTGGCGCCCGAGAAGCTGTCTGTCCAGGAGTCCATTTGCAGAGTCAAAGCTGCGTGAATATTCAACCGGACAAGAGAAGACTGACATGCATCCTGAGCAGACAAGGCCTGCACGCACACCCAGCCCTGCTCTGGGGGAGCTCTTTTTGGAACAGGGCCTTTCAACTCCATCTGGTCAGACCTCCCAATTTTTGCTAGTTTGCATTTCCCGCGGGACAGCGATAAAGGCCCTTCCTCCTCGTGGTCTGGGGTCACTGTTTCCCTCTCTGCTCCTTCTCAGCTACTCAGGCCTTTTGCCCAGTTTTATACTGGGCCGTTTGCTTCTCCTGACACATTGATACATAAGTGTATACACATACAGTGTGACCTTGAAAGTGCCGCGTAATCACCATTTGCAATGAACACTTGCACGCTGCAAGCGTCTTCTTGAGGCTTCCCCAGTGGCTCAGCAGGTAAAGCATCCACCTGCAGTGCAGGAAACAGGAGATACAGATTGGATCTCTGGGTCGGGAAGATCCCCTGGAGGAGGAAAGGGCAACCCACTCCAGTATTCTTGCCTGGAGAATCCCATGGACAGAGGAGCCTGGCAGGCTGCAGTCCACGGGGTCGCAAAGAGTCAGACATGACTGAGCGACTAACACACACATGTGAGGTGATGGAATTAAACTTGTGGCCATGATTTCACAACATGTCCATATATTAAATCACTATGTTATATATCTTAAGTTTGAACAATGTCATATATCAATTATATTTCAATAAAACGGGAAACAGCAAACATCTGCCTCTGGTGACTGGCTTGCATTTCCACATGGTGCTTTCTAATGAATGGAAGTTTTGAATTCTGATACAATCACTTTATGAAATATTTTCTACTATGGTTAATCTTTTTATGTCTGGCCTAAATCTGGCCTTTTTATGTCTGCCTTATTGTTGTAGCCACGCGTTCCGGGAAACAAACTCACTCAGAAAGACAATGCAGATAGTGGAGTGCAGTTTATTACACCGGTGGGCTCAGGGCAGAGTCTCCTCTTAGCCAAGGACCCCGACCAGCATTTGTGAAAACCTTTTATACCCCGTGTGTACGTGTCTGAACCCACCACTCCAAACTCCTTGAAACTTACATAAACCAAGGAAAATACAATCCCAATGACCCCCTCATTCACGTGCTATGTGCTCACGTGCTCAAACAGTCAAACAATCAGCCAATAATCAATAAGCCCGAGGTTACACTCTGATTGATACCGAAAAATTATGGCCTGTCTGGAGGAAGGGGTGATAGTGTATGTTTTCTCTTAGGCGATGAGTAACCTAGATGGGATCTTCAAGGCTCCCCTGTCTGGAGGGGGTCTTATCCTTCTGTTGTTGTTTTCAAAGGCACTAAACACAGAGTTCAGAGTCCATTGGAAAGGTGGCTGAGCATGGTCAGCATGAACAGGCCTACGATGGAGTCCAGGCCCTATGAATTCCTTCTTCATTATGACAAGGTCAGAAAAATTATCAGGTATTTTCATCTAAGATAACATTTCGTATTATTTCACACCCTCACATTCCTGGGATGAACCCAACTTCATGAGTGTCACCCCTTTTAAAAATATACGGTTTACAGGATGAAATTTGCTAATAATTTGTTTAGGACTTTTATGTCCTTTCTTAAGAGACTGGACTAAAATGCGCTTCTTGTACTAGTCTTGTCTGGCTTTGTTTTTAAAAGTTGTGCTGGATCCAGAATAATTTGGGGAGGTTTCCTGCTTTGTATAAGACTGAAAAATTCATTCCTTGGAAATTTGGTAGAATATGTCTGAATAATCCCAGAAATGAGTTGTCTTGCAGGACAATTTTCAGCTAATGGTCAAATGTCCTTAAATGTCATAGAAACTTTTGGTCTTCTCTTTCTTCTTGAATCAATTTTTTTAAGTCGTAATTTCCTGGGAATTTGTTCAATTGGAATAAGATTTCAAATTGAGTGGTTCATGATATTTTTATCTTTTAAAGCCTCTGTGTGAGAGGGTTTCCCCTTTACATTCCTAATGTTAATTTGTCCTTATGGCTCATTCCACACCCCTCCACCCCCCCCAAGCCCCACTTTCCTCTTCCTGGTCACCAACCAGCTTTTGTCTTCGATTCTCCTGCTCTCATTTCCTATCGCAATAATTTCTGCGCCTATCATTTGGTTGTATTAATTTCTGCCTTTTCCTCCTCCTTTTATTAATTTAGCCCTTATTGTTTTTCTGATTTAACTTGGACACTTGCTTATTTTCTTTTTTCTTTTCTTCTTCTAAGGCGACGCAGCTTCCCCTGAACCCCACTCGGCACTGTCCCATACGCGTGTGTCACACACACGTGTGTCTCACACAAAAGCGTCACACGGAGGATCTCCATCACAGTCCAGTTCTGGTTCCAGTTTCCGGACTTTGACTCAGGCATCGTTTGGAAGTGTTTTATTTTTCAAATGAACGGAGATTCTAAAAGATTATTTTTATAATTTGAAATCATTAAGAGTACCTTCTAAATAAATATTGTTTTCACTTCTGGTTAATTGTGTTATGATCCGAAAACGTGGTTCGTAAAGCATCATTTCATGGAAATCGGAGCGCTCCGTGTTGTGATGAGCAGTTCCTTTCTGCCCGTTCCGTGTGCACTGGGACCGGGAGGGTCGCTCTGGGGTCCGGGTGCCCAACGGCGGGGGTGGGAGGGGTGTCCACTCTCAGTGGGCAGCGAAGCCTGCAGGCGGGGCCGGGACGGACCCCGCCTCCCCACCGCCGCTGGGGCCGGGCCCAGCCCCTCCCAGCCCTGCCCGGCTCTAGACCCCTGTACGACCCCAGGGCGGGCGTCTCCGAGGGGAAGGTCTCCTGTTCTCCGCCCCCGCCCCCACTTGCTCAGGGGCGGGGCCTCTTCCTCCCGGGGGTTGGGGGAGGGGGTGGCGATTGCCCGAGACTCGAGCCCCACCCTCACCCCCGGGCTCTGCAACCCCCTCCTCAGCCCGGGAGGCCCCAACCCACCGGCCCGGCCCGGCTCGCCCGGGGGCGAGGCAGGGATGCCCGGGCGGGTCCGAGTCTTTGCGCGCCGGCACCGTCAGCGGGTGCTCGGCTTCTAGTTGGAGGAGTCACTGCTGGTTTGTGCCGAGGGGCCTCCTGCCCCGCCCCCCCCCCACCGTGTTCCTCCTCCTCCGCCCCTCGCGCCCCTCCCGGGGCTGCAGGGCGGGGGGGCCCCCCACACCCTGTGTTCCGGAGTGAGGGTGAGCTCGGGGCTCCAGGCCGCTCTGCTTGGTGACGCTGCTTCGCTCCGCCCGGTCCCTGGGGGGCGGGCGCTGTGCTCCGTCTTGGCTGATCTAGGGCGGGGACCCAGCCCGGACTTGGGCGGGTTGGGGGTGGGTAGGAGGAGACCACAGCCAACAAATGGGGTCTGGGGCCCTGGGGTGGGGCGCCTGGAGGCCCCCGTGGGCCGGTGGAGTCGGGTGGGTAGGAGCCTCCTGTGTCTCCTACGGTCGGGGGTCAGGTGGTCTGCAGCCCTGTCCGGTGCCCCTAAGGCCCCAGGCCAGCCAGCCTCTGGCCCTGACCTGCGAGGAGACCCGGCATCTGGGGGTGGGTTTCCAGAGCCTCTGAGCTTGCTGCTGGCCTCCAGACTCCTGCCACCACCGGGCACGCCCTGCCTCCTCGCCGCTGAAGAGATGCAGAGGACTGAGAAATCGCCCAGTGACCTGGGACCAGGAGGCCTCACCAGGCTCAGAGCCACGCAGTGGCCTTGCTCGGCAGGAGGAGGCCCGGAGCTGACCTGTCCCCTCCTTCCTTAGCCCCCCTGCCCAGGGCTAGACAGGCACCGTGGACCGGGAGGCCTCTCCACACAGAGGCAGGTTACAGGGCTCAGCTTCCCTGGTCCTCCCTGCGGGCAGAAGCCCAGGCCCCCACTACCCCTGTCCATCTGCACCCTGAGCCAGCCTGGCAGAGGCTCCCAGGAGCCTCTCCTGCTGGCCTTGGGGACATGGGGACATGGGCACATGACGGGGGGCCCTGCTTTCTGTGCAGACTCCCTGGCTGGGCCCCTCCCCGTCTGGCCACAGCTGGTCCCCAGCTCTGCGGCTGCGGTCCTGAGACCCACTCTCCAGACCGCGGAGGCCGCGGGAAGCCCGACAGGTGCGTCTCCACCTGCTGCGGAAGCAGGGACAGCCCCAGGCCCCGGCGCCCGCTCCAGCGGGAGGCGTCTTCCCGCCCTGGCACGCGCTCCAGGCCTAAAAATAGACCTGTCCATCTGGACAGCGTGTGGTGGCCGGGGAGGGGGCCGCTGGTGGCTTTGCGGGAATTACCAGGCTGGCCATCAGGGCCCTCGGCCCCAGGCCGCCTCTGAGCAAGAGGCTGGTGGATTAGGGCCACTGGCCGCTCGCTAGTGAAGCAGACGTCTTGGACGTGGCCCTGCCACACGGCTCCCCAGCATCCTTGGTGCCCACCGAGGGGGCTCCCCCGGAAGTCTTCCAGGAAACATGTGGCCCTTACTCTTTTCGGATTCCAGGGGCTTCTCTTGACTCCTCAGAGGCCTTGGGCTCTGGATGGGGCCGGGGTCTCCCAGGTCATCTCTGGGGGAGCAGGTCACCCCACATGCAGGACGGTGAGGGACACAGGAGCCAGGCGGGCGGTGGTCTGGCTACCGCAGCGCCATGGACAGGCCCTGCTGTGTGTCAGGCTGAGGAGAGGAGGCCAGAGACCCCGGGGCCAAGAGGAGGGGTCTCTAGGTGGGGGTGGGGCTGGGGCAGGAACTGGAGGCCCAGGGCCAGGGGATCAGAGTGGCCTGGTTTTCCCTAAGGTTGCGGGCAGCCTGGTGTCGTCAGGAGGGAGGTCAGGGGTGAGGACGGGTAGGGTGCCTATTGGAGAAAGGGGTGGGGCCCGCCCAAGGGCAGAGGGGACGGAGGTCGGCCACCAGCGAAAGGGTGGGCGTCCAGGAGGCCCGCCTGTCCCCAGGGCCCTGGGGAAGGAGAGCCGTCTCCACAGCTCGCCGTGGGGGCAGCCACCCTGCGTGGCCACAGGGACTGGGAACACGTGGGCGGCGGGCGGGTGGCCGACAGAAGCAAAGGGCCATGCTGACGGATGTTGCTCTGCGGAAATGCCGCAGGGAGGAGCGGTGGACTCACACACCCTGGAGACCACAGGGGGCCGCTGGACGCGTGCTCCCTCTGGATGGCAGGCAGCAGCTGGGGTCCTGGGCCTCCCGCCCACGTCCTTTCTGGGCCTGGGGCGTCCCAGACGCGGCCCTGCTGGAGGCAGGCCCCGGGTGCTTCGCCTTGGATCTGCGGTCTGTGACGGACGCGGCTAATCCCGGGGCCACGGTGCTCAAGCCCTGGCTGCCGGGGCCCTCAGGATCCAGTTCTCAAGGGGGACGACGGCCAGCAACCTCCACGTGAGTTGTAGGGTCGGCAGGTGGCAGGTGGCCAGGGGCACCACGCACCGCAGCTTCCGCCCACCGGCGTCTACCCTCGTCAGGTGCCTCTAGCCACTCCAGCGTGACAAACATGAAGCACGCTCGTGTAGTACACACACACGCACACACACACACACAAATATAAACACACTGGCACACGAACATACACACCCACACACGCATACACACTCACATATGCAAGCATACACAAACACACCAAACACGTGGACACACGATCATGCACACGTACACACCGCACAAGTGCCTTCACATCTACACACACACACGTGGGTTCACGCTTGTGCACACATGCACACATAGGTACGGCCCACACGCGTGTGCACATATGTATCCACATGCACTCATGTGCCCACACCCAAAAAACCCACTTGGGCCTGTAAAAAAGTCCTCCATCCTGAGAGATGGAGAACGTTGCAACCAAGGTGAAAGTGGAAAATGCAGGTTGCAAAATATTTTCCAGTAGAGTATGTATCTGCCTGTGTGCTTTGTGCTTTCATTAAAGATCAAGAATAAACATGCTGAGGGCACCAGAGACAAACCAGGTGTGATTTAAAAGGAGAGCAGCTGCCCTAAGTTCAGGGAGAACGACAGGGTCGCCGGCCAGCACGTGAGCAGAGGCCTGAGAGCCACCGGGAGGGGAGGGAATCAGACAGACGGCGGCGCCCCCTTCCTGCCCCAAGACGGGACCCTGGACCAAGGGTACAGAGAGGAGGAGTCCTGAAATTGCGAAAATTTGCAGTGAGCTTTTAAATCAATTACACATGGAATTAGTCTAAGTATTTGTGTTTGGTTACAAAGCAAAATTAAATGTCAAAAACAATTCTTAAAAAATAACACAGCAGCATACAAATAATAAGTCATGCATAACACTATTACAGTGTTAGCACATCTCAAAGAAGGGGCTGATTTTCTAGGAAAATGTGCTTTTCCAGAATTGTCTCATGAGGAAACTTGAACACTGTAATAAATGAGTAAGTAGCCATGGGCCAAACTGAAAGGACTGCCAAAGGATTGCTCACAGAGGTGCCAGACCAGCGCAATTTTATGGGTGAATCATCCGGTCCCACTTCAGGGCACATAGGTGGGGAACAATGGAGACAGTGGCAGACTTTATTTTCTTAGGCTCCAAAGTGACTGTGGACAGTGACCAAAACCATGAAATTAAAAGATGCTGCTCCTTGGAAGAAAGCAGTGACAAACCTAGACAGTGTTTTAAAAACCAGAGACATTATTTTGCTGACAAAGGTCCATCTAGTCAAAGCTCTGGTTTTTCCAGAAGTCATGTACAGATGTGAGACCTAGGCAATAAAAAAGACTGAGCACTGAAGAACTGGTGCCTTAGAACTGTGGTGTTGGAGAAGACTCTCGAGAGTCCCTTGAATAGCAAGGAGGTCAGGCCAGTCCATCCTAAAGGAAATCAACCCTGAATATTCATAGGAAGGACTGATGCTGAAGCTGAAGCTCTAATACTTTGTTCACCAGATGCGAAGAGCTGACTCATTGGAAAAGACCCTGCTGCTGGGAAAGACTGAGGACAAGAGGAGAAGGGGATGACAGGATGAGATGACTGGATGGCATCACCAACTCGATGGACATGAGTGTGAGCAAACTCCAGGAGATAGTGAAGGACAGGGAAGATGGGATGCTGCAGTCCACGGGGTCGCAAAGAGTTAGACATGACTGAGGGACTGAACAACAACCTTTCAAAATTTTAAGCAGCAGACATTTTCAATGCCATATGGTGGTTTAGTTGCTCAGTCGTGTCTGACTCTTGCGACACCATGGATTATAGCCCACCAGGCCCCTCTGTCCATGAGATTTCCCAGGTAAGAATACTGAAGTGGGTTGCCATTTCCTTCTCCAGGGCCATATGTGTGTGTGTGTGTGTGTATGTGTATACATATATGTATATTATATATCTATATATGTCAACTGATTAATGAAAAACCTAGAAAACTTCCCAATTAATTTTATCCCACTAGATCAAAAGAGTCAATCTTAAAGGAAATCAACCCTGAATACTCATTGGAAGGACTGATGCTGGAGCTGAAGCTCCAATACTTCTTTGACCACCTGATGCAAAGAACTGACTCATTTGAAAAGACCCTGATGCTGGGAAAGATTGAGGGCAAGAGGAGAAGGGGCGACAGAGGATGAGATGGTTGGATGGCATCACCAATTCAGTGGACGTGAACTTGGGCAAGCTCCAGGAGATGGTGAGGGACAGGGAAGCCTGGTGTGCCGCAGCCCATGGAGTCTCGAAGAGTTGGACATGACTTGGCAACTGAACAACAGCAATGATTCAAACCTTAAATGTTAACTTAGCATAGCTAACATTATAAGAAAACCCTTTTGATACAATCTCAATTATGAATGCAAATATAAGAATTCCAAATAAATTCTTAGCAAATTAAGTTGTCACCATCTTAAATCAAGCACACATTGAGTGCATTAATTTTATCCTTTTAGGCAAGAATGAGTTAAAATTATACAATCTAAATTGTATCGATAATTTAATCATTAGAAATATGATAATTTGATTATCAATAGACACTACAAAAGACATTGATAATACTTAATATTCATTAAGTTAAATTTTTAAAATTTATTTCATTGAAGTATAATTGAGTTATGATGTGGTGATTTTTGCTTACATATTTATGCATTCTTTTCCATTATGGTTTATCAAAGAACACTGAATATAGGTCCCTGTGTTATGCAGTAGGATCTTGCTGTCTACCCATTCTCTGTAAAACAGTCTGCATCTCCTCATCCTAAAACCCCAACCCTTCCCTCCCCCAAGCCCCTCCCCCTCGGTAACCCCAAGTCTGACCCCTGTGTCTGTGAGTCCTTTTCTCTTTCACAGATAATTTCATTTATGTCCTAGTTTAGATTCCACACGTAAGTGAGGTCAGGTGGCATTTGCCTTTCCCTGGCTGACTTCATTCAGTATGACAATCTCTGGGTCAATCCATGCTGCTACAAATGGCCCTATTTCATTCTTTCTGTGGCTGAGTAGTATTCCATTGTGTATATGTACCACATCTTTATCCACTGATCTGTCAAGGAACATTCATCATTAACCTTAATTTTAATCAAAGTAATACACATTTTGACTTTAAGACTCACAGCTGCCTGGGCGTTACAGCATAATGCCAACTGCTCTTACTTCTCTTCCTGCTCTTGTGAGGTCACCACTTTCAGCTTTCTTTAGAAATTCCTCCTGGTACTTAACCAATCCATTTCTAAACAGCACACTTATCCCACCATGGCTTGATGTCTCAGTTTTAGGTGTTTTAAGCTTCCCCAGTGGCTCAGGTGGTAAAGAATCTGCCTGCAGTGCGGGAGACCTGGGATTGATCCATGGGGTCCGGTCGGGAAGATCCCCTGGAGAAGGGCATGGCAACCCACTCCAGTATTCTTGCCTGGAGAATTCCATGGACAGAAGAACCTGGCGGGCTATGGTTCATGGGGTCACAAATAGTCAGACACGACTGAGCGACTCACACACACACACACACACACACACACACACACACACCATCTTCCTGGTTTGGACGATGAAGGTAAACTCTCTTCCATTGCCTCCACCCCACTGCTGCTGCTGCTAAGTCGCTTCAGTCGTGTCTGACTCTGTGCGACCGCATAGACGGCAGCCAACCAGGCTCCCCGTCCCTGGGATTCTCCAGGCAAGAACACTGGAGTGGGTTGCCATTTCCTTCTCCAATGCATGAAGGTGAAAAGTGAAAGTGAAGTCGCTCAGTTGTGTCCGACTCTTAGCGACCCCATGGACTGCAGCCTACCAGGCTCCTCAGCCCATGGGATTTTCCAGGCAAGAGTACTGGCGTGGGGTGCCATTGCCTTCTCCACCCCACTACACAGACCCATCAATTTCTTTCTCTTCCCCTATTTTTATGGGATATACCATAATTTTTTATTAAATTAAAACTGATGGCTATGTTATTAGATTAGGTCAATGGCATTTAGACTCAAGCTGGAAATGTGATTTGATTGTGTTCCCTTTGTTATACAACTTTTTATTTTCCCGGACTTGATAATTCCCTTGTTTTTCATTACTTTGATTTCTCTGCTGGAGGTTTGCAGAGCCTCTTACGTTCATGGGCTGATGTGCTTCAGGAGTTCTGAAAGTTCTAGGTCTTCATCTGTTTGCATTTCGCTTCCGCCCAGCCACTCTCCTCCCGTTGCACGTGTGCTCAGTCAGGTCCGTCCTGTCTGACTGTGACTCTGAGAGTCTAGCCCCCCAGGTTCCTCAGTCCACGGGATTCTCAGGGCATGGGAGTGGGTTGTCACGCCCTCCCCCAGGGCACCTTTCCCACCCAGAGATCGAACCCAGGTCTCCAGCATTGCAGGCGGATTCTCTACCCTCTGAGCACCAGAGAAGCCTGCTAGACAGGAGCCAGGGCTGGACTGGTGTGGCCAGTGGAGACTGAGCTGGGCGAGGCTGACAGTGGCTGGAGTTAGACCAGGGCTGCTCCCTGCCTGCCTGCCCTAGGTCTGCCCCTAGGGCTGCAAGAGGAGAGGTGGGCTCTGGAGACTGCCTGGGGGAGGAGCTGAGGGGCTTCCCTTTCTGCACCCCCAGCCCTCACCCAGCGTCGGGACTGCAAGAATTTCCCTCCTCCTTGGAGAACTTCACTACCCAGCTTTGGGGGAGTGGGAGAGGGCAGGGAGGCCAGGACATTCTTTCCGGACCAGCTGGGCCAGCTTGCTCAGGAAGCTGTGTCTCTCCCTGACCGATGGGGGGCCCCCCTCCATGCAGCTTTGGGCCTAGGATGCCGGGCTACAGGCTCCTGGACAGGCCTCAGTCCTCTTTGTTTCCTTAAACCCTCCCGCGCCTCTGAGTGGCCATCTTGATTAAGCCTTAGTCAAAGTAGCAGACCAACCACAAAAGCTCTGACTGTTACACAGTGAATGTTCAACAAACCTTGTCAGGATAATTGGTTAAGTCTCCAGAGATAAAAGTCAGGTTGTATCTCTAACCAAGTATCCACGTAAATTAAATTCCAGAAGGATTACAGAAGCAATTAAAAAATAAAATCATGCTATAAATTTAAAGAGCATGTGGAGGTGTTGCACTAATTTTAAATTTTATAAGAACTTTCCAAGTATTAACCCAAAGAAGAATCATGAAAGGAAAATACAGATAAATTTGATTGCAGAGAATTTTAACATTTTTCTATGTACACATATCTTTAATAAACTAAAAATCGAGTGACAAATAAGAAAAAAATATTTGTAACAGACGAATTCCAAAAGTAATAAAAAAGACAAATATCCCAATGGAAAATGGGGAAAGACTAGGATAAAACAATTTACATAAAATAATTCAAGTGTCTGAAGTGAAAGTTCTTAAGCTCCTGGGCCATCGGAGAAATTCAATGGAAACTCGTCCTTCCGTCCTTACCTCGGCTGTTGCCTCTCCCCGCCCCTCCCTGCCCCCTCCCCGCTCCCCCCTCCACAGGCGGGGAGGTCACCCAACAGCTTCACTCCAGAGCACCTCCCTCCTTCTTGGGGGGGCACTTTGACTCTGTTTTGATTCTGGGTCCAGACTGAGCCCTGGAATTTTCCTTTCAGAAATGAAAGGTCCATTAACATATTTTCCTAAACAAATAAGCAGTTTCCCCTGGAGACAACCTTGGCAATCCCACCAGCGCAGGAAGGGCGCTGAAAGTCAACTCCCAGAAGCCAGGTTTGCCTCCTGCCCCCCACCTCCCTGCACCAAACACCTGCCCAGCTGGGCCTGTGGTGGGTGGTGCCTGCAGGGACCCCTACCTCCCCCACTTCCCTGCACCAAACACCTGCCCAGCTGGGCCTGCATTGGGGGGGGGTGCCTGCAGGGACCCCCACCTCCCCAACCTGCCTGCACCAAACCCTTGCCCAGCTGGGCCTTCGAGGGGGCACCTGCAGGGGCCCCTGCCTCCCCAGGCTCGCCCCCTCCAGCGGCCTCACTCAGGGGCCCTGTCCGCGCCGTCACGAGCCTGCCCCAGGCCTGTGCTCTGCCCTGTCCTCTCCCCTGACGGCCCGCTGCCTGTCCTGTGCCGGGTCTTTTGCATGTCTCCCCCTCAGCTGGGCCCCACCTGCAGCCAGCCCTGCTGCACCGTGGCCCCTGCACACCGGGCCACACCGCTCACACCCCTGCTGGGCCTGACCATGCCTGTTTCACACATCAGTGTCCCTGGCAGGGCAAGTGCTGGGTGGCAACAGGGACCCTGCCCACCGCTCGGGCAGGCCCCGACCTGGCAGGGAGGAGTCCTGGGGACAGGCTTGGAGGGCGCAGCTCACACGGTCGCCACAGGCCGTCCACCTGCCTTTCACGGTAGATGAATCAGCTCCACCCCTGGAAGAGGTCGCCCACGTGGTTTTGCCGGAGAGCAGATGCCAGAACCACTGACTTCTCATCTTGTGGCTCCTCAGCAAAGGAAGGGCTGGAGGGGGTAGGCCGGGCCACGGAGCAGGGTCCGGTGGGGCTCCCCTTGAGTGCATACTGCCCCAGAAGGGCTGGAAGGGGCAGGCGGGGCCACGGGGCAGGGTCCGGCTGGGCTCCCCTGGACTGCGGCCCGCTCAGAAGCATCCAGGTGCCTGTGGTGGGTACCTGCTCAGCCTGGGCCTCCTGGCTGTGACAGGGCCTGGGAGCCTCCCTCTGCCCTGGCTACTCCCAGCTGCTGCCAGGGGAGGGGAGGAGGCCTGGGCTGCGGTGGTGGAGGGGCGCCGGCCCAAAGAGCCCGCCCCGGACAGATCAGAGCTGCTGCTGTGGCCCCGTCCCCGGGCAGCCCTCCCGGCCCCCGCGCCCCTGCCCACGTTCCCCCACTCTCATGCGGGCCCTGTGAGGTGCAGATTGCTTCACTGCTGACCACAGAGAGTCTTAGAGCCTCCGCTTGTCTGAGTGGGGCAGAGTGCGGTTCCGAGCGCCCTGCAGGCTGACCAGCTTGTGGCCTCCTCGGGAAGGGGCTCGGATGCCTGGGGCTGCCCCACTGGCCCCCCTCTGTGCCTCCGCCAGCCTCCAGGGCTCCCCTCCTGGGGAGCTTCACAGGGGGCTGTGACCCCTCTCCCTGATCCTGGGGCTCCAGAAGCCCCCTCCCCCCACAGTCAGCACCCCTCTGCTCAGCACCACGGCTCCCTCGGGGCTCAGCCTGGAAACTGCGCCTGCCTGTCAGGTCACCTTGTGCCGAGCATGGCCGGGGTACGGGGCTGTGTCCCTGCAGAAAGCCGAGCTTCCCATCAAAGCCACGCCACCGGCCTTCCAGCCGGGAGGAGGCCTGGGACGGACCCCCACATCCGGGAGCCCCTCCTCGTCCCCCCCAGGAGGATGTTCCATGAAGGCGGCACGTGTGTCTTGCCAGCCGTGGGGATGAGGTTGTGTAACCGGCTTGGCTCTCCAGGTGGCTCTCAGGCCTTCAAATTTAATTGAATGTATTTCCAGCAGCAGAATCTGGGGCACTGGGATGGAGGGTCCTGGGGGAGGGCGCTGGGCTGCGGGGAGGGGCTGAGGCAACAGGCTTCTCGGGCCCCGGATCTGCAGGCTCTGCAGGCGGGCAAGAGCCACCGAAGCAGAGGCCAGCCCGGGCCGGGCACTCATGGGGCTGGACGATGGCACAGGTATGCGGCCTGACAGGTGATACCCCCTCATCAACCCCCTCCCCCAGAGCATTCCCTGAGCCCAAACCCAGGAGGTCTGAGCCACAGACCCCCCTTCCAGACCATTCCGTCACCAAGTGAATGTCTCTCCAGGCATCCCCACCAAGTTGTCCCGAGTGTCCCCCGCGTGTCCCCTGCCCTGGGCACGGCCTCGCCCTGGGCACGGCCTTGTCCTGGCCTCAGCAAGCCTCCAGCTGGGCGGTTGACGCCACGTCACTTCAGCCAACAGTGGCTGGATGGGGAGGGTCTTTCTTTCCACCCACACCCCGGCCATCACAGCAGCCCTGTGACCCCAGGCCAGGCGGACCCTCCTGGCCTAGCGTGAATGCCCCTGAAGGGTCTGATCAGACAAGACCAGAGGCTGCCCAGGGCTGTGCCCCCGCCTGTCCGGTGCTCAGAGGATGGGGGGCTGGCCAGCCACCTGGGCCCGTGGCATAGCCTGCATTCCGTCTGCAGGACCCCGTGGCATGGGGGACACGGGGCCTTGACCCCAAAGTGACCTCTCAACTGGGGATCGAGTGTCGCGCCTGCGTGCCGGGGTGCTTCCCTCAGCATGGCCAGAGTGGCCCTCTCCCTCTCTCCTCGGGGGACCACTCCACATGGCCGTGACCCCCTCAGCTTCCTCCGTAATGGAGTGGCCAGGCCTGGCTTGGGGCGGGGGGAGCTTGGACAGCTGTGTCCTTCTGGGAAATGAGACAGCCGGGGGCACACCCTGCTCTGGAGCGGGGCTGAGTCCAGGGAAGCCCGGGGGCCTGGAACAGGAGTGGCTTCTGGAAGTGGAGTCTCTGTAGCCCAGGTCCGCGTCCTGGCCTCTCCCCTGGGTCCCCGCCCCGGCCTTCACCTCCGGGTCCCCATCCTGGCCTCACCCCCGGGTCCCCGCCCCAGCCTTCACCCCCAGGCCCCCACCCCAGCCTTCACCCCCAGCTGAGGTGGCCACTAGGGGTTGTCTCCAAGGCAGGAGACAGACAGCCTTGGTCACCCACGCGGCAGGCCGTGAGTGGCCATTTCTGGAGGCACTCGGGGTTTCTTTCCAGGAGGCGCCCACTCAGCCTGTGGGTGAGCAGGGCTTTCTGCGTGGCCCGTGCCTCAGTGCCACTTCCACGTGGGGCTCCAGTGGGGCCCCCTGGCCCTGGAGAG
Organism: Bos javanicus; assembly: GCF_032452875.1. Classification (NCBI taxonomy): domain Eukaryota; kingdom Metazoa; phylum Chordata; class Mammalia; order Artiodactyla; family Bovidae; genus Bos; species Bos javanicus. The sequence continues at coordinate 50,423,188 of NC_083893.1, read as the reverse complement.
CTGTGTCCTGAAGCTCTCGGCTGGATCCTGTGCGACACCAGGAGGGGCTTGGAGAGGAGGCCCCAGCGGGGCCAGCCCGGGATCCAGTCCGGCTCAGGAGCAAAGAGTGTGGACACTCTGGGCCGGGGGGGCGCCCAGCTCGGCCCTGGCCGCGTGGTCCTCAGGCCACTGCCAGCGCCCCCAGCCCTGTGACTACTCCGGAGGTGCCAGGCTGTGGTCTCCGTCTCACAGCGGAAGGACGGGGGCTCTGCGAGGTCAGCATGGAGCCCGCGCCCCGCAGCAAGCCGCTGGGTCCCTGCATGGGTGTCAGCTCCCTCCTCCCGCCTGGCCGTGGGCGGGTGGCTCGGCCTGCAGGGCGATCTGGAGGCTTCCCTCCAGGTCGTGGCGGGCACAGGCCCTCTGTGGACTCCAGCCAGAGAAGAAAACCAGCTGGCATGCTGGGAGCCAGGCCTGGCCCTGCCCTCCCCAGCCCGGGGCCAGCAGTGAGTGCCGCTCCCAGAGAAGAGCCAGCTGCCCCGGGAGGTCTGGCGCCCTGCGGGGAGGGCTCCTCCCCACCCGAGCCACCCCCAGCCCTGTCCCATCCCAGTCCTCCTGCCATCCGGGGGAAGTGGCCCCAGGAAACCCAGGACTCTGGACACCCCGTGGGCCTGTCTGAAGCCGTGAGCCCACAGACCCGATGGCTCGGGGCCGGCCTGACTGCCAGGGGAAGTGACGACCCCAGGGCTTCAATTTCCCTTCACCCAGCCCAGACCCACAGCAGCCTGGGGGTCAGCTGGCACTCAGAGGTGCCCCACCCCACCCTGCAGGCCAGGCAGGCGGGCAGCACAGAGACTCTGGAATGCTGGAGCGGTCAGGCCGTCCCAGAGCCAAGCTTGAGACTCTGGCTGGCTCGAGCTTTCCGGAAGCCGGGGCCGGGTCCAGGCTTGGACAGAACAAGCTGGTTTTCATCGAGGCCAGAAAACATGAGGCGCTGGCCCAGCGTGCTGGCAGTTCGTCCAGGGCCTGTGGGCGGGGCAGGGTGGCCTCCATTGCTGGGGCGGCCAGGCCTGTCCAGTCTGGGTGCTGGCCTGGGGGGCCATGTGGGCGCTCAGCTAGGGTGTCCGCTGGCCTGACCTCCACCACCAGCTTGTGGGGCCTGCGATGGGGGAAAGGCGGGGTGGGGGGGTGTTGGGGGGGGTGTTGGGGGGGCTCCGGCTCCGGGCCTCGGGCGGGGATGGGGGCGGCATGCAGGCAAGCTCAGTTTGAATCCAGAGCTGCTGGCTGGGGCTGGGGGGCCTGGGAGGGAGAGCCCGCCCTCCGCCCCACGGGCTGGCGGTGATCTGGGCGCAGACGCGCAAGGAGGGTGAGCTGGCCGGAAGCTCGGCAGAGGGGATCCTGCCCCTCGCCAGGGCCGGCCGGGCTGTGGTCCTCCATTGGGAGAGCGTCCCCTCCTTCTGATCAGGTGTCTCCAGGCGGGGAGAGGCACCACTTCCGGTCCTGGCCCTGCTGGGGACGGGGAGATAGATGGGCGGGGGAGGCAGGCTCAGGGATTGGGGTCCCTGAGCACAAGTCAGCTCGTGAGCTGCTCTTGCAGACCCCGGCAAGCTCAGGCTGACAAGGGGACAGAGGCCAGCAGGGCCGGTTCTACCCAGGCCTGGAGCCCAGCTGGCAGGGGTCCCGGCTCCGTCTCCAGCAGGCCTTCGGAGGTTCCCGGACGCTGGCTAGGCCGGGAGTGGAGGGAGTGGCCACCATCAGCCCCAGCCCTCACTAGAGGGGTCAGACGGCCCACCCCCAGCCCCGCCTTCGCCCCCGCCCCCGCCCCAGACTCCGGAGCCCCCAGCTGAGCTGGGCTCTGAGCACCTCAGTCAGCTCTGGGGCGCCCGGCCAGCCCTGGCCACAAGCCCACCTGCCTGCCAGCCCTGCCCTGGTCCCAGCTGGCCCCCTGCCTGGCCTGTGCCCTGCAGTGGTGCCTGCCCACCCACCCCGCCCTCAGAGGGGACGCTTCGCTATTCCCACCGGGCCAGCCCTGGGCCAGCCTGATGCCCCTGCCCCCGCCTTTCACAGAACCCCCTGCAGCGCGCTCTTCTCCCCTAGACTTTTTTGGAAGCAGCCAGGTCTGTGGGGAGCAGGCAGTGGGGGTGGGTGGAAGCCGAGGCCAGGTGGCCGGCCATCTAGGCCTGCAATGCGAGGCCTCGGTTCTCAGAAGGGGCTCCCCCGAAGTCCCACCACCCTTCTGTCCAATTTAGGAGCAATTAATGAGCCAGTTCCCCATGGAGACCGGCTGCTGTGTGTCCTGGTTTCAGAGGCTGCCTCTTCATCCCCCAAGGAAAAGCTGCAGCAATCTGATTTAGCCTGGAAGGAGGAGGAGGCTTCGGTGGGGCCTGGAGCTTGTGGAGCCCGCAGAAGCCGGGCAGGGAGCTCCAGGGTGCCCGCCAAGGCCCCCGCGGCAGACCCTGACCCCGGGGAACGCAGGGACGGCACGAGCTTACACCCCAGGTCTGAAAGGTGCAGACCACGTCATGAAGGCAGCCGCTCCTGGGTGGACCCTGAAGCTCTGCTCCCAGGGCCCCCACAGGCTGCCTTCCACCACAGGAGACAGTGAGCCTGCGGTCTGAGCTGAAAGAGCCACCCCTGCCTGGAGATCTAGCAGCCGCAGCCCCGCTCCTGACCCAGCCCCCCAGAGCGACACCCTCCCTGGGCTGCAGACCCTCCCCAGGCGGGCAGTGCCCAGGCCCGCGTTCATCTGTCTAGTGTCTCCAGCACCACCTGCCCGACCTCCTCAGAATCCAGGCTAGTGCTGGGGGCCTGGAGCCTCAGGAGGAGAGGGGCTCTCGAGTGCGGCCCCCGATGGAAGGGAGGGCTCCATCGAGGAGTTGAGGCCTGAGCTGGGTGCACTGTGGGTGGGAAGGGGCTGCAAGGAGACACGGGGTCTCTGAGCAGGAGAAGAAGGGGCAGGACTTGGTGCTGGCGACTCAGGCCCAGAGTCCAGTCCTGGGGGCCCCGAGCTTCCAAGGACACGAAGCGGCCCAGCTCTCTAGGAACAATCCGACCTGCATGCTGGCTGGAGAGGGGGCAGGAGGGTCCTCACCGGGCTGGGGGAAGAGCCTGCCCAGACAGTACCCAGGTACAGTCGTCTGGTGCCCACCCGGCCCATAGCTGCCCCCGGGTCTGGGGGCTCAGGGCACCCCGGGCACCTCTGTGCTCACTCTGTTCACGCTCACCCACTGGTGTGTCTGGGTCGGGCTGTAGGCCTCCCCGGCCCGCCATCACTCCGCCCCCACCTCCAGCCACCTCTGAGGGCCTGGGGTAGCTGTAGGCAGCTTCCTGGAGCAGCCCCACGCTTGGGCAAACCTGCAAGGTGATGGCTTTTGGATCACAGAGCAGACAGGAGTCCCTCCCTGTCCTTCAAGAGGCATCTGCCGATGCCTGTACCCAGGTGCCAAACCCACCCTGGGGCTAACCTCTGAGACTAGGCACCGTGCCCCTCTGTCCTGGGCAGCCCTCCCTCCCCAGAGAGGGACTGCCTTGTGTGGGGAGGGTCGGGGCCCCTGGGAGGAGGGAGGCCCAGGGATGCCTGAACCCCGAGGCCGGCAGCCCCCCATACTCACCCTGTGAGAGGGAGAAGCCACAGAGGCAGCTGAGTGGGTCCCAGTGAGGCAGCCCTGGGGAAGACAAGCAGGGTTAGCCCGAAGCCTGTGCACCCAGGCTTAAAAAGAGACAGCACGTTGCTCCCAAAGGCCCGTCCAGTCAAAGCTATCGTTTTCCCAGTGGTCAAGTGTGGATGTGAGAGTTGGACTATAAAGAAGGCTGAGCGCCAAAGAATTGATGCTTTCAAACTGTCGTGTTGGAGAAGACTCTTGAGAGTCCCTTGGACTGCAAGGAGATCCAACCAGTCCATCCTAAGGGAGATCAGTCCTGGGTGTTCATTGGAAGGACTGATGTTGAAGCAGAAACTCCAATACTTTGGCCACCTGATGCGAAGAACTGACTCATTGGAAAAGACCCTGATGCTAGGCAAGATTGAGGGCAGGAGGAGAAGGGGACGACAGAGGATGAGACGGCTGGGGCAGGAGGAGAAGGGGACGACAGAGGATGAGATGGCTGGATGGCGTCACCGATGCGATGGACGTGAGTCTGAGTGAACTCTGGGACATAGTGTGGGCAAGGAAGCCTGGTGTGCTGCAGACCGTGGCGTCACAAAGAGTCGGACACGACTGAGCAACTGAACAACACCAGCAGCTGTGCTCCAGCTCCTGCCCCCCCAGCCAGCTTCCCTGGGGTGCTGATGACCCCAGTGACGGCCTGAGTGCCACACAAGTGTCCACTCCAAGCCGCGACTCCAGGCCCAGGGCCTGGCACCCTGAGAAGACCCCGCATGGTGAGAAAACGAGGGGCCTGGAGCCGGGGCCGGTGTCGCCACGTGGCAGAAGTGGGGTGGAAGGAAGGCTGCCGGTCTGGGGCGGGGAGACCGTCCTGCGCCGCCAGGTGGGCCCAGCACAGCCTCAAGGGGCCTCACGGCGGGGACGCAGGGGGGTCAGAGAGGCGGCTGTCGGCCCTGCCGCCTGAAGAAAGAGAAGGGGCCGCGGGCCGGGGTGCAGGCACCTCTAGAAGCTGGAAGAGGGGGAACCGACTCTCCCCGGAGCCTCTGCATGGAGCTCAGGGAGCCTCACTTCAGGCTCTGCCTCCAAGACCCTCGGACAGTGAGTCTGCAATTTGTAAGCCACTCAGCTGTGGTCATTTGTTACAGCGGCCACCGAAAGTCACACACCCTCCTGGAGCTGAGAGACCTGACCAAGAACAGAGTGCGGCTTGTACGCGCGCACACACACACACGGAGACACAGACAGACAGACACAGACAGACGGACAGACAGACGGACAGACAGACGCACCCGTACACACCAGTCCCAACACTGCCCACGGTCACCACAGGCCTCTGGTCAGCCTCCAGTTGTGGTTCCAGCTCCACCGAGCGAGGACCAAGGTCTGGGATGTCCAGCCCACAGATGCAGCTAACCGCCCTCGCTGCCCCTGGGGTTCTGGCCCCTGCTCCCTGCTTCCCTGGCCTTCATGCTGGTCATGAACAGCAGATGGTCAGCCTGGGAGACCCTCAGAGACCATGTGGCCTCACAGGAGGGGCCCGTCTGGGGTCACAGAGGCGTGGGGACCCTGCTGGGGACAGAGAAGCCGAGTGACCATCTCCACAGCCCCTCTTGTGCCGCCCGCCCTGATGTCGGACCCCTGGGGGTCAGAGCTGGGAATCCAGTCACCTGAAGTCAGAGAGAACCGGTCCTTGCACTGACTCCAACTGCAGCTCTCAGACCACAGCCGAGGGCGCAGCCTCCACGTGGGGGATGGCGCTGGAGGGAGCGCTGGGGGCGTGGCGATGGCGGAAGGGACAGCTTGCAGAGGTGGAGTTGTGGTGGCAGGAGCATCCTTGTCGTGATGGAGAGGGCTGGTGGGGCGAGTGAAACAGGAAGGAGAACGGCCTCCGAGGAGCGCACCCCGAGGGCAGCAGACCCCCTTTCTGCTCCAAGCTGCCGGGTCCCCCACAGCAGCCCGCACAGAACTGTAGCCGGAGGGTCTTTGGAGAGAGCTGTGAGCATCACCTCGAGAGGACGGCGGGATCACAAAAGGGTCAGTGGGGCTTAGGGGTCATGATGGGGTTCGGGGGTTCATGATGGGGTTTGGGGGTCATGATGGGGCTCAGGGGTCATGATGGAGTTCAGGGTCATGATGGGGTCCAGGGGTCATGATGGGTTCTGGGGTCATGATGGGGTTTGAGGTCATGATGGTGTTCAGGGGTCATGATGGGGTTTGGTGTCAAGATGTGGTTCAGGGTCATGATGGGGTTGGGGGGTCTTGATGGGGTTCAGGAGTCATGATGCGGCTCGGGGTTATGATGGGGTTCGGGGGTCATGATGGAGTTCGGGTTCAGGGTCATGATGGGGTTTAGGGTCATGATGGGGTTGGGGGGGGTCATGATGGAGTTTGGGGGCCATGATGGGGTTTGGGGGTCATGATGGGGTTTGTGGTTCATGATGAAGTTCAGGGGTCATGATGGGGTCTGGGAGTCATGATGGGGTTGGGGGGTCATGATGGAGCTCAGGGGTCATGATGGGGTTCAGAGCTCATGATGGGGTTGGGGATCATGATGGGGTTGGGGGGTCATGATGGAGCTCGGAGATCATGATGGGGTTGGAGGGTCATGATGGAGCTCAGAGGTCATGATGGGGTTGGGGGTCATGATGGGGTTTGGGGGTTCATGATGGGGTTTGCAGAGAAGGCAATGGCAAGCCACTCCAGTACTCTTGCCTAGAAAATCCCATGGATGGAGGAGCCTGGTAGGCTGCAGTCCATGGGGTCGCTACAAGTCGGACGCGACTGAGCGACTTCACTTTCACTTTTCACTTTCATACAATGGAGAAGGCAATGGCAACCCACTCAGTGTTCTTGCCTGGAGAATCCCAGGGATAGCAGAGCCTGGTGGGCTGCGGTCTATGGGGTCGCACAGAGTCGGACATGACTGAAGTGACTTAGCAGCAGCACCAGCAGCAGATGGGGTTTGGGGGTCATGATGGAGTTCAGGGTCATGATGGAGTTTAGGGTCATGATGGCGTCCAGGGGTCATGATGGGTTCTGGGGTCATGATGGGTTTCGAGGTCATGATGGGGTTCAGGGGTCATGATGGGGTTTGGTGTCAAGATGTGGTTCAGGGTCATGATGGGGTTAGGGGGTCATGATGGAGTTTGGGTTCAGGGTCATGATGGGGTTGGGGTGTCATGATGGAGCTTGGGGGTCATGATGGGGTCTGGGAGTCATGATGGGGTTCGGGGGTCATGATGGAGCTCAGGGGTGATGATGGGGTTCGGAGATCATGATGGGGTTGGGGATCATGATGTGGTTGGGGGGTCATGATGGAGCTCAGAGGTCATGATGGGGTTGGAGGGTCATGACGGGGTTCCAGGGTCCTAATGGGCTTCGGGGGTCATGATGGGGTTTCAGGGGTCATGATGGGGTTCGGGGGTCATGATGGGGTTTGGGGGTCATGATAGGGTTCCAGGTCATGGTGGGTTCGGGGGTCATGACAGGGTTCCAGGGTCATGATGGGGTTCGGGGCGGGGCACAGCAGGGCTCCGGGCGCAGTGTTTGGCGCCCTCTGCTGGTGGTGATGGGTTTCCGGCCCGATCCGGCTCCTGGTGGGCCGACTCTCTGACCCACCGCAGAAGTCTGTGGGCAGGATCTCGCTGCCCCTCCTCGGCTCCTTCTCCGGCCATCAGAGTGCTCCCAGCCCCGGGGGAACTTGCTCTCGAGTCACGGGAGGGTGGGGCCACCTGGGCCTTCCCCTCCAGGGTGTCTCTGACAGGGTCACCTGCATCCGCTCTCCTGGGAACACGCTTGGGCGGCTCCTTCTTCCCCAGCCGCACCCCAGCCCACATCGGCCGTTCCCAGGAAATGGGCAGGATTGGACCTGCCATGCCAGCTCTGTGCAGTGGGCAGTGGGCGGCCCGGGCTGAGGTCAAGGCGGCCAGAGCCAGTCTCTGTGCTGTGTGGGAGGAGGAGGTTTTAGCTTTACTAATAACAGACAGGGCACCGGGGGCCCGCCTGGGGCTGGAGGGCCTCTCTCCCCGAGCTGGGAGCCCTAATTGCAGGCCGAGTATTTTTGGTTCACGCTTGACGTCTGAGTATGACTCACTCCGAGGACCCTGTCATCAGCGGCTCACCGGGCTCCAGGCCAGGGTTGAAAATGACCACCGTCAGCCCGTTGGCCATTTGTGTCCACATCCAGGCCTCCGGCTGGACCCCGTGGAGGAGGAGGGAGGCAGGGATGGGAGCTCTCTCCTCCTAAGCTGGTCCTCGGGGGCGGGGCTCGTCCAGTGCCACGGTCTCCTTGTCCACACCCGGGGGCCTGGACACCCTTCCCCGGGGAGGAAGCTCTCCAAGGCGAAGGAGGATTAGGGCCCGGGAGGGACCTGCAGGGTGTGCCCCAGACTCCGGGAGGTGCAGCTGGAGCCCAGGGCACCTGGAGCCCTCCCCACTCCAGATACTCCTGGGGGGGCCGCTGTCTTCATTAGCAGGACTCCGTTGCATGGGGCCTCTGCCCAGCCAGGGGCTCCCAGAACCTGGGCACCGCTGCGGGAAGCATCGACGTGGCGCCTCAGTCTCTCTGTCTCCCAGTGCAAGTCTCCTTGTCCCACTGGCGGCAGATCCTCCCCAGTCCCATTCATGCACCGCCCCCTGCACGAAGACCCCCTTCCCCAGGCTTCCAGACCTCCGTCAGGTCTGCCTTGCGCCCCTCTGCCCCGAGGGCCCCGCTGCTCCCTGTCAGACCCTCGACATCCCCCCCGACGTGTGGTCAGGGTGTCCGGGAAGCAAGCACTTGGCCCTGGGGGCTCCCTAGGTCAGGCTCCCTCCCTGGCTCTGGAGGCCAGCTGTGGACGCCCAGTGAGTCAGAGGCGTGGGCCTGTAGGGCAGGGAACACCCCGAGCCCACCCTCCTCAATGGAGGCTCCTCGATGGCGCAGCCGCCTGGGAGGCTGAGTGCTGGCCGCCTGCTCCCTGGTGGCCTCTGCGTGGCAGCCAAGACCCTGTCCTCGAACACGCTCCTGCTGGCACAGGGTCGCCTGCCGCTCCTCTGCTGGGTTTCAGCGTTAAGGTGCTTCTGCGGTGGCCGCTGTGGCCAGCCAGCTCGGGTCAGTGCGGAGCCTGCTCTGGTCCCCCGTGGGAGCAGCATCGTCCCAGGAGAGGAGGCCTCCCCTCCGACCTTCGCAGCTGTAGGACTCGTGTCACGCGTGAAGACCTGGAGCTTCGAGGAAACCCAAGACCCTGGGAGCCTAGGGCCCAGGGGCATCCGGCTTTGCCATCCCTCTTGCAATTCTTGGTTATAGAAACGCGGCCCTCAGATTTCAAAGACAGCTGTCTGGAACTTCTTGGCAGTGGAAACTCTTGAGCAGAACCTTGGAGATCCCGAGGCATAAGGCCGCAGAGCAGGGCTGCTCTGGGTAAGGGGTGTAGGGCTGGGAAGGGGGCTCTGGCCCTCCCTGTCCGCGCGTTCCTGCCCTGCATCGCTGGGTCCCCTGAGCTGAGCCCTGTGTCCTGGAGAACCTCAGACACGCCCGGGGACGTGTCCTGGGTGCCCGCCCTTGCCTCTCTCGCCCACTCGAGGCCGTCTGTGCGGAAGGCAGGGCTGGGCCTTGGTCAGGGGAGGCAGGTGAGGGGCCTGGGTCAGCCCGGCTGCACGGGGCTGGGCGCCTCCAAGATGACCTTCTAAGTCCTCTAACAGAGGCTGTACTCACTGGCCAGGGCATGTGTGTGTGGCTGGGCGGCGTGCGTGCAGGGCTTCAGGGCACCCCTGAGAGCCCCATCGGTCACGTCTGGGCTGCGGGTCCCTGGGTAAATCCTGAACTCCCGCCCTCCATTAAAGCCACACCGCCCACAACCCACAGCCAGACGCGGCCGGGGTGTCCCCTGCGCTGCGGCCCAGAGTCCAGCGGCCGGGAGGTGTGTCCGGCCCGTGGAGCAGCCAGGGCGGGTGCAGGGCTCCCCACCGCTGCCTGAGGGGAGAGGCAGGTTTGTGCAGCCAAGGTCGTGGCCACCGTGTCCCAAGGACGCCCCAGCCAGAGGCGCCCGTCCTGCCCAGGTTCCCTGGAGTTAGTGGGGAGACGGGCAGGAAGCCAGGCCGTCCCGGGCTCCGGCGGCCACTGCGATGCTTCTTTGCACAAGCGGTCCTTTCTGTGACGCGTCGGAGGATGTGACCGGAGCACCAGCTTCCTCATGTCTGAAACTGTGTGACAGTCTCACCCTTCCAGGAAGACACTGACCAGGCCGCGAGAATGCTAAGTGAGTTTCAAGGTCAGGGTTCGAGCTTGTGATTTAGACTAGAAACATGTTTCAGTGGAAAACTGTGTTGTGTAGAAGGCACCCGATCTGACTGTCACCGTCAGCTGGGCTCCACCAAGCAGGTAGACGGGGAAAACCTGTCTCCCCTCCCCTACCCCCGGGGAAACCAGGCTTTCCCGTTTTGGTCTCAGTGTCAGTGACCTTTCCATGTGTCTGTCCAGAGTTTCTTAGACCATCGGCTGGGTTCCCCTTTTATTAATGAGTAAATAGCACCTTTAACATGAGCTAATTTTTATATCTGTGAGTCAGGATTTTATCTTTCACTGAAAATTATCTTTCAACAAACGTATTAGATTACTGGACTTCTCAGGTGGCTCAGCAGCAGAGAATGCACCTGCCAGTGCACGAGACGTGAGTTCGATCCCTGGGTCGGGAAGATTCCCTGGAGGAGGGCGTGGCAACCCACTCCAGTATTCTTGCCTGGGAAATCCCACGACAGAGGAGCCTGGCAGTTACAGTCCATCGGGTCGCAAAGAGTTGGACACGACTTAGCAACTGAACAAGTGTTAGGTTTCTAGACGTTGTATATCACTTTCCAAAGGTGTGTCTGTTGATTCACACACAGACTAGTTAAGGAACCAGGGAAGGCTGAGCGCCGAAGAACTGGTGCTTTCAAGCTGTGGGGCCGGAGAACACCCTTGAGAGTCCCTTGGACTACAAGGAGATCAACCAGTCTATCCTAATGGAAATCAACCCTAAGTATTCATTGGAAGGACTGAAACTGAAGCTCCAACACTTTCGCCACCTGATAGAAACAGCCGACTCATTAGAAAAGACCTTGAAGCTGGGAAAGACTGAGGACAGGAGGAAACGGGACGACAGAAGATGAGACGGTTGGATGGCATCACTGACTCAATGGACATGCTGCTGCTGCTGCTGCTAAGTCACTGCAGTCGTGTCTGACTCTGTGTGACCCCATAGACGGCAGCCCACCAGGCTTCCCCGTCCGTGGGATTCTCCAGGCAAAAACAATGGAGTGGGTTGCCATTTCCTTCTCCAATGCGTGAAAGTGAAACGTGAAAGTGAAATCGCTTAGTCATGTCCGACTCTTCGCGACCCCATGGACTACAGCCTACCAGGCTCCTCCGTCCATGGGATTTTCCAGGCAAGAGTACTGGAGTGGGGTGCCATTGCCTTCTCCCAATGAACGTGAGTTTGAGTAAACTCCAGGAGTTGGTGATGGACAGTGAGGCCTGGCATGCTGTGTGTTCATGGGGTCGCAAAGAGTCAGACATGACTGAGCGCCTGAACAACAACAAATGCAGTAAAAACACTGGAAGTTTGTAAGTAAGGACGTTTGGAATAATTGTGAGTTTTTAGAAACTCAGAAATAGATATAGAGTATGGACGTCACAAGAGTGGCGAGTCTCGGTGTGAAGAGCAGTAGAGCTCAGCCCAGCCCTGCTGTCCTGGACCCCAAGCCGGTGGTCCCCCCAGCCCATCGCCCCCCCAGCCCGTGGTACCCCCAACACGTGGTCCCCCCAGCCCGTGGTCCCCCCAGCCCATCGTCCCCCTAGCACGTGGTTTCCCCAGCCCATCGTCCCCCCAGCCCATGGTCCCCCCAGCCCATCGTCCCTCCATCCCGTCGTCCCCCCAGCCCGTGGTCCCCCCAGCCCATCATCCCCCTAGCACATGGTTCCCCCAGCCCATCGTCCCCCCAGCCCATGGTCCCCCCAGCCCGTGGTCCCCCCAGCCCATCGTCCCCCTAGCACATGGTTCCCCCAGCCCATGGTCCCTCCAGCCCGTGGTCCCCCCAGCTCGTGGTCCTCGCCTGGGCCTCCTCCCTGCTGGGCCTCCAAGGCAGCTCTGGACTCTCAGAACCCCTTTCCCTTGCAGTCAGCCCAGGGTGCCTCCTCCCTGATCTGGGTTCAGCAAATGTGTGCTGGTAAGTGAAGGCTACTCAGTTTGTAAGCCCTTCCGGGCCCAGCCCCTCCCGCCCCCATGCTGGGGAGCCTCAGTGGTGGGGCCCCGCCCCTGGCGACGCTTGAGGGTGCCGGTCCCCCGTGCCCAGCCTGAGGCTCCTCCCTGGAGCCCCCTGCGGGCTGGAGGCTCTGTCCGGCTTGCCCTGTCCCCCAAGGGGCCCCGGGAAGGAGCAGGGCTCACAGGCTCTAGGGCTCGGTCAGGGCCCTGCTGCCCGTGGGCACTGCCTGCTTCCAGAGTCTTCTGCGCACCAGGGGCTCCGAAGGGGAAACCGAGGCAGGAGGCTGTTGGTCCTCTCAGGCCAAGCAGAGCCCCCCTTCCTTCTCCTCCTTCCCCTGGGCCCCTCTGGCTCCTGAGCCCCACATGGACTGAACTCTGGGCTGCTGTGCCTTGGGGGGCCGTTCCAGGGGTTCTGGAAACGCTGGGGCCCCACGAGGAGGGGGTGGGAGATCCGGCCCCTCACCCCAGTGGCCAGGCTTGAGGGGCGGGAGCTGGGTCCGCGTCCGCAGGGGAGGCGAGGGAGCTGGGCTGGACGGGAGCGGTGAGGGTGCTGGCAGGGCCGCGCCTTCTGCAGCTTGGCCAGCAGAGGGCGCCCGCGCGCCGCCGCGGGTGCAGGACTGGGTGCTGGGTGCCCAGCGGGCAGCAGGGGGCCGCGGGCCCACCCTGGCTACCTCCTCTGGACGGGAGCCAGCTGGCACTTGACTGGGCTCTGATGACTGCTTCCTCCCACGTTCGGGGACCGGGCGGCCGCTTGCCGGCAGAGCCAGGAGGGTCCGGGGTCCCTCAGGCCTCCTCCCGGCGGCCCCCACGGGGGCTCGTGGCTTCCTGGCAGTGGCTGCAGGTCCCAGGACTGGCCTTTCAGCAGCTGCCCCTGCCCGCGTGGAGACAGGGCTTCCCAGCCACGCGGTGGCACTCAGCTCAGAGCCAGGAGGGTCCCTCCCGGAAGGCGGGGCTCCTGTAGGACAAACAGCTGCCCAGCGCCTTCTGCCCTCCCTGCGTCCCCGGGCTCCTCTTTCCGTCTCACCCCAGATACAGACATTTTCTTGTGTTCTCACTCTTTCTGTAACAAGCAACTTTTACAATACTTCACATCATTAAACGTTATAATTTATTTGAATAACAGACCGCCTAGGACAAAGCCCTAAGTTCCCGGGAGCTTTGAGCTCCTGTGGCTTAGGGGCCCTCCCAGCTGGGGTAGGGCCTGGGAGGCCCTGGAGGGGAGGAACACCCCAGAGCAGCGCGGTGGGGGAGCCAGAGCCTCCTTCTGCTTCCCATGGGGGAAGCAGGTCCTTCCCAGGACCCCGGACTCGGTGCTGGGTGCTCTGTGTTGGGGCTCCCGGCTCCTGGCATGGACCCGTTGCTTGTGCTGAAATCAGGAAGTTAACAGGCCATTTGTCTCCTGCCTCTGCTGGAGCGGCTGCTTGCCTTCTCCTGAGATCGGGGGCGGGGGCAGCTCCTGGGGTCCCGGGCTCCCCCACACCTGCACCCGCTTCCTCCAGGGCCCAGGACCTCTCAGAGCCCATCCTGTGAGGGGCTTGTGGCCCCAGAGACATCATCACCCTTGGTGAGGAGCAGGGTCCCAGGGTGGGGAGGCCGCTTCTGCCTGGGGGCCCCGCCCAGCCCAGCCTCCTAGCTCCAGCCTAGCCTTCCCTCTCCACATTCCTGGCCCCCCATCCACCTGTCTGCACAGGCCTCTAGGGTCAGGCGGCCCCACAGAACCGGCTCTTCTAGCCACCCAGCTTGGCTGGCCTCGCCCAGGCCCTGGGGCGCTGGAGCTGTAAGCTGCAGGGAGGAGGAGGCGGTTCTCCGGTCAGGATGGCGTCTGAGGCCTGTGTGAGGTCGCAGGCCGCTGGGACGGAGGTGCGGGCTGAGCCCTGGGCTGTGGCTCACATGCGGCTCCCATCCGGAGCTGCCTCCCTGACTCAAGCCTCCGCCCGGGGTTGAGGGGCCCCCGTCCCACACGCGGCCCCTCCGGCCCCCCTGGGCCTGCAGACGCAGAGCCTGCCTCGGGTCCTCAGGCCCAGGCCGAGCTGCAGACCCTGGGGACGCTGCCCCCTGCCCCCTAGTGTGACCTTCAGCACCCAGGTCCCCCCACCACGGAGGGCCTGCTCACGAGGCCCTGGGCTGGAGCTTTGCCCACCCCTCTTCAGGCCTCCGTTTCCCGCTTCCGCTTCCTCTCCTCCTCTTCCTCCCCCTGCTTCCTCCTCTCCCCCTTCCCCAACTCTCCCCTCCTCCCCCTCCTCCCTCTCTTACCTCCCTCCTCCTGCTCCCTGTCCACCCCTCCGCCTCCTCCCATCCCCTTTCATTCTCCCCTCCACCTCCTCCCCTCTCCCCCTCCCTCCACTCCTCCCCCTCCTTCTTCACCCCTCCCCCTCCTCCCCCTCCCTCTCCCTCTCCCCAATCCCCTCCCCCCTCATTTTCCCTCCCCCTCCCCCTCCTCCCCTCTCCCCCTCCTTCCACTCCTCCCCCTCCTTCCCCTCCTTCTTCACCCCTCCCTCTCCTCCCCCTCCCTCTCCCCAATCCCCTCCCCCCTCATTTTCTCTCCTCCCCCTCCCTCTCCCCTCCCCCGTTCCTCCCCTTCTTCCCCTCCCCTCCCTCTCTCCTCCCCCTCACTCCCTCTCCCCTCCCTCCCTCTCCCTCTCCCCTCCCTCCCTCTCCCTCCCCCTCCTCCCTCTCCCCTCTCCAGCTCCTCCCGCTGCACTTCCTCTGCTGCTCTCTCCCTGTGAGTCAGCAGGGAGCTGAGAGTTTCTCGGTGGTCAGTCTAGCAGCACCCCCTCCCAAGGCCTCTTTGCTTCCAGAATGCTCTGCACCTGAGGCTTCCTTAGCAGCTGACTGAGGGGGGCCACTGGCCCCACCCCATCCGACTCAGCCCGGCTTCTCCCTTGTGTGTGGATGGGCAAGCTGGAGTAGCAGAGAGCTGACCTCCGGGCCAGCCCCCCACCCACCCGCACTCTGCTCCAGACTCCAGCTGACCAGGGCCCCGGCCCGCGCCCACCCCCACCCCCTGGGAAAGGCCTTCCTGGGCTCCCCTCCCCTTGAGCCCCTCAGCTGGGGGCGGAGGGGGGAGGAGGGAAGGGAACAGAGGTAGAAGGGGCCCGAGTCCCTGTCTGTTTGGGGGCCTTGGCTCTTTGTCCCCTTGAGGACCACCCATCACAACAGCTCACAGCTCACGCTCTCCCTTGGGCCTCCCCAGGGCAGCTTCTGGGGCCTCTCCCCAGGGGCCCTCACGGCTGACACATCCCTGCCTGCAGACTGAAGCCCCAATCGCAGACATGAAGACAGGGCCAGCCTCTCAGCAGGGGGTGCGCAGTGGGGAAACCCCGACACAGAGGGTGACATGACACCCCCACTGCAGGGCACCTGGCCACCCCCTTAGACACCCACCCCCACCCCCCAGCCCACCCCCCTGTTTCCGAGGACTCTGGGGGCCTTGGGCACAACGCTGTGGGAACAGACCTCAAGTCTCACCTTCTCGGTCACTCAGAGAGCTCTCCCTACGACAGGTCACAAGGCTTCCTTTTCAAGCCAAAGCTTCCTTCCCGCCGGCCAGGCCTCCTGCAACTCTGGGCAGAGGCTGTGACGTCATAGGCGCCCCTAGAAGGGGGCCTGGCATCCTGCGAGCGGACCCCCTGAGCCCCAGCCTTGCTTCTGTTGATGGGTGAGGCAGGGTGAGCGCTCAGACGGCCCCGGGGGTAGGGGGTGACTGCGGGCTGAGACGAGGAGCAGAGGGTCAGGTCGGGGGCGGGGGCGCCAGGAACGAGGCACCTCGGACAGCCTTCCGGAGGCGCCAGCCCCGCCTGGAGGCCCTGGGGGCATAGCCAGGCCCCCACCCCGCAGCTCTGCCTCGGGAACTCCCTGACCAAGCTCTGGCAGCAGCTCATAAATATTCATTTGAAAATTAAAGTCGATTAAAGAACTAACTCACTGCTGATATTTGCAAATCATTTTTGTATTCACGCAAAACTACAGTGCTATCCCTGCTCCTGGTCTGAGGACTGGGGTCCCCTCTCCTGCCTGCCCCTGTGGACCCAGGTCAGCAAGCGGATCTCAGGGAGGAGCAGGGTCAGAACAATCGGCCTGGGTGAATGAGGTGGAAAAGAGCCAAAGGGATCTTCTAGAGCAACCCTGTAAGAACCACAGGCATTTTATCCCATTTTTTCAGATTTTTCAGGTCCCCTTCTGTACTTTTAAAATGTTTTATTGTGGATGTGTCCAACCACACACAAACTCTAGAGGGAGGCCTTTAGGTCCAAGCCCCACCGCCATGTTCTTGGCACCAGGTCGCACCCTCCAGTCGCTTGAAAGGGTCCTGAGTTCTTTCTTCTCACTCTCTTTCCCTCTCCTTTTCCACGAGCTCCTCCTGCTCGACGTTGTTGGGAAGGGGAACATTTCTACAGAACCTAAATGTTCAACCTTTGGGGGCTGGTTAAACATCTGGCTATAATCCAGCGGTGGCCCATGAACTCACTTAGGACAGAAACGCACACATGCCTACACGCATGGGCCGTGCCTGCACTTCCAACATCCCTAGAAGACAAGACCAGGGTTAACAGGGATTGTCTCGAGGTGTGTGAGCAACTGTTGTTCAGTCACTCATTCCTGTCTGACTCTTTGCGACCCCAAGGACTGCAGCACACCAGGCCTCCCTGTCCATCACCAACTCCCGGAGCTTGCTCAAACTCTTTTCCACTGAGTCGGTGATGCCATCCAACCATCTCACCCTCTGTCATCCCCTTCTCCTCCTGCCTTCAATCTTTCCAGCATCAGGGTCTTTTCCAGTGAGTCAGTTCTTCACATCAAGTGGCCAAAGTATTGGAGCTTCAGCTACAGCATCAGTCCTTCCAGTGAATATTCAGGGTTGATCTCCTTTAGAATGGACTGGTTGGATGTCCTTGCAGTCCAAAGGACACTCAAGAGTCTTCTCCAACACCACAGCCCAAAAGCATCAATTCTTCAGTGCTCAGCCTTCTTTATGGTCCAACTCTCACATCCATACATGACTAATAGAAAAATCAAAGCTTTGATTATACGAAAATTTGTCGGTAAATTAATGTCTCTGCTTTTTGATAAACTGTCTACGTTTGTCATAGCTTTTCATCCAAGGAGCGAGTATCTTTTAATTTCATGGCTGCAGTCAACATTTGCAGTGATTTCGGAGCCCAAGAAATAAAGTCTTTCACTGTTTCCATTGTTTCCCCATGAATTTGCTGTGAAGTGATGGGATCAGATGCCATGATCTTAGTTTTTTGAATGTTGAGTTTTAAGCCAGCTTTTTCACTCTCTTCTTTCACCTTCATCAAGAGGCTCTTTAGTTCCTCTTCACTCTCTGCCATAAGGGTGGTGTCATCTGCATATCTGAAGTTATTGATATTTCTCCTGGAAATCTTGGTTTAGAACATAATTTTTGATGGTCAATATTTTGTGAGTGATCTTTGAGAAGTATGGATTTTTTTGCAATAAGAAAATAAGTTTAAAAAATATGGAACAAGACAAGGATGCCCACACACACCACTTTTATTCAATATAGTATTGGAAGACCTAGCTAGAGAAATTAGACAAGAAAAAGAAATAAACTAGAAAGGAAGAAGTAAAACTGTCACTGTTTGCGGATGACATTATATGATGTATCAGAAACCCAAAAACTCCATCAAATAACTCTTTGAACTAATGAATGGATTCAGAAAAGTTACAGGATACAAAGTCAATACAAAAAAATCTGCTGCATTTCTATAACTAATAAATATCAGAAAGAGAAATGAAGAAAGCAATCTTGTTTACAGTTGCATCAGAAAGAGTAAATGTAGCCAAAGAGGTGAGAGACATTTATATAGAAAGCTACAAGACATTAAATAAGTGAAAAGATATTCTATGCTCATGGATTAGAATAATTAATATTGTTAAAGTGTCCATACTACCCAAAGCAAGGTACAGATTCTATGTCATTTCCTATCAAAATCCTAAAGGCATTTTTCAAAGAAATAGGACAATAGTCCTAGAATGTATATGGAGCCCCTCAAAATACCCCGAATAGCTGAGGTGATCCTAAGGGGAAAAAAAGTTGGAAGTGAAATAAGTTAGAAAAAGACAAATACTATATGATTTCGCTTCTATGAGGAATTAAAAACAAAAGCAAGGAAGAAGCTCGTAGACACAGAAAAGAGACTGAAGGCGGCCGGAGACAGGCCGGGGTGAGGCCTGGGAGAGACGAGCGAGGGGGCACGGGCAAAAGAGAGGGACAGTGTTTCAATTAAAAATAAAAGGCTGAAGGCCACTGGCAAAAAGAAGCTTTCTGTTTGATGAAGTCGCTCAGCCTCTCCACAGAGGCTTCCAGATCCTTTCACAGGAGCAACTGTTGCTAAAGACAGTACTTATAGGTCAGTGGCACCCGAGTGTATAGATTTGCAGTGTACAGAACAGAGATGGCAGTTTCTACCAGAATTAAAAATACTACACAAGGCTTGAGAAAGCTAGCCAGTGACCTAAAGTCAAGTTATGTATTCATGTACTCACATGTATCTTCAGTGTAAACTCATATTTGCACATACCACTCATATGTATTCAATCATATTCTTATACAGAGACATGCTACGATGTATGTTTGATAGGTATACTATGATGTACGCTTAGGATTGCTCAAAATCCTTCAAGCTAGGCTTCAGCAGTACATGAACTGAGAACCTCCAGACGTAAAAGCTGGATTTAGAAAAGGCAGAGGAACCAGAGATCAAATTGCCAATATCCGTTGGATCATAGAGAAAGCAAAGGCATCCCAGAAAACCATCTACTTCTGCTTCACTGATGATCCTAAAGCCTGTGACTGTGTGGATCACATAGACTGTGTGGAAAATTGAAGAGATGGGAATACCAGGCCACCTGACCTGTCTCCTGAGAAACCTGTATGCAGTTCGAGAAGCAGCAGAGTTGAACACAGAACAATGGACTGGTTCCAAGAGGAGTGCGTAAGGCTGTCACCCTGCTTATTCGACTTGTATGCAGAGCACATCACGCGAAATGCCGGGCTGGTTGAATTACAAACTGGATCCAGATTGTCAGGAAAAATATCAACAACCTCAGATGTGGAGATGATACCACTGTAATGGCAGAAAGTGAGGAGGAACTAAAGAGCCTCTGGATGAGGGTAAAAGAGGAGAGTGAACAGTTGGCTTAAAACTCAACATTCAAAACACAAAGATCCAGTCCCACCACTTCATGGCAAATAGAAGGATGAAAAACGGAAACAGTATTTCCAGATTTTCTTTTCCTGGACTCTGAAATACTGCACACGGTGACGGCAGCCATGAAATGAAAAGACGCTTGCTCCTTGGAAGAAAAGAGACGACAAACCTGGACAGCATGTGAAAAAGCAGAGACGTTACGCCGCTGACAAAGGCGTGTGAGTCAAAGCCACGGTTCCCAGTGGACAGCTGTGAAAATGCAGAGACACCACGCCGCTGACAAAGGCGTGTGAGTCAAAGCCACGGTTCCCAGTGGACAGCTGTGAAAATGCAGAGACACCACGCCGCTGACAAAGGCGTGTGAGTCAAAGCCACGGTTCCCAGTGGACAGCATGTGAAAAAGCAGAGACATCACGCCGCTGACAAAGGCATGTGAGTCAAAGCCACGGTTTCCCAGTGGTCGTGCATGGGTGTGAGAGTTGAACCATAAAGATGGCTGAACAGTGAAGAATTGATGCTTCCAAATTGTGGTGCTGAAGAAGACTCTTGAGAGTCCCTTGGACAGCAAGGAGGCCAAACCAGTCCATCCTGAAGGAAGTCAACCCTGAATATTCACTGGAAGGACTGATGCTGAAACTGAAGCTCCAATACTTTGGCCACTTGATGCGAAAATCCGACTCATTGGAAAAGACCGTGATGCTGGGAAAGATTGAAGGCAGGAGGAGAAGGGGATGACAGAGGATGAGATGGTGGGGTGGCATCACTGACTCGATACACGTGAATGTGAGTAAATTCCAGGAGATGGTGAAGGACAGGGAAGCCTGGCGTGCTGCAGTCCATGGGGTCGCAAAGAGCTGGACTTGACTTAGCAACTAAATACCACCATATGTCTGGGAACATTTATAATTGATGGAGACAAACTTCCTTTCCTCAAAGAGAAAATTGTAACACTTAAAAAAAATTATAATAACAAAAGCAGCACCAATAACAACACGGAGAAGCTGTTCTAAGCTCTGCCCATACATTCCTTCATTTTACTCTAAAAATTAAATATTAGACCATAGCAAAAATCAACAAAACCAAAAGCTGGTTCTTTGAAAGGATAAATAAAATTGACAAACCATTAGCCAGACTCATCAAGAAACAAAGGGAGAAAAATCAAATCAACAAAATTAGAAACAAAAATGGAGAGATCACAACAGACAACACAGAAATACAAAGGATCATAAGAGACTACTATCAACAATTATATGCCAATAAAATGGACAACGTGGAAGAAATGGACAAATTCTTAGAAAAGTACAACTTTCCAAAACTGGACCAGGAAGAAATAGAAAATCTTAACAGACCCATCACAAGCATGGAAATTGAAACTGTAATCAAAAATCTTCCAGCAAACAAAAGCCCCAGTCCAGACGGCTTCACAGCTGAATTCTACCAAAAATTTAGAGAAGAGCTAACACCTATCCTGCTCAAACTCTTCCAGAAAATTGCAGAGGAAGGTAAACTTCCAAACTCATTCTATGAGGCCACCATCACCCTAATACCAAAACCTGACAAAGATCCCACAAAAAAAGAAAACTACAGGCCAATATCACTGATGAACATAGATGCAAAAATCCTTAACAAAATTCTAGTAATCAGAATCCAACAACACATTAAAAAGATCATACACCATGATCAAGTGGGCTTTATCCCAGGGATGCAAGGATTCTTCAATATCCGCAAATCAATCAATGTAATACACCACATTAACAAATTGAAAAATAAAAACCATATGATTATCTCAATAGATGCAGAGAAAGCCTTTGACAAAATTCAACATCCATTTATGATAAAAACTCTCCAGAAAGCAGGAATAGAAGGAACATACCTCAACATAATAAAAGCTATATATGACAAACCCACTGCAAACATTATCCTCAATGGTGGAAAATTGAAAGCATTTCCTCTAAAGTCAGGAACAAGACAAGGGTGTCCACTTTCACCATTACTATTCAACATAGTTTTGGAAGTTTTGGCCACAGCAATCAGAGCAGAAAAAGAAATAAAAGGAATCCAAATTGGAAAAGAAGAAGTAAAACTCTCACTATTTGCAGATGACATGATCCTCTACATAGAAAACCCTAAAGAGTCCACCAGAAAATTACTAGAAATAATCAATGACTACAGTAAAGTTGCAGGATATAAAATCAACACACAGAAATCCCTTGCATTCCTATACACTAATAATGAGAAAACAGAAAGAGAAATTAAGGAAACAATTCCATTCACCATTGCAACAGAAAGAATAAAATACTTAGGAATATATCTACCTAAAGAAACTAAAGACCTATATATAGAAAACTATAAAACACTGGTGAAAGAAATCAAAGAGGACACTAATAGATGGAGAAATATACCATGTTCATGGATTGGAAGAATCAATATAGTGAAAATGAGTATACTACCCAAAGCAATTTATAGATTCAACGCAATCCCTATCAAGCTACCAACAGTATTCTTCACAGAGCTAGAACAAATAATTTCACAATTTGTATGGAAATACAAAAAACCTCGAATAGCCAAAGCAATCTTGAGAAAGAAGAATGGAACTGGAGGAATCAACCTACCTGACTTCAGGCTCTACTACAAAGCCACAGTTATCAAGACAGTATGGTACTGGCACAAAGACAGAAATATTGATCAATGGAATAAAATAGAAAGCCCAGAGATAAATCCACGCACATATGGACACCTTATCTTCGACAAAGGAGGCAAGAATATACAATGGATTAAAGACAATCTCTTTAACAAGTGGTGCTGGGAAATCTGGTCAACCACTTGTAAAAGAATGAAACTGGACCACTTTCTAACACCATACACAAAAATAAACTCAAAATGGATTAAAGATCTAAACGTAAGACCAGAAACTATAAAACTCCTAGAGGAGAACATAGGCAAAACACTCTCCGACATACATCACAGCAGGATCCTCTATGACCCACCTCCCAGAATATTGAAAATAAAAGCAAAAATAAACAAATGGGACCTAATTAACCTTAAAAGCTTCTGCACATCAAAGGAAACTATTAGCAAGGTGAAAAGACAGCCTTCAGAATGGGAGAAAATAATAGCAAATGAAGCAACCGACAAACAGCTAATCTCAAAAATATACAAGCAACTCCTACAGCTCAACTCCAGAAAAATAAACGACCCAATCAAAAAATGGGCCAAAGAACTAAATAGACATTTCTCCAAAAAAGACATACAGATGGCTAACAAACACATGAAAAGATGCTCAACACCACTCATTATCAGAGAAATGCAAATCAAGACCACTATGAGGTACCATTTCACGCCAGTCAGAATGGCTGCGATCCAAAAGTCTACAAATAATAAATGCTGGAGAGGGTGTGGAGAAAAGGGAACCCTCTTACACTGTTGGTGGGAATGCAAACTAGTACAGTCACTATGGAGAACAGTGTGGAGATTCCTTAAAAAACTGGAAATAGAACTGCCTTATGATCCAGCAACCCCACTGCTGGGCATACACACTGAGGAAACCAGAAGGGAAAGAGACACGTGTACCCCAATGTTCATCGCAGCACTGTTTATAATAGCCAAGACATGGAAGCAACCTAGATGTCCATCAGCAGATGAATGGATAAGAAAGCTGTGGTACATATACACAATGGAGTATTACTCAGCCATTAAAAAGAATACATTTGAATCAGTTCTAATGAGGTGGATGAAACTGGAGCCTATAATACAGAGTGAAGTAAGCCAGAAGGAAAAACATAAATACAGTATTCTAACGCATATATATGGAATTTAGAAAGATGGTAACAATAACCCTGTGTACGAGACAGCAAAAGAGACACTGATGTATAGAACAGTCTTATGGACTCTGTGGGAGAGGGAGAGGGTGGGAAGATTTGGGAGAATGACATTGTAACATGTAAAATATAATGTAAGAAACGAGTTGCCAGTCCAGGTTTGATGCACGATACTGGATGCTTGGGGCTAGTGCACTGGGACGACCCAGAGGGATGGTATGGGGAGGGAGGAGGGAGGAGGGTTCAGGATGGGGAACACATGTATACCTGTGGTGGATTCATTTTGATGTTTGGCAAAACTAATACAATTATGTAAAGTTTAAAAATAAAATAAAATTAAAAAAAAAATAAATAAATAAATATTGTAAAAAAAAGAAAACAAAATTTTTAAATAAGCTTAAAAAATACGGGATCAGGAGAACTAGAGGTTTTTTCCAGTTTCATTTTGAACTCGTTTCTGCCTCCAGGTTTTGCAATAGTTTCAAGATCTTAACTGCTCATATGCGTGTTTTCAATCACCACTTCCCACTTCCTAGAATTCATTATGCCCAAGAGAGGGGAAAACCTATGTCTGCACCGAAACTTGCACCCAAATGTTAAGGCTGTGTTGGTCACAGGAGCCAAAAGCTGAAAAGAAGCTGCATGTCCATCAGTGGGTAGCTGCAGAATGCGGGGCTTCTCTCCGATGTGACAAAACTCGCTTAGAATGGACCCGTAGGACGGTAAGGCTGCAGAGCGTGCTGTCTGTGGCACAGTGACATGGAAGTGAAGGCGCTCAGTCGTGTCTGACTCTTCGCGACCCCGTGGACTGCAGCCCGCCAGGCTCCTCCATCCATGGGATTCTCCAGGCGAGAACACTGGAGTGGGGTGCCATCTCCTTCTCTACGGGATCTTCGCAACCCAGGGACTGAACCCGGGCCTCCCGCATTGCAGGCAGACGCTTTACCGTCTGAACCACCGGGGAAGTCCGTTTTAGGGCACACTAGAACCATCGACTATGTCTTTCAAATGGGCGAACTGTATGGCGTGTGAGTTATATCTCAATAAAGCTATTTTTAAAGAGAATAAAAATAGCAAATTGCAAATTTCTGCAAACAGAACCACGGGACTTGAAGGTTCATAAAGTCCGCCTTGCTGTGCTCCAGAGCAACCGGCCGCAGATGGGTTTCTGCTCCTGACGGGGGCCCCCAGTGTGCCCGGCTTGTGCCCACAGGGGTCCTCAACCTGCCAGAACAACTCTGTCTGTTCCCCACGGTCTCACTGCCAGACGGTCTTGGGGCTTGGTGCAGAGGGTCTGACTGGCAGCATTTAGAAAAGCTGAGTCTTGGTCTGGGCATCCAAAATGGTCAGGTGCCCTGGCTGCCCGGCCCCCAGCCCACTCAGAGGCTGCCCACGCAGCCCGCACCCTGCGTTGCTGCCCTGTCCCCCTGCTGACCTTTCAGAGAAGCTGAGCGGCCTAATGGTGCCACCTCAGGCAGCAGTGTCCTGACAACGAGGGGATCGGCGAGGAAGCCGTCGGCCTCAGAGAAGGCGCCCCGGGGTGGGCACTGCCCCACTGGCCTGGGGACCGTTGCCAGGCTGGTCTGGCTGCAACTGTGCAGTCTGAGAGTCCCTGTGGCCTCACGTCTCCCCAGGAGACGCACCCCCATCCTGTCAGCGTCTGCTCCCCAGGAGGCACATGGTCATGCACACACACCTCACATGAGTGCACGCGCCTCACACGAGTGCACGTCTCACCCGAGTGCACGCGCCTCACACGAGTGCACGCATCTCGCACGAGTGCACACACACCTCACGAGGGCACGCACCTCACATGAGTGTGCGTGCTCTGCCTGACACAGGAAATGGCGGTGTCAGGGGTAAAGCTACAAACCATTTCACGAAGAGGACAGTTGGGCAGGCCCACAGCCTGCACCTCCCCCCGCCCCCGCTGTGGAATCTGCCCTGGGGAGGCTGGAGGCCGCTCCGGACTAGGACAGACCTGTGCATCAAGGTGGTTTGTAAACACTAGATCCCAGCATCTGTGGTGTGTCCGGAAGTCAGGCACAGGAATTCATTACATACGTCCCACACATTGATGCATGAGAAATGTGCATGAAACGATGTGTGCAAAATCAGTTCATCTGCTTTGTGTGCGTGTGTATCTGTGTGCTTGCGTCTGTGTGTGTGTGTGCATACCTGTGTGTACGCATGTATTTCTCTGTGTGTATAGATTTACTGTGTATGTTTTGATGCATTTATCCGTGCATGTATGTATCTGCATGCACATGCGTCTGTGTGCATGTATGTATCTGAGTATTGTGTGCGTCCATGTGTGTGTATATATCTCTGTGTGTGTTTGTGTGCATGCCTATGTGTACATGTCTCTCTGTGTATATGTCTCTCTGTGTATATGTCTCTCTGTGTATATGTCTCTCTGTGTATATGTCTCTCTGTGTGTGTATCTACGTGTGTTTATATAGACGCGTTTATGCTTGTATCTGTGTGCGCATATGTTTCTCTGCATGTGCGTGTATGAGTGTGCATGTGTGTGTGTGTGCACTTGTGTATATCTACATGTGTGTGTGCGTGCATGTCCCTCCAAAAGAAATGTACCCAAGACACAACTATGATTATCTCTTTGGGGTGTGATGATGGGTAATTTTAATTTTGTTCTTTAAGTCTTTTCACATTTTCTTAATAACATATAATGAGCAGCCATAATTTTTATAATCTGAACTGAACAGAGCTAGAAACACAAAAGTCAGGCCAGTAGGGCAGGTCTGTGCTGGAAGGGGGACAGAGGCTGCTTCTAGCCTGCAGGTGTGGCTTCAGGGAGAAGGCTGCCGAAGGGCACCCTCCCCCTCCCCGGTCCCCCCACCCCAACCAGCAAATCCCTCCCCCACCCCACTCCCTAACCCCCTCCCCCGCCCCAACCAGCAAACCACTGCCCACCTCCATAACCTCCACCCCCCACCCCCACCCTCACACACACCCACACACACAACCCCTCCCCTACCCCAAACCCCCTCCCCCTCCCCATCCCAACCAGCAAACCCCTCCTCCACCCCACCCCAACCCCCCTCCCCCACCCCACAACCTCACCCCCCCCACCCCCCCACCACATAACCTCCACCCCACCCCCACACCCACCCTCACACACACCCATACACACAACCCCTCCCCCACCCACAAACCCCCTCCCCCCTCCCCACCTCCCACCCCCTCACGTACACCCCCACCCTCACACACACCTACCCCGTCCCCCACTTCCACCTCACGGCCACCCCAACCAGCAAACCCCTACCCCACCCCCTCCCCAACCAGCAAACCCCTCCTCCAGCCCCCCCACACACCCACACACTCCCCACCCCCTCCCCAACCAGCAAACCCCTCCCCACCCCCACCCTCACACCCTCCCCCACCCGGTTCCCAATGATCCAGCTAAACTTGGGGCTCTAGGGGGTGGGGGCCCCATCTCCACTGCCCTGTGAGCAAGCGCCAGGAGCCTCTTGGCTGGGGCTGAGCCTCCAGTGAATGCCAGGTGGCCTGGAGACCACTAGGACCCCCCTGGGGATCGGCGTAATGGCAGAGCTGAGCTGGTCACCCAGAGACCCGTGGAAACAAAGGTCCTGGCAGCTGGACTCCCAGGCAGGACAGAGCAGACGGCTACGTCCAGGCCGCTGGGAGCAGGGGTCTCCCTTCACCTGTCCTTAGGCTGAGGCTTGGTGGTCCCTGGGTTTGTGGCCACGACAGTGGCTTCAAAAGGTCCAGCCTCTGCCTGCAGCACAGCCCCTCTTGCTGAGAAGACCCTCAGTGGGGACTGGGTCCAGCCCCTCTCCAGACTGCCGGGAGCCCTGTTCTGGGAGACCGGGCCAGGGCAGGCAAGCCTGGGGGAGGGCAGGGTGGACAAGGCCAGGCTGGACCCTCACAAGGCACACAGGGCGCCCCTTTGACCACCTGGCCGGAGGCTCCCACCTCGGGTAGCAAAGTTCAAGAAAGTGACATTTGAATTCCTGATTAACGATACATCATTCTAGTATAAACCCGTCTCCTTTATCTGAACTTGAAAGTGAACCAAGCATCTGTATTTCATCTGGCATTCCTCTCCCACAGCCCCTCCCTGCCCTTGGGCCCCACCCAACACTGGGCCTTACAGTCTCTTGACCCTGAGCTGCAGCCCCGATGAACCAGACCCAGGGTGGAGAGGGACGGGACCCAGGGAGATGGCGGGGTGTCTGTCTGTGGGCTCTGCCGGGAAGGCCCTGCCCCAGCGTCATGGGCTCGGTGCTGGCCAGGATTCCCCAGGGCACAGAACCAGCGGGGTGCGTGGGGGCCTGGTGGGGGGTGCATGGGGGCGGGGTGGGAGGTGCGTGGGGGCAGGGTGGGGCGCGTGGAGGAGAGCTCTGTTTTAAGGAGCTGCACACACTGCGAGGCCCACGGGGCTAGAGTCTGCAGGGATGGCTGGCAGCGGGCAGACCCGGGAAGGGCTCCGTCTTCCCAAGGGGAAGGGCAGCCTTTTCTTCCTGCGTCCTGCAGCGGGCTGGATGGGGCCCACCGCAGGTTGGAGGGTGCAAAATAACAGAAGTGGCAAGTGCTGGCTTCTTCCCCCAGTTCCCACCGCTGACCTACTTAATCCCTTGTAATTTCCTGGGTGACAAGACTGTCATTTGTCCTAATGAGGTGAGTCTGGGTGGGCTCCCAGGTAGGAGCTGGGCACCAGAAACACCAAGCTGTGGTTAGGAGCTAGACCTTTCCTCTACACCCCACGCCCACCCTCCAGGAAGTCGGGAGGGGCTGGAGACTGATAATGCTCAACTATTCCGATCTGATGAAGCCTCAGCAGAAATCTCTAAAGCATGGGCTTCAGAGTCCAGGTGGGTGGACACATCCATGTACCGAGAGGGGACACACCCCGCTCCACGGGGACAGAAGCTCCTGCGTGTGGGACTCCCCCAGACCTCCCCCGAAACACCACTGCCTCTGGCTGTCCATCCATGCCCTTTATGCCGTGATCAACTCCTGGACCGAAGTAAGCACTTCCCGGGGTTCTGCCAGCCGGTCACAGGTCAGTGTCAGTCGTGTCTGACTCTTGGCGACCCCATGGACTGCAGCACGCCAGGCCTCCTTGTCCATCACCCACTCCCGAAGTTTGCTCAAACTCATGTCCACTGAGTCGGTGATGCCATCCAGCCATCTCATCCTCTGTCATCCCCTTCTCCCTCTGCACAAACCAGCTGGTGTCAGAATCCAACTGAACTGCAGGACGCCCAGCGGGCGTCTGATGCCAGACGTGTTCTGTGTGAGAGAGAGGAGACACAGGGGCTGTGGTTTCGGTGGAGGCCAGTCTCTTCCCTGGGTCTCCAGACAGCAGACCTCGTCCAAGGGGCTCCTGACAGCCACATCTTCAGTGGCATTTGACCGGCCAGGGCCACAGCGAGGCCATGCGCTGAGCCCTGACCGGCCCTGACCAGCCCTGACTGGCCCTGGCTGGCCGCTGGGGGCCTGCACTTGAGCCGGGACAGACCAGGGCCCCCTCCCAGCTTGCTCACAGCACCCACAGCTGGGCCCGACCACCCGCCCGCCCCACCCCCGTGCACTCTCCCAGCCTCAGGGGCCCGAGTTCTGCAGGCCCGCCGCCACCTGGCTTTGTGGCTCTGCTGTGTCCCAGGTGGCTAAAGTAACTTGAACACAGGCCAGGCGCTGTTCCTACTCCCCGCACCCCCACGCTGGCAAAGAACTGGTTGTGCTGTGGCTTCTGGAGCCCAAGAGGACTCGTGCTAAATTAGACTCGAGAACAATTACGTAAGGAGCCGCACCGCCCTCTCCCCCAGACGGAGCAGGCGGTGAGCAGGAGGCAAGCCTGCCGTCGCCTCCGGGGCCCAGAGTTCCCCGTGAGGCCAGGACGGAGGGGCCACCCCGCCTGGGGCCCAGGGCAGGGGCGAGGGGCTGCAGAGAGCCGGCGGCCGCAGGGGACCCCACTCTGTCTGCTTCCTGTTTGTCCTCGCCCAATCCCGGCTCAGAGGGGGAAACGTGCTGGTTTAAAACGCCGACTGAAAAGCCAGCGTGTTTAATTCTTGCAGGCAGACAGATTCCAATTAGCAAAGAGGAAAATCCATATATCGGGTCCCTCGGGGACTGGGCCTCGCTGTGAGAGCCGAGCAGTGTGGGAGGGGTGGGGGTGGGGGAGCCCGCTGGATAGAGGCAGGGGCCTGGGGGAGACAGGCTGCCTGCCCCCGCACCGGTCGGGACCCCTGTGCCCTGGTCGGCCCTCTCCACCCCACAGCCCTTCTCTCTGGGAGTGGACTCAGGGCCATGGCCACACCTCTGCTGTCCGAAGGGGCTCCCTGGGGCCACCGTCTCTGTGCACCCAGCACAAGGGACCCCTCAGAGCACCCCAGCCCTGGGCTCGGGGCCGCTGCCTGTCTTTGGGGGTCAAGGTCCTCTGGGAGTCTTTGCCGGCTGGGGCTGGGCCTGGCAGGGCCTCCCTGCTCAGCCCCCCTCACCATCGCCCACTGGGGCAGATCTCAGGGTGGAGTGACGGGCGCCTAGGGCCGCCCGCGTTCACTCCTGGGCTGGGTGAGCCTGTCAGCGCCCCCACACTGTTCACCCCCAGGGAGGCCCTCAGTTCTGCCCTGGCCTACACTCACAGCTGCTGGGGCAGACTTGGCCCTCCAGACCCCCCGCCCCCGCCCCCAGGCCCAGGCCACGCTCCTCCAGCGCCTCGGCCTGACTCACCCCCCCCCAACACCCTCCACACACACATTCTCCTTCAGGATTGAGAGGACCCCCCCTGTCCCCCCACACTCCGGCTGAGCCAATCTGCCCCTCAGAGCCAGCGCCACTGAGCTCCCTCCCACCGCTGCTTCAGCCGCAGCCTGAAGCCTGCCTCCTCCAGGAAGTCCCTGCGATTCCCACGATTTCCACGAGGGCTGGTTCCTGCATCCCAAGGCGCTTCCCCTCCGCTGTCACACCCTCCGAGAAGCATACCTGGGGCTGACAGCCAAGGGGCAAGTGACACCTCCAGGTGCCCCGTGCTCTCCTGGGGCCTGGGTCCCCCAGGGGCTGAGGGGTGATCGGACAAACGAATGAACGGATGAATGAGGTGCAGGCTCTGAGGCCTTGGGGCCTCTGGGTTTCCTGGCGATGTTCACTGTGCCCTGCCTGGAGCCCCAGGGAAGGGTGGTGGGTTCCCCGTGGGGAGACAGTGGGCAGACTGGGAGTCACTGACCTCTGTGCACAGTCTCAGGTCCCTGGGCCCAGCTCTGTCCATGGTGCCCCTCAGGAGCTGGGCCCCCCAGACTCTAAGCATGTGGCCTCACCAGCCACAGGGGCCAGGGGAGGCTGGGCAGGGACGGGGCGGGGCGGGTCCGGCGGGAAGCCACAGGCAGGGGGCTTCCAGGACCACCCGGGTCCGCAGGCACCATCCACCTCCTTCTGACGAGCGGCCTGGGCCTCACCCGTCCCCCGAGCTTCTCTCCCTCCAGCCGCCCCACCGAGGAGGGCCACTCTCTTGGGACAGGCGGGATGGCCCTGCTGCTGTTACCAGTGGGCGAGGCTGGGAGGGTGAGGAGGGTGCTGGGCCTGGTTCTGGTGCCTGAGGCTGCTGCCTGAACCCCAGGCCTGAAGAGACGCAGCCAGGACCCACACCCACTCAGACTCCCCCGAGACACCCCCACAGAGTCAGGATGCCCGGACGTCCCACGGGAACCCACCATCACACAGGCTTGCACAGACACCCCCACATAGACCTGCGCACACACACACACAACACAACTCCCAGGCTCACACAGACACCCCCACATAGACCCGCACACACACACACACACACACACAACGTCCAGGCTCACACAGACACCCCCACATAGACCTGTGCACACACACACACAGCACAACTCCCAGGCTCACACAGACACCCCCGAGATACCCCACAGAGCCAGGACGCCCGGATGTCCCACGGGAACCCACCATCACACAGGCTCGCACAGACACCCCTACACAGACCTGCACACACACACACACAGGACACAACGCCCGAGCTCACACATGCACAGGGACACACCTGCCCTGAGGAGGGTCTCAGGGCAGGCCCTGGGTCGCCGCAGGGAGGCCCGGCCCAGCCCACCAGAGGCCCGGGAGCCCACGCCCCCTGCAGCCTGGGCCCCCCGCCCCACAGGCCAGCGCCCGCAGCTGGCTGGCTGCGGTTTCCTAGGAAACGCTGTCCCTGTCGCTGTGTGCGTGGTCTCCAGGGCCTCCAGCGTGTGCCAGACAAGCCCCCGGAGCCTGCCTGGAACTCGGGCTGCAGGCGGGCACAGGCTGCAGGCAGAGGAGAAGCCCATGGGCAGAAGGAGCCTGGCGGGCCAGGGCAGGCCCTGAGATCGTGTGGGGAAGCCAGCCCAGCCCGCCAGAGGCCCACTCGCCGCACCCCCCGCCCCACCCAGGCAGCGCGGCCCACGCCGTCCCCACAGCAGAAGGCCTTCCAGAGGAGCCTGCTCTCCTGGAGACACAGCACTGCTAGGAGCAAGCGGCCGGTAGTCCTGTGGCCCAGCTGAAGGGCTGCGACGGGGACCACGTAGCCGGGGAGGCGCAGCTCGTCGCGGGTCTGACTTCCATGAGCAGGGCCCCCTCTAGGCAAGGAGGGTGGGGACTGGAGCCGGTTTCCTGGGCAGGGTTGGGGCCTGATGAGGGACCACCTCCAAGACCCCGTGTTGGCAGCCGGCCTGCCTTGGCCCCCCGTGCACCCTGGGGTCCACATGCTGACAGAGGCCGGGCAGGGCCAGGGGGCAGGAGAGGCCCCAGCCAGGCCCCAATGTGCAGACGGCACCGGCCACACGTCTCTGAGGACACCAAGCTGCGGGTGAAGACGCTGAGTGTGGAGCCCAGAACACACCACCCTGGAGCCCACCCTCCAGGAGGACGGCGCCCAGTGCGGCCGAGGCCACCCTGTGCCGTCAGACAGACACGCAGAGGCCCTGTGAGACCCACTCTGACCCCGGAAAGGACCCCTCACTCAGACGACACATCCCCTGGGGGCCTGGCTGGCTGTGACGCCTGTCGAGGGGCAAGTGGGACCACGTACGCCAGGCCTGCTTTGAGGGCGGGAGTGGGGGCAGGTGGGTGCTCAGAAGGGCCCCCCAAGGAAAGCTGGTGGACCCCTGCCTGCCCCGGGGGCACCTCCATCACAGCCTGCCCACCAGCCCAGAGCCAGATGCCTCATGGAGGTAGTGGCCGCCACCCAGAAGGGAGGGTGAGATGCTGGGTGGCCGGCCCCCGGGGCACAGGTCACCTACCACACACGTGGCAGCCTGAATGCTGGGGCCTGGGCAGGCTGGCCCAGCCACCCACTCCCACAGCAGTGGAGAGACTTGGGGAGCCCCCGCCTTGGCCCCAGCCAGTCCTGGAGCAGCAGGCAGAGGCCCTGAGCACCCGGGGATGCTGCCCACAGGGCCACTGTGCTCGAAAGGCTGCCGTCTGGAGGCTCGTCTGTCCAGCCTGGTGGGCTCCTCCCAGGAGCCCCGAAGGTGCCGCCGTCTGACCCCAACACCCACACGTCCATCCCCGCAGCCCGCGTGCCCAGGCCCAGCCACATCTGCCCTGAGCTGTCACGGCCCTGTTTATCCGCGTGCCCCGCACTCCGGAAGTCGCGGTGACAGGGCACTGGGGGGCAGGGCCCTGCAGCCTCTGATGGGCAGGGCCCCTGGGGGCGGCTCGGGGGTCGCCCTGCGGTCCCCCCGGCTCCAGCAGCAGCACTCTGGTCCCACGGCCGTGTGCCTGAGGTGTGGCCGGGCGCTAATCATGCTCTCTCCCGCCAAGCCTGATCGACTGCTCCTAATTAACCCATTTTCTGTCAACGCGAGATAATTGAATTTGCCGGGAGCCGGCTATGCAAACAGAGAAACACGAGACCCACTTGGCTACTTGTCGAGATGGTGATTCCAAAAGCAACATAGATTTGGTTTTGAAAGCACATTTCTCTTCCCACTGGCCCATGTTCTCTGGGCTCACCAGCTTCTGGTGTTTGTCCAGGGGCAGGGATCCTCAGTTCAGGGGCCTGTGAACTTGGACGGGAGCAAACGGCATCTTTGGTCTCTCTGACTCTGACTGGAGTTAGCGCCCTTCTCCAAGAGCGGCTGTCCTTGGTGCCCGGGGCTCTGTCTCCACCGGGAAACCCAAGGCTCCACCCCTACCCCCTCCCAAACCTGTGCACCATTGGCTCCCGCTTCCTCACCCAGGTCAGCAAGGGGCCCAGGCATCACTTTAATATTTTGATAATTATTTCAAAATAACTGGTTTCCTTTGTAATCCTGTGTCTTGCAGGTCAGTTCAGTTCACTCAGTCGTGTCCGACTCTTTTCGACCCCGTGGACTGCATGCTTCCCTGTCCATCACCATCTCCTGGAGCTTGCTTAAACTCATGTCCATCAAGTCAGTGATGCCATCCAACCATCTGATCCTCTGTCGTCCCCTTCTCCTCCCACCTTCAATCTTTCCCAGCATCAAGGTCTTTTCCAATGAGTCAGTTCTTCGCTTGAGGTGGCCAAAGTATTGGAGTTTCAAATTCAACATCAGTCCTTCCAATGAACATTCAGGACTGATTTCCTTTAGGATAGACTGGTTGGGTCTCCTTGCAGTCCAAGGGACTCTCAAGAGTCTTCTCCAACACCACAGTTCAGAAGCATCAATTCTTCGAGACTCAGCTTTCTTTATAGTCCAACTCTCATATCCATACATGACTACTAGAAAAACCATAGCCTTGACTAGACCGACCTTTGTTGGCAAAGTAGTGTCTCTGCTTTTTAATACGCTGTCTAGGTTGGTCATGGCGTCCGGTCCCATCACTTCATGGCAAATAGATGGGGAAACAATGGAAACAGTGAGAGACTTTATTTTCTTGGGCTCCAAAGTCACTGGAGATGGTGACTGCAGCCGTGAAATTAAAAGACACTTGCTCCTTGAAAGAAAAGCTATGACCAACCTAGACAGCATCTGTCTTTACTCACTGACAACATTAGTGAACAGTGGAGCACACGGGATTTTTAGGGCGGTGGAATGAATGATTCTGTGTGTAATGTGAGCACATCGCCTGTGTTTGTCAGAACCTGTGGACTCGAAGATCGAGCCTTCTCCTGAATTATGGAGTTGATTAATAATAATGGATCCAAGTTGGCTCGTCAGTTCTAACAAACGTGCCCCACTCCAGCCGGCTATGAGCAACAGGTGGTGCACAGTGAGGGGATGGGACTGCTCCTACCGTCTGCCCAATTTTTCTAGAAGCTTAAAACTGCTCTGAAACATAAAGTATATATATATATTTTTTGACTGCACTGTGTGGCTTGTGGAGTCTTAATTGCCCAATCGGGGATCGAACCCTCACCCTCAGCACTGAAAGCCTCCAATCCTAACCACTAGACCTCCAGGGAATTCCCTAAAGACTATCAATTTTTAAAAGTTTATTAAATATTAAAAATTATCACCAGGTTACACAGGGGCCCCCTTAGAGCCTCAGAACCTGGGGAAAGCGTTCCCGGCTCAGGCCTCCCCTCCCAGCTGGCCAACCTGAGCCTCGTGGTCAGGGACAGCCTCAGACAGCAGGCACCTTGGCGGTGGCCTGCAAGGAAGAATAATCACATTGAAAGTGTGACTCTGTGCCGACATGGCTGGCGCACGTGCACACACGCCTGCGTTCACGGCCCGCCCAGCGCTTCTGTTCCCAGCTTTGCAGACAGATCTGAATTCTTCTGCAGCGCTTTCTGTTCTGAAGGCACTTGTGGCTTAATCTCAGCCAGCACTTTCAAAGGAATTAAACCAAAAAGCTCATGTCTGAAGAGAGATAGAGTATTTGAACGTCTGCATCAGTGTACCATGTCTGCCTGATGTTCTAGAAGCTTCTCTGGCGGGTGGAACAGCGTCCACCCCCAGGAAATACTAACCCAACCACGACACCTGGAGGAAGAGAGACACCTCCTTGTGAAAGATCGTCCACGTCGCCTCTTTAGATGCAGAGTTCCGGCAGGAATTTTTTCCGTTTTAAAATTTCAGAGCCAAATTTAGTTATTGTTAAACTGGAGCTAAACGACTTAGTCTGCTCGAGAGCTACTGTGTTTGAACCTGAAACTTAACACACAAAATGCCTCAGGGGAAAATGCACAGTATGCGACCCAGAAAGCAAGGGTTCCTCCAGGGCTGAGCGCAGAATGATGGCTATTTGCAGGAAAGGTCTCCAGTGAGCGGAGCATCGCTGTGTGGAATGACCGCACGGCGCATTCACAACCCTTTTCTACTGCGAGGAAGCGTTCCTACACAGAAACTAAGCCGCCATAGGAGACCCCGGGCCAGGGCTGCACCCGCGTCCCGGCAAACACACATGCCAGGCCCCTGAGAATTTTATGCAACCCCTCGAGGTGCCCATGAGGCGTGGACGGGCCATCCAGGCAGGGGGCTCACCAGGAAGGCAGGTGCAATGAAAACCCGGTCAGAGGGGTGGACCCCTCTCACACCTGCAGGGTCATCCCTACTGGGGCAAGCCCCTCAGCACCAGGTCAGAGGGATGGGGCTGGCTGTGGAGGGGACTTCACTGCCTGGCCTCTGTCCTCCCGGGCATCCGTGGGATGATCCGTGATGGCCAGAAGGCCCCACCCTCTGGCTGAACCTTCCTGAGGGCTGGCGCATCCACCCGGTACAGACGACAGGGAGGGCGTGTCTGAGCAGCGTGCCCTCAGTCAGGTGACCATTCAGGGCGATGAGCCTCCCTCCTGGAGCCCCTGCCAACCACCCTCTCTGCAGCCACGCGGTGTGGGCAGGGCACAGACCCCTGGGGGCAGGGCAGGCGGGCCACCACTGGAGCACAGGCCAGAGCCCCGGGTCTCACACTAGAGCTGGGAGCAGGGTCCCAGCAAGTCACCTGAGCCTGAGAATCCCAGAATGAAGGGACGCCACGAGCTCAGGAGAGACGGAAACACACGCTGTCCTGAGACTGCATGGAGTATTCCACAGCAGCGACAAGTCCCAGCGTGGAGCAGGCCGTGGGAGATAGCGGAGCCCCGGGGCAGGTGACACGTGGGGCGGAAGCTCTGCCCTCCGTGGGGGGAGCCGAGAGCCAGGTCCACAGGGTGCGACCCGCCCGTGTGAGCCTCCATGTCAGAAGACTCCCCGCAGACGGCGCTTGGATTACAGTTCTGGGCTGCGGTTGGGGTGATGGCTGAGGCAGGGTGATGGAAGGCTCTAGAACTGACTATGGCAGAACTGTGAAGGTTCTACAACCACTGAACTCACTCTGTGATGGGAGCGCTGATGGGACGAGAGCTGTGTCCACAAATCTGGTTTCTGGAGATGCCCCTCCCCGGGGGTTGAGATGGACCAGAGGGCTTCCTGACCCCTGCCCAGCGCTGCCATGAATCCTCACCCTAAAAACACGAGGGGACCCCCCCAGACAGCTCCTCCATTCTCTTCATTGCTGACACCCACGAGGAGCTCCGTGCTTAAAGCCGCACCCAGACCAGGGGCCCGGGGCGGGGTGACTGTCACTGCAGGGGCCCCAACACAGCCATTCTGCCCACACGGGGGCTCCATCTGGCCCCGAGGCGCCTGTGCAGGGCCCTGTCCCCTCCTGCTCCCACCAGAACCCCATGGGGGCAGCAAGGGGAGGAGGCCAACAGAGTCAGTGGAGACTCGCAAGCCTTTCTCCCCAAGGCAGGCAGCCCCACAGCCCTTCCCTTGTGGGCTACACGGCGCTCCACCCGCCCAGGCCCAGGGGAGTGCCAGCCCCTTCCCAGGCAGGCCAGCCGCCCTGCTGCCCACCAGGGGCAGGCTCTCCCTGATCCCAGCCCACACCCCCACCCCGGGTCACCACTCTCATCTGAGACCCCACCCTTCCCTCCAGAGGTCTTCCTGCCCCCAACCCTCCTGGGTTCTGCCCTCCCCCACACTGCCCCTCCCCGCCCTCACCCACACAGCCTTCCCCACCCCCTCCCCACTTTTTCCGCCCCTCCCCCAACACTTCCCTCCCCCACCTGCCCCTCCCCCCACAGCCCTCCCCACCCCTCCCCCAACACTTACCCTCCCCCGCCCTACCTAACACTGCCCCTCCCCCACACTGCCCCTCCCCCACCCCTCCCCTAACACTACCCCTCCCCCCACTGCCCCTCCCCACCCCACCTGCCCCTTGCCAGTGCTTGGCAGGTCAGGTCCAGGACTGATCACAGTCCTCCCTGTCCCTCAAGACCCCTGGCACCCACCTTTCCTCCTGACCCCTTCCTAGCTGTTCCTGGAGGCCCAGCTGACATCCACCCCACCCACTTCCCCGTGTCCTGACCCCCAAATCCACGTGGTGAAGTGTAATCCCATCTTGCCCATGTTGGAGATGAGCCTCAGGGATGACCCACTTCAGAGGCTCATGAGGGTGAGACCAGGCTCTCAGCCACAGAGAACGCGGCTAAGAGCCAGCGTCTACCCACCGAAAATGCTGGATCAGCCGGCGCCCTGACCTTGGGCTGCTGGCCTCCACACTGTCAGGAGTATTAGTAAGCGTCCCCAGGACTCTGTAAGGCAGCCTGAGCAGACCGGGCTCCCCATCCCCACCCCACGCCACCTGCACCCCCGGGAGGCGGAGGGGCTGGTCCACTTGCTCAGGCCTCAGCCTCGCTTTACTGAAGAATGCGTCTGAACAGTGAAGCCTGAGCCCCACGCCTCTTGGGGCTCCCGGGCCCTGGGCCCCCGCCCTCAGCTGCATCAGGAAGGAAGGAGCCTCTGGTCTCTGCCTCCCAGTGCCTGGCCAGTCGTAAAAGCACGGGGTCAAGGGCACTGGCCACTGCCCAAGGCCTCTGATGTCCGAGGTGAAAGGCAGTCCTGGCATCAGGCTGAGCTAAAAATACACCAGCCTGCAGGACGCCTCCAGGGGGCGGGGCAGGAAGCGAGGCCCTGGGGATCATGCGGCTGGCTGGATGCGGGGCTGGCCGGACCACAGCGAAGGGTCCGCTGCAGCGCCTCCAGCCCGAGGCTGGGTGAGGATGGGCTGCTGCAGCCACCTCAGCCCAGCCCCTGCCTTCCCCTGGGGACTGAGGGGCTCCAGCCTGGGAGCGTCCTCGGGTTCTGGGGGTGCTGCATAGGAACGAACAAGCCCCCAGCAGACAACGGTCACTCAGGCCAGGGAAGGGGCCCCACTGGCCAGCAGGGCGGCCGTGCCCCCTGGTTTCCGCCTCCCTCTCATGTCCTCCACCTTCACTCCTCATCTCAGCCTGGTGATGGCCAGGGCAGAACCCAGCTCCCTTCCCTACAGGAGGGCACGGGTGCTGGGGGATCCTGGGGGACAGGGTCCAGCGGAGGCTGCCTTTAGTCCCCGTCAGAGACCACTGACCTCCTGCACAGCATCTTGGAGCATGGAGATGCCTGCTGGACACACCCCAGGCCCAAAGCAGGAAGCAGGTGGGGCGGGGGGGTGGGGACCCGGGGAGGGGGAGGGTGGAAGGGGGGATGGGCAGAGCCTCCTAGGTGGCAGGAGGCCAGGAAGGCAGGGCCAGCATCTGCTAATGCCCAGGAGAGCCACACAGGGAGACACACACAGCAGGGGTGGGAGGCTGCAGGAGATTATTTTCTTCTCTGCTTTTCTTTATTTCACTAACTCTCCGCTACCACAGAGGCTATTTTGTAATCAGAAGAAGAAAAGCCTTGCAGAAAAGGAAGGGCTCCTGATACGGCAGGGGGACCACACCACAGCGGAACGGCCTTTAACCCCGCTGACAGGGCTAGGGGACCCCCTGGGATGCCCCAGCCGCCCCAGCTGTGAGATGTGGCCACTTGTGGTGACTTGAAGGGCCACAGTGAGGACTCCAGAAAGGTTTGCTCTGCCCCTCACACCGCCCCCCAAGCCCAACGACAGCCTGGCAGGTGGCATGAGGGGGGCCTGTGTGGTGTGCTTTATGGGCAGTGGAGTCCGGAGGCCCATGGGGAGGGGGCGCAGGGACTGAGGGGGCACAGACGTTGGTCATCCCAGGGACCCCACCACCCCAGATGCCCAGGCAGGCCCCCACCGGGAAGCCCAGGCCTGCTTAGGGTCTGCGCCTGTGTCCAGAATCACACTGCCCTGCGCGGCCAGGTCACAGACCCCGTGGGGCTCCAAGGGCTGGAGAAGACATCGACCTCCCTGGTGGGCGGCAGGGCGAGGGGAGGCTGCTCCCCTAGAGGACCTTCAAGGACCTGAAGGCTCCCCAGGCGTCTTCAGCATCCCCCTGGCCTAGCAACGCAGCCTTGGGGCCTCAGTGTCCCCACATGAAGGCTGGGATAGCCGTGGTCCTCCCACCCCCAGGTTGCCATGGAAACGGAGCGTGGCACCATGATGGGGGGACCAGGGGAATCTGCCCGGCTTCACGACCTCTGGCCAGCCTGAGCAGGGGCCCGTGGAGGTCCGCTCAGCAACTTCTCCATCTGAGGGCTCCTTTCTATCCCAGGGAAGCCCACCCCAGCCCCCAGACCCACCTCCACTGGCTCCACCCCATCCCCTCCTTCTAGGACACTGAGTGCAGAACTACACCATCAGGCCAGGGTGTTGGGGGCCAGGCCACCACGGGCCAGGTCCTGTCTCTCTACTTTTCTTCTCCTTGAGGTGGGTCCAGCCCAGAAATGCCCAGACTTAGGGAGCCCCCAGACCCCAGGCTCAGGAGACCCTAGACCCCAGGCTCAGGAGCCCCCGCGGGCCCCGCCCCTGGTGTTAGGGCCCCAGTGTGGGCTCTTTAGCTGCTCTGGCTTCTGAAGGCCGTGGGTTGGGAGCTGGGGACTCAGGGTTCTGGGATGGAGGGGGTGGGCCAAGATGGGCCATCTGGCCGGAAGACCTCAAGCAGGCAGTGAGGAGGAGGCAGACGCCCGCACCCCCGGGCACAGCTTAGAGCGGGTGTGAGCCCCACCCTTTGGAGGAACGGGGCCGGGCGGGGAGGGGTGACTGAGCTGAGCCCCGCACACTTGTCCCCTTTCCCCCTCCCATCCTCCCCGGCCACCGGCTCCACAGCTAAGTGCTGACCTGCACCTTCCTCCTAGGGGAGCAGGGTGGCTGTGGCCGTGACTGGAGGGTGAGCTGGCTGCTGGGGGCCCTGAGGGACTGTGGAGCTGGAGGCCGAAAGGGCTGGGGGCTCCCTCCCTCGGGGGGTGGCCCAGCCCCAGGAAGTCACATACCGGGCCTGGCTGGCTCCTGGGGCCACACTCACCACCCCCCAGTTCCCTTGAAGGCCAGACGTCAGAGCCCTATCCACAGGGGAGGCCCAGCCAGTTGGTCCTCAGAGCAAACCAGCTCCTGCAAGGGGTCTGTGGGAAGCTGGACCTGGAGCCAGAGGGGCCCCCGGGGGCTCCCTCAGGCCCCTGCCCAGCCTTTTCTGCCCCAGGAAGCCTTTCTCGCCCACCCCAGCGAGGGAGCCCTCCCCCGGGACGCCCACTCACTTCCTGCAGCCACTGTGCCCAGCCTTCCGGGGGTGTGGCTGGTGAGGGACGGAGCTGAGGGTCCGACATCATGGGGGGCACCCCAGATACTGTGCAGGGTGACTCTTGGTGTGGGTCCTGACTCTTGGCTCCTGGAAGGGCTGGCACGCAGAGGGGCGGGCGTGGTGGCATGGGACGGGCGGACGTGGTGGGGTGCCATGAAATCAAACCCATGAGAAAACAGGATTAATTTGCTGCTTAAAGAAACAGTTGCAAAGGTTTTTTTTTTTTTTAAAAAAAAAAAAAAACAAAAACAAGCTGCCTTCCCTTTCGATTTAGAACTGCAGTTGGTCCCTGCATGCCCAGGGATGGTGTGCCCCGGCGGCGGTCGAGGGATGAGGGCATGGGCAGGAACAGCCAGGACCAATTCCCCTTCAGCCCCCGGGCCCAGCGGCCCTCCTGGGGCGTCAGGGTAGCGGCCCTGTCCTGGGTGCCCTGGGCTTCTGGGCAGGGGGTGGCGGGAGGGGGCCCTCGCAGCCACGGGCATGGAGAGACCCCAGCCTAGGGCGGGAAAGCCCT
This sequence comes from Bos javanicus, assembly GCF_032452875.1. NCBI lineage: Eukaryota > Metazoa > Chordata > Mammalia > Artiodactyla > Bovidae > Bos > Bos javanicus. The sequence goes on along the minus strand of NC_083893.1, from coordinate 50,382,441 downwards.
GAGCACGACCAGGGACATCACGTCATCAGGAGCAGAATGGCCGAGGGACTGGGAGCCCGCCGGCCTGAGGGTCATCTCAGGGCCGGGCTTCAGTCCGCCAGAGCCCAGGTGGACTCTAGAGGGCGCTGCCTGGGCCTGTCCAGGGATGAGTCCAGGACCGGGGGCTGCCTGTGTCCTCTTCCCTGACCAAGGGGCTCCAGACCCCCGGTGCTGGCGGCCATTCCCGCTCTTGACCTTGGGTGCGGCTGCTCTGGCCTGCAGGCATGCAGCGGGAGACCCAGCTCGGTGGTCAGGAGTGCCCAGGCCAGGCTGCACATGGCTGTCCATCTCGGGGACCAGGGTCCCAGGCACTCTGGTTTGAGACGTGTGTCTGTCCAAGGAGCCTGACTTACGAAGAGCACTCTGGTTCTGTCTCTGCGTCGGTCGGCACTTCTTCCTCCAGTTCAGGTCCCTCCCTCCAGGACTGAGGCCTCCGAGCTGGGCTTGAAGTGGGCAACCGCTCTGGGTAGCCATGGCTGCAGAGGGTCTGGGCGGCCCTCCAGCGGCCCTGCCCCGAGTCATGGCCTGGGTTCCGCTGGAGGCCCAGGGCAGGGGCCGGAAGGGGGCTCCCCGGGGAGGTGGGGGCAGGCAAGGAGAGGACCACTCCCCTTCCTCCAAAGCAGCCTTTCTGCCTCCCAGGATCCCTGCAAGGCTCCCCTCCCACCATGGACCCTGGGGGGCAGGCTCTCAGGGTAGAAAGGCCTTGACTGGAACAGCTTCCCTGGGGCGTTGACTGGTGAGACTTTGAGAGAAGGGCTCTGCTGTCCCACAGGCAAGGGTCTGTCCTGGAGAGGCCCCCTCCAGCCTGGCCCGGAGTAGTCCTGCTGTGTGTGGGGGGCGGGGGTCATTCCGCAAACCTTCTAGTAAAGCCAGGAGCAGACAGAGGCCCACCCTCCACTCTGGGATGTCCCTCAGCTCCGCAGGAGCAAACCAGGAAACCAGGGGGAGAGCTTTCACAGGGGAAAACCAGAGCCAAGTTCTCTACCTCCTGAGTTGTTGCTTTTCCCCCACAAAACGTCGTGCAGTCAGAAAGCCCTGGGCAGGCCAGGAGAGGCTGAGCCGAGCCCCCGCTGGGGAGGAGAGGTGCTCTCCCCAGAGCAGGGGCCCGGCCCCCAGGGAAGAAGGGACGCAACCTCAGAGCCTCCAGCACCCGAGGGGTCAGTACCCTCTGGAGGGGCACACAGCTCAGGCCTGCCAGAGCCAGGGCACTTCTGCTCACATCTCTCTATTCTCCTGCATTTAAACCAAGAGCAGAGCTGACTTTATCTTTCTTCTTTTCGGTCTTTAAAGTGACAAAACGGGGTATGGAATGGACTCTTACAAACGACAGGTGAGGTGTTTATTCTTTTCATGTTGCAGTTTGACTGCAGAGCGGCAGCCTGGGACGGGCGGAGACCGCGTGCCCGGCGGGATGGGAGCCCTGGGCAGGTCAGGGTTCGCGGGGCATGGTGAGGGGGGCGGCGGCGGCCCGCCACGCGCAGCTGCTCGTGCCCAGGCCGGCAGGGAGATGCCGGGCACTCTGTCCTCGGGGGGCTGCCCTCCCTGCTGGACTCCGGCCTCTGAGGAACCAGAAAAGCTCGAGACTGTGTGGTGGGAATAAATACATTTGGCCGAGAGGAGCCGCTGTGCGCCGGGCGGGGCAGTCCTCACGGGCAGACCCGCCGGCTCCCTGAAGAGGTCCGGAACCTGGCTGACCCCGACGGCGGGGTCTCCGCATACAGCCAACCAGAAGGCTCGCAGCGTCCTCGGGTGGGGCGGGGGTGTGAAGGACGCCTGCGACGTTGGGAGCTGCGGGAGGACAGCCCTTCCCTCAGCGTTGGTGACCTGGGGGAAAGCAGAGAGGGACAGAGTAACTCACGTCAGCATCCAGGGCAAGGGGCAGGCCAGCGCCAGGCCAGAGTGCCCTCCCCGAGCGCTCCTCGGCCTGACCCTCAGCCTCCGTGGGCCTCAGGGACCCCACCCCCAGCTCCCACCAGCCCAGGGGTCCTGCCTCCCATGGTGCCCCGCCCCCTCTCCTGGGGCAGGGCCCCCCACCCCTGCACCCCCCAGGCCCACCCTGCCTGCCCGGGGAAGGGCTGGGATCCTCTGTGGCTCAGGGACGCAGACCACAGGCTGGTCTGGCAGCCCCGGCCCTGGGCCAGGCTCACGGAGGCTGAAGTGAGGCCGGCCGCTCTGGAACGTTCCAGCCACTCGGGGCTGGGGCTTTCGGGGAGCTGATGGCTGGGCGCACGGCCCAGAAGGCCCCAGTGTGGGTGTGACGGGCGCCCCTGGAGACACACGCCCCCTCGCTGGGAGCCCCACCCACGAGAGGTGCCCTCCTGGCTCAGGAGACCTCCCGGGGGTCGGGGACAGACCTTGGACAGGGAAATCCTTTCTCAAGCGGGTGGGGAGCCCAGGCTTCCACCCTGCCTCCTGATGCGCCCCCGCCTCCCATCTGACAACCAGGGGTTGTCCAGCAGGTGAACCTGGCCACAGGGGCAGCGGACACCTCGGCCCAGCATCTCAGGGTCAACCCCCCCACCAAGGAAAGCAGGGGGCTTGCAGGGAAGAGGCCTCCCTGAGTGCAGCAGATGGGGGAGAGTGTCCACCAGCGCCCCCACCCTCCAGCCCTCCAGGCCTCCCGGGAGGCTCTGGGATGGGGTGCAGCCTGGGAGGAGGAGGAGGGCGAGGCCCAGTGTCCAACAGGAACAGGAGGGCCACGCACCCTGCAGCTTCCCGCCCACGTCTTGTTCCTGCACGGGGACGACAGGCAGGCTGGGCTGGGGCTGGGCGCAGACCCCGAGAGCCCTGAGACTGCCCGGCCGCGGGAAAGCCCAGCCTGCCCCGGGGTGTGTGTGGGGGGCCTGGGGGCCAGCCACCCCAGCCCAGGCCTCAGGGCGAGGAGCCTCTCGGACATGCCCGCGCAGCTGACACGCCTGCCCCGGGGCGCGCAGAATCACGAGAGGTGAGCGGGCAGAGGTGTCTGACGCCACCACGTTTTGGAGAGGTTGTTCACAGGGTGGTCGTAAATGGAAACAAACGCTGGGCGTCTCTGGGGCGCTGAGGTCTCCACTTCTCTCAGAGCGCTGGGGCCCAGTGATGACAGAAACGGCCCACAGTGAGGGACATGCGACTGCAGAGAGTGGAGCTGAAGAGAGGCTAAATGTGCCATAATTACCTGTGTGGATAAGCTGCAATTTTTAATATCAGCACCGAATCTTGATTTAGCCAGAAACTATGCTTATGTGTATGTGTGGCAGGGGAACAGGGCTTATAAGTTTGCAAAATCTTCCTTTTCCACAGGAAAACTGTCCATAAAGAACGCTTAAGTTGGGAAATCATGAGACAAGAAGCAGAATGAGTGTAGAAACGTGGAGAGAAATCCTTGCATTATACACTTCATGTCACTAGTGGGTTTTCAAACCGTGAATGTAGGTAACTTCGGTTGGTGGTTTAGTCTCTTAAGTCGTGTCCGACTCTCACGATCCCATGGACTATAATAGCCTGCCAGGCTCCTCTGTCCATAGGATTTTCCAGGCAAGAATACTGGAGTGGGTTTGCCATTCCCTTCTCCAGTGGACCTTCCCGATCCAGGGATCAAACCTGGGTCTCCTGCATTGCAGGCAGATTCTTTACCGACTGAGCTACCAGGGAAGCCCATGTAGCATTGCTTTGGATGAAAATTCAGTAAGGCTTCCCTTGTGGCTCGGGGGTAAAGAATCTGCCCACCAACGCAGGAGACGTGACTTTGAACCCGAGTCCAGGAAGATCCCAGAGGCTGTAGAGCAGCCAAGTCCTATGCCTGTGCTCTGGAGCCGGGGGCTGCAGCCACTGAGCCCTCGTGCCCAAGACCCTGTGCTCCGCAACAAGAGAGGCCCCAGCAATGAGAGGCTCGCCCAGCACAACCGGAGAAATGCCTGTGCAGCAACAGAGACCCAACACAGCCAACAATGAACACACAAATTAAAAAAAAAAAATTAAGCAAAAAGAGATGTGCTCAGGAACATCTCACTCTACTGTGGACAAGGAACCAAAGCCTTCCTTCATTTGTTTAAAATGTAAAACCCCAGAGATGGATGTGCACAGAGCAATGCAAATGATCCCGCGGCGGCCCGCGTCCTCGACGGGCAGGGACGACTCGGGAGGCCTCCTGCTGCCGTCGCTGCTCTCAGTGCAGCCTGCGAGCAGTGACCCCACTGGCAGCGCTGCAGCAAGATGCACGGACGTTCGCCCGCCCACAGCTGGTCATCAGGCTGACTTCTCTCCTCCCCCCAAGGCTCCGGGGAAGCTCCTGGCCTCGAGCGGCAGCCCCACTTGGGGTCTGCAGGAGGAACCCCTCTCTGCCCCACCCCCGTGCCTCCCCACCACCTCAGAGCTCGGTCACAGCATCCACGGGAATAGCCACACTCGGAAACTCCAAGTGCCCCATTAACGCAACATTTCAGCATTTAAAGGGGCTCAAATCAAAGGCAACCCCACATCGCTGCAGAGACACTGGCCCTGGGGGTGATTTGAGTGGCCACAACCCCCTTTGAAGCCATGGCCCTCGTTAGGGAGATGCCCCAACAAGCCTGCACCCTCTGCGACCAGGTTCGGGTCCCGCCTCCCAGTCTGACACTCCTTGCCTGGGGCGGCCAGCCGGTGGCTCTCGGAAGGCCGCGGGTCGCTTCTCTCACCCCCGCACCCCCGCCGGCCGACACCACCCCTCTTCAATAATGGGGTGTTCCCTCTGGGCAGAGTGGTCCCTATCCCTCCACCACGACAACCCGGGCAGCCCCCAGAGCCCCCAGCCCCGCACCCCACCTCGACACTGCAGGAGGGCCACAGGTTCGCGGCAGGCATCCCGGGAAAAGCTCACCTTCCTGGTTCCCCAGGAGGAAGCCCCCGGGGGGTGACTGTGGCCTGACTCACAGATGACGCCTAGGAGGGTGGCCCAGGGCAGCTCGGCGGGCGCACAGCCTTCCACGTCCACGCACAGGGCCTCTGCCACAGCTCCGCCCATCTACGTGGCCCAGGAAGGCCTAAGGCCCAGCCACTGCCCCTACCCTGCAGAGACCAGCACGGCCTTGTGGACCCTGAGCACCTGCCTGGCCAGACCCCCGCTTGGTCCCGTGGTCCCTTCAGCCACATGCAGGCTGCACCAGGTCTGGTGAGACCCTGGCCAGGTAACTGGGGAAGGGGCGGGTCCCAGGACGCTGGCTCCCCGGGGCGCAGCCTGGACGGCTGTGTTTGTTTCCCTGTGGGGACACGCGGAGAGTTGACACGTGGCCCACTTCCTCATCCAGAGACCCAGGCAGCCCCTTCCTCCAGCCAGTGCTCCCCTGCCTGTCCAGATCTGCCATGGGGACGAGGTGTGGGTGCCTCCAGCTCAGGGTTCTCAACCCAGAGACACAGTGGGCTTGAAGTCAACGGGCCCAGAGCCTGTCTCCAGGCCCCGCCCTCCCCACGGGAAGCACCTCCCGTCGCCCAGGGTGCTGAGTGGGCGGATACGCCCGGGCACGGCTCTGCCTCCTGAAGGCCAGGGCTGCCTGCTGCACAGGGAAGAGCCTCCCTGGAGACCTGTCTCCCCACTTGCAGGACACGGTGCCGCAGCCCAGCGTGCAGGGTGCCAGGAACCCGGCTGGGCAGGGGCGGGTTGTGCAGAGTGCCCAGGCCTCCGTGGGTGTTCCTGCGTGCCGGGCAGCGTGTGGGTCTGAGTGTGCAGGAGCTGATTTCCTCGAAGGGGAGACCCCAACAGGACCGCAAACAACAGGACCGGGATGTGAAGAAGCCCTGACACACAAGAATGCTGGGACGGGGAACCCCGAGGTATGGGGCCCGTCGGGGTCACGGCCATGCCTAGAGCGCTCAGGATTCCCTCCTCGACGAGGCAGTGGCGGCCAGCGGGCACAGGAAAGGCTGGGCACAGCTGCCTTACCACTCAGAGCCAAGAGACAGTGGGCGGCACCCCTGTGTGTCCGCTTCCGTCATGAACACAGGAGGACAGGCAAGCACTGCGGGAAGGCGGCCTGCAGGACAGGGTTGGCCCGGAGGAGCCCGGATGACGCTCAGACGGACCGGGGACCCTCGTAACACGCACCGAATGACAGACACCAACCAGAATGTACAGGAGTCTCCAGAGGTGAAAAGAAAGATGGAATCAGTGACTAATGGTGCCTGAGGTCATGACAACCCTGGAGGGGGCCCTGTCCCCATGACTTGGAAACAGGACTCTAACGTGTCCCCTGAAGGGCAGATCCCAGGCACAAAAGGCCTGGGGTTCCCCCAGATCACCACGGCCAAGCTGGTGGCCTCCCTGTGCCAAATGACTCCACATATGATGTAGTCTGCACGTTAACATTTGACAGGTGTCAACTTTTACATGTAAGATGACTGCCGTGCTACTAAGAACCAAGAATTTCGTACAAGGGGGCAGAGATGCAAATAAAGTGGTAAACGAGTAAAAAAAAATCTGAATTAGAAGAGTCCATGTGAAATCATATCTCTTTTCTCCTGAAGGAAAGTAGCTCCAGGTCTCTGAACTGCGAAGGGCAATTAACCACCTGGGAACAACATGACCCACGGCCAGTAGCCCTCACCCAGGCAGGACGGCTGGACGCCATGCCCTGGAGAGGACCCAGAGCCCCTCGGGAAATGGGGGACCCTGGGCCTAGGCTGGAAACGCCACGCAGACGTAATCCCGTGTCCTGGCGGAGAGCCAGGCCCGCAGCCAGGGACGGCTGTGCTCCTCAGGTGGACTCTGGGGCTGAGGAGCCCTCAGACAGCGATGCATCAAGAGTCATCGACCTGGATGAAAGCGGTCAGCCCTGTTTACCATGGGCACCTGGTCAGCTGGAAGGCCTGGGCCCTTGTCTGAAGACCACATCTGCATGTGACCACTGTCGCTGCATGTGGCTAAGGAGCAGATCGGGTCACTGGACAGAAGGGCCTCCCGGCAGGCAGCTGAAACCCCGCCACCCGTGGAGGGTCCCACCCGAGTCCCGGGGCACAGCGGTGCAGAGCTCAGGGCCTGGGTCAGCCCCTGCCTGCGCACCCAGGGGCCTCGGACCCTGGGGGAAAGAGGGACGGGCACTTGGAGCTGTCTGTGGCCAGCTGAGGCTACGGCGCCTGCAGGAGGGGCACTGCTGTCCCTGAAGGCACAGGCCCGGAGGCCCTCCCTCGGCCCGTCCCCCAGGCCCGGAGGCCCTCCCTCGGCCCGCAGGGACCCCAGGGCCCCAGAGGAGCGCCTCCACACCCAGGCCCGTGTCCTGTGTCGCCCGGCGCCCACCTGGGAGACCATGCAGAGGGGCAGGGCCCAGGCCTCGAATCACAGGCCTGAGTTTCCTCTGGAACAAAATAATTACCACCTTCGCAGACAACCTGAGCTCGCTGAAAGCAAGGCGGAAGTCAGCTGAGAAGCGGAGGCACGTTTTTATTCAGAGTCGGAAGAAAGCAACGCCTCTCCGGGAGTTGGTGATGGACACCGAGGCCTGGTGTGCTGCAGTCCACAGGGTCGCAGAGGGTCGGACACAACTGAGCAACTGAACTGAGCTGAACTGAAAGCCTGTCTGGGTCGCCGGGCCCGTAGATACAGCTCTGGAAGGGAGAAGCCCAGGAGGAAGCCGGAGCCTGGGGACAGGATCTGGCCGCCTCTGCCCGCGTGACCACGGCTCCGGCAGGGTGAGGCGGGGTGGCCGCCAGGAGCCAGGCTGCAGGGTTTCCGGGCTGGCTTCCCGGCCGCTGTCTTCAGTTCCCGGGAGAGTCACCTCGTGAGGCTGAAAGTGCTGCTGGGGCCCAGCCGTGTGCACAGCCTCCCTGAGGGGCAGGGCGCCTCCCTCGCCCTGCGTGTGCACAGCCTCCTGCGGGGCAGGGCACCTCCCTCGCCCTGGACCCCCAGCCCAGCTGGACGGGGATGCAAGCTGTGCCTGCGCCCACGGGGGCTGCTGAGTGGACAGAGGATGCGGTGGGTGACCAGGGTCCCCCCCGGAGCCGTGGGGAAGGCATGACAGCTGTGACGAGAGGAGAGCTCTGAGAGAGCGGATGAGACTGGAGGGGGCCTGCCAGGGCCTCGTGGGGAGAGGCAGACGCGGCTTCCACACAGCAGGGGCCCCTGATGATGAGGCTGCTGGTACGGCCACAGGCCCGGGGCGCCTGAGCCCCCAGCAGCTGTGAGAGGCTAGAGGACCCTCCCCAGAACCCCAGGAAGAGAACCTGGGTTTTGCATTTGGCCTCCAGAGGTTCCTGTGTTTCCTGCTGACCTGAGACAGGTCATCTGGGACAGCAGCCTCAGGAAACCACAGAGCCGAGGCTCACCCCAGGGTGCTCTCTGCTCAGTAAAACCAGGAGCTCCCCAGGGAGGCACAGCTGAGAGACCCCGAAAGCTCTGGCCTGCAGGAAGTAGCTGCCTCGGGCCTGCCCGGCTCACGGGGAGCCTGAGAATTTCCCACTGGGCTGAGAGGCGGGGCACTCACCCCAGGGAGGCACACGGCTCTGTGGGGCCTCGGGACACCTGGGCGCTGCTCCCATACCCGACTGCCTGGGGCCCAGGGTGCGCTCCCAGGGACCCCACGTTCAGTAGAGGCTCCATCACCGCTTGCCCTGGGTGGGGCCTGTGGGCCAGGTGTGGCCTCCACCCCATCCAGGCTCGCCTGCCACCTCCCCAGGGGCCCTGGGTCCACCCGCCTCTCCACTGGCCTCCTTCCTGGGCTCCCAGGGGCCTCACACCTCTGGTCACTGCTGTCTGCCTCTCCACCACTCTGAGCTCCCCCCACTCCACGGGGCCCCCTCCCACACCCCTGCGCCTGCCAGTCCTGACCCACCACTTGGCCCCAACCCTCCTCTGAGGCTAGACCCTGAGCCGCCTCTACGCTCAGACCCAGGCACGGGGACGCTGACGAGGTGCTCAGGCTGGTGAGGGCGCAGGGGTCCCGGAGCTCTAGGCGTGCCCAGCAGCCCCAGCCCACCCCCGGGGCCTCTGCCCCGACTCCCCGTCCTGGTCTCAGCTGCTGTTCTGGGGCACAGCCTCCCCCATCACACCGCTGCCCACAGCCGGGGCATCTTTCCAACACAGGACAGTCAGCCCCGGCTTAATGTCCCACCGTGGCGCTCCTTCTCTGAGGGCAAGGCCACAGCTGGTGGTCTCTCCCTGCCCCCAGGGAGAGGCCCGGCTCCCTCCTGCCTCCGATGCTCATCCTCACCCTATTAGCTTCCTGTTCTAATCTCGGCTGTACGTCACCTCCTCCAGGAAGCCTTCCCAGAGCCCCAGTCCCAATCAGCTTCCTCACCAGACACTCTGCCCAGAGGCCCTTGTCCCCTTCTCGGCACATTCCTGCGCATGATCACACATGAATCCGGAGAGGTGAGTCACAGCCCTCCCCCCGCCCGCCAGGCGAGGGCCACGGTGACTGCACACTTCCGTCCGCATCCAGCAGAGCATCTGGTCCTGGCTGGGTCGGGGGGTGTGCGAGTAGGGAGGGAAGTGGTGACCACAGGGTCTGAGGGGAAGAGGCCGGGGGGCTCGCGCCACGCCTGGCAGGTGGGGGGCCTGACCCGCCCTGCCCTGGGGGCACCCCCATCAATCACACCTGCGGGGCCCTCGCCCCTGATCAGTGGGCACTAGGAGCTGCCCGGCCCATCTGGTCAGGAGCACAACCCTGCCCCACGGGGGGACGCGGAGGAGCCCAGAGTACACAGCCAGACAGGCCGCTCACTCACCCTGCACCTGGGGGCACGTGCCGGTCACCCCAAGACAGACGGGGAGCTGGGGCTCAGACGGGGCCGGGGCCGCGCCTGCTGGGTGCCTGTTCCCCGCCGTGGCACAAAGGGCTGGGGGCAGGACCTGCCGGCCTCCCCAGTACCCTGGCAGCCGGCCTGTGGGCAGCTCTCAGGATGCTCACGTGGGCACCCACCTCCCGGCGGAGCCTCCAGCAGCCCTGCGAGGGGGCGGGGCGTCTCAGGATCGAGGTCTGGGCTCTCTGGAGTCCAAACCCCACGTTCCCCACACGGCCTCCCTCAGCTCCTGGGGATGGCAGGGCCCTGCGCCGGGCTGGGGAGCCACGTGGGGCTGCAGGACTGCCTTTCCCAGCAGGCCTCCCGCCGAGCTCCCAGCCCTGGGACCACCCTCTGGTACCCGGCTCCTGGACACCCCGGCCCTGCCCTCAGCACCCCCACAGGACACCCCACCTGCATCTCACACAGGTTCTGCGGGGACCCCCTGGGCCAGCCCCAGCGCCCTCAGCTTGCCCGGGGAGCCCACCAGGGAACCCACCTTCCCCAGCGAAGGCAGCTCCGTTTCCCCTTCAGAAAGCAGGCCGGACAGGCTGCCCGCCAGACACTTGACACTTGAAAGCAAGTGTGCCCACCGGAAGACCACCGACCCCACCCGAGCGCGAGACCCCGGCTGGCTGACGCCCGCAGACCAACCACCTGGCTGGCACAAACCTCAGCAGTCTTTAATCCTCAAGAAACAAAACCCAAAAGCCCATCAAGCAAAACCACTTTGCTTTGGCGCCGAAAGGATTCAGCAACCCCCCACCGCCCCCCCACCCCAGGCTCCCAGAGCCCCAGGAGCCAGGCCCCCGAAGCAGGCAAACTTGTCTGGTGAGATTCCTCCTCTGCCTCCAGATAAACACAGCGAACCCTGAACCTAAGGGGCTGCCTTCTCTCTCACAGGGTGTGTGGGCAAGCCGCCCACCGCCCCAGGCCAGAGACAGGGTGGGCCGGGCTGGGAGCCGAAGGGCACGGAGAGAGACAGGGCCCGAGTGGTCCCAAGGCCAGTGGGACGAGGCCGCAACAGAGAGATGCAGGGGAAACGGGAGGCCAGGTATCGGGGCCGTCTCTGGGCCCCTCCCAATGGGGTGCCCTGACTCGACACCCTCGCTGGCTTGACGCCCCCTACCTCAGGGCGGTGCCACGCCCACACCCCACACAAAGGCCAGAACCGATGGGGGAGTGCCGGGTTCCTGGGAGGAGTTTGTGCCCAGAGTTCTGGGAGCACTCAGGAGGCACAGGGAAGGGGGGAGGGGGACGAGGCCTCAAGAATCCCAGCAGGGACCCCAGCCCAGATGTGCCCCTCGTCCCTGCTTCTTCAGTCCCAGGACCCACTGCAGCCGGCCCAGCAGTGAGGCGGCAGCAAGCACTCCTTGAACCCCCCTCCCCAACCACCGGCCAGCTGACCCACCCAGCCCTGAATCTGGCGTTGCCCGGGAAGTCAGCACAGACAGGTGGATGAGCTGGAGAGCCAGGCCAGACAAGGTCACCCGAAGGTCCAGAGACGAGGGCAGAGGCCCAGACGAAGGACAAACCCCAGCTGAGTCGGGGCGCCGGCCCGAGGCCACAGGGCCAGGAAGGGGCCACGGGCTGCCCCGCACTAGGGACCCCGACACGCCCACTGTGGTCCCCCGAGGCAGCCTGGAGCCTCGAGCGGCCACAGCCTGCCTCGAGCCAGCAGAGGAAGGGGCCGGCCCTCGGACCTGCTGCTGCCCAGGGCCAGGGCTTGGCATCAGACACTACCAACCCCACCTCCTTGCGTCTCAGGCCCCGGGAGCGCTCACAGCACACAGCTCGGCCCCTCGCTATGTCCCGACAGCCCGCGAGGCGACCAGACAGGTCACACAGTGACCCACCCCACCTGGGGACACCCGGCCCCACAGAGGCTCCAGGTGGGGCCACGGCCGGGGGTCCCACAGAGTGCCCCCGGGGTTGGAGACAGAGGCCATGGTACTGGACGAGGCAGATCCTGGATGCCCTCCAGGAGCCTGGAGCCGCAAGCCCCAGGCACCACGCCGCGGCTGATGAAGAGGAGTCCCCCTGGCACCAGGAGAGGGGCACTGGGCCACAGGCACCACCTCTGGGGGAAGGCAGCTGAGCGACCTTCCTCCTTTCTGCGAAGTCGGACCCTTGGACACACCTGCCAGCCTGCAGTAGGGGAAGGGCAGGAGGGAGACAGCCCCGTCCGTCTGGGAGGGAAGAGAATCAGAGCAAGCCCCTCCTCCGCCCACCCCAGCCACCGGCTCTCCCTTTTCTCCAAAAGGCGAATGGAAGAGCAAGCAGATCTTTCATGGCCTTTGAAAAATGGCCACAAAACACAAACTAGCTCTGTTCTCTGCCCAGGTGGTTGACGACTCGCCCGCTCTTAAAGCATCTCTTCAGTGATCCGAAACGTTGAGGGGACGTTGCCAGCGAGCAGGATGATCTTCCAGACCACCCGTTTTGGAGTGGTGAGCCAGCCTTGCCAAGGGCATCCCTCACCCCCTGGCTCACCGAGGCCCAGGCTGGAGGCACAGCCCAGCCACAGACGCAGGCTCAGGGCGGCTGGAGAGAGGCAGCCCTCCATGCACACACTCACCTGGCTGGGAACCCGGTTACGTTTCGAACTGGGTTAAGAGCTCCCTTATTTCTGGGGCCACGTGCTGGGCGGCATTGGCGGCCTCTGTGATAGCTTTCCGATACATCCCCTTCTTCTTACGGTTAAATCTCAGTTTGAAAAATTCAGAGAAAGGGGACAGTTTGGAGGTTGACAAAAATGATGTAGTTGGAGAACCAAACCACGAGACTTTCGCTTCTTGCCAGGAGGGCTCCCCGTCCTCTTTCTGGCTAAGACTAATGTCCAGAACACGTGCCGGCCACCAAGGGAAGCCGTGAACCTTACCCCACACAATGTCCCCTACAGCCACGGTCCTCCCGTCCTCGGTAACGCACTTGGAGACGCTCTGCGTGTGCAGCCTGACCGTCAGGGGCGGGACTGTGGGCCTCGTGCCCTTGGATGAAGAGGGCACGCCATCGCCAGGCGAGAGGTCGCAGGTGTCCGGCAACGTCCCATCCGAGCCGGACGACTTGGACTCGTCCAGGCTGTCACTGCTCCATGCCAGCTCGCTGGTACAGCCGCTTCTCCCGGGGCAAGTGGCGAGGAAAGCCAGCCCGGCGTTGTCGGGCCCGTGGGCGCCCCGGGGACACCCCCTGCAGTCATCATCCTCGCCAGAGCTCGCGGAGGACGAGTCCGCCAGCCCGCCTCGGTGGGTGGCGCCGTCGGCCGGGAGCCCTCGGCCCTTGAGTTCCTGCACCAGCTCGGCCCTGTAGACGGGCTCCTGCTCGCCAGCCCCCAGGCGGCGAGGCTTCAGGCGGATCTTGGGGGGCGGCGGGGTGGCCCCGGGGGGCAGGGGCCGCGTCAGCTTCAGCTTGGGAATGGAGGCGGGGGCGCCTGCCGCAGGCCGGTCCCTGGGAGGCTCGGGGTCCAGGCCTCCGGGCGAGGCCGGGGGTGGACAGAAGGGCTCCAGGGAGCCGTGCACGCGAGGGGGGATCTCCACCACCTCCCCGGTGCCCTGGGGCGTGCTGTAGGAGATCTTGATGGCCGGGCTCCGCGGCACCCCCGGCCGCGCCTCCTCCCGCCGCTCGCGCCTGCTCTTCTTGGCGGCGGCCGCGTCGCCTCCTCCGTCGGGGTCCTCGGGCTTGCGGGGCTCCCTGCGTGGCCGGGGGGCGGCAGGGGGCCCGGGGCTGGCCTCCGGGGGGCTCTGGGTGCTCTTGCACTTCTCACACAGCACTTGGCGCGGCCGCAGGCGGATGGGGCTCAGGGCCAGGCGGCCGGGGTCGCGGTTGCGGGACAGGCGCCGGCGGGTCCTCTTGACGCCCCGGGGCGGCGGCTGCGGCACCCACTGCCGGTAGGTGTTCCTCAGCCAGAGCGGGGGCGGGAAGGGCGCGCCTTCGAAGTAGGGCGGGAACGGGGGCAGGCTTCCGGCCGGCAGCGGCGGGACCGGCGGCAGGGGCGGCTCGGGGGGTCCGTCCCCGCCTTCAGGCGCCGGGGGGCCCGTCCCCAGGGGCATGGCCTCCGCGTCTCCCTCCGCGGGGGACGGGCCGTGGCAGCCGTTGACAGGGGCGTCCTGGGCCTGGGTCAGCGGAGCCAACGGGGGCAGGCCGAAGAGGCCAGACCTGGTCGTGGGGAGACAGAAAGGGGCGGTCAGCACAGGGAGGACCCCCGCGCCCAGCCCCCGCGCGGGGGGCGGGGGCCCAGCAGGATCTCCCGGCTTTAACAGAGGCACGCCCCCCAGCACCCGCCCGGGGCAGCCCAGGTGCGGGCTGCGTGCTCTGAAATCAGGCGCTCAGCATCAAGCCCACGGGCTGACAGGCACTGAGCATCCAGGCCTCTGTTCCTGGAACGAGGAGAACTCACAGCTGCAGACCCGGAGGCCCAGGAAGCCGGCAACCGGGGCCTCCGTTCCTGGACAGGCCTGGCCCAGCCTGTGGGGACCCAGCTGCTGTGTGGTCAGTGGCCCCTGCCCACAGGCCTCATCCGCTCACCCCCTGCTCCCTGAGGGCAACACTCCCAGAAGGAAGATCCCGCCTGCGTCCCCAGGGGGACCGTCAGGCCCAGGAGAGCCCACGGGACCGGGGTCCCTGGTGCAGTGTGTTTGGGGGCGGGGGCCACTCACAGCCAGGCCCAGCAAGCCCCAGGCCTGAGAGTCAGCCTGCTCCCCCCTGAATGCTGCTTTCAGGTGAGGGCATCCCCCACAGGTGGCCCGTGCCCACTATGACCTGGAAGGACCACCCCTCCTGCCTGGTACCCTGGCCCCTCCCCTCCGTCCTGCAGGCCCAGAGAAGGCAGGAGGCTGCCCTCCCACAGGGACCCACAGCTGAGGCCAAGTACGTGGCCAGCACCCCAGGGCTCCCCAGAATGGCCCGCGCTTGCTTCGAACGGCTTCAGGGCAGTACCCTTCCAGAGCGCTGGCCAGCCGGCCTTGCGTGCTGGGGGCGTCTGAAGTCACATGTCATGAGGGAGCCACTCCTGAAGCAGCAGAACACTGCTCCAAACAACGACAGCCAAGCCCAAACAGGCTGCACGTCCCCCGGCAGCGACACACCACTGCAAACACCGCGGTTCCATCTGTAAGACCGCTTAAGCTAAAAGCTGTTAGTTTGCATTTTCCAGCACAGAACAGACTTTCAGACAAGAGTTTAGAATACTGCACCTCCATCTCTCCCTCCCTTGTGTAATGCAATCACAGCAGAAAAGATAAGTGAGCTTTGCTGTTTCGAAGTTTCCAAGTGACTTCTGCTTCTACTGTTCCCCAGAAGAACCAAGGCTGCTAAGACCGACCGACTGACCATGGCAGCTCCATCTGCAGCCAGGTGGCCGCGGGCACCTGTGGCCGGAAGGCTCCTCCCCGCCCCCGCCAGGGGATGGGTGCCCAGGGACACAAGGAGGCTGGAAGCCGGGTGCAGGCCACTTGAGAAGCAGGGACCGCAGAAGCAGGCGAGAGGGCTGAAGGCAGCGGCCAAAGGCCCACGGCCTCCCTGACGGTCCGTCACGGGAGGGCACGTCCGCCATGGGAACGCTGTCCAAGTTCTATTGAATTCAAGATCACCAGTGAATGCCCAGTGCTGTGTGCTGTGCTAAGCTGCTCCAGTCACGTTCAGCTCTTTGCAACCCTGTGAACTGTAACCCACCAGGCTCCTCTGTCCACGGGATTCTCCAGGCTAGATTACTGGAGTGGGTTGCCATTCCCAACGCCAGGGGATCTTCCCCACTCAGGGACCGAACCTGAGTCTCTTACATCTCCTGCATTGGCAGGTGGGTTCTTTACTGCTAGCACCACCCAGGAGTCACATCAAACTTTATCAAATCTGAAAGTGAGGTTGCTCAGTTGTGTCTGACTCTTTGTGACCCCATGGACTGTAGCCTGCCAGGCTTTTCAGTCCATGGGATTTTCCAGGCAAGAATACTGGAGTGGGTTGCCATTTCCTTCTCCAGGGGATCTTCCTGACCCGGGGATTGAACTCGGGTCTCCTGCAGTGCAGACAGACTCTTTACTGTCTGAACCACCAGGGAGTCCCAGTTTAGAGCCATTAAGGGAAATGTATCAAAGCCCATCTCCCCTGAATCTAGTCTTCATGGGAGAGCTGCTGGAGGGGGTGGAAGGTTCACACTTCAATGCCCAGAGGGTCCAGCGAACCAGGGCCCTGGCCTCCTGTCCTCTGCTTGGCCACGAGGATGCAGCTCATTCAGCTGGCTCACCGCTGGCCTGTGACCTGTGAGTGTGACTGAAGGAGGAGGGGGTGAGGGCTGCAGAGAGAGAAAGGTGGGGTGGCGGGGGCAGCGTCCAGCCAGGGGCCAGCAGTGGGGACCTGGCCCCTCTGGGGTGGATTCTGCTTGGGGTGGTGGGCAGCCATGGCAATTTGGCAGTTGATCCTGCCCCCCTGGCCCCCCAGCCCCAGCAGATCAAACCAGGAGGCCGCGGAGGCTGTGAGCCCCGCTCTGGGGTGCAGGCCCCCCTGAGCACTGGGCTGCGGCCCGAAGGCGGTGCTTCCCTCCAGACGGGGGGACCGCGGCCGTGGCCGGCACGGCAGGCCCCGTGACTGGGGCACTTCCTTCCCGGAGCGGCCGCCCGGCCCTGGCCCTGGCCACACCCACGCCTGCCGGTGGGTAAACAGGGCCAGCAGGACCCTGGCTGCCCAGCTGGGGGCCGTGGGCAGAGCCCCGTCTACAGCCCCGTGAGGCACACAGGTCACCATCCCAGCTCTCGGCTGGGACAGGGAGGCTGGGACAGGACAGGGGGTGGGCAGGGTCTGAGCTTGCCCCCCAGCTTGGGTGCCCCGGGGCACAGAGACGGCTCCAGCTCAGGCCCCTCTCTCAGGGAAGGACCTCAGCAGCTTGCCCCCACGGGGCACCTCCTGGACCCCCAGCACAAGGTGTGGCACCACTGAGGTTTGTGCGTGACCGTGGGGCTGGGCCCCTGGCAAGGCCGGGCTACGCCCTTGTGGGCCTGCACTCAGGGACGGAGGTGTGGCTGGCCTGGCAGAGCCCCGCAGCGACAGTGCAGGGCCTGGCAGGAGGTGGGGGGCCTGGGGCCAGAGACACGGTCTGCCAGGCCCCAGGGAATGACCTGGGCCCCACTGTCCACCCTCTGCTGTGCTGAGGGTCAGAGCCTACTGGGCCCTCCAGGCAGCCACCCCCAAGTTCGGGAGAAGGAGCTGGGAGGGGAGCCTGGGGGCTGGGGAGACCCACGGGCAGAGCAGGCCCCCCACATCCACTCAGAGCAGGAAGCCTGAGGGGGCCTGGAGCAAACCGCAGCCCCGAGGAGGGACGGGGGAGACAGAGCCAGAGTGAGAAAGTGGGAAGTTTGCAAGGGCGGCTTTGGCCATGAGGCTTATCGGGGGTCAGATCCCAAAGCAGGATAGTTCTGCCCCCAAGGGCACAGGAGACAGAGTGCCCAGGGTCCCCCGATGCTCTGTCCAGGGGAGAGCACGGCCGCCCGCAGGGGCACGGGGCCTGGCCGGCCGTCCTCGGCGCCACAGCAGTGGCCAGGCCTCCGCTCACCCTTGTCCTGGGCTTCATGTATGTCTCCAGCTGAGCAACCCCGCCAGGGCCGCCCTGGTGGGCCCACAGCCAGGAGGAGCCAGCCAGGCAGCCTGCTGGAGCGTGAGACACCCCACACACCCACCGCGGCCTCCCCTCCGCAGGCCTGGCGCCCAGCAGCAGCCTCTGGGCCCAGCCGGGTTCCCCGGACCTTCCTGCCTCATCCTCCCACGGGGAAAGGCCACCCTGGCGTCCTGTGAAGAGATGGGAAGACCTGGCTCCTGGAACAGAAGCGCCCTGGGGGCCCACCCCGGGCCAGGGTCCAGGGAAGCCTCCTGCAGCGGACACGCTGCAGTGGACGCCCACGTGGGCAGAGCCCACAGCCCCGCGCCCCCAGGCGAGGCCCACCCTGCGGCCGGCTGAGTGCCCCAGCGCTGGTTCAGAACACACACAGCAGCTTCTTTCTCCCACAGACCTGCCAAACAGACGGCCGGCCAGACAGACGGCCTGCCAGACAGACGGCTGGCCGCAGGGCCGGAGCTGGGGCAGGGGAGGGGCGGGCGCTGTGGGAGAGGCAGGCAGGCGGCGCCAGGCTGCCCTGAGGTCCACCTCTGCTCAGGGAGTAGAGAGACAGGAAATGTGGCCTGGACTCCAGAGGCACCCCCCAGGGCCACCCAGGGGACCCTGCCCCCCTCCCCAGGGACACACAGGGGGCCCTGCCCCCCTCCCCAGGGCCACCCAGGGGACCCTGCCCCCCTCCCCAGGGACACACAGGGGACCCTGCCCCCTCCCCAGTGGACACACAGGGGGCCCTGCCCCCCTCCCCCAGGGACACACAGGGGGCCCTGCCCTTCCCCTGTGGACACACAGGAGATCCTGCCCCCCTCCCCCAGGGACACACAGGGGACCCTGCCCCCCTCCCCTGTGGACACACAGGGGACCCTGTCTCTCTCTGAGGACAGCAACATAGGATCTTTGCCCCAGCTGCTCCCAGGGTCTTGCATCCAGGGTTTTAGAACCATCAGCATCATCCCACTGCGACTCAGCTGACTGTGTCCCTCTCACCTCTCTGAGGGTGCCTACAGAAGCCCAAGGCCAGGCCCCTCACCACCCCTCCTCTCCACCACCCGCCTTGGAGTGGCTCCAGAGATCAGCCATGCCGGCCTGGTCCCCTGGTGAGGCATCTGCCCGCTGGCTGCAGGTCCTGCCGGCCTGTGGTGCACTGGGCACCCCCACACTCAGCTCCCCAAGGGCAGGGGAAGAGCCAGTGGGGCCTGGGCGTGTGTGCCTAGATGGAGCAGGGCCCCCCCCTGCCCAGGGACCAGCCAGGGCGGGGATTCTTGGCTGGTCTCCAGAGACTGAGTCTCCAGAAGCCTCAGTCGCCACCCCGCTGAGTGACTGAGTCAGTGACAGTCGTTCAGTTGTGTCTGGCTCTTTGCGACCCCGTGGACTGGAGCCCACCAGGCTCCTCTGTCCATGGAATTCTCCAGGCAAGAGTACTGGAGTGGGTGCCATTTCCTTCTCCACCCCACCCCCTGGGCGGGTCACAAAGGCTCACACCCAATCTTTCCAGCAGAGGGGTCCAGGAGCCTGCGCGGAGATGGCCCGGGGGATTCACACTGGGAAGTTTAAGAAAGCCCGGCTCAGAGGTCAAGGCCAGGCCTGACAGGCAGCTGGCCCTCACGCCCCGCCTGGGGACCCCCTCTCGGAGTCTTCGCCGTCTCTGGGCTGCCCCCTCTGAGGTCCCTGAGCACAGGCACACCCTAAAGTCGCCTGTGAAACAACGCCCACATCTGCTTGGGCCCTGGCCTGGACACAGGAGCCACGGCGGCGCAGCAGGAGACGCAGGGGCTGGGCCCGAGGCTCAGGCCGTCTCCTTGCGCACTGACTGGGTGTGGACTCAAGAGTCCCCGAAAACCTGGCTTCAGCCCACACGGCAGCCGGGCAGTAGGTTCAAGGCTGGATGGGGGGCACTGGGCACCGAGTGCCTCCCACCTGCTGGGAACTTGGCCTGGCCTCTGAGGACACACGCGTGTTCGGCTCAGGGCCTGCAGTGAGGGGCACCGCCTCCCGAGTGCCCTCAAATTAACACTGGTAGCTGGGCCCCCTGTGAGAACTGCCCGTCCCGGAGGATGTCCCCCGCTCTGCCTGTGTGCTCCAGCAAGGCTAACACAGTGGTGAGCGGCCCGCGCCCCACGGGGGCACTGCGGGCGCAGTGGCCTGCTGCCCCGGCCTGACCCCACACTAGCCCGCTGCTCGGGGACCGCAGGCCCCGGGAGGGGGGTGGTGCCTGCAATCCAAGCCCCCAGCTGCTCTCTCTGCCTGTCAGTGCCCACGCCCGGGAAGGGGCCCGGCCGGTTGGCCCTGTCCCCGTGGCATGGAGCGGGGAGTGCTCCAGGGAAGGCAGGTGGGTGCTGAGGACCCTGAGGCCTGAGGCCAGGCCCCCTCTGCCTGGGACACCCAGCCCAGGCCTCTGGACCCTGCCTGACATGCTGGCTGTGAACTTGAGCACTCATAATATTATGGGAGAAAAGTGGGATCAGGATGAAACTGAAGGTGACTGCAGAGGAGAGCGGGGTAGGCAGGGGCAGGGACAGCTTTGGGGCCAGGCTTCAGACAACTGGGGGGCTGGGAGAGGCCAGGTTAAGCCTTAGACTCTCTGTGGGGACTGGGGGGCCCACTCAAGCCAGAAAGGGGCACTGCCCAGCTGAGCTGTGCCCATCGAGGCCCGGCCCCTGGCTCCGTGGGCGGCTCCGGTTACAGCCTCATGTGGCCGTGGCAGGGCGGACGCCCACACGCCCTACAGCTGCCAGTTCCCATGCTGGGATCCCAGCAGAGCCTGCTTCCTCCACGAGCGGGTGGGGAGCGGGTGGGGAGCTGTGCAGATCTCTGAACCAGGGCACCCACAGGCCACAGGGCCGGGAGCCCTGGCTGGAGGCAGAGAGCAAGGGCAGCGAGCCTGCAGCCTCTGCAGACACCCCCAGCTACGAGTCTACCCTGCAGCCTCCTTTGTCCTGAGTCAGGGAGCCCAGAAAATGGGGGTGGGGGGGCCGCTCCTGCAAGTGTCCGCTGCAGAGAGGAAAGGCCAGGCAGGGCTGTGCAGGAAGGCTGGAGTGTGGCCTGCCTGACGGGGAAGTGCCGGCCACCGGCGGCAGGGGACCTTGGCCACCCCAGGGCGCAGGCTTGGCCCTCCTGAGGGGCTGTGCCTGCAGCCTGTGGGGGTCACCGGGTCCCACCAAGCGCTCCCTGCAGTAGCTGGCTCCGAGCAGGGTGACAAGTCACCTGGGAGGCCATATGTTAAGTCACATGACTTGTACATAAATGGCTCTGGCACATCTAATGAGGAGATAACGCCAGCAGGGTGACTGTTGAAAGGTGACAGTCCTCCCGCCACATCCATGCCGCGGGCACAAACCCGGCCTGCACCGAGGGGCGAAGCTGGGCCTCTGCAGAGGGGAGGTGGTTTAGGATAAGGCCCAGCCCGAGCCTCGAGACATTAGCGCCTGATTAATGCCTAATCATTTATCTGCGCGACAGCAAGCTACCATGTGACACTGTATCCAGGAGACTCTTTCCCGCTGCAGAGCTCCCTGCCGCCGGTGCACAGGTGCCTGTCGGCGCGTGGACTCGCCCCAGGCCTGCCTGGGGACCCCCTCCATCAGTGACGCCCGGATCCCGCGGGGCACCCCCTCGCAGCTCTGCAACTTGTCTCTTTTCATCCCTGCTCCGCCTGGGGGCTCCTCAACCCCAAACAGTGTTCTCAAATCCTGCCGCCGGACACAACTGCTTGCCCTCTGTCCTCACCTCAGCCCCGACTGCGCCCGGGAGCCGGAAGAGGGCTTTTCAGGGCCCGCGGAACCCCCTCTTGTGAGTAACCCCCAGGCAAGTGCGGCAGCGCACGGGAGCCCCCCCCCCCCGCACCCCCCAACGGATGACAATTCTGAACAGAGCCGAATTCAACAGTGCGTCTGAACAAAGAAAAGTGCGTTAATTATGGCAGACGTGCGGAGTTAGGAGCCCGGCATCGCGGCGGCTGGCGCGGGGGCTCGGGATCCACGCGCCGCGCCCGGGCTCCAGCCCGGCGTCCCCCGCTGTCCCCCGCCCGGCCGCGCGATCCCCCGCCCGAAAACTCGCGACGACTTTGAGAACCACTTTTGCCCCCCGAGAGGCGGCCGCGCTCGCGCACCCCGAAACTGGGGCTGGGGAAACCGAAAGCGCGCGGGCGCAACGCCGCCCCGCCCCGGAGCGGGCCCCGGCCTTGGGCCAGCGCAGGGGGAGGGGGGAGGTGTCCCGAGGGGAATCCGGGGGCGTCCCGGGCTCGCGCCCCCGCCCCCGCTCACTTTTTTGTGCAGTCCAGCAAGATCCCGGCGAAGCTGCGCTCGCCGCAGCTCGCGGTGACCAGCAGCGCGCCGTTGACGACCTGCTCCACCCGCACGGGCAGCCGGCAGCCGGCCCGCGGCTCCATGCTCCGCGTCCCGGCCCGGCCCCCGCCCCGCGCCGGGTCAGCCCCGCGCGTGACGCCGCCCGCCGGCCGCCTGACGTCACAAAGCTCCGCTCGGGGCGGCCTCCGCGAGCGGGCCGGGGGCGCGGGGAGGGGCGCGCGGGGCACCGGCGCCCTTGGACGCGCGCCTGGCCGTGCGGCCTCCACACCCGGCGCGGAGACGCACTGCGGAGCCCCACCGAGGGGGCAGGATGGGCCGGGATGGGGCAGGGCCGCGCTCCACCCCCGGCGACGCCGGCCGCGAGCGCCAGCCGAGAGGACCTGAGAGCCGGCGCCGGGAGAACGCCCGGGCCCCGGCCCCAGGGACCTCTCCTCGGCGGCCGGGATCGACCAGGGGCGCCTGCCCCTCTCGGCCCCACGGTGTCGCCCCCTCTCCTCGCCCCGGCCCTCCCTTCTCGAGTCCCCGGGTTCCCCGCCTTCGGGTCTGGCGCTCGGGTAGCCACCCGGGCACCGCGGGGAGGAAGTCTCGGCGGCGCGAGCAGGAAGCCCGGCGGGCCGGCGCGAGGAGGCGCGGGGCACCAAGGGGACACGGCGGCCACCGCAGCCGCCAGGGGGTCACTTGACGACCCCCGTGTGCTCGGCGCCTCCCCTGGTGACGGGAGGACGCGCGCTCGGCCCCAGGTTGCCTTCCGCGGGCTGAGGGAGAGTGATCTGCCCTCAAGTCTAAGTCGCATGGCCGCGGGGAGCGGGTTCTGTGCGACCCCCGGTGCGGTCAGGGCGCCACGCGGCCTGGTCATAATGGGAAGGACAGCCTTCCCGAGCGAGAGCGGGGCTCGCCGGCGCGCCAGCCCGGCCGCGGGTTGGGGGATTGGGGGTGCGGCGCGGAGCGGACGCGGGACCCCCGCCCGGGCCCCGCTCCGGCGAGCCTTCAGCCTGGTGCCCGTTCTCGACTTTGCGGAGCACTTGAGCGTCCCGCACGCGGCTCGGGCCCCCGGGCCGCCCCCAGGACCCGGTCTCTTGCAAGTGACCTTGCCCCGAGCGCCGCGCGGCCCGGCCCGGTCCCCTAAGCCGGGATCGCGGCGCTCGACTGGGCACCCGCAACCGGCGGGCGGCCGGTTGTCGTGACGACCCGGACGCCGCCTCTGGCCGGCCCCGCCCCTCCGAGGCGGCCAAGGCCCGCCAGGCTCGGACCTGCGCCGGGGCCGCCACCCCCGGCGCCGCCGCGGACAGTGGGGCCGCCGCGGCGCCGCTCGGCTTCGCCCTCGGGCGGCATTGCTGCGCGGGGAGCCGGCTGGGAGGAGTTCGACCTCGCAGCGCCACACCGCCCTGCGTTGTACGGGCTGGGGATAGAGGCCCGCGAGCTAGAGTCCGGCCCCAAGCACCCTCGGGGTGGTCTGAGGCTTGGGTTCCCGGAGGCGCCTGCCTGCCCCTTCCTCGCCCAGGAGTCCTCGGGTCGGGCAGTGCCCGCCGCGGCCCCCTCCTCGTGACTGCTCTCCGCACCCCCGGCTTCTGGAGCCTGCTGTCTCCGGAGCTGGGCATGGTTGCTTTGGAGAAGAAAGGCCAGGCAACAGGGACCCCTGCTGGCCCCGGGAGGGGGCCTGACCGGAGGCTGCCCGCTGGCTCGGCATAGGCGCCAGAGTGCTGGAGACGCCTGCTGGGCGTGGCCCTTCCCGGGCACCAGGGACACAGCACCAGGAACTGGGCAGTGCTGGTGTGAGTCAGCTCCAAGCTGGCGGGGCACCCCCGATGGGAGCGTGCAAGTGTGTGCACGGGGGAGTGTGTGCAGATGGAGGTGTGCAGAGATAGAGACGCCAGCAGGCCTCCCCTTGATGGAGAAGGGGCCCTAGAGTCTGTTGCAGGGCTAGAGCGCTGGGTGTGCGGGTGCACAGGACGGGAGCCTCTGAAAGGGGCCTGGGGTTGGGGTGAGGAAGGGGGCTTCTGGGGTAACTCCCAGGTGTCAGCAGGAGCAGCTGTTTGGGGTGGAGAGGCAGATACACCCGAGGATGCGCTGGGCTTTGGGGGCAGCGATGGGGCAGTGGTGTGTGTTGGGGGGCACTGGAGTGGGGGGGCCAAGGACCACGCTGGAGCTCCCAATTTCGAGGGGGCAGTGTCGTGGAGCTGAGAGGGGACAGGACTTGAGAGAAGGGTGGCCCGCCCCACCTCCTCTCGGCCTGGGACCCAGCCTGTCCGCGTGTCAGGTATTTTTAAGTGAACGTGGAAGCCATTTTTAAAAACCCTGTCTCCACAAGGTAGGATAGAGAAAGGAGAGTCAGCTGACTGGCAAATCGATTTGCATTTTAAAGGGTCGCTGTTCAGGACCTCACTGGGCAGACCTGCCCCGCCCGCCAGCTCCCTGCGGGCTCCCCTGCTGCTTCCTGGTCTCTGGAAGGCCTGTGGAATTTCCCAACACCCTGGCTGAAATGCAGAGTCCGTCAGAGCGGCTGATCAACCCCGGGGTCTCCAGGCCACCACCTCGTCTTCACCCGCGCCCCATCCTCCAGGCCCCCTCCCGGACTGCCTGGTGCTGAAGGCCCCTTGGGGCTGGGAGGAGCTTCCGAGTGGCTCTGACCCAGGGGAGCTGGGCCAGGAGCCTCTCCCCAGGTCTCTGGACTTTGCCCTAAAGCTGTCACTCCTTGGTTGTGGGCACACAGCCACTGCCAGGCCTGCCCGGCACCCGGCCCCTGGCCTGGTCTGCCCAGGGTGCCAGGAGAAAGACCCAGGCTGGCAGGCCTGGCCCGATGGGCAGGGAGGTGGCCTGCAGGCGGGCAGGAGACTAGGGTGGAGTCGGGTGACCGCAGGCTGGCGGGAGGAGGGCCACAGAGGCGCTCCAGGCAGTGGCTGCCTCAGTGTCGGCCTCACCCGTGGTCCTGTGCTGGTCCTTGGACGAGCCCAGGACCCACCAAGTGTCAGCCTGACCCCTCACTCCCTGACCACCTACCAGTGCCCCCATCTCTCAGGGTGACCCTCCAGCCTTCACCCACAGGAGAGCCCCTGTGTGCCGTGGAACATAATTGCGCCTTTGTCATCCTCTATCTCCTATGAGGTGGGAGATTCCCCGAGGCCTCCCTGTGCCCGGAAGGAATGGCCTGTTGTGGGTTTGCCGGGCTGGTGCCCCGCCCTGCCCCTGCAACCCCACCTCAAGCCCGGGCCTCCTCCCACTTCCTTACTGAAGCTCCCCTGGGCAGCCTGGCAGGCGAGCCTCCTGCAGCCCAGCCCCAAAGCCAAGTGCTTCTGAGGTGGAGCCAAGGTGGCTGGTCACAGAAGGACCTCAGGCCAGAGCCATGGGTCCCCAGAGCCAGTGCCCGGAGCGCCAGGGTGTGAGAGCCGGGAGGGGCCCGGACACTCCTGGTGCGACTCAGTCCTGGCAGTTAGTGGCTGGGAGGAGGAGACTAGGGCCTGAGTGAGGACGCACTCGGACTTCACCAAGCACCCGCTGACCACCACCTGCCTAGGCCCAGGGCCGGAGCACAGCCTCGTGGCTGTCATCATCTCCCCTGTAGGCCGCAAAGCCCATTGGAAAGTTATCCTGTTCCGTTCCAACCTGGAAGCCCTGGGTCTGTAAGACTGATTTCTTTCCATCTGACCAGCCTGGAGGGTTGGGTCTAGAGCCTCCAAGCCCACTCTGTGGGCGATGACGGTGATCATCGTCTCACAGGCCTGGCTGCAAACAAACCTGCCCAGACTCTGTTGGAGGGTCCACCACAGAGTTGGTTAGGAGCATGAACTCGGGCCCGAGGGCTGGGGTCCTGCTGTGCAACCTTGGGGAGTCTGCCTAAACCCCTGTGCCTCGGTGTCTTCATTTGGAATGTGGGAGCCCTACAAGATGGGCTTGCTGTAGAGATTAAATGAGTTATTTATTATACATGATGTACTTAGCACAGCACCAGCCCCTAGTAATGAGTCTATAAGAGTTATCTGCTTATCATCCTCTTCATCACCACTGTTGTTAACCACCGTCACCACCACCACCATCACCACCATCTCCACCGTCACCACCACCACCATCACCACCATCTCCACCGTCACCACCACCACCATCACCACCATCTCCACCGTCACCACCACCACCACCACCACCATCTCCACCATCACCACCACCACCATCACCACCATCTCCACCGTCACCACCACCACCACCACCATCTCCACCATCACCACCACCACCATCACCACCATCTCCACCGTCACCACCACCACCATCACCACCATCTCCACCGTCACCACCACCACCATCACCACCATCTCCACCGTCACCACCACCACCATCACCACCATCTCCACCGTCACCACCACCACCATCACCACCATCTCCACCGTCACCACCACCACCATCACCACCATCTCCACCGTCACCACCACCACCATCACCACCATCTCCACCGTCACCAACACCAGCAGTACATCCTGTAGCTGAGTCAGCTCCTGTGCATCATCCGACCCCACCACTGGTACTGAGCCTGGTCCGGTGGAGATGCTGAAGGGCCCTGGCAGGGGGGTCTGGTCCCACTTAGAGGCCTTTCCTGTAACCCACCTGCCCTGTGACCTGGCCCCTCTGCACCCGGGCCTAAGTGCCTGCAGAGGCCTGAGAACCCAGGGCCCCCAGCCCCCTGACCCCAACCCAGCACAGGGCTAGGGGGGCAGGGGAGAGGGCACAGGACATGGGGCCCAGGGCGGGGGTGGGGCAGAGTTTGGAAAGGCCCAGTTGCTTCCTACTGCTGGGTGCTCAGCCCTCTCAGAGAAGGAATGGAGGCTGATGGTTTTGTGCAAGGTGGGGTGGGCAGTTCTTCCCTGAGCCCTGCTCTGCGCGGGCCTCAGGCTGCCTGGAGACCATCACCAGCCATTCCTAGCTGGAGGGAACACTCCCCTGGGATATGCAGGCAGGAAACAGCAACAGGAAGCCCCAAGCCCAGGACTGCTCATCTCTCCAGAGCAGCGGGCTCCCTGCTCTGGGGGATCGGGCTGCACAACTTAGGCCTGAGGACACTCCACCTCTGCCCTTAGGCCAGAGGAGGGCCCCCAACAGGCACGGCTTCCCCGAGCTAGGATGTGTGTCCACTTTGGGTCCGCACTCCACCTCGAGATGCCAGTGAGCACCCGGGACTTCACTTGCGCCCACAGGGCCCGGAGCGCAGGTTCTGGCCACACCCGCACACCACGGCCTTCGGAGCCGGGCCGCGGGATGACGCCCCTGGGCCGGCCGGTGGACAGCCCAAGGCGAAAGAAGGGCGTGTCCGCGGGCTTGACCAGGCTCCTGGGGAGAGGAAGGGGCCGGACCCGCCCCTTTCGGTACTCCTTTCGGGCCCTCCACTCGGGGGTCGCAGCTCGTGGACTGGGTACCAGCTGGGATGCGGGGGTCTCGTTGCAGTGGGAGGCGCGCTGCTCTTGTGGCCCCGCCCCCAGCCAGCGGCTGCGCTCCGGGCGAGGCAGGACCCGGCTGGCCTGCGGCCCTGGGGCCCGGTCCGCGTCCGACCCGCGGCGCCACCTGCAGGGGACCTCGCAGCAGGCCCGGGCCAGGCCTCCGAGCGGTCCCGATCGCCCCGCCTGGCCAGGCCGCCGCGGCCCGGATCGCCCAGACGGACACACCCGGCCAGCCCCGCCCCGCCCCCTGCGCCCGGGTTCCGCCTTCTCCGCGGGATGCTCCTCCCCCTACCTGCCCGGGCCCGGCCGGCCAGCTCGAGACACGGGTGGTTAGGCCTGCCGGGGGTGCACTGCGGGTGAGGAATGAGCGGACACCAGCCCGGGGCGGGCGGGCCAAGCGAAAGAGGGACGGAGGGCGTCCCCCACCTGGACACACCGATGACACGGCGGGTGGCGCCCCGCCCGCACACGCTCCGAATCCCAGGAGCAGGCCGCCCCCAGCAGCCCGGCCCCTTCTGGGCAGTGAGAGCTGCTGTCCCAGGCGGGTCTTGGGGAGCCAGGCGTGCTCTGGTAGAGGCAGAATGAACACATGACGGCCATGAGGCGCCTGGGTAGGGGCCTCCCCCTGGCTCCCAGCCTCAGCCCAGGCCAGCCTGCCGGCCTGCCTCCCTGAGTCAGATGCAGACCGCCCCCCGAACTCCCCCTGCCGCCCCCAGCGCGCCTTGAGGGCAGCGGTGAGGACAGCGGGCCAGAGTCTGGGAGCCGCTGCTCATGTCTCGGGGGTGGGCCTGGTCTAACCCTGCCCCCCTCCCTCCGCGAGGCCTAGAAGGAACTGAGGCCACGGAAGTGCCAGGAAATGGGGCGGGGCCGCAGGAGGGGAGGGGGCGGGGCCGCAGGAGGGGAGGGGCGCGCCTGGGTCCACAGCGCCGCCCCAAAGGTCAGGGGGGGCCAGCCTGCCCTACCTCGGGGAGCCAGCTTCTGGCCAGCTGACGCAGGAGCTGACACAGGAGCCCGTGCCAGCAAGGCCGGCGGAGGAGGAGGTGGCCCAGCACAGCGCCCACGTCAAACCTCCAGGGCTCGACAGTGAAGGCCCCCCCCACCCCGACCCCCCCGGGGAAATTTCCATCAGTGACCAGTGAGGAGGACACTGTGCTGAGATGCAAATGACAAACGTCTCCCGGCAGTGAGCACAGAGTCGGGAAAGAAGAGACCACAGCTGGGGGCAGAATCCACGGGCAGCAAGGGCTTGGGGACAGAAGGGCCAGGAAGGGTAAATGCCAGTACTGATCTGGGGAGACTGGCACCCGTGGCCGGGGACCCCCTGGCTCCAGACAGAGCTGGTGATGTAGCCCCCAGAGAAGACAGCCCCACGTAGGACCCCGGGGACACAGGCTCTGCCTCTGCAGACTGGGGGCTGGAGGTCAGCTCAGTGCATCAACCTCCAGTCCGGGGGCAGCCCCCACGGGCGGCCATTGCCTGCCCGGGGCGGAGGGCGGGCTCGGTGAGGACGTGCCCACCACCCCCACAAGAGCAGAGGTGGGAAGAAGGCCACCAACAGGTGCGGGAGGGGCTGGAACCGAGACCTGGAGGTGAGGCAGACATGGCGGGGAGCCTCGGGCCCATCTGAACTCTGTGTGTCCACGCGGATGTCTGCCAGCTGGGCCGTGGCCCTGACATGCCAGAAGCCCTCCTGCACTGGCCTCTCCTGGGCGGTGCCCAGAGGCGTGCAGAAGGGGAGCACAGGGCCCCGCACAGCAGAGGGCTGGGCAGCCTGTGATGGAGTCCATGCAGGGCACACGGGGACGCGTGCTGTGCTGGTTCGCGGCCTGAGCCTCGGGGAGGCCTGGGGGCCTCTGCAAGCCCCAAGAAACCTTAAGAGGGCCAGGCACCCGCCACAGAGGCCACATGAGGGGACCACGAACCGCGGAGCGCACTGGGGAGATGGGTAGTGACGAGAGAACTGGCCTGAGGAGGCCCGGTGACCCAGGAGCGGCCACACACACTTGCTCTTCAACATACAGCTGCCCGCCCCCGCCACCATCCGTGGCCTCTGTAGGCTGCATGGGGTCTCCCGGCCGCGGCAGGACCAGATCCTAATGCCACCTGGAAGTCAAACTCCACACGTCTCAACCTTCGTAAAAAAATCACTCTGCTGTAAGAATGACTTAGACACAGCATAAAAGTCAAAGACTGTCAGATGGTGGGTTGTTTTTTTAAATAATAGAACAACTCAGCATTAGCAAGTTCAGTATAATCATATAGTATTGTTTAACTGTGGAATAGAAAAGTGATACAGATGAACTTATTTGCAAAGCAGAAATGGACACAGATATAGAGAACAAATATGTGGATACCAAGGGAGAAGGGTGGGCAGTGGCAGGATGAACTGGGAAGTTGGGATTGACATACACACACTGCTGCTGCTGCTAAGTCGCTTCAGTGGTGTCTGACTCTGTGCAACCCCATAGATGGCAGCCCACCAGGCTCCCCCATCCCTGGGATTCTCCAGGCAAGAACACTGGAGTGGGTTGCCATTCTCTTCTCCAATGGATGAAAGTGAAAAGTGAAAGTGAAGTTGCTCAGTTGTGTCCAACTCTTAGCCACCCCATGGCCTGCAGCCTACCAGGCTCCTCCATCCATGGGATTTTCTAGGCAAAGTACTGGAGTGGGCTGCCATCACCTTCTCCGATACAGACACTACTCAGTATAAAATACATCTGATGCTGAAGCTCCAGTACTTTGGTTAGAACTGGACATGGATCAAGACTGACTCCAAATCGGGAAACGAGTACATCAAGGCTGTATATTGTCACTCTGCTTATTTAACTTCTATGCAGAATACATCATGTGAAATTCTGAGCTGGATGAAGCACAACCTGGAATCAAGATTGCCGGGAGAAATATCAATAACCTCAGATATGCAGATGACACCACCCTTAAGGTAGAAAGCGAAGAGGAACTAAAGAGCCTCTTAATGAAAGTGAAAGAGGAGAGTGAAAAAGCTGGCTTAAAACTCAACATTCAAAAAATTAACATCATGGCATCTGATCCCATTACTTCACGGCAAACAGATGGGGAAACAATGGAAACAGTGAGAGACTATTTTCCTGGGCTCCAAAACCACTGCAGATGGTGACTGTAGCCATGAAATTAAAAGATGCTCCTTGGAAGAAAAGCTATGACCAACCTAGACAGCATATTAAAAAGGAGACATTACTTTGCTGACAAAGGTCCATCTAGTCAAAGCTATGGTTTTTCCAGTGGTCATGTATGGTTGGGAGAGTTGGACTATAAAGAAAGCTGAGCACTGAAGAATTGGTGCTTTTGAACTGTGGTGTTGGAGAAGACTCTTGAGAGTCCCTTGGGCAGCAAGGAGATCCAACCAGTCCATTCTGAAGGAGATCAGCCCTGAATATTCATTGGGAGGACTGATGCTGAAGCTGCAACTCCAATACTTTGGCTACCTGATGTGAAGAACTGACTCATTTGAAAATACCCTGATGCTGGGGAAGATTGAAGGTGGGAGGAGAAGGGGACGACAGAGGATGAGATGGTTGGATGGCATCACTGACTCAGTGCACGTGAGTTTGAGCAAGCTCCGGGAGATGGTGAAGGACAGGGAAGCCTGGCGTGTGGAAGTCCATAGGGTTGCAAAGAGTTGAACACAACTTGGAACCTGAACAGCAACAACGAGAGGGAGCCCTGCCGGTGTCCTGTGGCGAGAAGGACCTCCATGGGAAGGAAGTCCAAAACAGAGAGGATTCACGTGCACATGTTGCTGATCCACTTTCTGCACACGAGAAATTAACACACTGTAAACAACTGTGCTCCAATAAAATTAATCTAAAAGATAAATGGTGATACCGACACCCCCAAAAAAGCTCAGTGTGATGCTGATCCCCTTCCATCTTTTCGTCTGTCTGTTCTGCTGGTCTGAGATTCGCTCCACTCTCCTCGCTGCTCATCTCAAGTTCCCCGTGCCCTGCATCCCGTTAAGAGTTAACGATCCTTTACCTTCTCTCTTCATTTTGGAAAATTAGACGTGTGTTTTCTTCCCTGTGTCCTCTGACCCCACAGCTTCCCTTCTCTTCCCTCTCTGCTTCCCCAGATAAAAATTTTAAAATAATTTTCTAAAAAAAAATGGTTTTAGGGACCTCCCTGTTTAGTGAGGTGGTTGAGAATCCGCCTTGCAATGGAAGGACTGTGGGTTGGATCCCTGGTCAGGGAGCTAGGATCTCACATGCTTCTGGGGCCAAAAAAAAAAATCAAAACATAAATCAGAAGCAACATTGTAACAAACATTCAATAAAGACTAAAAACATGGCCCACATCAAAAAACGTTTAAAAAATTGTTTTGAAAACTTGTTTTATTGAAGCTCTTTTTTCTAGTCCATGAAGTTTTGCATTCTTTTTTTTTATGACCTGCACGTTTTATAATTTTTATTTACTTACTCAGTTATTTGGCTGTTCTGGGTTTTCGTTGCTGCGTATGTGTTTTCTGGCTGTGGTGAACCGGGGCTTCGCGTTGCCGTGGCTTCTTGCCACGGAGCTCAGCTCTGGGGCACACGGGCTCAGCAGCCTGGGCTCCTGGGCTCGAGAGCTCAGGCTCCACGCTTGCGGCTCATGGGCTTAGTTGTTCCGATGCGGACAGACTCTTCCCAGGCCAGGGACTGCACCCGTGTCTCCTGCCCTGGCAGGCAGATTCTTTACCACTGAGCCACCAGGGGAGCCCCAAATAATTTTAAATTAAAAAAATTTAACATCAGAGAACAGCAAGGGAAGAATACAGGAACAAAAACACGAGACTCATAAAACAGGAACATGTTGCTGTTCAGTCGTCAGTCGTGTCTGACTCTTTGCGACCCCATGGACTGCAGCACGCCAGGCCTCCCCATCCATCACCAACTCCCTGAGTTTACTCAAACTCACGTCCATTGAGTCGGTGATGCCATCCAACCATCTCATCCGCTGTGGTCCCCTTCTCCTCCCGCCTTCAGTCTTTCCCAGCATCAGGGTCTTTTCCAATGAGTTGGCTCTTTACATCAGGTGACCAAAGTATTGGAGCTTCAGCATCAGTCCTTCCAGTGAATTTCATTCAGGGTTGATTTTCTTTAGGATTGACTGGTTTGATCTTCTTGCAGTCCAAGGAACCTCAAGAGTCTTCTCAGACGTTCAGTTCAGTTCAGTCGCTCAGTCGTGTCCAACTCTGTGACCCCATGAATCGCAGCACGCCAGGTTTCCCTGTCCGTGACCAACTCCCAGAGTTCACTCAGACTCACGTCCATCGAGTCAGTGATGCCATCCAACCATCTCATCCTCTGTCGTCCCCTTCTCATCCTGCCCCAATCCCTCCCAGCATCAGAGTCTTTTCCAATGAGTAAACTCTTCGCATGAGGTGGCCAAAGTACTGGAGTTTCAGCTTTAGCATCATTCCTGCCAAAGAAATCCCAGGGCTGATCTCCTTCAGAATGGACTGGTTGGATCTCCTTGCAGTCCAAGGGACTCTCAAGAGTCTTCTCCAACACCACAGTTCAAAAGCATCAATTCTTTGGTGCTCAGCCTTCTTCACAGTCCAACTCTCACATCCATACATGACCACAGGAAAAACCATAGCCCTGACTAGACGGACTTTTGTTGGCAAAGTAATGTCTCTGCTTTTGAATATGCTATCTAGGTTGGACATAACTTTGCTTCCAAGGAGTAAGCGTCTTTTAATTTCGTGGCTGCAGTCACCATCTGCAGTGATTTCGGAGCCCAGAAAAATAAAGTCTGACACTGTTTTCCCTGTTTCCCCATCTATTTCCCATGAAGTGGTGGGACCGGATGCCATGATCTTAGTTTTCTGAATGTTGAGCTTTAAGCCCACTTTTTCACTCTCCACTTTCACTTTCATCAAGAGGCTTTTTAGTTCCTCTTCACTTTCTGCCATAAGGGTGGTGTCATCTGCATATCTGAGGTTATTGACATTTCTCCCGGCAATCTTGATTCCAGCTTGTGCTTCTTCCAGCCCAGCGTTTCTCATGATGTACTCTGCATATAAGCTAAATAAACAGGGTGACAATATACAGCCTTGACATACTCCTTTTCCTATTTGGAACCAGTCTGTTGTTTCATGTCCAGTTCTAACTGTTGCTTCCTGACCTGCATACAGATTTCTCAAGAGGCAGGTCAGGTAGTCTGGTATTCTCATCTCTTTCAGAATTTTCCACAGTTTATTGTGATCCACACAGTCAAAGGCTTTGGTATAGTCAATAAAGCAGAAATAGATGTTTTTCTGGAACTCTCTTGCTTTTTCCATGATCCAGCGGATGTTGGCAATTTGATCTCTGGTTCCTCTGCCTTTTCTAAAATCAGCTTGAACATCTGGAAGTTCACGGTTCACATATTGCTGAAGCCTGGCTTGGAGAATTTTGAGCATTACTTTACTAGCGTGTGAGATGAGTGCAATTGTGCGGTAGTTTGAGCATTCTTTGGCATTGCCTTTCTTTGGGATTGGAATGAAAACTGACCTTTTCCAGTCCTGTGGCCACTGCTGAGTTTTCCAAATTTGCTGGCATATTGAGTGCAGCACTTTCACAGCATCATCTTTCAGGATTTGAAAGAGCTCCACTGGAATTCCATCACCTCCACTAGCTTTGTTCGCAGTGATGCTTTCTAAGGGCCACTTGACTTCACATTCCAGGATGTCTGGCTCTAGGTCAGTGATCACACCATCGTGATTACCTGGGTCGTGAAGATCTTTTTTGTACAGTTCTTCTGTGTATTCTTGCCACCTCTTCTTGATATCTTCAGCTTCTGTTAGGTCCATACCATTTCTGTCCTTTATCGAGCCCATCTTTACATGAAATATTCCCTTGGTATCTCTAATTTTCTTGAAGAGATCTCTAGTCTTTCCCATTCTGTTGTTTTCCTCTATTTCTTTGCATTGATCGCTGAGGAAGGCTTTCTTATCTCTTCTTGCTATTCTTTGGAACTCTGCATTCAGATGCTTATATCTTTCCTTTTCTCCTTTGCTTTTCGCTTACATACTATATAATAACACACACTACAATTATTTATTATTTACCTCCTTCCCCAACTGCTTTGTTTTGCAGTAACTTGTTACGTAGCAGCAAGTAACTGACGCATCTAGCTTGTTGAGCTGGGAGCCCAGGTACGGATTTTCCATGTTTCTTCCTTTCTGACACATGCAATGAAATGGGAAAGTTCCCTCCAAGCACTAACCAAACCCAAAAAGCAGAGGAAAGGAGCACAGAAACCAGGGATACAGAAAATGCAATAGCACCTCGACAAAGCCAATGGTGATTGTTCAAAAGGACTAACAGGAGTGATGAATCCCTAGGAAGATTAAGGAGGACGGCATCACATCAAGAACGAGAGGGGAAACGCTACAGGTCCTCAGCGACCAAGACAACGCTGAATGAGAAGATTACCAAGGATTTTATGCTGATAAACCAGACAACTTGGATGCAATGAAAAAAGTCACTGAGAAACATATCTATCAAAATTGACACAAGAAGAAATCGAGACTCTGAGTCATCCTGTATCTGTCAGTTAGAATCAAAGGTGTTTTCTAGATCAAGCCTTCACCTCACATCATCACATGTTCAGCCAGCAAAAGAGGTTAAGTCGAGTGACTGAGTGATGGCCCCCCGGGGGTCTGGGACAGGTCTGGGGCGGGGCAGGGGGCAGACCCTGGGGAGAGGGGCAACACAGCCAGGCAGGAGGAGGGCACCGCTCACGGGACCCCTGACCCCACTGCAGGCAGGCAGTCATGGGCTCTCCAGGCCTGCTGTGAGCAGGGTGGGGGGGCCTCCGCGGAGTGGGGGACCCTAGGGGGTGGGGGGACCTGAGGGCAGGTGTGGGGGACCCCGAGGGGAGGGAGGCTGCCTGAGGGCAGGTGCAGGTGCCTACACCGTGCTCTGCCCACGATCGACCGATGGACACGGAGCCGCGTGCCTAGCACCACCTTCTCCTTTAATGCAGCTCGGACCCCCTCGGGCTCAGAGCGTGTGGATGGAAGGATGGAGACACAGGCCCTCAGGCTCTGCGCCAGGGGGCTCCCTGGGAGGGCGCGAGCCACGTCTTCCAGGTGAGAAGACGCCGCCAGTAGTGTCTGTAAAGGTGTTCAAATTCTTAATACTTTGGGTTAAAAAATATATTCTGAGGCCGGGACACAGCCGGCCTGAGCGACAGGCTCCTGGGCAGGGCAGCACACTGGTGGTTTCTGTTCAAGGCCGACCTCAGTCTCAGCTTCAGTACTTCATCGTGCAGCCTCCGGGCCTCAGGACAGAGAGGTACTCAGGTCAGCCTGGACGCAGAGGCACGGTGGGGGCGGAGCCCGTGCCCTGGGCCTGGAGCCGCTCCCGCCCCCCAAGGGGAGGGCCCCACTCCCTGCAAGCCTCAGCCCCCTGTGCTGGGGGTCTCCCTTTCCCTCCGCCCCCACCCCGCAAGCCTGCCCCCTCTGCTGGGGGTCTCCGTTCTACTCCCCCACCCCCACCCCGCAAGCCTGCCCCCTCTGCTGGGGGTCTCCCTTCCACTCCCCTGCCCCCACCCCACAAGCCTGCCCCTCTGCTGGGGGTCTCCGTTCCACTCCCCTGCCCCCACCCCACAAGTCTGCCCCTCTGCTGGGGGTCTCCCTTCCACTCCCCCACCCCCACCCCGCAAGCCTGCCCCCTCTGCTGGGAGTGCCCCCACCCCGCAAGCCTGCCCCCTCTGCTGGGGTCTCCTTCCACTCCCTGCCCCACCCCACAAGCCTGCCCCTCTGCTGGGGGTCTCCGTTCCACTCCCCCGCCTCCACTCCACAAGCCTGCCCCCTCTGCTGGGGGTCTCCCCTCACCCCCCCCACCCCGCGTGCCTCAGCCCCCTGTGCTGGGGGTCTCCCTTCCCCCCGCCCCCTGCCCCGCATAGGCTGGACCAGGAAATGGTGAGATGGAGAATGAGGTAGCCAGGGGGTCAGCGTCAGAGCAGCCCCCTCCTGTCAGAGGGCCGGCGTGGATCGTGCAGGGGTCTCCCTTCTGTCCCACCTCCCACACTCCCTTACCTCCCCCAGACCCCTCTCCCAGGACACGGGTTACATCTGCCCCCGGGGCCTGTGTTTTCAGGCTCAGGGAGATCCCTGGGCTCCTCCATTCAGGACCCGCTGCTTCCGCTTCCTTCCTGCCCTCCCAAATCCCAGGGTCAGAGTCTGTGTGGCTCCCTCCAGGTTTCAATGGACAGTCACCATCTCCGCGTCCCGGGCGGCCTTCCCGACGTCCTCGAGGGGTGCCAGCCCCCGGAACCTGCTCCTCCGCGCGTGCAGCTGCTGGGTCTGTGGCTTCAGCGTCTCCTCCAGAATCTGCCCTCGGAGACCACTGCGGGGACAGGGTGCGGCGAGACGGAGCTGTTCGCTCGCCCACCCTGGAGCAACTTCTGTCCCCCTGGCCGGGAGGGGCCGCTCCCCCTGCCTCGGGCGCCCACCCACAGGGGACAGGCCGCCTCCCGCGCCCCCTCCTGCTGGACCTGCTCTGCTTTAAAGCCTCAGGTTCGTGGGAGACGTTACACACCGAGGACACTGCATCAGCGCCTGGTGAAGCAGGGGGTGTCTGTTTCCGGTGGGAACGCGCGGTTTTAATAATCCCTCAGAGAGGAACAGAGCACGGCCTCAGGGGTGACGCTGGACGGGTCTGCTCAGCGAGGCCCGGGGCCGCGTCCCCTACAGGACGTCGGGAGTGAGATGGGGAGGGTGGTAGACCCTGGGGCACACCCCTGCCGGGGCCCTGAGAACCCCCCTAGCACAGGGGCTGCCTGAGTCCTCAGGACAGACCCCATGGCGAGGGGCCTGACTGCCCTCATCTCACACCCCAGCTCCTGGGAAGTCCTGCCCACGGGGCGGGGTGTCTGTGCACAGATATGGCCGGCTGGGCTTGCTAAGGGGCCACGGGGGCGACGTGGGATCCCAGATTCGC
Source organism: Bos javanicus (assembly GCF_032452875.1). NCBI lineage: Eukaryota > Metazoa > Chordata > Mammalia > Artiodactyla > Bovidae > Bos > Bos javanicus. Next base: position 50,345,411 of record NC_083893.1, on the reverse strand, counting down.
AAGCACCCCCACCAACTCCCCAGCTGCAGGTCAGACCCCCCATATGGCTGCCTAACCCGCTGATGGACCCGCGACACTTTCCCAGTTTCCAGGATGACGGAGGAACGAGCCCTCTGCCATCCACAGGTCACAGCGCAACCACCTTCCTCCAGGGCCCTCGGACCAGAGCTGCTGCCGGTGGAGGGGCCGGGGCCGCCGGGGTCGGGGCGGGCGGAAGGGGCGTGTCTAGGAGGATGGACTCGCGCCGGTTGCCGCGGAGGCTGCCGACCTCGTCTCCTGACGTGCTTACAGCGGCTTCTCTTTGCTTTGTGTCGCTTTTCCAGGCGAATTCTTCGGTGTCTTCTTGTTCTCTCTCGGGTCCGTGGCAAAGGCAATCTTTGCTGCCCCCTGGAAGACGCAGCAAGAGCCTTTCTGGAAAACAGCCGCTGATGCCAAGGCAGCTGCCAGGCACAGCACGCTCGCGCCCCTCACGCTGGGGTCCCAACCCTCGGCCGGCGTGGGGTGTGGGGGGGCGAGGCTACAGCGCAGGACGTGGGCCCGGCCCGGGCGTGGGCACCACACACCTGACCGTGTTCCGTCACTAAGTCAAGCTAACGTGCGGGCTCACGCCTGACTCAGTGTGGGGAAAGCCGAAGAAGGCCTGCAGTCAGAAAACCTGAATTACAGACTCATTGGCTTGGATCAAGGACACAACAAACCGGCAGACAGACTTTGAAAATACGCCAGAAGCAGCAGAGCCAGCTCTTCTGACAGAGACGGACCCCTGTGGCTCCACGTGAGCTCACGGCCCCCCACACGTGTGCAGGTACAGCTGGGGCTTAGGGGTGTCCCCTGACTAGCCTCCTGCCACCCGATCCAAGGCCGGTGAGCCCCGACTGCTCTCAGGGACCCCACAAGCTCCAGACGGTGACCGTCCGGCATCTCCAGCAGGACATCTTCTCTGCCCTCCCCAGAAGCAGCCGCGACAGGTTCTTCTGGGCGGAGGGGCCCTGTGCACGGGCCAAGGAGGGCAGGATAAAGGCTGCGTGGTTCTCTAAGGATTCACGGACTGCTTAGGCCTTCCCTGGTGGGACAGCAGATAGGCGTCCACCAGCCAGTGCAGGGGACACGGGTTTGATCCCTGGTCCAGGGGGAGTCCACATGCCACAGGGCAACTGAGCCCGTGTGCCACACGTGCTGAAAGGCCAGAGAGCCACCGCTCCTGAAGCCTGACACCCAGAGCCCAAGCTCTGCAACAAGAGAAACCGCCACAGCGAGAAGCTCGGACGCCAGTGGAGAGTGGCTCCAGCTCACGGCAACTAGAGGAAGCCTGCACCCAGCAACCGAGACCCAGTGCGGCCAAAAATTAAATAAAAGAAGAAAAGAATTCACAGACCACTGACGTTTATCTCGAAAACAACAAATTCCTTCAAACGTCTAGGTTAGGGCATTACCCAAAGTGTGTGTGAACAGCACTCTGAATGCTAGAGAATCAGCTCTGGGGCCTGGGGACATCTGCCCTGGATTTCTGACCACTGGGGCCTGGTGTGTTTCATCTGAGTTTGCTCGTCCGCCTCCCCACAGTGGCCATCCTCTGTCCTGCCTGATTCCTGTTCCCTGTCTACTGGGTTTTCTGTTCCGGAACTTTCTTTTCTCTCCTCCTCATGATGGCCACACCTGGATGCCTGGGTGGAACTCTCCTGTGTGTGCCCTGACCTCCTTGGCTCCCACGCGGACGGCCAGTGCTCTGGGCTCTACGCAGACCCTGCACTCCTGAAGGTGCCCGGCCCCCTGCTGTTGGGGTGTGTTCTCGCTGCTCTGCTGGGGTGACCCGTGCCCCCACTCCAGCCATCCTGCAGCAGTTATCCTCCTGGCGGGGACCTGGAAGATTTCTGCCGTCAGGGCTACAAGCTGGGGGCTCTGCAGCCCTGTAACTGGGACGCGAGTGGCAACACGGCAGAGCCGTCGCCCGGCGCTGCCTGCAGCTGCCTCGCCCCCAACTGGAGCCCCAGCCCAGGGAGCTTAGACTTGTGCATCTGAAGTATGAGAGTGCGTCTGTGTGTGTGAAGTGTGCGAGTGTGTGTGTGTGTTGGGGGGCACAGCTGCTGCAGAGATTGTGTGTGTGTGTGAAGTGTGCGAGTGTGTGTGTTGGGGGGCACAGCTGTTGCAGAGATTGTGTGTGTGTGTGAAATGTGCAAGTGTGTCTATGTGTGAAGTATATGAGTGCATGTGTGTGAGTCAGGGTGCACAGCTGCTGCAGAGACTGTGTGTGTGTGTCTGTGTGTGTGGTTTGTGTGTGCATGAAGTGTGTGCGTGACGTGTGCGAGTGCATCTGTGTGTGTAAAGTGTGCAAGTGTGTCTGTGTGCGTCAGGGTGCACAGCTGCTGCAGGGACTGTGTGAGTGTGTCTGTGTAAAGTGTGCAAATGTGTCTGTGTGCGAAGTGTGCGAGTGTGTCTGCATATGTGTAGGGGCACATGGCTGCTGCAGGGACTGGGTGAGTCTCAGATGGGAGGAGGCTGGGTGGGGTGCCGGGGCGGCGGGGGGGTCATGCAGGGCTAATCTGCCAGGTCACCTCTAAGTGGGTCACCAGGCCGGCCGCCTGCGTCACCATCTCCAGCCCAGCAGCACCTGCTTGACCTCAGAAGGAGCCTAAGGCTGGGAGAGGCTGGGGAGTGGGGGGAGCAGGAGCCCGCAAGCTTCTCCTCTCCCCTCCACTCCCCGTCCCCCCATCCCCCTACCCTCACTGGGACAGCTGCCACAGACGCAGCAGAATCGGAATTGGAACCTCCTGCCTGGGGGGTGGGGTGCTGCACACACAGCGCCATGTGTCAGGCCCTCCTGCTGTGGCCCCCAAGCAAGCGCCAGGTCCAATGGGCATTTCTTACACACAGACACCTGCTTTTACCTTTAAGACGTGAAGGGTGTGATTCCGGCTGCACCCCTAGCCCTGTGTTGCTGTTACCAGAGCACAGTGCATGGACTCTAAGGTCACTGACAAAGCCGCTGGATTCAGAGCATCATGAAAAACGAAGATACCACAACTTTCGAAAAAGTGGGTGGTGAGTCACGAGGCTCGGGCCCCTGCCTGGACCAGAGGAAGCTTCCTGACCGGTGCAGGGGGTGGACAGGACGTCGGCGACCCCTGCAGAGCCCACAGGCAGGCTGTGGGAGGCCAGGCGCCCCCGTGTCCCTGTGGGCCAGTCCAGCCCAGCCCCTCCGCCAAGCTCACAGGGACGGGGGATGCGGTGGACGGAGCCCCAGCTCTGCCTACGTCCGCCCCTGTAGATGACTCTGAGGGCCACTAATGCGCTCCCCGCCTACAGGCCCGCCACACGACTGCTTTGACTTCTCTGAGACAGGCCCCCGGAAGGCTCCCAAGAATTTAGTGTCTTTAACTCTCCCAGACGTGCTCCTGGAAGCGGACGGCCTGCAGCCGGCCCTCCGCGGCCCGGTCTCTCTAGGCTGCCCGCTGAGCGTGCCGGCCGCTGTTCACAGCTGGAGCACTGAGACGCGGGCGTCTCCTTTGGGTTTTCTGCCACCCGGGCGTTGCCTGCGACCTGCCTGTCCTGCCCTCTGCCTATTTGTCTACTGCACTCTTTAAAAAATCTATTTGTGGTTTCTCTTTATATATTAGATATTAACCTTTCGTTACAAACACATGTCACAATCTCCCCGTCCTTTGACTTTGATTATTTTAGACCATGAAAAACACTGCTGCTTGTACTTTCCTATTTTTAGTTTCAGTGTTCTTACATTTAACTCAGGAGGCAAAGTGCTACTCCAGATTTATAGACACTCTTCAGTTCCTATGCTATGAACCCTAGTAACGGAGTGACGAGAAGCCGTATTTCTCCGTAAAATACAAAATATACAGAATGGGACAAGCTTCTTCTTGCACAGCATCATGGAAGTCATTTCCAGCTGGAGGGAAGCATGCAAAAAGGCAGCGAGCTCCAGCAACACATGCCAGGAGTGCGCAAATACCATGCCCTGGGTCATGGCTGCCCCGTGGCGGCAGCGACTCAGTGGCCGTGGTTGGATGGACAGAGAAGCAGATGCCCATCCACACACACGGAACATCACTCAGCCCCAAAGAGGAAGGGATTTCAACACAGGCCACGATGCCCACAAGCCTTGAGGACGCGATGCTCAGTGAAATGACCGTCATGGCGCACACGCAGGGTGCCCTCACTCACGGGGGTCCCAGGAGTCAGACACAGACAGAGAGTGGGGAGGGGCAGGGACTGGGGAGCCAGTGCTGCACGGGGACAGAGCTGCAGTCTGGGAAGACGGGAAGGCCCTGCAGATGGACGAGGTGGCGCCTGTAGAGCGCCGGGACTGCGCTAAGTGCCCCTGAACTGCGCGCTTAACCACACAGTCCAGACGGCACGTGGTCTGTTACGGGCACTCAGGCACAAGTGACTTGTGGCAACTCCCCATCCGATGGCCACCAAGGCCACGACAACGCTTAAACCCAGGCCCAAGGGGGGTCCTGGTCTCTAGGGGTCACCTTGACGATCCCCTCTGTGCTCTGGGTAGGAGGAGGAGCCCTCATCACCATGAAGAGGCTGCGGGGGGGCAGGGGGCAGGGGGTGCAGGTGGAGGGAAATGGGCCTCCTGGGCCCTGGGGGAGGGGAGGAGGTCTGCTGCCCGTCTCGTGGCCCGTGGCCTGGACTGCAGACCGGAGTCCAGCCTGGGGGCCCTGAGCCCAGGATCTCGGGCCCTTCCGCTGCCAGATCAGCACCCAGGCGGGCCTAGTGCCTGCAGAAGGGAGCAGGGGAAGCCAAGGGACTCCAGAGGGACAACAGGCCAGCGCGTCCTGCATGGCTGGCCCAGGCGGTCTGCTGGGGCAGGGTGCCCGCACAGTTTGGCCAGCAGCTGCCTGGAGCCGGGAGCCTGTGCAGGTCGAGGGGTATGGTGACCAACCCCACCCCCGCTCTGAAGACACACCTGGGGGGCTGGGCCCTGGGCAGAGCGCATGGGCTGTAGGGGGGCCCTGGGGCCCTGGGCAGGGGCAGAGTGACTTCATTACTGGGGTCTCACACGCAGGGGTGCGGAGCTGCAGACACAAGGCTGCCCTGAGCAGAGCCGGTGATGAGGCCTGGACGCCAGGACAGAGCTGCTTGGGGAGCACAACAGAGGACCGGCCAGGCCTCGGGATGGCCCGTGGGAGGGACCGGGTGGGGTGGGGGGCGAGGACAGCCCTCACTGGGCCTGGGAATGAGGAGGCCGGTGGGGGGTTCCCAGGACGGCACAGCCCCCCAGAGGACGCTGCAGAGGAGTGACTCCCCCTCTGGGAGGACCCAGGCCTGAGCTGCAGGCAGGTGAGGGATGAGCTTCGGGGAAGTGGTCTGAGCGCCCACAGGGAGCTCCTGGGAAGCCGGGCAGCGGGGCTGCAGGGGTGCTGCCGGCGGAGCCCGGGACAGGGTGGACGAGCTGGTGGTTTCTGTTTTCTGCGTGAGGTCACCGCTGGCAGAGGGACAGGACCGCCAGCTGACGGGCTTTGCAAGGCAGGCCGCCTTCACGCGGGTTCCTGGACGCGGCCCGGCCCCCTCCCCACCGCCTACCGGGCTCCGGGGCTCCTCCGCGGACGCCCCCTCCCCACCGCTTCCCTCCCCTCTGCGGGGGCACCCCTTCCCCCCCAAATACCGGGTTCCTCCGAGGGGTCGTCCCCTTCCCCACCCACCACGTACCTCTGCGGGCGCCCCCTCCCCTACGCGGGCGCCCCCTCCCTGCCCCCCACGTACCGGGTTCCTCCGCGGGGGCGGGGCTGGCAGGCTCCCGGGCTCCTCCTGCCTTCTCCTCATCACCTGGGTGCTCTCCCTCCACTCTTGCAGCAATCGCTTGTCTCTGGGGGGGTGCCGGGGGGCGGGCAGCAGAACGTGAGCGCTGTGGGTAAAGCGGCCCTCAACTCACCAGCGTTTCTATGGTCACTTCTAGAGCTTCACACAGAAGCGTTTCTACGGTCACTTGTAGAGCTTCACACAAAAGCCCCTCACTCCGGGGCCCCCCTCAGAGGGCAGATGCCGGCCGAACACCCAGGCCTCCTGGGCAGCGCTTGGCGCCTCTGAGTCTGTCTGGACCTCCTGGTGGGGACCAGCCCGACCCTGGCCAGCCCCTGCCCGCTGAGGCACCAGAGCCCTTTCCAGGAGGGCCCAGCTGGGGCCGCCAGCTCCAAAGCCAAGGCCTCAGGCATTTACGGGTCTGCACGCGGCGGAGGGGGGACGCCTGAGTCTCACCAGGAGCCTGAGCCCCGTCTCTGCCACCCAGTGCCCGCGGCTAGGCTGTTGGCAGCGCATAACCTGCTGCACCACAAACCCCAGACGATGCCCAGGGCTTGCTGCCTCTGCGGTGCCAGGCACTGCGCCCAGGAGGTCCCCAGCTAGCCCAGCTCCACCCGGGCCGCAGCCGTGGCGCTGAGATGGCCGGGCCGGGGGCTTCACACGCCGGGCTCCGGCTCTGGGCACCGGCTCTCAAGCCCAGGCAGCCACTCGCCTGTTTGAACCAAGTCCTGACTCTTCTGGCGAACCCTTCTGGCCCCCAGACCTGGCTCTCCGTCTCCTCTCCGGGCAGAGCCCTCCGCTGTGGGCCCAGAAGCTGCTGCCCTCCCAGACTCCCCAGATCTTTCCCGTGGTCCGGGCCCCTGCTGGGAGGTGCTAGATCCCCTCCGTCCTCAGGGTCACGGTGCTGGCCCTTCTGGGCTCCTGGCCTCCGCCCCTCAAGGCCTCTGTCTTGGGCTCCAGCCTGAGGGAGGCACCGGCTCTGGTGTTCCAAACAGAGCACTTCGCCCCCTGCAGCTCCCCCCACCTCCCTGCCCCGCCTCCCAGGAGCTCCCTATGGGTGCTCAGACCCCTTTCCTGCAGCTCAGTCACCCCTCACTCCTCCTGCAGCTCAGGCCTGGGTCCTCCGAGCGGGTGTCACTGCCCCACACCCTCTTCTGCAGGCACCGGCCTGCTCATTCCCAGGCCCAGTGCGAGGCTGGCTATCCTCGCACCGCCTCCCATGCCTCCTGGGAGGGCCAGGTGCCCTCTTTGCACCTGCACAGAGCCCTCCTCACCTGTGGGGCTGCCCACCCCAGGCCCCAAGCCGCTGCCCACAGGAAGCTGTGACTCTGCAACTGCAGGCGCCTCTGTCACCTCTCTGTGACACCTCTCAGGGGTCTCTGTCGCCTCTCAGGAAATGGGCTGCAAGGGACCTACTCCTTCAGAGGCACAGACCGAGGTTCTGGGGAACCGCAGGAGCACAGATAGGCGGGGGCCATGTGGAGGCTGGGCCACTGGAGAGGCCCCACGCTGGGCCTGGAGGCACTGACTGGTCTCAGGCCCACGGCAGAGAACCAGGAGGGAGCTGCCACCTGCCCTCTGACTCCAGAGCTGCTTGGAGAGGGCGGGTGGCGCCCTGGGCCCCGCGGAGCCCAACCTTCGTCTGCCCTGCCTCTGGGCCCCAGGCCGGGCGCCCAGCTGAGCCGGAGGAGGCAAAGGTGCTCGGGAGGGGCGGTGGGCAGCCGCCCCTGCAGACCTGCCTGGATGGGGAGGGGGCGGGGGACACCTGGAGGGGCACAGTGGGGGTGCGGCAAGTTCCACGAGGCACGCAGGTGGACAGACACCCGGGGGAGCCCAGGCCACACCGCCTCGCTCAGCCGCACCATCAGTCACGAGTGCGGGGCCCCAGGGCGGGCACGCCGTGTTCCCTGCCTGGGTCTGAGTGCCTGGCAGCACCGGCCTTTCCCTGAAGGCGATGGAACCCCACTAGAAAAGCACATGTGGGACGGGACCAGCATGCGGGCCCATCTGAACATTTGCTCTGAGGGTCCTGAGAGAAGACACTCAGGTGGGCTGATTCCAGAAGGTTTATTCAGACAATTTACAAGGCAGGGGAGGGACCGCGGGGGCAGAGCAGGCCCTGCTAGGAGGTGAGGCTGTGCCCACCGCAGCCTTGGGGAGGGGGAGCGGACAGACCCTGCCCTCTCTTTCCCTCGCCCCGCTGACCTCCTACCAGACCCCCCACCAGCCAAACCCAACCAGAGGGTGGGCGCACCCGGGCATGCTGCCAGCCAAACCCAACCAGAGGTGGGCACCCGGGCATGCTGCCAGCCAAACCCAAACAGAGGGTGGGCACCCGGGCATGCTGCCAGCCAAACCCAACCAGAGGTGGGCGCCCGGGCATGCTGCCAGCCAAACCCAACCAGAGGGTGGGCACCCGGGCATGCTGCCAGCCAAACCCAACCAGAGGTGGGCACCCGGGCATGCTGCCAGCCAAACCCAACCAGAGGTGGGCACCCGGGCATGCTGCCAGCCAAACCCAACCAGAGGGTGGGCACCCGGGCATGCTGCCAGCCAAACCCAACCAGAGGGTGGGCACCCGGGCATGCTGCCAGCCAAACCCAACCAGAGGTGGGCACCCGGGCATGCTGCCAGCCAAACCCAACCAGAGGTGGGCACCCGGGCATGCTGGAGGCAGTCTGTCTGTGCTAGGCGGTCTCTGGGGGCCCCGGGTGCAGGGGAGACGGGCAGTTGGCGGGGCTGGAGGGCAGAGGGTGGACAGTGAGGACGGGACCAAGGTGACCCCACACGAGGCCGACTGAGTCAGCCCGGACCCCGGGGTAGGGGCAGGTGAGCCCACGGACAGCACGCTGCTCTAAGCAGCTTTCCTTAGAGCCGGTGACAGACAGGAGACAGACTCGGGGAGGAACAGGGGGAGGATAAGGAAGCAGAGGGGGACACAGGCCGGGGGTGGACGAGGGGCTGCGCCCAGCCGTGGGCACAGCACGGAGGCTTCCAGCAAAGCCAAGACCCCGGACGCCCCCGACCCCGACCCCGGACGCCCCACGCGACCCCGGGGGCTCCCTCACCCCAGGCACCCCCTTGACCCTGGCGTCCCCCCCACTTCACCTCGACCCGGGCACACTCCTCCACAACCTCACCTCTTGCTCTGCTCCTGAGCCTGCCTCTCCCGCAGTTCCTGGAGGCCCAGGCCCCTGCTCTTCCCTAGCTGGCTGGTGCGGACCAGGGCCTGCCGGGTGGAGTCCAGCTCGGGCAGCACGCCCTGGAAAGAGGGTATCTTCATCCTATGATGACACGAGGTCGTTAGCCGAGCGCGTCATGCAGCCCGAGTCGGCCCCTGGGCACGAGCGAGGAGCCACGGGCAGCTGCCTGTGGAAGTCCCAACGGTCACGGTTGGTGGGCAGGGCCTCCACCCCCTCCCCAGGCCAGGTCACGACTGGACGACACCTGGGACCAGGTGAGACTGTGCTGCTGCGGGAAAAGGTGGGCATGGACCTAGATGAACTGGGTCATCGGGGCCTCTGCTGGGGAGCCCTGTGCTGTGAGCCCAGGGCCACGGCCAGGCAGTGACCCTCCCCACGGCGATGACCCTCCAACGATGCTTTCCTTTGAGAAAGTCTCAAACCTATACAACGGCTGAAGCGACAGTGCAGTGAGCACGTGCACCCTTTTCTCGTGGATCTAAGCTCTTCTGTTTTCCAACAGTGACCAGCCTTGTCACCTCAGATGGGCCCGTCTCACACCTCGCCACAGACTTTCACCACAGACTCGTCCACACAGTCCACGGGGCTGCAGGCGAGTGACCGCGGACCGCGTCCTGTGTCCTGGATGTGACGTCACCGCCTGTGCCCACGTATGAGCTGTGTTCGCCAATGTTACTGGGTGACATTCTCTCTGTACACACACACATCCACACACGTGTGCACACCATGAACACACACACCACACGTGCACACACACACCATGCACACACACACACACCATGCACACTCACACCATGTGCACACACACACCCATGCACACTCACACCACACGTGCACACACATGCACACGTACACACCATGCGCGCACACACACACACCACGCGCACACACACACCATGCACACGCACATGGCGTAAGTTTTTCTCTCCTGTGACCTCTTGCTCTGAGCCTGTTTCCCTGGCTGCCCCCGTCTGGGTAACTTGAACACTAAACTGGGGCTGGCACCTGCCATGTCTCAGGAGGGCGACGTGGACACATGTCCCCCTGACATCGTAACAGGGCCTCACAGGATACCGTGACGACCTGCGGGGACTGCGTCCAGCCTCGCCTCCCGCCTTCACCTGCAGAGGGGCCTCGGGCGGGGGAGCGGCTTCCCTCTGGAGCTCAGCGCGGCCCTGAGGCTGGGGGGCAGCTCCGCTGGCAGCAGCTGGTTCCCCAGCGCCCCTGCCTGCTCGTTCTCCACGATCTCCTGCCGCAGCTTCCAGAACCGCCGGATCTCCTCCTCGCTCGGCCAGTCCTCCGGGGGCTCGGTGGATCTCCTGGGCTCGTGCGGGTCTAGTGTTTCAACAGGTGGGAAAAAGTCTGCCTTTTCTGTTACCATGCTTCCCTTTGGCTCCTGAGAACGAATGGTTTCTTTGTTAGGCACGTGCTCTTCGGATAACTCCAACAGGGGCTGTGGCAGATCCCTTATGGTCATCTTTTTAACTGGGGAAACGGACAGCGAACAAAAGGCCATTTTAGTAGGTTGCACTTCCACGCCCGAGACACAGCCTGGAGCCCTCTCCCTGCACAGAGAGGGCTGGGGGGCTCCCTGTGTAGAGTGGGCTGGGGCGGTCCCTGTGCCCCAGGCCCTCACACTGCACATAAGTCCATATAAATGAAGACATCTTCCCCATCTAGACCTTCTAGTATCTGCTTCTAATTGATGCTCAGCCCACACACTTGTCATTTTTTATTGCAACACTTTTGCTGACTTTAGACACTTTGATCTCTAGGAAACTCAAGTGAGAAAACTGGCCCCAAACGTATTCATCCTGAGGTGCACCACAGCCCTCATCGGGTGTTAGGGCCACAGCACCCCACAGACGGGGGTCATCTGGCCTCACATGGCCTCTGGCGGGGCAGGACCTGATGTGCTGACTGACAGACAGACAGGAGGCCCAGGCCTGCCCCAGGCTCACCCACCAAGCCCAGTCTCAGCCTGCAGCACACGCCCCAGACCCAGTGGCCCCTGGCGTTCTTCAACACATTGAGACAGCTGAGTCCATCCAAGTTACCTTCTGGTACAAGGCGAATTCATCTTCAGCTTTTCGGCCTAATTGATTTACCATTTTCTACCCTTTTCCCCAGTCGATCATGTATCTATTATGTTAGAACCCACACAGCCCTCTTTGTAAAAATACAAATAAAAAATACAATGGGACCGAAAGATAATGAGTTTTAACTATACAATAAAATGTTAAATTCTGAACAATACGTTCAGCGTCAGTGGTCACAACTTTGTTTCTTGAAGCGGAGGCCGCTCTCCGTGTTCGGGGGAGACTGGAATGTGGGCGGGTAGGCACCTGGACTCACAGGTCAGCATGGCGGCACCTGCCCTTCGGAACCGGGCCCGGGCTCCTCCCCGGGAACCCAAGGGTGCACGAGGCGCGCTGTGGCCACAGCAGGTGCGGCTCGTGTGAGCCCGGGACGGCCTGGCCCCGGCCACTACATGCTGGGGGTTGCTGCGTTTCTTTTTAAAGAAAAACAGTTTTCAAAATGGGCAAAGACATGCTTTAAAAAGTATTAAGAAGTGACGAGAAATGAGCCTATGTGTCCAATTTGCTTGTGGACAATTGACTCAGCATCGGACACAAACTGGACCCGGCACAACACCAAACAGAGGAGGAGAGGTCCCGGCAGGACCCGGCCCAACACCAAACAGAGGAGGAGAGGTCCCGGCAGAGGCGGTCCTTCAAGTCAAGCAGGAGGGCCAATGGAAACACTGCAGACGGATGCTGACTGTCACCCGACGTGGCGGGAAAGCAACTAACACAGGACAATGCAGACCACTGCTCCGCCTGGTCATTTGGTGTATTTTTAAGTGAGTCCTGGGGTGGTCACCTCGTGGGGGCTTGCAGGTGAGGACAGCTTCGTTTGAACCACCCCAGTGGGCTTTTACCCAAACCCACCCTCAACAAGCTCAGTGACAGGCACCGAGGGTGCAAACCAATGCATGCGGAACCAGGAAGACACGCGGCTCTGAGAGAGCACGGAGGTCTGTGCGAGTCTGGCAGGGGACGTGCCAGGCGCCTTTACCCGGTGTGACTCCCTGGGGCCCCGGTGTCACAGAGCACTGGCACCAGCGCGTCCTAACAGTCGCGCCACCCACCTCGAGGGGAGCCGTCGTGGGGGGCCGCGTGGTCGGCCGCGCAGATCTGCAGGAAGGTCAGGATGGCCACCAGCCCCCTCTGCACCACAAGGGGCGGCGGGAACTCCAGGGGGCAGTGCCGCAGACTCAGGGCCTTCAGGGTGGTCACGCTCCCTGCGGGAGAGCAAAGCCGTCAGCACCGCCAGCCGGCGGAACCGGCCCGTCGGGGCAGCCCGGCCCCCAACGTGCCCCAGGATCTGGGGCGAAAGGTCATGACAGATGTCTGAGATCTGCTTCCAAAAAAAAAATAATCTCTGCAGAGGAGAGGGATTCTGCGGATGAAGACCATGGTGGTGATAAAATTAAATACGGAAATGGAAACGGCAACCGCAGCGCTCTGGTGAAAACCAAAATACAAAGATCTGTCACGTGCTATCTCAAAGACCTATTTTCAACAACAACAACAAAAACTCGGGTCATTCAGAAAAGGAGGAGCAGGAGGAGAACGGGCCGTACACTCAGGAAACACACAGTCGGCAGAGGCTGTCTTCCAGTTGGTCCAGGTGCCGGATTTAGCACACAGAAACTTCAAAACAGTCATTTTACATGTGCTCAAATAAATGAAAACAACAACAACAATAACCCGTGTTTAAATGATTAAAGGAAAACGTAGTGAAATGACTCAGCAAATGTCAATAAAAAGTACAAACTACACAAAAGAAGCAAGTGGAAGCTCTGGAGCTGAAAATCACGAAGACTGAGATGAAAATCTATGGGAGGGACTCAGCAGCAGGCACGAGATGGAGCAGAAACAGTAAGCGAACTTGAAGATGGAGGAGCAGAAAGTCTCCATCCGAAGATCACAGACGGGGAAAGGGTTAAAACCAGAGCGGAACCTCCAGAGCCTGTGGAACAGCGGCAGGTGTGCAAACGTGTGTAAGGAGAGCAAAGACACAGAAAGGAGCAGAAGAGTTACCCAAGGAGACCACGGCCAAAAGCCCCCGGAGGCGACGAGACATTAATCTACACTCTCAAGATGCTCAAAGGGATTCACACTGAGGACATCTCGGTGCAATTTCTGGAAGACCAAGAAAATAACCTTGGAAACAAGTCATTATGTAAAGGAACCAGCCACAAGGTCTGGTTTTTCCAGTAGTCATGTCTGCATGTGAGAATTGGACCATAAAGAAGGCTCAGAACCAAAGAACTGATGCTGTCAAACTGTGGTGCTGAAGAAGACTCCTGAGAGTCCCTTGGACTGCAAGGAGATCCAACCAGTCCATCCTAAAGGAGATCAGTCCTGGGTGTTCATTGGAAGGACTGATGCTGAAGCTGAGGCACCAATACTTTGGCCACTGGATGCAAAGAACTGACTCATTGGAAAAGACTGATGCTGAGAACGATTGAGGGAAGGAGGAGAAGAGGGTGACAGAGGATGAAATGGTTGGATGGCATCACCAACTCAATGGACTTGAGTTTGAGCAAGCTCCGGGAGATAGTGAAGGACAGGGAAGCCTGGCGTGCTGCAGTCCATGGGGTTGCAAAGAGTCGGACATGACTGACCGACTGAACAACACAAGGTCGCTGGCTGAGTTCTTGCCAAGAGCAATGGTGGCAGAAGACACTGAGCATCAGGCTCCAGGTGCTGGAGAAAACCTGCTGATCAAGCATCTGAGTCCATCCAACTGTCCTTCAAGACCCCAGATGAAAGGAAGGCCTTCCGGAATGGACTCACATAGAAACAGAGACCGTCAACTGGCCTGCAACAATTTAAAACCTGAATTGGTCATTATCTGCCCCTCCCAGCCCCACCCCACCCACAACCTCAAGTGCAGGTGAGAACCACTGAGCAGAACGGATGAGCTTAACAGTCAACTGAACACAGCAGAAGACAGGACCGATGGACACAAAGGCGGGCCAACAGAGAGTCCTTCACGGTGGAGCACAGAGCGGGAGACAGGAGCTGGGAAAGGGGCACTCAACGCATCTGAGACAGAAGCACACGTAACCGTCAGGAGCCGGATGCGAGGGAAAGGCATGCGGGGGACACGACGCCCAGAGAAACAACGGCGGCCCCAGAACCCCCCAAATCTGACGAGAGGCATCGACAAGCAGAGCCAAGCAGCGCAGTGAGCCCCGAGCAACGTGAATACAAAGAAAACCACACCCAGACACACCACAGACAAACTGCCGAAAGTCAAATGAAAAAAGAAAAATCTTAGAGCAGCCAGAGGAAAAAAAATGTGACCTCTATTATCAAAACGGTTGACTTCTGAACAGGTGATGGAATCCACACAACAACACAGATGTCTCCGAAGTACTCAGTCCCCACAATCTGGCTTCCCACACGCTCAGCTAAAACATCCTTCAACAACGAAGGAAAAATAAAGACGACCTTTTAGAAAACCTGGGGTGGCAGAGGATGAGGTGGTTGGACGGCATCACTGACTCAAAGGACACGAATCTGAGCAAACTCCAGGAGATAGTGGAGGACAGAGGAGCCTGGTGTGCTGCAGCCCACGGGGTCACAAAGAGGACAGAGGAGCCTGGTGTGCTGCAGCCCACGGGGTCACAAAGAGCCGGACACGATGTAGTGACCGAACAGTAACAATAATCCTTTGCCATAAGACTCAGTGTAACACAAAAGAAGATCTTCCCGCCAACAAAGTTGCCCCATTTGGAAGACGAAACTTCAAGAACAAGTGAAGAGCAGCAGAGGGTGACCATGTGAGGAACGTAAATAAGACAGAGTGCTCACTGGGTGCAGCCCACACCTGGGGGCAAAACGCACGAAGGCACAGCACACGAGGCTGGCAGGAGGCGCGGAGCCCAGGCAGGAGGGGCGCAGAGCCCAGGCAGGAGGCGCCCGGGAGCCCAGGCAGGAGGCGCCCGGGGCCCGGGAGCCCGGGCAGGAGGCGCCCGGAAGCCCGGGCAGGAGGCGCCCAGGAGCCCGGGCAGGAGGCTCCCGGGGCCCGGGAGCCCAGGCAGGAGGCACAGAGCCCAGGCAGGAGGGACCCAGGAGCCCAGGCAGGAGGCACGGAGCCCAGGCAGGAGGTGCCCAGGAGCCCAGGCAGGAGGCACGGAGCCCAGGCAGGAGGGGCGTGGAGCCCAGGCAGGAGGCGCCCAGGAGCCCAGGCAGGAGGCACCCAGGAGCCCAGGCAGGAGGTGCCCAGGAGCCCAGGCAGGAGGGGCATGGAGCCCAGGCAGGAGGGGCCCAGGAGCCCAGGCAGGAGGGGCCCAGGAGCCCAGGCAGCAGGCACCCAGGAGCCCAGGCAGGAGGCACGCGGAGCCCAGGCAGGAGGCGCCCGGGAGCCCAGGCAGGAGGGGTGCGGAGCCCAGGCAGGAGGCGCCCGGGAGCCCAGGCAGGAGGCACAGAGCCCAGGCAGGAGGCGAGGAGCCCAGGCAGGAGGCGCCTGGGGCCCGGGAGCCCAGGCAGGAGGTGTGGAGCCCGAGCAGGAGGCGCCCGGAAGCCCGGGCAGGAGGCACGGGGCCCGGGAGCCCGGGCAGGAGGCACGGAGCCCAGGCAGGAGGTGCCCGGCAGGAGGGCGTACCAGGAGACACCCGGGACCCCAGGCAGGTGGAAGAACCCTTCACATGGAAAGTGAACAGAGATGAACACACTCCAGGCATCCACGCCCACATGGATAAACCTCCAGGACGCCGTGCTGAGCCCCAGATGCCAGGTCACCAAGCATACACACGGGACGAGACAAACGCAGAAGCTTAGCAGGAGTCTGAAAGGAAGGCCCTTTAAACATGTACTGGGCAGGGGTGGTGAGTGGGAAAGATCTCAAGGCAAGCAAAGACGGTGAACAGAGACCCTGCTGGCCGAGGGGAGGGGCAGCTGGACCGGGAGGATGCCTAGGCCCACAGAGCCCCGGTGCCGCCCTCCCTGAGCACCGCAGGGCCCTGCGTCCCCAGTGCTCACACGTGTGCACAGGCAGGACGTCAGCGTGGCAGTGGCAGCCCTGTGAGCCCCGTCGTCTCGGCGCCCAGAGGGATAGAGCAGAGGGCGTCGGCTGCGTCCCCCAGGCGGGGGCAGGCCTGTGTGTCCACTGCGCATTCTGGTGGCTGCAGAAGGCTGCACTTTAACCCATCTTTCATTTCATTGTTTGTTAACACTTACCCAGCTCCACAGGTAACATTCTGATGGGATTTCTTTCTAAAAGCAAAGTTTTCAAATGCCTTCAAAACAAGACAAAAAATATGTAATTTAGCAAGCAGGAAGTCGAATGAGCATCACATTTCTTCACCTGTCTTGTCTCTGTGGGGTGGCATCCACGCACATGTGCACACGTTCCCCCCACGCTCTTCTCCGACAGCCAGCAGCCTTGCCGCCTGGCAGCTGGTCGGGCTCAGCCTCAGCGCTGCGGCCGCTGGGACCAGGCAGCTCTTTGTGAGGCCCATCCCCTGCTCAGAGGGTAGGGGCATCCCGGTCTCACCCCACCCCTCCCCAAGCGTGACAACCTCAGGATCTCCAGATGCTGCCAAACACCTGCTCACCCCATCACATACACTGCTGGACACTTTAAATCTCTCCCTGCTAGCGGCTCACACAGCCACGACACAGACAGGGAGAATGTTAACACTGGTGTTGTTTTGATTAGGCTTTTTGGAAAGTTTAAGGCTTTTAATAAGCCCATAATTACTTAAAATTTCTAATGAACATGTTTTCGGCTCTTCATTCAGCATGCTGATCTAATTTTAATGACATAACGGGTTATAAACCACAGGCAAAATTATATCTTAGACAACATTCAGCAGCTGGCTTTCAGTGGCAAAATCAAAGAATTCTCAAGTTTGAGGCCGTGTATTTGTTTCAGAAGGAAGAACAGGGCTTACAAGAAGCAGTGCTGGTTTATTTTTACTCTCTGAGGAGGGCCGAGTGCCACTGCTAAGTCAGCGGTGGGCCTAGAGCACGAAACTGGTCTCAACAGGCCAAGGGGCCTGTGATGAGCAGAGCTTCCGAAAACCACCCTGACGGACGCTCGGGGACGCTGAGGCCACCGGCCACGCTGGCAGGGGACCGAGAGAAAGTGCAGTGGGCAGAGTTGCTTGTCACGCTGCTCCAGGCCCAGGGGCAGGACCCCTGGCAGACCCAGGAGCTCGGGGAGATGGCCTGGGTGCCCCGCCCTGGGTGCCCACCCTAGGTGCCCAAGATGCCTGCTGCCAACAGCAGGGACCTGCTTCCTGTGCAGCTGCAGCAGGCCTGGGCGACTCGTGGGGGCCTTTCTCTCCTGTTACACGCAACGCAACACTCACTTCTGTGAAATACTTTTAAAACCAGTTTGCAACTGTCCAGGCGACTGAAGGGCCTTCTGCAGCCCCTGCTCTGCGTTTCATGGGGGCTGCGATGACTCCTATAGGAAGGAGGTCACCCTCGGACCCCCCTCTCCCTCCCAAACCCTCCATCCGACCTGAATGCCATTGGCTGTCCCGCGTGGACAGCTGCAGGGCCTCCGGACTGCCACTCCTTGCAAACCTCTGTGACTTCCTGTCTCTTCCGTGATGAAATTCAAACTAGCAATTGTCCTACAAGCTCAGCGACTCCCTTTCCGGGCACCGCCTGCCGCCTCCCCTCCTCTGCTCTGTCCCCAGGGACAGGCCCACCTCAGCGCCCTTGCAGTTGGCGTCCCCTCTGCCACGGACACACTGACACTGCAGGAGGGTCTGAAGTTCACATCATGAGGTTTCCTAAAGGTCGAGAGCCGCCACAGAAGCACTGGGCCTGGGGCCAAGGCGCCTGAGAGAAGCATGTGCCTCTGGGGGGCTCAGGGGGGCAGGCAGTCTGGCCTTGGTTCTAGAAGGGGGACGCCTGGCATCTTGGTAGCAGGCACTCAGCAGGACAGTGCAGAGCATGCTCCAGGGCTTCCGGTTTTCCCCAGATGGGAAGAGCGTCTCATTGTCTACCGGGAGCCAGTGCAGTCACACACGGGCCCTCGGGAGCGAAGCCGCTGGTCTGCATGCATCAGAAGTATTAGTATTTCTGACGGGAGGCAGAGATGGAACCTGCTTGTGGGGAAAGCTGCGTGCACCATCCGGCAGAGGCACTGTGGTGCCGGCGTGTTCCGAGGCACTAAGTGTCCTAAGTGATAATCATGTACGTGCTTTGGGGCTTCCCTCGCTTAGCTCAGTCGGTAGAGAATCCGCCTGCAATGCAGGAGACCTGGGTTCAATCCCTGGGTCAGGAAGATCCCCTGGAGAAGGGAACAGCCACCCACTCCAGCATTCTTGCCTGGAGACTCCCATGGACAGAGGTGCCTGGCGGGCTATGGTCCATGGGATTGCAGAGTTGGGCACAGCTCAGCGACTAAACCAACCATGCCACATGTGCTTTGGTACCTGTAGGCGCCACACCTCTCAATGGCCTTGAAGACCCCACTACACGCTTCTGTTCTAAAGTCGAAATTCATGGGAGGAGTGGGGGAGAGCGAGGCAGCCAAAGACAGGCACTTTTAAGAGACGACGACCTCCTCACCTGGCCAGACAAACACGCTACTCACTTGTGACAGCCAATCCCAGAGGGCAGCGCGGTGATCCTGTTGAATCGCAGGTCCAGCCACGAAAGGTTGGGCAGCAGCTGGAAGAAGTCTTTAGGAATCGTGCACAGGGCATTTCGCTGAAGGTGCAATTGCTTCCACGGGGGAAAGAAGAATGTTTTGTCAGCCGACTAAATTCTAAAACGTGACATATCCTCGAAACATTTCCACTGTGATAGCAATCACACATGGCGAGTTAAAAGAAAACCCGAATGTTTCCCCTGAAATCGTTGAAACGGGAAACACCCGCAGCAGAGAGTCGAGGCCTGGGGGCTTCCCTGGTGGTCCGGCGGTTAGGCATCCGCTCTGAACGCAGGGCACGCAGGCTCAGTCCCTGGTGGTGAACACGGCCACACACAGTGAGCCGGTAACGGTCACGTCAGGAAGTCCGACCTCCGCCCAGTGGACCCTTAGGCCTCCACCGTAAGCCAGGCAGGGCAGCACAGCAGGGGAGGAGGAGACACGCGCATGCTGACCGGCGTGCGCCGCGTGCCAGTGAGATGCTGCCGTCAGGGCCGCCGGGTTGAGGGCGACCCAGAAACACCCTCTCCCGCTGCTGCTGCTCGCCCTCTCACGCGTGAAGGTCTCCGTCGCTCAGTCGTGTCCGACTCTGCGACCCCATGGACTGCAGCCCACCAGGCTCCTCTGTCCACGGGATTCTCCAGGCAAGGATACTGGAGTGGGCTGTCATTCCCGTCTCCAGGGGATCTTCCTGAGCCACACATATATGCATCTATACATTTCTATTTGCCAGGGCAGCAGAGTGGAGAACTTAAGGACACTTTCCCGGGAAACCCGGGAAACTGCCTCCCTGGGTTCAAATCTCAATTTCGAAAAACCCGTGAGCTGTGTGCCTTGGAACAGGTTCCTGAGCCCCCCTGTGCTCCGGGCCTGGCCTGTGACGGGGCGCACGCCCATGGGGAACGGGGTTGGGGTGGCGCTGAGGCGCCGTTACAGCCCAGGGCACATGGCAGGCGCTCCTCCACCACCAGGGTCTCGGCTCCCAGCTCTGCCAGCAACCCCCTTCCAAGTCTGTCAAGCGCACGGCAGATGCTTGAGACACGCCGGCGAGAAACCACCGACATGCTGAAAACACAATCCCGAGTCAGCTCAGACGCGGCTGCATCACTCCCCGCGGCCAGGGGAACGCGTGGTGACCGGACTCTGGTTGTGGACGCCGTGGCTCCGGGCCCCTCCCGGCCCACCCCCGGGGCAGCTTTAGGCACTCTGTCTCCCAGGCTCAGCACTGAAGCTGTGGGTCCTTGTCAACACCAGAAGAGGAGACGGCAGAGACACGCCACGCCAGCCCCCGCCTCGGCCCCCGGGGCCGGGCTGAGTGCATCACATGAGCCCACCCTGTCTGCCAGGTTCCATGAGGCCTCATGAGGACGGGGAGGCTGGGGAGGGGTTTGGGTCCCCTGACTGGAGGCTCTGGAGGGTGTTGCTGTGGCTGCAAAACGCACCCGTGACCACCGACGGGCCACAGCTCAGAGTGGTCACCTCACCTGGGGACTTGTTGCCACGGTGATAAGGTTGACACCTCTGTATTCTGAGGGGCACAAATAAAGTCCCTTCATTCCGACTAAAGAAGGCTTCCTCCTTCTTTTACGTGTGAAGGCACCATGAGTTTCTACACTGCTGGGCTCCTCGTTCAGAACTGAGAGCGTTTGCTTCATTAAAGTGGTGTATTATAGGAAGACACAGTACGCCACTCGTGGAGGGCAGCGCTAAGGAAACAGCAAGACCAGTGCTGGCCTGACAGCAAAAGAAGGGCGTGGAACACAACCAGGGTTAGGACAGCAAGCAGCCACTCAGAGTCTAAGCGCACAGCCGCACGTATGGGGTGGCCAAGAAGTCCCTTCATTTCTTTGCATATGATGGTTCTAGTAGCTCTCGTCTTTAGCTTCAGTGGAAACAATTTTGTTCCATTGTGACAGCTGTCGTATCAGTATACACTTTTTAAAAAAACTTATCAAAACTGGTGAATTTCTGTGCAGCCATTTAAATACTGAAGATGGAAGAAAAAACAACATTTTCAGCATCTTATTCACTGAGCATGTGCACAGAGAAGTTTTATTATTTCGAGAAAGGTAAGAATGAGACTGAAATGCAAAAAAAAGACTTGCATCATGTATGGAGAAGGTGCTGTGACCGATGAAAAGTGTCAAAAGTGGTTTGTGAAGTTTTATGCTGGAGATTTCTCACTGGACGATGCTCCATGGCTCAGGAGACTACTTGAAGTTGAAAGCCATCAAATTGAGACACTGAGAACAATCAAGCTTACACCACACGGGAGATAGTGGTCATACTCAAAATGTTCCAAGCAAGCATTGAAAATCATTTGCACCAGCCGTGATATTTGGGTTCCACTTAAGTTTAGTGAAAAAAACCTTCTGTACCTTATTTCCACATGTGATTCTCTAAACATAACAAAAATGTTCCATTTTTAAAACACCAGGCAAGGAAAAATGGATACTGTACAAAAGTGTGGAACAGAAGAGATCATAAGGCAAGTGAAATGAACCACCACCAACCACACCAAAGGCTGGTCTTCAAGCAAAGGTGAGGTGATGTATGCGGTGGGGTTGGCAGGTCCTCTGAGCTCGTCTGAGCTCCTTCTGGAAAACCACACGATTAGGTCCAACAAGTACTGCTCCCAGCGAGACCAACTGAGGGCAGCACGCCACGAAACATGTCTGGAATTAGTCAACAGAGGAAAAAACCTCCCATCAGGATAATGCAAGTCTGAATGTTTCTTTGGTGACCAGGCAGACACTGTTACAGCTTGGCAGGGAAGTTCTGATTCATCCTCCGGATCCAGCAGACGCTGCACTTCCGGATGTTCACTCGTTTCAGTCTTTACAAAATTCTCTTAATGGAAAAATTTCAATTCCCTGGAAGACTGTAAAAGGCACTCGGAACAGTTCTTTGCTCAAAAAGCTAACAAGCTTTGGGAAGATGGAATTATGAAGTTGCCTGGGAAATGGCAGAAGGTAATGGAACAAAATAACGAATACACAGTTCAATAAAGTTGTTGGTGAAAATGAAAACTGTCTTTTACTTTTACTTAAACATCAAAGAAGCTTTTCGGCCAACCTAATAAAAGCACTGAAAACTGTCAGTCAGCAGGCTAACAGTGCAACACGTGGGTGTGTGTCCTGTGTGGACATCACTTTATATGCTGATCATTTAATCCTCCTGAAAAACCATGAAGACAAGGTGAGGTTCAAGGAAGCTCCCTGACTACTGGGCAGTGAGAGAACTGCTGACCCTGGACAGTCTCCGTCAAGCTGGGCAGAGGGAACTCTGTTGTAGAACTCGCCGGAGGAGACAGCCCTGCTGGATCTCAAGTAGGCGAGGGCCCGATCCCATGAAGACACCAGACCCACGATAGAGTCAAGCACTCGACCTGGGCAGGGCTGTGGGGTGAGAAAGTTTTACTGAAGTTTTTAAGGGGAATTGTGCTTTTTGTTTTTTTAGATTTGTTTTTATATGACCATTTTTTAACTCTTTATTGTTTTTGTTACAACACTGCTTCTGTTTTTTGTTTTGGTTTTTTGTCTGAGAGACATGTGGAATCTTAGCTTCAGACCGGGGATCATACCCACATCCCCTGCACTGGAAGGCAAAGGCTTAAGCACTGGACCACAGGGAAGTCTCTCAGGGGTGATGAGTTTTGATTAAGAGACCAAGCGTGTTTTCAGCAACATTTTCCACCCACCACGGGCTTTTCACTTAAGATGTTTCCGAGGAGAGGACATTAGCGTCTGGCTGGTCCCCTGCTGGAATTTCTCATTTTGCAGTGAGCAGCACATGAAACCCCAAGCTAACCCTCTTCCAATCCACCTCATTCTATAATTTCTAAAAAGAAATCTACAAGTGAGCAAAGTCTTCATTTACATCTACATGGCATGAGTGTAAGAAGCCCGGAGGCTGACCCACTTACTTTGAGGTTGGGGACTTTAAAGATCTCCCCAAAATGGTGAAGACCACTTTGACTCAAGTCTAAAATCGCTGAGGAGGAGAAGATGACCCCCTGGTGAACGTCTCTGGAGGCGGAAGCAGGCTTGCTCCCAGCCTGGCTCTCCCGGTCACCAGCCCCGCAGGGAACCGAGAGGGAACCGCTCCCCTCCATCAGTCCGCCGGGAGGAAGCACTCCTCTGGGGACCACCGCGCATCCTCCTGGGTGTGGAGTCACCTGCAGACAGGGGGCGGGGAGGGGAGACACATCAACAATGGGTACACGGCACAATCACACCTTCCGGCGGCTTGGCAGGCCTGCAATGACTGCGCTAGCTTACAAAAACCTGCGCGTCTAATAAACAGCATCATAAAACGGACTTTGATAAAACAAACTGGGCTGCAAGAAGGTTCAGATTAAACTGCTCCGCTCCTCCCTCTGCACCAAGGAGTTCCAGACTTAACTTTTAACACCTGGAAAATGCAGAGGAGGAATGGCTTCTCGAGGAATGAAACCGAATCAGAACGGTTCTAAATCCACAAGCGGGCATCTCCCTCCCCTGAGTGCGGAGGGGGCCCTGAGCTCGCCCTTTCTTATTTGCAGGTCTGGGTCCTTCCCATCAGCGTTTCGCTCAGCGGGGGTGTTGCCAGCTCACGGGTCTGCTGTGTGTCTGTCCCTCCATTTCAGGGGCGGGGAATGCGAGGCCCCCGCCCCCTGGGCCCTTTTCTGTGACTCGGGGGAGCGCAAGCTGCAACCTCCGGAAACCTCTGAACCAGGAGAAAGTCTCAGGACCTCGAGCGGGCGAGGCGGGCCGCGCAGGGGCTGGGAGGCCGCGTCCCCACAGCGCGGGCCGCGCTCTGGACCCCACTTCTCATCACCCGGCGCCCCTAGCCTCTCCCGATGGGTCCCCGCCCGGGCAGGGCGGGCCGCGCGGGGGCACGGAGGCGGCGCTCCGGGCCCCGCAAGCGCGCGGTGCCCCAGAGTCTCCAGTGCGCCCCACCACCCATCACCCGGGGCCCCCAGCCTCTCCCGATGGGTCCCCGTGCCGGCCCACAGCCCGTGCTCACCCGCCCGCCGGGGGCGCGGAGGGCCCAGCGGAACAATGGAGGCGGCGGGCGCACGCGGTCGCCATGGAGACGCGGCGGTACGGTACGGAGGCGGAGGGGGTCACGCGGTCTCCAAGGAGACGTCCGGATGTACGGCGGCCCGCGGGCTCCAAACCGCGCGGAGAGCGCTTGGGGTCGGTGCTGCGCCTGCGCGCGGGCGCGGGTCTGGGCGGAAGGATTCCGCCGCTCCCGCCGCCTGCGCCCTGCTCTGCTGGGCGGTCGGTGACACGCACGGAGGTGGAGTGTTCCCGACAATGGGGACAAGGGCGCCGAGGCCCAGAGCGTCCTGCTGCGGGAGGGTAGGGGCCGCGGCGAGCCGCTGATCGCACGCACGAAAAGGCTCGCTTTCCAGGTGGAGCCCCCGGCGTCCAGAGCGTGGACGCCCTCCCTGCTCTTTACCTCTCCGCCTGCAGCAGGCAGACGTCCTTCTTCCTGGGGTCACAGGATGGCGGCCCCGACCGCAGACATCAGCCCGACTCTCAGCTCCCAGGGGGACAAGGGAGCCCCCCCCCCCCCCCGCGCCCTCCCTCCCCCACCTCAGGAACGGTCCCTAAGATCCGCCTGGAATGGCTTCGGACACCTAGACCCGTCACCAGGAGGGAAATGAAGCCCATGAGGGTTTGTCTCGGGGCTGGGCCTCCGCCCCTAAGGTCTGCGCGCCTGGTACCTGTGTCCGCCCGGCGCAGGGCCACCGGGGGTGACGTCATTAAGGGAGCTAACCTCTGCAGTCGCCGGGCTGCTCGGAGGGTCTCTGGAAGCTGCCGCCCCTCTGCCTGAAGCTGCAGCCTCAACTACCTGCGGAGCAGGTAGTTAGGAAGGGAAGGTGGAGCCGGAGCGGGGACCAGCGAGCCCAAGCTGGAACTCACGAGGAGGGACGCGAAGCCTGGGTGTCCTGCAGAAGTTGGCACCCATGTCAGGAAACTGCACACACTTCTGGCCCAGGAGCTGGAGAAGCAAAAGGATGACTGGAGAGGCGAATCAGCCGCACACCGGCCTCCCGCCAGGGAGGTGAGCCGGCAGAGGAAGGGCATAGTGTGCGGCCGCAGCCGCACCTGGGCCCCTGCCCTGACGCTCCAAGTGTCAGAACAGTCCAGCTGCTGCCTCGTGCTCCTGGTTGCTGCTGTTCAGTCATTGAGTCATGTCCGACTCATGCCCCCGTACTACCTCCCGAATCTCATGCCAAGAGCCAAGTTAGGAAACCTGCTGGAAAAGGAATTCTGGAGTAGTTCAGCCCGGCCTGCTGACCCGTCACAGAGCTAGCTCAGCACCCGTCAGACGCGAGGAAAGGGCTGACTGGACGCTGAGCAGGCGACCGAAAGCATCAGTACTAGAGCTGTGAAGAGTTTCACATGGGTTTTAACAAAAGATGGCTTTGGGTTTCTGCTGTGGTCATAGCAGGCGAGGTCATTCAGACCAACCCTTCCACGAACACCGGAGTGAGGGAAATTTTCCACGTGCATGCTGTATGTCAATACTAGAGTTTATTCTGTATATTCTTAAAAGAAAATATGGGTGAATTTTGTTCTTAGGCTCAGAAAGGATTTCTGAAACAGTATATAAAAGCAGTAACCATTAAAAAAAATGTTGATAAATTCACTACATTAAAAGTACTCTTGTTTGTCTAAAAGACACCGTGAGGAAAATTCAAAATTGAGCTTCAAACAGGAGAAGATATTACCAATTCTTATATCAAATAAAAATTAGTTCCACAATATATAATCTAATATATATGCAGAATACATAAAGAATTATAATGAAATTTTTAAAAGATTAAGATACTTACATTTAGATTAACAGGCAAAATATATGAACCAACAACTCCCAGTAGAGGGAAAAACGGCCAATAAAGACATAAAAAGAGGACTTGATGGCACGGTGGATAAGTGCACAAACTGCAAGTCGCTCAGTCGTGTCTGACTCTTTGGGACCCCGTGGACTATACAGTCCATGGCATTCTCCAGGCCAGAATGCTGGAGTGGGTAGCCTTTCCCTTCTCCAGGGGATCTTCCCAACTCAGGGATCGAACCCAGGTCTCCCACATTGCAGGCGGATTCTTTACCAGCTGATCCACAAGGGAAGCCCTTGTGGATAATCCACCTGCCAATGCGGGGGGCACAGGTTCTGTCTCTGATGGGGGATGATTCCACATGCCTCGGAGCAGCTGAGCCCATTCACTGCAACTCCTGAGCCCTAGAGCCAGCAAGCTGCAAGCAGTGAGCTTGTGTGCCCCAACCACTGAGCCATGCACCCAGAGCCTGTACTCTGCGACATAAGGAGCCACTGCAATAAGAAGCTCAGCCTTGCAACTAGAGAGGAGCCCCCACTCTGCGCTAGAGGAGGCCCTTGTGCATCAGCAAAGACCCAGAGCAGCCAACACTACATGAAACAAACAAGCGAATACAGCCGTGTGTACTTGTCAAATAATTTATTTTTTAGGTTATACAAAGATGCTCCAGTTCACCAGCGAGCGGGGAAACACAGTTTTATCCAAATGAGACACCACTTCACCCTCACTCAGTTGGCAAAAATGAAGAGGTCAGGAAACCCCCGTGTTCGTGCCTGGGGCTCATTCTGCCGTCAGGGTGCCTGTCAGCCCTTGGGGCATGTGGGAAGGCACCGGCTCTCCTGTGTTGGCTGGACTCCCACGTATAGTCACCCCACATTCCCCTCTGGAATCTCACAGAGATGCGTCAGGACAGGTGGGTGGAGATATTCACAGCAGCCTCCCCCACTTTAGCAAAACCTGGAAAGGACCCCAAAGGCCAAGACAGGAGAAAGTCATGAAATGAGCCAGCACTGGCTGCACACAATGAGAATAGGTCTTAGAAACAGCTTTTGGTGGAAAAAAAGCAAATTCCAGGAGACCATAGAGTATGAAACTTTTTTTATACAAGGAAAACTAAATAAGTTGTAAATGTGAATAGTTGGATTCTAAAACGACAAAAACCAAGAGTCAGGTTGGCCCGTGATCTGAGCTGGGGGAGCAGGAGACAGGGCACGTGGCTGGTGTTGAGGGTTGGGCTGTGTCCCCCGATTGGAGCCCTGACCCCAGGACCTCAGACGTGACTTACATGGAGACAGGGTGTTTAAAGAGGAGATGGGTGTTAAACATGGTCATGGAACGGCCCTTCTCCAGTGTTACTGTGTCCTTACAGGAAGAGGAGATCAGGACACAGTCACGCAGAGGGACGACCCGTGAGGACGCGGGAAGAAGTCTGCAAGCCAGGGAGAAGCCAGCTCTGCTCACTCCTTTATGTTGGACTTCCAGCCTCAGACTGTGAGAAGAAAAATCCCTGTCATTTAAGTGCCTGCTCTGCAGTCTTCGTTACCATGGCCCCAGGAACGAATGCAGTCAGAGGGCGGTGGGGGGGTCCCTCCATCCAGGGTGGGGGTGCTGGTGGAGCGGGTGGCCCCCGGCTGCTGTTTTGCTGTTACCCGTGTTGTGGGTGCCACTCTGTCTGCATTCTGTTCCAGGAGAGAAGGGGTGGGGGCAGGGCCGAGCATCTGCAGCCTGTCTACTTGTAAGGGGGGGCTGTCCTGACACCCCTTCTTGCCATCGCCTGGGCCTGGGGGTCGTTCTTGGAGGTCGGCAGGGTCTTTCCCACACTCTGGCTGAACCTCGGGCAGTTACCTGCCTCCCAGGCCCTCTCTCCTTCACCTGTGGAGCAGGGTGGCCATAAGGGGCTTTGGAGGGCAGCTGTGAGTCCAGATCACGGTGAGAGGCAAGGGTGCTGCCCGAGGGGCCAGAAATGGGCAAGGGTGCGTCTGGTGCTGTGAGGAGGTGGGGTCGTCACCCCAGTGTCAAGAGTAGGGAGGCCATGGCGGGCTGGGCACGGGCGGGTGGAGGGCCTGGACTCATGCCAACTGTGTCCCCTGCCCTCTGGCTGCCTGCCTCCTCCAGGCAGGTCTAAGGGGACACAAGAAGGTGGGGATCCCCCACAACGAGACATGAAAATACAGGTGATTTCTCCCCGGGGGCCTTTCCAGGGCCACGGACCCAGCAGGCTCACAATCTGATCAGAACTCGGCCATGACCATGACACCCGCTGGTCCCCAGTCTGTTTCTGACACCCCTGAGTGCTCTGTGCTGGCCTGCTGCTGCTGCTGCTGCTGCTAAGTCACTTCAGTCATGTCCGACTCTTAGCGACCCCATGGACTGCAGCCTACCAGGCTCCTCTGTCCATGGGATTTTCCAAGCAAGAGTACTGGAGTGGGGTGCCATTGCAGACCCCTACTGTCACTGAGGTCTCATCTCCATGCCTGGCAGGCGCCTCTGTCCTGGGCAGGACCTGCCCAGCACCTGCAGTGAGCCACTCTCCACTCCTGGCCCCAGCCCTACCCCCAGTGCTGGGCACCCAGCTGAGGGGTGGCCAAGGCCCTCCGAAGCACATGCTGACTGGTGCCTGCAGAGACCTACCCTAGCCCGGAACTTGGAAGGCAAACACCCAGCTGCCCAGCGGAGATAAACCTCTCGTGTGTGCGCCTGCAGGTGCTCCCTGTCCAGGGCAGGTGGCCTCCCCCACTACAGACAATACTTTCCAGGGGCCTGAAAAGGGCCAGGCTTGGGCTGCAAGGCTTGCCTTAGCATCAGAGCTCCAAAAGGAGACAGAGATGGGAAGATTCACTTTGAAGAGAGGATGGGGGACAAGTACAGAAACCTAGACGGTGCAGAAAATTGGCTTGGCCATTTTAAAGATTTCAGGAGAAATTGTATATAACCACCTCAGAAGCGAGGGTTTTCCCCCAGAATCCTTCCTCCCGACGTGGTCTTCACCCTTGACAAGCCAGCTTCGAGTACACATTCCTGTTCAAGGGGAGGGAAGTGTGGCCGTGAAGGGGGTGCTGAGGGCAGAGCATCAGGCGGCGGAGACCCTCTCAGGCCCTGACACTGGGTGGACTCTTCCCTGCTGAACTCTGGACTTCCTTGGAACAGAGAGCTCTTGATTTCTTCCAGTGTCTCCCTTTAGGAATGGAAACATCTGTGCTATGCTTGTCCCAACACTGCATTTTGGAAGCAGATGACTTGCTTCTAGAGTCACAGGCCCACCAACGGAGAACTTTGCGTCAGGCTGGGCCAAGCCTTGAGTCTCACCCAGACCCGAGCACACGATGGGCCAAGCCTTGAGTCTCACCCAGACCCGAGCACACGATGGGCCAAGCCTTGAGTCTCACCCAGACCCGAGCACACGATGGGCTAAGCCTTGAGTCTCACCCAGACCCGAGTACACGAGGGGCCAAGCCTTGAGTCTCACCCAGACCCGAGTACACGATGGGTCTTGCACTTCTGAGCTGATGACATTTAGACGAGATTTTTGGACTCAGAGTTGAAGCTCTAATGGTGAGACTTCGTGGATGCTGGGATGTAGTGAATGTATTCTGCACGTGGGCTGGGCTTAGATTTGGGGACCAGGCAGTGGCCTGTATGACCTTATTTGGAAAGAGGGTAATTAAGTTAAAGATCCTGCATTAATGTGTTCATATGCTGAGTTGTGTCTGACTTTGCGACCCCATGGACTGTGGCCCGCCAGGCTCCTCTGTCCATGGGGTTTCCCAGGCAAGAATACTGGAGTGGGTTGCCATTTCCTTCTCCAGCGGATCTTTCCAACCCAGGGATCATATCAGTGTCTCTTGCGTTGGCAGGTGGATTTTTTACCACTAATACCACACAATTATCCTACATTAAGGTGAGTCCTAAGTCCTATAACAAATGTCCTTTTTTTTTTTTTTAACAAAAAAAATTTATTTATTTGGCTGTGCTGGGTCTCTTCGGAGAAGGCAATGGCACCCTACTCCAGTACTCTTGCCTGGAAAATCCCATGGACAGAGGAGCCTGGTAGGCTGCGGTCCATGGAGTCGCTAAGAGTTGGATACGACTGAGCGACTTCACTTTCACTTTTTACTTTCATGCATTGGAGAAGGAAATGGCAACCCACTCCAGTGTTCTTGCCTGAATCCCAGGGACAGGGGACCCTGGTGGGCTGCCATCTATGGGGTCGCAAAGAGTTGGACACGACTGAAGCAACTTAGCAGCAGCAGCAGCAGCAGCAGCAGCTGGGTCTCTTGGCTGCGGCATGTGGGATCTAGTTTCCTGACCAGGGATCGAACCTGGGCCCTCTGCATTGAGATTGCAGAGACTTAGCCACTGGACCGCCAGGGAAGTCCCACAAATGTCCTTGTAAGGGAAGAAAAGGGGAGAAGACACAGGTGAAAAGGTGACGTGACGATGGAGGTAGAGCTTGGAATGACGCCTCTGCGGATCGTGAGATGCCAGCAGCCGCCAGGAGCTAGAAGAGTCGTCTCAGGGCCTCCAGAGGGGACCGCCCTGCTGACACCTTGATTTCTGGCTTCTGGGCTCCAGAACCAGAGAAAACACCTTTGCGCTGTTTTCGCCCACGAGTCTGTAGTCCTTTGTCCCAGCAGCTGGTACACTGGGTGTCTGATGAGGTTAAGCGCTGACTGTGCTGATGCCTGGTACCATGACAACAGCGGGGAAGGATTCCTCCCAGAGGCTGTGGGGCCTGTTCTCCGCGGTGCATTTTCCTCTCCTGGTTCTTGCTCTCTGGAGTCACAGAAGCCGGGCAGCCCTATGACCTCGAGAGTCAGTACGGTCACCAGGCAACCCAGTCACCCAGCACTCGGTCCCCACATCCTTGCTTCCACATGGCCTTTGTCCCGCGTCCCACCAGGGCTCAGTCTGATGTCCCTGTGGTCAGGGATGACCTGGTTTTCTACTTCCTGCTGCGAAGGGGACTCATGGATCCCCCACATGTGTGAGCAACTCCGACTGGAACCCTATTTGGGCTTGCTTCCTGTTTCCTGGGGTCCGTTCTGGTATGTCCCCAGCAGGAAGCCGTGCATTCAAACTGAGCCATCTGAGGGGAGCTTAATAACAGGGACTATTTACAAAGGTGCAGGCAGCGTGTTAATTTCAGAATGAGGCTGTAAGACAAGGTACACATGAGAATGGGAGACTGCTAACAACCACATCCTCTCAGGAAGCACAGCTTTCTGGATGAATTATAGGCTGATGCACATTTATGCTAGGGTTTCAGGACCTGAGCCGTGAGTATAAATCAGACTCCTGCTGCTCTGCACAGGCCCTGTCTAAGCGGGCCCCAGCCGTCCCCCAGAGGCACTGGCCACTTTCTGTCCTTGCACACTAACTCATTTCAATCTCAGGGGCAGTGTCCTCACAGCTCCTGGGCCCCAGGCCTTCACCAGGTCACCAGCTGGGACCCCTGCGGGCCATCCCAGCTGCGGTGGTCCCGTGACCACGCGCTGCCCAGGATCCGGTGCGGGTGCTCCACGGGCAGGCTGACGGGGACACGTTTCTCTGGTGACTGCGCCACCCATAATCTCCTGTCACTGGCATAGCGCGGAGAGGACCCTGTCCTCACCCCGCCCACCTTCCTGTTCAGCGTGGGGAACTCGCCTCCCTGGGGTTGAACTCAAGGTAGGATGCACTGCCACCTTATGCTGTGGCAAGTGCACCCCCAAACCTCAGTGACTTCCCACAGGGGCCAAGTTCTCCCTTGTTCTGCTCATCCACTGCTGGTTGGAAGGTGGTCCCCCAGTGATCCGGACTCCTTCTGAGCCAAGGGGCGTGTGCGGCCAGTCTGGACACTGGCCCTAAAGTGTGGCTCAGAAGTGACCCAGATCACCTCTGCTCACCTTGCATTGTTGGTCAATCAGCCCACACTGGTCAAGGGGCTCCACGGAATTTCAAAGGTGGAGTCGGGGACAGGCCTAGTCCTACCGCGGAGGGAGGAACAGCCAAGACTGAGAGACACAACCTGCGGGGGTAGGGGTGAGGCGCGGGGCGGCTCCAGGGCCAGTGTGGCTGAAGGGTGTCCACGGAGGAACGGGGGGCCCTGGGCAGGGGGCGGGGGCAGAGATTCGCAGGTCCTCGCGTCCTGGCTTGTAGGTCGGGTGGGTGGTCTGCCCTCATCCAGGGGCAGCAGAAGCCCTTTCGGGACTTCCTGGGGAAGGAACCTAAGGAGGCGAAGGCTTCCAAAAGTCAAAGTCAGAGAACTCAACAAAAGCAAGCCCTCAGTGACCAAGTGTCAAGCACGCAGGGCTGGGTGGTACCGGGAGCCATCTCCGTAGGCCGTCTGCTGTGCTTTACCAGCGAGGTCTCTCCTGGCCCTGCGATGGGGGTGCGGGGAGGTCAAACCGAGCCTCGACAGCCCCACTCCTCGCGCAATATGCCGCACACGGCTCCCGGGCCGGCCCGAGGCGCAGATATGCTCCGGGAACTTCTCGTCCCGACCCGTGCCCGGCCGGCCTCACTGAGAGCCCGACCGGAGGGAGACCCAACCACAGCGACCCAACCAGGGGATCCGAGGGCGCGGGCGCAGGTGCTCAGCGTCGCCTCGACCCCGAGCGCGCCCGTGCGTGCGGGTGCGCGCGAGCTCGCCGCGTGGTCTGGGCCGGCCGCGCGGGCAGGGGCTCCCTCCCCGGGCCCGCTCCCGCCGCGCCCCTCTTTCCCTGCGGCCCTGGTGCAGCCGCAGCGTTGAATCGGCCCCGGACGTGGGGCCGCAAGGCGGTGATCTGGCCTTGGCCTCCGCACAGCCGTTTCCCGCTGCCCCTTCGCGGGTCCCGCGCGCGGCCTCGCCAAACTCAGAACCTCAGGATGAGGTTTAAGGTGCCCCGGGTCGGGCGGCAGCAGCTCGCGGGCCGCCTTTATCCACCAAGGCCAGAGGGACCCCTTTCTTGTCTCCTGTCTGTGCCGCCGCGGCGCTATGCGCGGCACCCGCCCCGGCGTGGTGGGCGCGGGTACCCAGGGCAGCTGGAGGGCTCTCGCTCAGGCCCTGCCCCGCCCCGCCCCC
The DNA here is from genome assembly GCF_032452875.1 of Bos javanicus. Classification (NCBI taxonomy): domain Eukaryota; kingdom Metazoa; phylum Chordata; class Mammalia; order Artiodactyla; family Bovidae; genus Bos; species Bos javanicus. The sequence continues at coordinate 50,312,881 of NC_083893.1, read as the reverse complement.
GCCCCCGCCCCGCTCTAGCTCCGCCCCTAACTGGCACCGCCCCCGGCTCCTGCCTGCCGGCACCGCCCCCGGCCCTCGCTCCGCCTCGGATCCTGCCTGTCGGCCCCGTCCCCTCACTAGCTCCGCCTCCGGCTCCGCCTTCCGGCCTCGCCCCGCCCCTCCCCAACCCCGCACTAGCTCCGCCCCGGCTCCTGCCTGACGGCCCCGCCCCTGGCCCTCGCCCCGCCCCGGCTCCTGCCTCCCGGCTCCGCCCCCGCGCTAGCTCCGCCCCGCGCTAGCTCCGCCCCGGCTCCTGTCTGCCGGCCCCGCCCCGGCCCCGCCCCCGGCCCTCGCAGTCGGCTGAGCTGACCGGGCTGCCGGGACCCGGGAGCGCCGAGCTCGGGGCGCAAGGCGGGCGCTGCCTGTCTTTCCCGCTCCCGCTCCCCGCCCGCCGGGCGGGCCATGCCCCGGACTCCGGCCGCGGTGCGCACTCCGGTCCGGCCATGAGGAGCGGCGCCGAGCGCAGGGGCAGCAGCGCCGCGGCGTCCCCCGGCTCGCCGCCCCTCGGCCGCGGGCGCCTCGCCGGCCCCGACGCGCCCCCGGCCCCGCCGCCGCCCACCTCCGGCCAGCCCCGAGCCCGGGACTCCAGCGATGCCCGCGCGCAGCCGCGCCCCCTGTTTCAGTGGAGCAAGTGGAAGAAGAGGATGGGGTCCTCCATGTCGGCGGCCGCAGCGCGGAGGCCGGTGTTTGACGACAAGGAGGACGGTGAGAAGGGCCGCGCGGCTGGGACCTGGGGAGCGCACTGGGGCCCGCGCCGCCGGGGAGCCCGCGCGCTCTCGCAGGGGGGCTGCTGCGGGAGGGTTTCCGTGCCTCGGGGCACCAAGGTTCCCGGGGCGGGAAGACGTTCCGGGGCGTCTCGGTTTCCGAGGAAACTCGCGGACGGTGCCTGCGGTGCCCACGCGCGTCCCCCGTGTCCGGCCGCGGCGCGGCGGGCGGAGCAGGCCCTCCAGCCGCGGGGAGTGAGGGTCGGTGGACCCCACTGCAGCCAGGGCGCTGTGTCTGCGTTTTCCTTTACTGTGCGGTGCGCGCGCTCGGTTGCCCCTCTGCACCTGAGGGGTGCCCAGTTCGCCAAGGGAGACACCCGACCACAGGTGGCGCGGGGGCCCGGCCCTCGGAGTTCTCAGAGCCGGCGACCGCGCAGCGTGGCTCCGGGCGTGCCCACCTTTGCACTCAGATGTGTGGTGGAGGCTTGCCTCTGTGCGAAAAGCTTCCCTTCTGGGAACTAGTTTGCCCTGAGTTCCCCCTGCAGGTAAGGCTGGTGACCTGGAGGTGGGCGCCAGTGGGAAGCAGGAGACCGAGGCAGGCCTGTGGGCACGCCTCCCTGAGCCCTGCTGGGCACAGGGCTTTTCCCTTAGCACCCCCGGGGGAGGTGGCAGTGCCCGCCCCTGAGCACTGTGACACTTCCAGAGGCAAGCATGCAGCTCTTCTCTCAGATGTCATGCAGATAAGTTCAATGCTATAAGATGACACATTTGATTTTTTTTGACATTTTCTTAAAATAGTAAAATATGCATTTTTCATTTGTAGGCAGCCTGCAGCGGGTAGGATGGATCTTTTATAATTTTAGAGCACAGCTTAGCCAAGGAGCCCAAGCTATTTATTTCTGATAAATAATTTAAGCATTATAGGAAATTACAATACTATGACCTAAGGCCAGTGTTGGAGAATGTGCAGCCTGGCGGCAGTCCTCACAGAGGGAAGGGGAGCCTGCTGCCTGGCAGGGTGGGGGAGGTCTGGAGGAAGCTGGGTTCCAATGAGCCGGGTCATGGTCAGCGGAGAGGGGGCCTGGGTGTCTGGACATGATCAAGGGGCGAGGCCTTCAGGACCGATCACGCCCGCACAGTGTATTCTGGGGAGACCTGTCTTTGTGTTCTGAACTTTAGGGCACAACTTACCGCTGGGGATGTTTCATATGTTGCATGTCTTTGAGTGTAAATATTCTAAGTGTAGAAAGCCCAGGGTGAATTAGGAAGGAATCAGGAAGCGACTGCATCCAGCTCTGGCTGTAGGGGCAGGATCAGAAGACGCCTGAGAAATACATCTGATTTCAGGACCCGCGGGTGTCGGCCCAGAGCCGGCCCTCTCTCATGTCTTTGCATTTTGCTGTCCAAGGCAGAAAATGCAGGCAGAGAGGCATTGATGTAGCCCAGTGGCTGCCTTCAGCTTCGAACAGTAGAATTTTACTACCTGTTCAGAGGGTTAGGTTTCAGAATCCAAGGAACATTAGAGGCAAAAAGAGCACAGAATGCATCTGTGGTTCTTGAATCTGATTTGGGAATTATTTCACACCTTCTCCCCCCTCCGCCGTCCCCATTCGCCTGAAGCAGGACAGCAGAGGTGCCGGCTATTCCGGGCTTGTGCAGGTGGGAGCTGGCTTCGGCAACAGGTGCACGCTCTTCAGCACACGTGCCTGTCAGTCACTCGCCCACCCCTGGGCTCGGTGGCCAGGTCTCCAAACTGAACACCTCAGGATGAGACCTAGCTGGGCTTTGGTGAGATTAGAGGGCCAGGACTGACCCTGGGTCTGGTCGCCGTGGATGCGATCCTGGGGGCGGCCACTTTATTCCAGTTTGATTCTGTCTTTGTGCCATCGTCAGGGTGCACACGGCTCGGGGATCACAGTACGTGTTTGCAAAGAAAATGTGTGCAGCTCTTGGCCTGAAGGCTGTGGGTTTGTTTACATGGAAAGAGCAGGCTTTGGAAAGGAGGAGGGCCGGTCTTCCAGGAGGGCAAGGCTGCACCCCACCTTTCTCTGAGGGCGGGCAGCTGTCCTCCCCGGACAAGGTCCCACACTTCTCGGCCCCGTGGCGGGTGAGCCAAAAGAGGTAACAGGGCTGTGCTGAGGGCTTGCGTTTACTGGGACTGCCCGGTTGCCATGGTGATATGAGACCTTCTGATGAATTTTTTAGATTAAAACACCCAATTAGTGTATCAAATTTGGTATGCAGAGAAAAAGAAAAAAGAAAATAAGAGTGCAGTTTAACGGTGTGCCAGGTAGATGCCAACTGAAAAGCAGAATTGTGACTCGTCGGGCCTTGAAGGTCCCGTGTCCCCAGGGTGTCTGAGCCTGTGATCAGCCTGTGCTGGGCCGTGTTCAGAGTCCTCTGGGCCTCCTCCTTGCACTGGGCCCTTTCCCTCTGCCCGCAGCCCCGCGCCTCCACTTGTCCCACCCTCGTGGCTTCGGGAGCGCTTGATTCAGGGGTGGACCTTGCGGGGCCTGCAGTCTGCTGCTCTGCCCAGCCTGCCGTGTGCTGGTCAGACGCCCTCATCCCTCTTGTCTGTATGTCTTCCAGCACCTTCCCCAAGCAGCTGGGTGACAAGTAACCCGGGGTGGGGGGCACCTGCCCTTCTCGGCAGTCTGGCTCTTCTAAAGCCTAACACGGAATTAGGTTGCAAGTGGGGAACAACCGGCCATCCGGGGGGTTTGCCTTCACCTGGAGACCTGGAACTAAAGCTCCACGGGGTGGCAGAGGGCCAGTCCTCGGCGTGCAGGGTGGGGTGGGCGGTAAGGTGGGGCTTGGGGCTCCCGGAGTCTTGTAACCTTTTATGAAACTTATAAAACCTGTCTTAAATTATAGAGGGATTAAAGTGTACAAATTTCTGAAAAGTTTAGACTTCCCTAAAATTGTCCTAAATAGGAAAACCGAGGCTTTGGTAACTTTAGCCCAGAAAGGCCTCCGAGCTACGCCTGCCCCAGCCCTCCCTAGAATGCACTCACACGTCGGTCGTTTAGAGACACACTTTATGGCTTCGGTGCAGAAATGGGATCGTGCTCCATTTATGGTTTTGTCTAAACCTGCTGTTTTTACTTAGCGAGGTGTTGTGACGTCTCGTCGATCTAAAGGATCCCTTGTTGGCTAAATTTCCAAGGGCTGTTCTTAGTCCTGTGAACTAGACTCAAAGGATGCTCTTAAAAACTGTGGGTGCCTCCCTGCCCCCAAATCCAGGTTGGATTTGTTGGAGGTGGGGCTGGGGGATGCTGGAGCTCAGGGATCAATATGTAAACAACTCAGCAGCGAGTGTTCTTGTGTGTTCATTGTGGTACACGCGACATTGTTTCCTTAGGGCACGTTCCTGGGGATGACATTGCTGAGTCAGGAGTGCACACGGAAGGCAGCTTGCTGCATCCGCCAGCTCCCTGGGGACGAGCTGTCCTGGGACATGCCGCTGTCCCGGATGCTTGTTACACGGTGGTGACCCAATGGGCGTGGCTGTGGCAGGTGCGGGGTGCCCGGAGAAATGAGGAGGTGGGGAGTCTGGTGTTGGACAAGGAAGCATGACTGTGGTGAACACGGAGGGCGGGAGGAGAGGGGAGGAGGGAGGAGAGGGGAGGAGGGAGGAGAGGGGAGGAGGACGCCCTCCTGTCTCCCCTCCCTGCCTCTGAGTGCTGGTGACAGCCTTGCTGTTTGACCACCTGAGAGCCTGCATCATTGCTTTGCTCCCTGCTAAGGTTGGCCATCTTTTTCTGTCCATGTTTGCATTCTGCTTTCCTGAGTCGCCAGCGCCTAGCCCTGCCCTGATGAGAGATGCTTGTTCAATCCCTGGGTCGGGAAGCAGCCCACTCCACTGTTCTTGCCTGGAGAATCCCATGCACAGAAGAGGCGGCGGGCAGCAGTCCATGGGGTCTCCGTGGCTGCGGGGTCGTTCATCTTTCTGTGCTGCTAGTTTTTTTTTCCCCCACGTGCATCCACCTAATTTTTGTGCGGTCAGATTCATCAAGACCCTCCTTCCTGGGGGCTTTCCGCCTCCGTGTCCGGTCACGCCCTACGTGATGCTCCCTCCTTCCTGGCGGCTTTCCGCCTCCATGTCCGGTCACGCCCTACATGATGCTCCCTCCTTCCTGGTGGCTTTCCGCCTCTGTGTCCGGTCGCACCATACGTGACGCTCGTTCAGTCAAAACCCTGTACTTTCTTCTAGTGCTTCTGTGGTTTCACTTTTTCGTTGCGACTTTTGGTCATTTTGGACTCACACTGGACACAGTGAGAAGGGCTTTTCCTCCCGCGGGCCCTGTACGTGCTTAGACTGGGCACATTCATTGCCTGTTTTTGTTGAATTGTGAACAAGATCTTTGCACCCGTCACGTTCCACGCTGGTTGGTGCTGGTATGAAGGAAAACTTAACTTTCAAAGATGTCTGTCCTGAGTGTGGTTTTCTGCGGAGGCTCCTCATGGCTCTTGAGTTGATTTTCCCAGACTTCTTGGTTGGTTGGTTGAGTCACCTGCCAAGAACGACTCGGTGACTTGAAGGTGTGTATGCCAACCCTCCCTTGCTGTGGTGACTGGAAGGTGTGTGTGCCAGCCCTCCCTTGCTGTGTGCCCAGAGCTGGGGGCAGCGGAGTGCACAGTGCTGAGCGCGGGGGCCGGCCCAGTGGTTCTGAAGCGTCAGTCCGGCCCTGTCACTGAGTCCTCGTCCAGCGGCGCGTGGACCTGACTTACAATAGGTGCCTCTCCCTTCCCTCCCGACCCTGGGGAGCGGGGCTGGCCGGGGCGGGGGCAGCTCTCTGTGAGGCCCAGGCTGATGGCGATTCACCCCCTCCCCCACAACGCGGGGCCTTGGTGGCAGAAATGCAGTGGCTGCAGAGCCTGGGGTCCTCTACCAGCCAGCGGGGGTCCCCGGCTCCCCGGTGCGGGGCCGGGTGTCCCGGGGGCTGTGGGGCAGCCCTGAGCTTGACGTGTTTGCGAGGCTGACGAGGCTGGTCCGGGATGGACCGGGGACTCGCTGTCGTGCTTTTATGTAACAAATGTCAGCTCTGAGTGTCTATCCATCTGGCTGTGTGTTTTAAAATGCTAAAAATAAGTTGATTTTCTTTTAAACATTTAACCACCCGTCTTTCCAGTTGAGGAGGGCTGCAAGGATGCACGGGAGGTGAGCCTTGTCTGGGGCTGCTCTCTGAGGATGAGCCCTCCCGAGGCCCCAGGTCGGTCGGAGGGAGGCAAGGCGTTTATTCGGAGCAGGGTCGGGGCGGCTCGGAGGAGCTTCCCAAACTGCCAGGGCCCCCAGTGCCTGGGACCCTGTGAAAGTGCAGATGCTGGTTTGTCGGGCCTCGGGTGAGGCCTCGGGTTCTGTATTTCCATCCAACATCCCACCCACCCCGGGGAGGGCAGCGGCGCTAGGTGCAGAGGGGACCCGCTCTGGGTGGGGGGCTTGGTAAGGACAGTGTGGGGGGCGGGGACCGGGGCGTGGTCCCTGGGCAGCAGCCCCGAGGCACAGGGGCACCAGGGTGCTGCCTGCCCGGCGCTCCGCGGGGCGATGCCGTTGGCCACGGGCGGCACCTCGTCTGCACGCAGGCTGGCTCTCCCTGCCGAGGGATCTCTTCAGTTTTGCTCTTATTTCCGTGTTGCTCTTTTTCTCTGCCGACCACGTGGGCACACGCACTTGGAACAGCAGTGGCGCTTTGGGTCCTGCGTTTGCAGCCGATGCCACAGCCTGAACTTCTTCCTTCCCTGATGAGCACTCAGCCTCCGCCGACTCCCAGCCAGCCTGGGGGAGGCGTGTTGCCAGAGGCGGGTGGCTCAGGGCTGCGCCCACCCCCGGCCACTGTGTCCTCTCGTCCTGGCTGCTCTGACGGCCCAGCCCTGCCCGCCTGCCACCCCCAGCCCAGTGGTTCCCCACTCAGGGTCTGTGCCCCGTGGCCTTGGGCCAGATTCCCCTTTGGGTGGAGTGCTCAGAACCAGATTTGGTGTTTGTTCTTCTGACGTCACGTTTCCTGTCCAATCAGAGTTTTCCTCCTTGTGTGCTTCTCAGTCCCTGCCTTGCTCTGCCGTCTCTGGATAAATCTATGGAGAGGGAAGACTTTGGTGACCAGCATCTCTACTAGGTGGCAAGAGTCCAGTGGACACTGGACCTTGCTGCTCCCGACAGCTGTTGGCACGCTTCCTCTAGCCCTGTCCCTGCTTCCCTGGGGCGGGGGGAGGTGGTCACCCGTCACCCTCTCTAGACCTCTGTCCCGCCCCAGGGGGTGGACGCACGCTGACCGGCACCCTGGAGGCCACAGTGGGCTCCTCTCTCTTCCCTAAACGCTGGCTGTGGCCAGCATGCAGAATTACTTTAATGCTCAGAATCTGAGACAATTGGGGAGAAGCTACAATTAATAAAATCATTGTTATTTTTAAAAACCAGGATGCCTGCTTCATCATAAGCTATTTTCTCATTGACCTGAAATCTCTTATTTAGAAACCAGGGTGCTGGGCAAGATCAGCGTGCCCCACCCAGCCCCTAGGTCACTCCCCCCACCGCCCGCCCTCCACACCCCCAGGTGTGACTGAGTGTGTGGTGGCCTCCAGCACTTGGCCGGCGCAGGCCCCGCAGAGTCGATGCCGTGCAAACCCGGCTTGCTGTTATTTACATCCTGCAGCCAAGGAGATGGTGTGGGTGGGCGTCCGTGTCGCCCCCAATTTATTGAAAATAGCCAAGCGCTTCCTGTTTCTGGGGTGTAGACGCGCTCTGTCTCCACTCGCCAGGCGGGACCTGTCGCTGACACCCGGGGCGTGCCGCGCCGTGTGCTCGGGTCTGGAGTCTGCTGGGCTTCTCAGACACGAGTCCCCACTTCCTGCTCCCGCCCTGCGGGGTCCGTGGTGCTGGGTGCTGCTTCCCAGCCTCCTGCCTCAGACTCGGGCCCTGGGAGCCAGGAGCGGGATCTTGGCCCCGGCCGAGCACCCCAGGACGGTCTGTTATCCGCGTGTGTGCGTGCTCAGTCGCTTCAGTCGTGTCCCACTCCGTGCGACCCACGCACTGTAGCCCACCAGGCTCCTCCGTCCATGGGATTCTCCAGGCACGGATACTGGAGTGAGTTGCCACGCCCTCCTCCAGGGGCTCTTCCCAGCTGAGGGATCAAACCCGCCTCTCTTATGTCTCCTGCACTGGCAGGAGGGCTCTTTACCACGAGCGCCCCCGGGCAGCCTGTTTGCTCTTTGTGTCTGGTGGTAAACAACCCCCAGACTCAGTGACTTAGCAACAATATTTATACTGTGTTTCCTGATCCTGCGGCTGGGAATCTGGGCGGGTCACCTGCTCCACGTGACATCCGTGGAGCTGGGAAAACCTGCTGGCCTCCCCATCACGGCCCCCTGGTCAGCTCAGTCACCCGGGGCTGGTGGCAGGCTCAGCGGGAGTCGTGTCGCTGGTGAGGGGTGGCCCCTGGGGTCTCAGCTCCTGTGGGGCGGCTGCCCCGTCAGTTATCTGTGACCACGTACCGCGTTGCCCCCAGACAGAAACGGAGCGGCTGGACGCAGCGACATCAGTGCGTCTTTTTGGGAGCTGGCCGCTCGGGTGGCCCGGATTGGGGCTGCGCTGGGCTGCGGGGGCCACACGCGTTTGCATCGTCCTCGAGTCCCCTGTTTCCTTTTTATTCTTTGTGTCAAGGTCATCTTGTGCCTGTGAAGTCCTCTTTTAGCTCCTTAGGCAGACAGCACGGGGCTGAGAGGAGGGCAGAGGGAGAGGGGCACAGAGAAGGCAGATGGGAGGGGTGAAGAGTCACGAGCTGAAGGAAGGGTGGACCCAGCGCCCATGTCGGTGCCCGGCTTGTGCCCATGGCGTGGCCCTGCCTGGCGTTGGCCCAGAGGGGCAGGTGGGCAGCTGTGAGGGTGGTGGCCGCCCTCCGGGACAGGACGCTGAGCAGGGGGCCTGGGCGCTTTTTCTGGTGGAACTCGAGTTGGACGGGGGTCCTGGGCCGTGTGGGGCCCGCAGCACTCAGAGCTGCAGACAGGAAGTGGCTTGGTCCCCGCAGAGCCCCAAAGCTGGACCTAGTACAGACCCTGGGGGTGGGCGGGGCGAGGGGGAAGGGAGTGAGAGTTTGGGGCCAACGCCTGCTGTCCCCCGTCAAGCATGACCGACCTCACTACATCTACTCAGCCACGGAGCGCCGCGGACCCGCTCCAGCCCGGAGACGCGCCCCAGTTTGGGTGATAGATGATGCAGCTGGCCGTCCAGCCGCAGATGCTGCTGCTGGGTCATCTTTTATTCCTTTTAGCTTTTTATTATATAACGAAAGGTGACAAGAAAAGTATTAAGAAATTCGGTGTCTTATGTAATCTCAGCGCTAAGACAACCATTGGTGCCTTCTCACACCCCCTTCCAGTCCATACTTGGACACTCACGGAATATATGTGACTTTTAAAGTAAACTTTATTTAGGACATTTTTAGCTTCACAGAAAATTTACAGAAAAGTCATGAAGGTGGCGCAGAGGGTTCTTACATATCCTGCACCTCATTCCCCTGATGTTAATGTTAACATAGTACATTTGTCACGACCAGGGAGCCAGCGGGGAGACGATACTGTACTAGTCAGGGCTCTCTAGACAAACACCAGACAAATAGAATAATAACGTGTGTGTGTGTGTGTGTAAACGAACATTTTTGTTGTTCTGTCCCTTAGTCGTGTCGGATTCTTTGTGACCCTGTGGACTGCACCACGCCAGGCTTCCCTGTCCTTCACTATCTCCCAGAACTTGCTCAAATTCATGTCCATCAAGTCGGTGATGCCATCCAACCATCTCATCCTCTGTCGTCCCTTTTTCCTCCTGCCTTCAATCTTTCCCAGCATCAGGGTCTTTTCCAGTGAGTCAGCTCTTCGCATCAGGTGGCCAAAGTATTAGAGCTCCAGCTTCAGCATCCATTCTTCCAATGAATATTCAGGACTGATTTCCTTTAGAATGGACTGGTTGGATCTCCTTGCAGTCCAAGGGACTCTCAAGAGTCTTCTCCAACACCAGACTTCAAAAACATCAATTCTTCGGTGCTCAGGCTTCTTTATGGTCCAATTCTCACATCCGTACATGACTACTGGAAAAACCATAGCTTTGATTATACAGACCTTTGTTGGCAAAGTGATGTGTCTACTTTTAAATACGCTTCCCAGGTTTGTCATAGCTCTTCTTCCAAAGAGCGTCTTCAAGTGCCCACCCCCATCAGGGAGGGCCGCCTCCTCTGCTGAGTCCCTGGTTCAACTGCTCGTCTTGCCCAGAAGCTCCCTCCAGAACAGGCGCAGAACAGTTACCTGGGTGCTCCGGGCCAGTCAGCGTGACACGTGAGATGATCCACCGTAACTCTGAGAAATACTGAAGTCATGGTTTATTCAGATTTGCTGTTTTTTTTTACTGAACATTCTTTTTCTGTTCCGCGGTCCCATCCAGGATCCACATGACATCTTCCTGTCCGTCTTTAGGCCCCTGTGAGCTGAGTCAGTTTCTCAGACTGCGCTTGTTTTGATGACCTTGACAGTTTTGGGTCTTTGGGAGGAAGACTACGGGAAAAACGCTCTTCTCGTCACGTCCTGTTGAGGGTGCAGATGCTCAGCTGGGCTTACTGCTGCTGACGTTGGCCTTGACTGCCTGGCCGAGGTCGTGTCTGTCAGGCGTCTTTACCGTCGGGGCCTCCGTCCCCCGTCCACACTGTGCCATCCCCATGGGGCAGGAGGCTGGGGTCTGCCTCCTCTAGGGGCAGGTATCTACATGAAATCACTTGGGATTCTTTGGCACAGAAGCTTTGTGTGTTCTTCCGCTTGCTTTGTGGTTCAGTCATTCACTTGAGTCCTTGCAGACTCATGGATCTCTGTTCTGTGCTTTGCGTTGCAATCCGAGCTCTCGTGTTTGACTTACTTTCTGCTCGGGTTGGCCAGCTCCGGCCATCAGAAGCTTCTCAGTTGGCTCCTGGCCCTTTGGGCCTGCTGCCTTCACTGTTTGCTGTCTTTGCTTCTTTCTGAGCACTTCCTTACTTTTTGTGACTAGAACATGCTCCAGACTCATTGTGTATTCCCCAACCCAACCCTAGAATCAGCCAGTTCTCCCAGGAGCCCAGGTCCTTCTTCTGGGTAGGGTGTCAGAAACCAAGATCTGGGCGCTGGGGGTGCTCACCCTTCCTGGGAGATAATGACCTTTTAAAGCACAGAGCTGTACCCAGCGCACCGCTCAGCCTCAGGCCCAGACTCTTGACCTTGAGGAAGTCTGCACAGGCCCAGTGCAGGTCCCTGCCTGTCCCCTTCTAACCCAGGGCCCCTCCACCCGCACTGGGGCATGCCTGTCTGTCTCCAGGCCTGCAGGCAGGCCTGTCCATGGTCCCAGCTCTGGGTGGGGGCAGTGACCTGCAGGTCTGGCTCTGGGGAGCCCAGAGCTGTGCCTGAGCTGCGCCCTGTGCCCCGTTCACGTTTCATAACTGTTGGCACGCGATGGCACAGGCTCCCAGGGGTGGCTGGGCATGAACCAGGCGTTTTTGTGTCCCCAGGGTGGAGATTGATGCCAGGCATCCAGAAGACAGTCTCGGTGCATCTCGGGGAGAGTAAACAGCCTGCTTCCTGCTCCTGTGTGGAGAGCTTCCCTTGGTGCCCTGTCCCCACTCGTTTGTTCCCCGTTATCAGCAGAACTCCTGAGGGCACTGGTCCGCGTGGGCGCCTGTCCCCTCACCTGCAGGCCAGGATTTGTCCCTCGGCCTCCAAGCCCTCGTGAAGCCCTCCTGCACGGGGGCAGGGCTGATGCCCAGTTCTCGTGTCTCCATCTGGACCCCCCAGCTTCCTTCTCTCCCAGGACGCCCCTGCGCGCCTCGGCCTCGCCTCCTGCTGCCCTGGTGACTCCGGAGCGCTGGGCTCCTGCCCCCTCCTTTCCTTTCCTGCTTTGCTCACGCAGACGGTCTCACAGATTCAAATACCATCCGTATGCCATGCCTCCCAAGTATCCCTCCAGCGAGGACCTTGCCTCCCACACTCCAGGCTTCTCTGCCCGGGCTCCGTCTCGTGTGTCACACGTGTGTCCTGTAACACGTGCACACCGCACCCCTGCAGTCTCCCTCCTCACTGACTTCATCCTTCCAAGTGCCCTGTGGCCCCTCCACACTGGACACGCCCCCTCCCAGCCTGGACCTCACGTGGCACCTTGGTTCTGCCTTCCAGAGACTGACTGCCCGCGTCCCTGCCGCCCCACGTGCCCCGAGCTCCCCTCCCCGCCCTCCATCCCGAGGTAGCAGCCAGGCTCACCAACACCAGCACCTGCTTCGGGGCCCCAGGGCTGAGAACTTGCAGGGTACCCAGGCACAGCCTGGGGTTCTGGGGTTAACCTGTGTGTGCATGTGAGCATCAGCGTGGGTGGGAATGTGTGCGCCTGGGGTGTGCACGCTGTAGCCGGGCTCACAGGCACTGTCCTGGCTGTCCCCCCTGTGGACCCCCGTCCTCCATGTGGACTCCCTGGCCTCCCCGTGGACTCCCTGTCCCCCCTGTGGAGGTGCAGGTGCCACGGGGCTGGCTCCCTGGGGTGGGCAGCTCTCCTGGCAGCTATCTCCCTGCTTGTTGAAGATGCTGCGACGTGGTTGCGGCCCATGAGGTTCTCCCTCGGAAGGACCCCGTGGTCGGCTGCAGGGGAGCCTGGGCTGTTGAGCGAGGCCCGGGGTTTGGGGGGGGAGGCAAGGCCCATGCCTGATCCGTGTGCGGGCTCTGCCTCTCTTCTCTGCTGGGACGGCAGGGTCCAGGGACCCGTGATCCCCCCACTGCCGGCGTCCGGCTCACGGGGGCTGCAGCCGAGGAATGGCCATCTTGGGCACACAGGTAGACCTGGAGCCCACTCGGGCCGTACCCGCTAGCTCCAAGGCTGGGGGCTCCGTGCAGAGCGGCAGGTGAGGTCAGAGCCGTGGGGCGCTGTGCCGCAGGCTGGGGGGGCTGGGTTTGCTCAGCACAGCTTACCTGGGGGTCGATCACTTCCCAGGGCATGGGCGTGTCTTGCCTGCCCTCTCCCTGGGCTGACCCTTGTCTTCAGGCCCTGGGGGTGCAGCCTTGGACTGAGCATCATGGGCTGAGACGGTGAGGGGACGGTGGTCACCTGGGGCCGGGGTGGGCCTGGCCTTGGACTCATGCGGGTGTGTCCAATGGAATCTCAAGAAACCTTTACAGAACAAACTTAAGTAGTTTTAATTTAAAAAAAAAAGAAGCAATGCTCTGGAGAGCGTAGGTTCGCTCGTGTGCGGATCCTGTTAATTGAAAGGTTCAGGAGGTTGTTAATTACTCTTTTATCAGCAGCATCTTCTCTCCCAAAGGCACTCACGTTCCGTCTTGTCAGTGCACAAGCGACGTGCCCCTGCCCAGGGCACCGACCTCAGAGTGGGGGGGTGCCTCTGCCCTGGGCTTCAGGTGCGGTGTGCATGCATCTCAGCCGGTCTCCCCGCGTCCTTGGCGGCCAGTCTGGTCCTGTGCTGGGAGGGGGAGCCAGTCTGCGTTTCAGGTCATTCCCTTCTGTCCTCAGTGGTCATTCTGGGAAAGGAGACGCTTTTAATCTGGGGGAGTCCAGCTTCTCTCTCATTCCTCCCTTTAGGGTTTGTTCCCTCTGTGTCCTGTCTAGAGCATAGTTACCTAACTCGTGGTCATAAAGACTGTTTTTCCTTTCTTCTAGAGCTTTTATGGTTTTACTGTTATTTTTTTCTTTTGTACAAAAAACACATATCATTCCCCCATCACAAAATCGAGTGGCTGAATTACAGGAACGAAACCAGATCAAAGACACAAAAAGAGAAACTCACCACTCATACTGAAACCTACCAGACTCTTGGAGTGGAAACGAGCTTGTCTCTACTAGAGCTTAATTCCATTGCTTTTGACTCCAGTGCTCTTCGACAATGGCCAGGGTTTTCCGTATTTTCCCACCAGTCTTTCCCAAAGGAAACTCATTCCAGATTCTCACCTTTTCCACTGAGGTCTTAAAAGGGAAACGGAGTTCCAGTTCATACAGTGGTCTCTGGTAACCTCAGTTCTTTAATGTGATCACTTTCAAATTTACAGGATGGACGTGGAAATACTTTTACTCCGCTGTAGTGATTCCATTGTTCACGCTCCACTTCAGGTTGGTGTTTATGTTGCTCAGACGCCAGGGCCAGGGCTCGGCCTCTCTGCTCCTTCTCCTGCCTTCCTCCCTCCGCCGTCCTCTCCTTCCTTCTCTCCCCTCCTCCTCCTCTGCGGTCTGATGTCTGTGTGATCCAGCACCGCTTGCTGAGATGATCATCCTTTCCCCAGGAGTGTTCCCTGGCATCTTTCTGGAACTTGAACTCATGGGCCTCTTCCTGGCTCTGTTCTGCTCCGTTGATCTCTTTGTCTGTCTTTACGCCGATGCCACAGCGTGCTGATTATTGTAGCTTTACAATGTGGCTGAAAGCAGATGTGTTTGCTCTCCAACTTTGTTCTTTTTCCAGATTGTTTTGACTATGCTAGATTCTTTGCCTTCCTCTGTAAATTTTAGAATCAGTTTATCAGCTCCTAAAGTAAGCTAAGATTTTGGTTGGGATTCCATGAAACTTGATCACTTAAAAAAGGACAGACTTCTTAACATTTAGCATTTTCCAGTCCAGGAACGTGGCACTTCACGCATTTATTCTGGTCTTTAATTTCTGTCAGCATGGCTTCATAGTTTTCACCGTGCAGGGGTTGCAGGCATATTTTGTGTTTTCTAAAAATAAATTGTTGCATCCTGACTGTATCCCATCGCCCTGTGCAGCATACCTACTCTGATATCTTGTCTGTAGATTTCATAAGGTTTTCTATGTTGCTTGTGAACGAAGACAGATTTACCAACTTTATGCCTTTTCACACTGTCTAGACATCTAGCACAATGTCGATTAGAGGAGCCGGGAGCTGGCTTCCTTGTCTTTTTCGTGATCTTAGAGGGAGAGCGTCCACTATTTCACTGTTAAGTACAATGTCAGCTGAGCTTTTTCAAAGACCGCTTATCAGACCAAGGAAGTTTCCCTCTCTTCGTACTCTGATGAGTTTTTGTTTTAAAGTCATTAATGGTTGTTGGATTTTGCAAAATGCCTTTTGTATCTGTGGAGATAACTCCTTTATTCTGCCAACGAGGTAAATTGCACTGAGTGACTTTTGAACAAGAATCAGTCTCACGTTATTAGGTTTGTGTTTAGATATTGCTGAATTCAATTTGCTGGTATTTTGAGGCGAGCCGAGCGGCTCAGTGGTAAAAAAATAAATCCGCCTGCCAATGCGGGGGCAGGAGCTGCAGGAGACTCAGGTTCAATTCGTGGGTCGAGAAGATTCCCTGGAGTTGGAAATGCCAACCCCTTCCAGTATTCTTGCCTGGAGAATCCTGTGGACAGAGGAGCCTGGGGGCTACAGTCCGTGGGGTCGCAGAGAGTCGGCCACGACTGATGGACCGAGCGCCCGTGCGGCGTATGATTTTCATTATACTCACGGGGAATACTGGCCGGGAGTCTCCCTCCTTGTGGTGTCTCTGGCAGGTTCACGCCAGCCTCATAAGGTGGGTTGGAGGTATTCCCTCCTCCTCCGTTTCCTGTAAAGTCTGTGCGACCTTGCTGTCACTTCTCCGTTAAACCTTTGCTAAAGGTCACCGGCGAAGCCGCTGAGCCTGGAGCTTTCTTTGTGGGGAAGCTTTAAGGACAAATTCGATTTCTTTGATAGCTAGGGCGTATTCAGACTTCCCGCTCCTCCTCGTGCTCACTTTCAAGGGGTGGAAATCGCCCCTTGCGTAAAGTACTTGTTTTCCTTCAGAGGCTGTAGTGATGTCTCTCCTTTACACCTCACGTCAGCGTTTTACGGTTTCTCCCCCTTTCTGTCTGTCAGTCGCCACGAGGAACGAGAAGCCTCCAGTCCTGTGGCTGGTCTGTGTCTTCCGTCCCTTCTGCTGGTTTTGCTCCGTGTGTGTGTCTGGCTTAGGCTGCGTACGCGTTTGGTGCTGCTGTGTCTCTTTGGATGACTTGAACCTTTGTCCTATGACACGTCTGAGGATGTTCCTTGGCTCCAAGTCTACCTTGATGCTGATGTGGCCGCCTGGTTTCTTTGATTGGTTCGTCTGTGAGCAGCCGTTTCCTCCCTTAACCTCTTGCCTCTGTACCTTTAAGGAGGAAGCAGTTTCTTTATAAATAGCACTTGGTTGACTCTGGCTTTTTAAATCCAGTCTGGAGATGCCTGCTTTTTAGAAGGAATGTTCATCCATTTACTTGAATGTAATTGTCGATATATTTAAGCCTAAAATCTTGCCATTTTCACTACTTTTCTATTTGCTATCCCCATCAATTAATTGTTTATCATCGATCTCCTGGGTTATGGGCTTCTCTGGTGGTGCTCCTGCCGATGAAGGAGATGTGGGTTTGATGCCTTGGGTCAGAAAGATCCCCTGGAGGAGGGCATGACAACCTACTCCAGTCTTCTTGCCTGGAGAATCCCATGGACAGAGGAGCCTGGCGGGAGCCAGTCCATAGGGTTGCACAGAGTTGGACGCGTCTGAGCGACTTCGCAGAGCTCGCCATCTCCTGTTAGAACAGAAGCCGCTTGAGGGGAGGGGCACTGTTGCCTGAGAACGTTCCCCTGGTCTTGGGGAGGGACGGCTCAGGGCTGTTGGCCTGGATGGGAGAGGCCTGGGTGGTCTCAGGGTCTGCACGGGTGGCAGGGCCCAGCGCCTGCCCCGCCAGCCCCCCGTCCTGGTCCGTCTGTCCCCCTCCTGGTGCAGCGAGTGAGGGGGCCCCCGCGGCCGGGCTGAGTGGTCTCGGGCCTCGTTTGGTCCAGGTCGCCTCTTCAACACTGTATCGCTGGGTTTGTGAGGTGCCTCCCCTCCATGGGCAGCGGGGGCTGGAGGCTGCAGGTGCCCAAAAGTCCTCAATAGCATGTCTCCGAATTTGGAGAATCTGAGACAGGGAAGGGCCTGCCTGCAGCCTGCTGGCCTCTGGTCGTCGCCGCTGGCTCCTCGTGGGGAGGGGCCTGCACCCTCGGCTCCTGTGGGGAGCGGGGTGGGGTGGGGCCTGCTGGAGAATCCCTGTCCAGGCTTCTCTGGCTGGGTGAGTAGAGCTGTGCCCCCGGCCAGGTGGCAGGCTGCTCCCTCTGGACCTGAGCGGTATGGGCAGCTCCTTCTGGCAGCTGGACCCTGTCCAGCACGTGCCAGGCACTCCCGCCCCCCTGCCCATGTTCGATGGCCCCCTGCCCTTCAGTGGACATTGCTGCCCATTTCAGGCCGTGGGGAAGGGCGTCCGGGCTGCGGGGTCACCGGCCAGGAAGGCCTGCCAGGATCCCGGAAGCTGGGCACCAGTGACACGTCCTGCTCCGGCGACCTCGTCACCCACGGCCTGCGCTGCTGGGGCCTGGAGCTGCGCGGTCAGCGGAGAAGGGTGGGCCCTGCGGGCGGCCGGCAGACGCTGAGCCCAGCGGGTGCTGGCCTGGGCCCCAGGCCTGGTGGCTCCACGGGCTCCTGGTCCGGCCCAGCGCCCCCCCCGCCCCGCGTGGCTCACCCTCCTTTCCCCTGGGCGCCAGCACCTGGTTTGCCGCTCAGCGAGGTGTCGCATGGGCAGTGGCCCCGGTGGGGGCAGAGGACGTGGGCACCTGGACCTGGAGGACCCAGGGCAGGGCCAGCGCCTCAGCCTCAGCCTCACAGGCAGCTCCGGGCCTGTGACCCGCCACGTGGTCCCTTACTGGTCCCCTGCCCTCTACAGGGACGCTGCGCCTTCCCCGGGACAGGCAGGGGCAGCTATGCCCCTCCCGCCGGCTCAGCTCCATCCCGACCGGCAGCCGGTGGTCAAAGCTCACCGGTGGCCCCTGGTCTCATCACAGGTCGCTAGCGATCACGGCACCCTTGGCTGCTTCTGCCTGATGGTCTCTGACTTTGTTTCTCTCGAGGCGGGGCTTCAGAGCGCCCCCAGGACAGGAGCTGTTCTCCCCACCGCGAGCCCGTGGCTCTCCGCTAAATAAGCAGCCCGGGTTCTCAGGCGCCTTAGCCGCGGAGCTGGCTCACACGGCGTGGACTCTGCTTGGGGGCGGCGTATCCTGACGCCTGCAGAAGGTAACACGGGGGCCTTTGCGGTCCCAGCTGGTGCCGGGCTCCGCCGGGCGGGGGCCGCGTGGCCGGACGGGGGTGGCGCGAGTCCGCTTTTCTCGGCAGCGGGGTGGGTGGTTCTGCGGAGCCCTCCCGGTGCAGCAGTTGCAGGCGCCCCCGAGGCCGGGTTGCAGGGTGCCGTGTGTGCCCGGCGGGTGGCATGGCCTCAGGGCACGGCCCCTCCGCGGCTCGGGGGGTGGGCGCCCTCCCTTCCCGCACCCCCTCCCTTCCCGCACCCCCTCCTCGGCTGGGCTGGGATGGCCACGTGCAGGGGAGCCCCAGGTGACGCTCCGGGATCCCGTGGCTCCCGAGCCCAGCCTGCAGGGCCCCCACCTGTGAGGACTGCTTTCCTCGCCAGTGGCCCGCGGGAGCCGTGTGATCGGGTGTGGGGTGGAGGCAAACCCGCCGGAGAGGTCATGCTGTCCTGGGAGTCATCTTCTCAGAGGAAGATTTTGATTTCCTAAGATGGTGTTTCCAGTGCTTTCCAGACCGGTGCCCAGGAGCATATTCCTGGGCTGCGTGAGACCATTTTATTCTTAAAAAAAAAAAAAAAAAAGCCATTCACCTTGAGCATCAAGATCACGGGTCCAGGCCCCTGAAGATGTGAGCTGGCAGATGGTAGGGTATCTGATGAGATGAGTAGGGACAGTGGGGCGACTTTTATATCTCATTTAAAAGGCACTTAAAAAATAAACAGAGAAGCGTAAGCAGAAAATAGACCAGACTTTCATGTCCAGGGCATCCCTATTGACATAAAAAAATAATTCACGTGGGAGGGTCAGACGTTAAAATTGCCTGAGGACAGAAGGTGGAGCGTGAGGCCCTGCGTCAGACTTGCGTGAGGGGCTCTACGCGTGGGCTGCCGGCGTGGAGGTTCTGGTTCACGTGAACCGATCAGCACATGCAGGGAACTCATTCCGTGCTTCTCCTGAAGCTTGATGGTGTCCGTCTGGTTTTACCGTCTCCACCACACCCTGCCTTCCCGTGGTGTCCAAGGGGTGTCCCCAGCGCCCCTCCTGGACAGCTGGGTGGTCTGGGGTTGACCCAGTTTTGCAGGTGGAGATGCATTTCCGTGAGTTCGTCCGTGTGGACGTCACAGCAGCAGCGAGTGCTCCTGACCCTGGAAGGGCTGGGTGCTCACAGGGCCCCCAGTAAGGCTCAGGGTGAACCAGCCTCCCCACAGTCCCAGCCTTGGGTGCAGGTCCAGCGTGTCTCTGTGGAACATGGGGGGCGTTGTGATGATGGGCACTGGGGGGTGCGCCCGTGTGTCCGGGTGGTGCCTTCCCATCGGGGCCTCTACGTTCTCTGGTTGACTCAATCATTTGCACCAGTTTGTTTAAGGAAATTAATCCTGGTTTGGTCATATTGATCACGAATACCTTTCCTGATTTTGTAGTATTTTGATTTTTTAAAAATTTGTGTTTTTTCTCTATACACAAGTTTCCTGATTTCTATATGATTAAATTTGTCCATCTGACAAGTCTTTGCTCTGTGGCTTCTGGGGTTTGCTTCCTTTTCGGAAAGACCTCTCTTGCTCCAGAATTATGAACAAACTCACCCACTTTGCCCTAGAACCCTTCCATGGGTTTACTGTGTGTGTGTGTGTGTGTGCGCGCACGCGTCAGAGTCCGAGGGCCACAGGCCAGCAGGTAACCCAGGCTCTCAGCCCTCCATCCAGCGGAGGCCACTCTACAGGCCCGCGGTCTCCTCACACGATGACACCCGCAGGGTTGCAGGAGAGGCAGGCTGCCCGCCTTCCTGTAGGTTAGAGGCCCGGGAGCTGCCCAGCACCCCCAGCCTGCCGCCTCCCTGCCTGGGCATGGCGTGGAGCTGGCCTCCAGCTCTGTGGCGGTCGCCGTGCCTGCCTCTGGGAGCGAGGTGGGTTCTCGTCCTGGAAACCACAGACCTGAGCGCCCCCGAGGATGTGGACTCCCAGCTCAGCTCCCTTCTCTGACTCTTATTTTTGGAGCATAAAAGAGAACAGAAGTCTCATGTTCCATCTCAAAATAATATCTTTCCTTAATTCTATCCAGTTTAGCCAAAAATAGACCCACCCCTTTTCCAGGATGATAATCCAGCCTCTTGAGCTGGGAAGGTGGGAGGGGGCTGGCGGCGTGGGTGTTCGCGGCGTGGCTGTGGCCCGGGACCCGGGGGCAGCTGCTCTGTGCCGTGGGGGCTCCTGAACCATGCCGGTCATCTGGGAAGCCAGCCCCGAAGCAGACCTGTGCGTCCTTGTATGTGCGGCGTGTGTCTTCCTGTGATTCTTGGACGGCGCACCAGATCCCATTTCAACTCCTGGGCAGCAGCTCAGGGGAGGGCGCTGACCCCACCCCGGGCTGGGCGGGCGGGGGAGGCGCACGTCTGCAGGACCCTGGGCACCGAAGCCAATCCCAACCCCCTCAGCTCCGGGTGTCTCGTGACTGTATAAAAATCACCTTCCTGCATCTTTCCTGAACGTATTTTGCTGCTGAATTTATGCTGTTCTCTAATTGCACATCAACCTTCTAATTTTCTGTGCGCTGGAGAAGTTGGTGACCGAAAACCTGGTTTGCAGAACCTGGGGTGAAGGTCTGGGTGAGACGGGATGAGGCCTGGGGCGGGCTGCTATGTCCGCTCCGGTCGGCTTCTCATGAGTCCCTGCTCCGGTCGGCTTCTCATGAGTCCCTGCTGTGCCCTTGGCTCTGTCTTCACTGACGCCCATCCGCAGAGAGCCCGCAGCCCCGGGGGGACCAGGGCCTGGAGTTCCCTGTCGGCTCCCCTCTCCCCACCAGAGTTAGAGCATCTTTGCTTCTCGCAGAGCTGCGGGGCAGGAAGGCAGGGACCAAACAGGACCCAGGAGATTCTGGTTGGGGGCTGACGTGTCTGTACGGGGAGGGGTGGTCGGAGGGTGTTCTGACCCCGGAGAAGGCACAGGAGGTCCATCTGACCTAGAGTCCTGGGTGTGGTGAGGCACGTGTGGCCACGTGGGCACCGAGTGTGCAGTGGCCAGGACGTAACGTTGTTGGGGACGTGGGCCCAGGAGCCGGGAGCGCAAGGAGTCCAGACTTGGCTGCTTCTGGGGGCGCCCAGGCCGTCGGCGCCCCCGTGCTCAGGTCCCGACCAAGCGGCTGCTTTGCATTGCTTTCTCCTTGCACTCAGTCTAGACGCTCCAAGACCATGGCAGGCAGTGACCAGCCCCAGGGGGTGGACTGCTCATGGCCCAACACTCGCCCCCTTCCCCGTGGGCTCCGTGGGGGCTGGCCCTGCATGGTGGGCATGCAGGCCTGAACCTCCCTGCCCCTCGAAGGCTGCTGGGCAGGCATGGGGCCGCACCCAGGACAGCGTCCACTGGGCTGGGCCCCCTCGGTGCCCTCGGAAGGCTTCAAGGTGTGAATGATCGTGCCGTCCTTGGTCCCAGGAGCCGTGACCCCCCCGTCGGGACTCTGCATGTGTCCTCAGGGCTGGTGTCCTCAGGGCTGCGGCCGGGACTGACTGACTTCCAGGGTCCCCTCTGGTTTGCCTCCCCCCGCTGCAGCTGCCGCTCCTCAGCTGGGATGCCCTCGGAGGAGGGCAGGGCAGGAGACTCAGCCCCGGGCCTGGCCAGCAGTGGCCCTGGAGCTGGAGGACCCGTGTGCCCACCAGGCTCTGCCCCGGGGTGTCTGCCAGCCTTCCTGCCTGGCCCAGCACTTGGGCTGCATTTGCCCAGGTTTGTTTTGCAGACAGGCCCGTGCTGGCAGGCCGGGGATGGGGCCCGAGGCCTGGGGGGGCTCATTTGGGCGAGGGGCAGGGGACACTTCATAGCCAGGCCCCACAAGGTCCCCTGCCTCGGGTGAGTGTCCCTCGGGTGGCCCCACAGGCTGGTAAATGCTTTGCCACCTTTCGTCTGTAAAATAAGCAGCCGTGCAGATTATTCATCTTAAATATCCGCTTCCATCCAGAGCGTATGCAAATCTCTTTTTAAGAAAAGGACTGAAATAAAACCGTGCACTTACTGTGAGGTGGAATTTAAAATAGCAACTTTCCCGAACAATGCTGCGTGGCTTCTATTTATCCAAACGCAGCATGGCACCGGCGCTTGACTGAGACGCCAGCTGCCCGGTGAGGTGAGCCTGCCCCGGGCTATCAGCCGGCCCCAGGCATGCAGGGCCCCCGCCTGGCGCACCAGGCCCCTGCCCCTAGGGGCATCCTGCCATTGAGTCCCAGCCTGGTCAGCGTCACATCCCCAGGTGACCACACTCAGCCATGGACCAACTGTCCTGGGGGACCCAGCTCTGGGCCCGTGGGGTCTTAACCCACAGGCAGAAGCCGCCTCCTGCGTCTGCCCTGCTCCGGGGGCCTGGGGAGCTCTGCTCTGCTCTGCCTGAGTGCCCTGACCACTCCTGCCCCATCCTATGCGAAGGCCCCTCGGGGTTGCAGACCCGTGCAGCCTGCTCCTGGACTCCAGCCTAAATGCTTCATCTTACAAACGGTGGGATCCCCTTTGTGGCCCCAGAATCCCACAGATCTTAAATAAGTCCCCGAAGCCCAGTGGCTGGTCAGGGAATCCACCTGGGAGGGAAGAGCCCTGCTGGCCGGGGTGGGGGGGCGGCAGCTTGAGGTTCGTGTTTCACTCCCTCACTTGTCACTCACTCTCTCACTCACTGCCTCACTCGTTGACTCTCTCGCACACTCGCTCGCTCACTCACAAGCCGCCCTTCGGGGCAGAGGGCCCGGCTGGTGCTGCAGAGGAGGCTTCTCACTGAGTCCCGTCAGGGGTACCACTGTCGCCCCAACCTGGATCCACCAGAAGCTCGGGGGCAAACCGCTTCCTCTGCTGATGGGAGGCTGCCCTCTGGGTGAGGCCCTTTAATGAACACAGAAAGTGAAAGTGGAAGTTGCTCAGTTGTGTCCAGCTCTTTGCGACCCCATGGACCGTACAGTCCCTGGAATTCTCCAGGCCAGGATACTGGAGTGGGCAGCCATTCCCTTCTCCAGGGGATCTTCCCGACCCAGGGATCGGACCCAGAAAAGCACCACCAGACCACACCAGTGTGTTTGAGAGCTGTTCGAACTGATTCTCGGTAAGGGTCAGGTGACCCGTGGGATACTGTTAACTGATGGTGAGTGCCCCTCCCCCCGTTTGGCGAGGCCAGGTGCTCCCAGGTGGATGGGCAGCCCCGAGGCTGGCAGCTCTGATCTGTGAGCCGACACTCGGGAGCCAGAGCCAGACGCACGGCTGTCAGCTCCAGGAGCGGCCTCTGAGCCTCTGGGGATGAGCCAGTCCATCAGCCAGCCAGGGGCCCAGCAGGCAGGCAGGAGGCGGGGGCGGGCGCGGCTCTCAGCGGGGCAGGCGGTGATAAACGGCTGCGAGGCCCCATGCTCACCTCCACAGGCTTCTCCCCACACTCCCGCCCCGGGGCTCAGCGGGGTCTTCCCACAGCTCAGCCCCTGCGGGATCCCAGTGAAGCAGTTCCAGGCAGGACGTGGCTGTCAGCCCTGGGGCTGGCGCTCCATCCAGCCACTGTGCATGTACACTCACCAGACACACGCAGGCACACATGTGCACACAGGTGCACACGTGCTCACGCACACACACACACATGGGCACACACGCGTGCTCATGCACACCACACACACACATGGGCACACACATGCTCATGCACACTCACCACCCCGGGCACGTGGGTGCACACATGCTCGTGCACACTCATACATGGGCACACATGCACATGTGTGCTCATGCACACTCACCACACACGGGCACGCGGGTACACACGTGCTCATGCACACTACACATGGGCACACAGGTGCACACGAGCTCACGCACACACACGGGCACACATGCATGCGCGTGCTCATGCACACTCACCACACACACACAGGCACACACATGCTCATTCACATTCATCACACGGGCACGCGGGTGCACACGTGCTCATGCACACTCACTACACACGGGCACGCGGGCACACACATACTCGTGCACACTCACCACACACACTCGGGCTCATGCACCCACTGACACATACACACAGGCACACACCTGAGTGCACGTCTTCGCACAGGGATACACATGTGGGGAGCTGCAGCCACGGGCACGCACACACAGGTGTGATCTGAGTGCATCACGGGGCTCCAGAATAAAAGTGAGTTCTGCGTGTGCCAAGTTCTCCCATTTTGTTCAGGTTTCGAGGGACCCCCAAAAGGACACCAGTCCCTGTCCCCAGCACGCTGCTCCTAAAGCGGGGTTGAGCCCCTGGTCCAGCTGGCTCACTCTGTCCAAACGGAGCCCAGACACGCGTGTCACTAGCCAGAGAAGCCTCAGTGGGGGAAGGGCGTCAGGAAGCCTGGGGCTGGGCTGGAAGGTCCCGACTGTGTGACCTTCTGGGGCACAGGCTCCGGGACGGCGTGGGTGGGGAGGGCGGAGGGTCTGCCTTGGGGGGCGGGGCAGGTGCAGAGGCTGAGCGCTGCCCTTTGGGGTCGCCCTGGTCACCTTGACGGAACGGTCTCAGAACGAACCCACCCCCACATGGGCCAGACGTCCAGCTGAGATGATCCCAAGGCAGTAGGCATGGGGGGCATTCGCCAGCCCCTGCCCTGGCTGCCCTCTGCCAGGGCACATCGGTGAGTGGCAGACATAGCAACTGCAGCTGCTCTTGGCTTGTGCCCCCGGCTCCCCTCCCCACCCCCAGGGACGCGGGCTGGCTGCTCACGTGACGTGATGCTCCCATGGTGTCTGTGCTCCGGGAGCCCCTTCCTGCCGGCTGAGCTCCCCCCAGTACCCCTGTCCCCCAGGGCCACCCCCCCAGCCCCACGGTGGACCAGCCCCTCGTCCTGAGGCTTGGGCTCTGACCTGTCCTGCTTGGTGCCCTGTGACCGTGGGCGAGTCACTCAGCCTCTCTGATCCCGTCTCCTGTTCTCTGACTGTGAAGGACTCTTTCCTACAATATAGTAGGTTGGGTACCTAAAACTCCACTCTACAAAATATTCATAATATGTATTCGTATGTTTTCACTGAGCTCTAATTACAGGAAAATGCGCAGAGCCGAAGGGCACAGCCGATGGGTTTTGACAAGTGTGTCCAAGCCTTGTGTCCGAGTCACCAAGACCCACCACCCCCCGTCCAGATTCAGCCTTTGCACTGTTCGGAGGCCTTTCCCCCCAACCCCCGCTCTGCTCCAGGCGGCCCCCGCCACCCCCGAGGCACACGCGGGTGCTCTTTCTGTCACGACAGATTAGTTTTGCCTGCCCTTGAACTTACATAATCAGAGTCATACCCGACGTGCGCTTCTGAATCTGGCTCCTTCCATTCAGTGTGGGATTTGAGGGACTCATCCATCTTGTTCTGTATGGGTAGTTTGTTCTTTTTTTAAAAGAAAATTGCTGAGTGCTGTTCTATATTGTACGGATATAGCTCGATTTCCTTATCCAGTCTTCTGCACGTGGGCTCTTGGATCGTTTCCAGGATGCGGCTGTTAGGAATGAGGTTGCAGAGAGCGTCCCCGTGCAGACATCTGCTTGGTTTCTTTTGGGCAGATATCGAGGAACGGGATCGCGTGGTGGCTCAGCCAGCGCACATTTTACCTGGTGAGGACGTGTGGGGAGTTTTCCACACAACCCACGGGGCTCCGTTCCCAGCAGAGCGTGTGGGGTTGGCTGTCCACGTCCGGGTGGCCCCTGCCATGTCGGTGCGTACTGGCTGTCCCGGTGGGAGGCGGTGCTGTCCTGTTGGGGGTAGTTTACGGCGCCTGGTGTCCAACAACGTTGCGCGTCCTTTCCTGGCTCGTTGAACTTTTGTACGCGCCCCTCTGTGAGGAGGACGTGGACGCGGACATCTGTCCACGTCTTTGCCTCGTTTTAAGTTGTGTGTTTGCCATTTTATTAGTGGTCTCCTAGTGTTCTTTATATAATCTGGTTACACATCCTTGGCTGGAAATGTGTTGCAAATACATCTCCTAGGTTTGACTTTTCATTTGCCTCGTGGTGACTTTTAAAGAGCACACATTTTAAATCTCAACGAAGCCAAAGTTATCCATTTTTTTTCTTTCATGGTTGGTGTTTTGGGTATTGCATCTAAGAAATCTTTGCCTGTCTTTAGGTTGCACAAATATTATCCTATATTTTTTCCTAGAAGTTTTGTACATGGAACATTTGTATCTACGTCTGGAGTGCATCTAGAATTATTTGGGGGCGTTTCACAAGGCACATTAAAGTCCGTGTTTTTCCTGATGGCGGTTTGGCGGCTCTGGGTCCCTTTGCTGAAAGGCAGATGTTGCGCCTGGGCCTGCATTAGCACTTTGGTCAAAGGCCGGTTGGCATGGGTGGTGCCAGCTGTTTCTGAGCAGCCTGTCCGTCTGTCCTCACACGAGCTCCACAGTCTTCAAACCAGATCCAGTGAGTCCTCTAAACGTGCTGTTTTTTTAACGAACTATATTGGCTTTGCTAGATTATTTATATTTCCAGATAAATCTCAGTACTTGCCTACTAGTTTCTATTTTAAAAGCCTGCTAGGGTTTAGACTGAAATTGCACTGATTCTACGGGTAAACCTGGGGAGCAGGGATCCCTTCACACTGTTCACCGCTCCCACCCTGGGGCAAAGGGCCCCCGTCCGCTGATTTAGCTCCTGTAATTCCTCTCAACAGTGATTCATTGCGTTGTATGTGTGAGTGCTGCACATTTTTCTTCAGATATATTTCTGTGTATTTGATGCTTTTGCTGCTATTGTTAGCGCAATTTAAAAAGATCTCAGTGGTTCGTTACTATGTGTTAGGGATCTAATACATTTTTGTAGACCTTGCACCTGTGGCCTCTTTTAATTCACTTACTGTTATAGCCCTAGAAGGGGTTTGTAGATTCCCTAAGACTTGTTCGGTAGACAGCTATGTCACCTGTGAATCAACACACCTTGACTTCTTCCTTTCCAGTTTCCCTTAAACTCCTCATGTTGCTGGCTGGGGCGGGGCCGTGTTGAGAGAAGTGGGGAGTGGCCAGCCTTGCCTTGCTCCCCAGCTGGGGAAGGTGTTCCCTTTGTCGCCATTCTGTGCGGTTCAGCTGCTGACCTTTTGCAGATGTCCTCTCAGTGGAGAAGTTCTGCTCCGCTCAAGCTTGCTGAGTGTCTTCATCAGGACTGGCTGTAGACTGTGTCAAATGCTGTTGTATGAGGCATGTTAACAGCCTTACTGAGCCATGACTGACTCACGGGAAACTGCATTTTCTGCCTCTGTGGAGGGGATGAGGCATGTTAACAGCTTTACTGAGCCAGGACTGACTCACGGGAAACTGCATTTTCTGCCTCTGTGGAGGGATCGTGTTTCCTTCTCTATTCTCTTAGGGCAGTGTGACTCAAAGCAATGGATTTTCAAAGTCAAACCAACCTTGCCTTCCTGGCATAAACCTCAGTCGTGATAGCTTCTGTTTTTCTATATTGCTGCTAACTTGCTGTTGTTTTATTAAAGAATTTTATATCTATGCTCATGAAGAATATTGGTCTTTAATTTTCTTTTCTTGTAATGTCTTTATCAGGTTTTGATATCAGAAAAATACTGGTCTCATGGAAAGAGTTAAGAAGTGCTCATTTTCTCTGTTTTCTGAATTAGGTTGTGTAAGATTGTGGATGTTATTTCTTTCCTAAAAATTTGGTGGACTGCACTGCTAAAGTCACTGGGCTGGAGTTCTTCTTTCCATATGATGATTTTCAACTGTGAATGTATTATTTTAAAAAACAGATATAAGGCTGTTCAGATTGTATTTATTTTTGTGTTAGTCTGGTAAATTATGTATTTCAAGAAATTTTCTCATTTCATCTACATGGTGTAATTTGATGACATAAAGTTGTTCATGATCTTTGTATACTATCTTTTAAATGCCTGTAGGATCTATAATGACATCCTCTTTCTAAAATCTTTAATATTTGTGTTTTCTCTCTTTTTAAAAGATTTACTCTTCCAGAGGTTTCATGGGTTTATGAACCTTATAAAAGCAGCTCTTGGCTTTGTTGCAGTTCCTGAATTGTTTGTCTCCATTTAACTCATCTCCAGCAGCTCTTGGCTCTGTTGCAGTTCCTGAATTGTTTGTCTCTATTTAACTCATCTCCATTCTTTACTAGTTTTTTCCTTTATTTTATATCCTTTCTTCTTCTTTTGTTGTCTTCTTGTTTTGTTTTAAATTTATTTATTTTTGATTGAAGGATAATTGCTTTTCAGTATTGCATTGGTTTCTGCCATACATCAACATGAATCAGTCACAGATGCCCTGTTTTCTGATTTAAGAACTTAGAGCTTCTCCTGGAGGAGTAAATGGCAACCCACTTCAGTGTTCTTGCCTGGAGAATCCCATGGACAGAGGATCCTGGTGGGCTGCCGTCCGTGGGATTGCAGAGTTGGACACGACTAAGTGACTTACCACACACACACTTAGAGCTATGAATTCCCTCTTGCATCCATCAGCTGCCTCCTAAACATCTGATGTATTTTGCTTTTAAACTTGTGTGTCCTTGACAAAGTAGGCCCCAAATATATGAAGGACCTGCTGAGAAGAATCAATAAGCCCAACGCTGCAGTGGGAGATTTCAGGATATTTCTATCATACAAGTTGGCAAGGGAATCAAAGATCACAATTACGGTGAACACAATAGACATTTGTAGATTCTGCATCTAGTAACTGGAACATACGTATTTTTCTAAAACAGAAAAGGTGGGAGGGAGGTTCAAGAGGGAGGGGACATATGTATACCTACGGCTGATTCACGCTTATGTATGGCAGGAGCCAACACAATATTGTAAAACAATTATCCTACGACTAAAAATAGATAAATTAAAAGACAAACGAGAAGCTCCTGTAAAGCTCGTGCTCGCCCGTGTCTGGCTGCTTTCTCTCAGCAGGCGCCCCTGTGAGGCCCGGCTGAGGTGCTGGCTGCTGCCGCAGTCCGTTCTTTCCCTTCTGTCTGGAACTCTTTGTGCGAAAAGATCAGCGTCGTTGATCCTTTCTGCTGGTGTTGGGCATCTGGGTACTCTCCAGTCTGTGACTCTTCTGGATTCCTTGTGCATGTCTATTGGTGAACAGAGGGGTGCGTTTCTGGGTGACGATTGGCTGGGCCGTAGGATCTTTTTATTTAATTTTTTAAATTTTTAATTGGAGGGTAATTGCTTTACAGTGTTGTGTTGGTTTCTTTTTTAAAAAACTCAATTGATTTTGGTTTGGGGGCTGTAGAATCTTATCCACTCAACTTTTCCAGCTACTGACCAACGGTTTTGGAGTATTGTGCAGTCGCAGCGCCGCCAGCGGTGCTGGGCACAGCCTGGCCAGCCTCCGTTTTGGCGGCCTCTTGTAGTTTCAGGCTCTGGTGGGTGGGTGGAGCCCCACCGCGGTTTGTTTCTGCATCCCTGCTGGCTAAAGCATGGAGCTCCGTTTCCTGTTGGTTGGGCTGGGCGTTAGGACATCCTCTTTCATGAGGTGCCTATTCAAGACTTTCGTGCGTTTTCTGTTGTTGTCATCTTTTTCTTGTTGATCTGTGGGAGCTCTTCACATGTTCTGAATGCTGGGGATAAATGTATGGCAAGCACACTCCCCCTCGGAGGTGGACCTTGCTGCCCTGACGGGGACCTGTGACCAGCTGCTCCTGCCTGTGGTGCAGTTCCCGGGTGTGTGCACATGTGCGTTCACACCGATCAGTCTTGCATCTCAGGGTTTCATTTGCTGTGTATCAGTTATGCCTCAGAAAAGCTTGTAAATACGTCGTCCGACAGCTGTGCAGCGTTTGTGTGGAGAAATGTGGCCCTAAATAAGGGAAGGGTATGAGTATGGGAAGGATGCCAGCTTTCTCCAAACTGACATCAGACTCACCGAATCCAAAGAACTCGACACACTGATTGAAAATGTTTGAGGAAGAGCATGGCCCTGGAGAAGAAGGGGCCTCAGCGAGGTGGACGTTAGCGGTCATCACCGAGTGGACGCTGAGGGTGTGAGCTGTCAGCGCGGGACGGCCAGCAGGCCTGGGGAGGACGCAGAGCCAGCCGGGACCCCAGGCCCACGTGGCCCTGGCTCAGTCGGCGGCAGGCTGGACGGGGGGCTCTGACCTCAAAGGCCTTCGGTGAGGAGCAGATGGCCTGAGAGATGGGCAGGCCAGGCGTGGGGCACATTGCATTGACCAGCTCGTCCCCCATCTCGGTTCCAACGTCCTGGCTGCAGCCTTGGGCTCCAGTGTGTGGGGACTGTCCACTCCCCAGCCTTCTGTCCCACCCCTGCTCTGTGCCCAGAAGCCCCACTTCTGTCCAATGGGCCAGGCCCGGCACCTGTGATGGGAGCTGAGTCCCCAGACAGCTGGACCGAGGAGGGGCCGGCCTGGGCTGCTGGAGGGTCGGCTCCCGTGTCTGCCCGGCGGCAGTGCTGGGCCAAGGAAATGGGTCACTGCCTCCAATCCTTTTCTGAAACGAGGCTGGATATAAATAAAATGCAGACTTGATGGATGAGGCTGGGGTTTTTATGAATTTTGTATCGTCTAATGTCAGGACAAGCTGCTCTAGCTCTACACGTGACTTACTTATCCTTCCATCGAGAGAGAATGGGGTTGAGGACTGTCCTGCCCCAACCCCCCCAGGGCGATTGCCCTGAATAGGCAACGCGGGCCTGTCCTGCGCAGATCCTGTGCCGTCGCGAGTCTCGTGTTCGATGACACCGATGTGTTAACCGAGATGAACTCCACATAAACTCTACCGTGTTAAACTGAAAGAGTTGCAGCTTTT
The DNA here is from genome assembly GCF_032452875.1 of Bos javanicus. NCBI lineage: Eukaryota > Metazoa > Chordata > Mammalia > Artiodactyla > Bovidae > Bos > Bos javanicus. Next base: position 50,282,346 of record NC_083893.1, on the reverse strand, counting down.
GGTGCGTTTCTGCCCGCCCGGAAGCTGCCCTGTCCCCTGCATTGTCCTGAGCCCGGCTGGCCGTTCCCTCTCAGGTGGGCCTTCAGGGTGTCTCTCTCCAGCTCAGCGCGTGGGGGCCCGCTGGTGTGTGGGCTGGGGGGCCTCTTCGTCAGGGGCCCCAGCCGCGACCTGCAACCTTCTCCTCCTGGCACCAGGGCCTGCCCACACTTCCTCCCTGAATCAGACTCGAAAGTGTGGTGATGTGCCTGGCTCTGAGCCTTGTGACCGTGCGCCCCGACCTCATCCAGAAGTGGAACCATGGCAACTTCCGCGGCCTCTGTGGGGTGGGGACGACGGTTAACCGGCTGCCCGGTGCTGAGGGATCTGGTCAGGCAGGTGTGAGCCCGACACCCCCACTGAGGGGCGGCCCATGTGTGTCCTCGGGGAGGCCGGTTACATCCCTGCCCCGACGGAGAGCATGTGCAGGACTGCGCTCCCAGCTGGCCTGACCCCCCACACTGAGGAGCGGCCTGTGTGCATCCCCCGGGAGGCCAGTTACATCCCAGCCCCGATGGGAAACACATGTGCTACCAGCTGGCCTGGGCATCTGGGGAGCTGCAGGGGAGGCACCCAGGTGGGGTAAGGCTGGGCTCCCACCCACAGAGATGCAGTTTAGTGCGATATGAGTGGCACAGCCCGAGGTCCTGGGATGGGGGCCTTGGGGACCTGGACTCGAGTGGCTGAGGGCACAGGTGGGTTTCTGCACACACAACCACACACGCATGTGTGTATAAGCATGCAAACACAATGCAGACACACACATGTGCACATACACACCTTCCTGGGCAGGCAGCCTGTGGCACCCCCACCCTGGCACCCTGGGCACTCGATTGCTCATGGATCCCCTGGAGCGCCCCGGCTCCGAAAATCCAGAAAAGAGTAAGTGCTGGTGAGGGTGTGGGGGACGGTGTGTGTGTGTGTGTGTGTGTGTGTGTGCACGCGCGCACTCAGTCGCTAAGTCGTGTCCGTCTCTTTGTGACCTCTTGGATTGTAGCCCATCAGGCTCCTCTGTCCATGGCATTCTCCAGGCAAGAACACTGGAGTGGGTTGCCATGCCCTCCTCCAGGGGATCTTCCTGATCCAGGGATCAATCCCGTGGCATCTTCTGTGCCTTCTGCATCGCAGGCAGATTCTTCACCGCTGAGCCACCCAGGAAGCCCGGGGGACAGTGTAACAGTTCCTAAAAAAGACTGAATCGCCGTTCAATCCAGCAGTTCCACTTCCGAGTGTTCATCCAAAGGGCTGAGAGCAGGCCTCAGAGAGGACCCTGCAGCCCTTGTCCACGTCGAGGAGACGTGGAGGCAGCCTGGTGTCCCCCGGGTGCAGAGATAGGCCGTGGGCTCTCCATGCCCTGGAGTATCCCTCGGCCCCAAGAAGGAAGCCCATTCTGGCACGTGGACCTGGAGGACAGAGGCTGGGCGGTGAGCCCCGCGGCAGAGCCATAGGCCTGTGTCCGTGTTCCCGGCACTGCTGCTCGGAGGCACCTGGGGCCTCGCTGCCCCTCGTTTCAGTTCCAGCCCTCAGTCCACCTGTCCTCCGTGGGGAAGGCAGCAGGGCCTCGGCCGGGAGCCCGAGGCTGCAGATGGAAAGATGTGGGCAGATGAGCGTTTTCCAGCCCCTGAGCCGAGACCGGCATCTCGCCACGTGCGGGCCTCAATCTCTTGCCAGGCCCTTCCCGTGTCCCCAGCCGTCAGGACCGTCTCCTTTTCCGTCCAGGGGCCGGCTCCCTGCACGCAGCCCAGGGCCTGCCGTGCCGCCCGGGGTGCAGGTCCTGCTCTGGTCACATGTCCCGCCAGGCCCGCTCTCAGGGGTCGGGGCTGGGCTGGTGCGGATGCAGGCCTGGGGGGCTGCCTGTTCCCATGGTGCCTGGCTCTGACCCTCTCCCAGCGGTCTGCGCCCTGGCCCAGATTCTCTTCCTAGAGGACCCAATGCTGTACTGCCAGAATTGGCCCTCAGCACGCAGGAGGCACACTCCCCAGAATCCACTCACGTGTGCTGGGGTCTCCCACCGTGCTGAGGAGGGCGGGGTGCCCAGAAGGCGGGGCGGGGTCGTGTCAGGACAGGGTTGGAGTTCTGTGCTGGGCAGACCTGCCTTGGGGCTCGGGGTTCTGTTTGGGCTCCTCCTCCCCTCCCCTGCCCCCACCCCCAGCTAAGCCAGGGCGCCCCTCCCAGAACCCGGGGCCTTGGTGCTCTCCCGTCTGTCTGCACGTCTGGTCTGCGGGCCCTGGGCAGCTTTCATGGCTGGTGAGGGGGCCCGGAGTCCTGTCCTACTGGCACCGGGTGAACCCAGCTGATGGAGGCAGCCAGAGATGGGCCTTGGGCTGCAGGACCCCCTGGGTGGCCCGGGGGTGGCAGAGCTGCCCAGTCTCGACAGGTGGAGAGCCTGTCCGCCCCAGGCGACCTCCCTGTGGCCCCGAGGAGCTGGGCCCAGCGGTGGAGACACTGTATCGATCCAACTGTCGGCTTAATCACTAATTCATGACAGTTCCGGGGCTCTGGAGACGCTGCTGTCAGGCGCTGGAACGCGCTTCAGACTCTGGAATGGGATGGGAGCCAGGATAAAGAGGGGGGCCTCTGCAAGGGTCCCCGAGGCCCTGTGTGGGCAGTGTGGCCTCGGCCACCTGCTGGTCCCCAGCCAGCCATGCGGCCCCCCGCCCCTGGACCCCAGGCGCAGACTATTCCGGAACCCGGGCCCCCAGAGGCCTGCACTCTGCCTCCTGGCAGCTGCCACATCCTGGCGTGTCTGTCTCTCAGAGGGACGGGGTGAGGGCATGCCCCTGCCTTCTGGCTGGGCGCCAGGCTGGCGGGAGAGGCGCCGTGGGGGACGGCACGGGGCTCTGGGCGCCCCACCCCCACCAGACGGGCCGGGGGCCATGGTGGACACTGAGGCCCGGAGTGGGCAATGAGTGCTCCGAGGGGCCTGCAGGGGCTTCCGGGAGAAGGGCCTGAGGGTGCAGGTGGGCGGGCCCCTTGGGTGCAGGAGTGTCTCAGATGGACGGATGCGCTGGCCTTGGTGTGGGGGTTGCCGGGAAGATGGCCCCCACCCTGACAAGGGGCAGAGCCAGGGCCCGGGGGCTGCGGGAGGGGTGCTCGGGCTCAGAGGAGGCCTGTCCCCCGTCCAGGGGCCTGCCCGTGCCTCCCGGGGCAGGACAGTGGAGGGGATGGGGCTGCCTGACGGGTCCTCCCCCTCTGGTGGGCGGTGCATGCAGTGCTTGGCGGTCGCCCGGTGCCCAGGAGCGGCCTGAGGGTGCCCTCCCCGCTTCTCGGGAACCTGGTGTGCCGGCCAGAGCACACACGATTCCGTTCTTCGCCCTTCACCTTCTCGTCCAGGGGTCTCCGAACATCCTCAGGGCCCAAGGAAGCCCCTGGTCACAGGGCCTCCTGCTAAGTGGGGCGGGCAGCGGAGAACCGAATCCTTCTCGTCCTGGGTCCCTCAGAGATGCTCAGGAATGCCCGCCCCACACCCTGTTGCTCTGAGAAGTAAACATGATGTTGACCGTGGGGCCCCGCGGACGGCCTGCTCCTGGCCCCTGTGTCTCGGTCCCCGCAGACCTTCAGCGGGGTGGACGAGCGGTGATGAGCAGGTCAGGGCCTCGGCATGTCTGTGAGGCGCCAGTCTGCTGACCAGGCCCCTGCGTGTGCCTGTGTCCATCACAGGAGGGCTGGCCGGGCACCCCGGCAGGCAGGGTGGGCACCCCGGTAGGCAAGGTGGGCGCCCCGGGAGGCAGAGTGTGTGTCCCGGGAGGCTGGCCGGGCGCCCCAGGAGGCGGGGTGGGTGACCCGGGAGGCTGGCCGGGTGCCCTGGGAGGCGGGGTGGGCGCCTCGGTAGGCAAGGTGGGCGCCCCAGGAAGCAGGGTGGGCGCCCCGGGAGGCTGGCCGGGCGCCCCAGGAGGCAAGGTGGGCGCCCCAGGCGGTGGGGTAGGCCTGGGCCCGGGTGTGTGGCCAGACGGGAACCACTCTGTGGCCACACAGGTCTGCGGGCCTCGGAAGCGTTGGGTGATTTTCTCTGACGGGTTTTCTGGGTCAGCTCAGTCACCTTGGGCATGAATGTCCACGACACGTGACATGTGGTTTGTGACCACCCTTCCCACGTGATCCCCGCTTTGGGGTGGGTTCTCTCGAGGCCAAGAATGCTCTGAGGGCCTAGGTGCCCAGGGGAGGTGGGCTGGCCTGGATTCCGGGCCTGCCCCCGGACGCAGCTGCTACGCTGTCTTGGACCACGGCGGGCAGGAGGCGGGGGCAGGGGCCGTGGGCCGGGCTGCCCCCCAGGCCTTGGGGAGTGTCCCCCCCGGGCTCCCGCATCCCTGCTGGTAGCCACGGTGGTGCCTCACGACTCAGCCGTCTATTTTTACTCTGCCTTGCCTTCCTCGCTGGAGGCAGCTTTGTCTGTTTTAAGAAAAGCCCCAGCCTGTGGGAGCAGTGCGGTCTGCACCTGGAATCTGAGGGGACCCTGTGTGCTCCATCCATGGCTTGTCGGGGGTGGCCTCGGCCCCATGGGGGTGGGTGCTGACCCAGGTGCTGAACCCTGACAGTGGTCGGTGCCAGGGCGTCCCATTCTCGTGTGGAAAAGAAAGCTGGGCCAGGCGTGCACGAAGCGCTAATGGCTTTATTGTGGGGAAAAAGCGTTCAGACGTTACTGGCCTTCTTGCTTCGGGTCTGGTGGTTCCTGCCCAAGAGGCAGCTTTTGACTTTCTCTGCTGCTTCGCTGGGTATTTGGGGGGCCGCTGCCCCTCTCCTCCCTACCCTCGTCTGCCCGAAGCCTTCCCCTCCTGGCCACCAGTGGGACCGACGGTGCAGGCTGAGGGCGACAGGGCCAGGCCCCCTGTGTCCGGGTGGCACAGGGACAGTAATAAGTCTCCCTGGACACAGGGCTGTCGGAGCGTCGACCCCGTTTCCAGAAAGGAGCTCCTTGCGTTTTCCTGGGGATGGTGGTCTCCTGGGGAAGACCTCAGACGAGAAACACCCCATCTGGGAACGTGGCTGAGGACCCCGCGGGGAACAGAGCTCTGTCTGGGCCCCTGGGCTTTAGTGCTGAGACGGTAATAAGGAAAGTGGCCCATGACCCCGGGGCTCAGGCGGTGATGGTGGCCCAAGCAGGGCCCGCGGAGAGGATGCTGTGGGTCCCTGCGAGGCCGTGGGTGCTGCTGGGAGCCGTTGGCACCAGGACCCTTGTGGAACAGAATCAAAACCTCCTTCCTCTTATGCTTAGTTGGCTGGGTCAAAATGGCCTATTTTCATAGCAACCGCTGTGCTTCCGATGGCCAGCTTAGCACATGAAAGCCCTCCTTGAAGAATAAGTGTTCTCAAAACCCTTGTTTTAAAATATTTATCCACCTCAAGAGGAGTCTGTGCCCGTGTGGCCGCGGGGCCCCCTGGTGTCCTTGCGGGCCCGAGCAGACACGTGCAGGACTCAGGTTCCCGGCAGAGATGGGTCAAGGTCAGACAGGACTGCTGGGGCCTCTTACGGGCGCTGTGAGCCGGGAGGTGTCGGACGCAGGGACAAGTGTGCTGAGCGTCCCGGCGACGCCCCTCCCCCTGGAGCCTTGTTCCTCTGCTCCTTGGCACCGGGGCCCTCAGCGCCTCCCTGGGCCGCAGGGCCCTGCCCAGCAGTGGCCGGAAAGTCGGGAGGAAAGTGGACACGGTGTGCCCCACCTCCTCTCTGCCCTGGGACCCCCGCCTCTGTGCACATACACGTTCCTCTGTTGGCCTCAGGGGTCCGGCAGCCCCAGCCCCCTCCTCTGGTTGGTTCAGCGCTGGGGGACTTGACCTGCGTTTTCAGGGTGCCCTCCGTGACCTGGTGTGAGTGATGCGGCTCTCACTGCATCCTCCGGATTGCAGCCTCGCTGTCGCAGACCCACCCCCTCTGTTGTGACAGGTCCCCGGCAGGGGTCTCCTTAGTTCCGCTGTCATCGAAGGCCCGAAGGAGAGCCAGAGGTGGGCTGAAAGCCTCACCCTGGCACCGGGCAGGGGTGGGGGGCTCACGGGGCGTGCCGTCCTGCCCAGAGTGGGTCCAGAGGCTGCTGTGTTGCCAAAGCCAGCCTGGGTGCGGGAGGGGCCCAGAGCAGCCTCTGGGTCTCAGGTTCTCAGGGGGCTGTGAGGCAGGGTCTGGGGATGGGTGGGAGCCACCTGTGTGGTGGCCCTGTGGGTGGGCAGGGGCAGACCAGGTATGGGTGTCAGGGTGGACCCGTGGTCCATGGGTCCCCGGAGCCCCAGTTACTGGAGCTCAGAGTGACCCTGGTCAGTGGGTGGGCTTGAGGCTCACCTGGAGGGGTCCAGGCCAGCCCCACCTTGGACCACCTTCAGGGACAATCCCTGCTCGTGGCTTCTGGTCTGACGCCGTGTGCGCCTGCCAGGCACTGGGCCTGCCCTGGAACTCAGACCCAGCACTCCTGAGACGCCTGGCAGCCACACCCAGGCTCCCTTCCCCCACTTCTAGTGGGCAGCTGTCCTCATCGTCCGCCACGCGGTCTGCGGTCTGGGATCTGCAGCCATCCTGCTGGTGTCTCAGGAAGCAGGGAGAGCTGTGTCAAAACCACAGGCTGGCACTACTGACTGCCCGGTGCAGACCACAGGCCAGGGAGGCCAGGCCAGCTCCCGGAGCGCTCGGCCTGCCCCACGGCCTGGCTCGGTGCTCGGGGCCTCTGACGTCTCTGCCGACCCACCCACTCAGCCCTGCGAGGAGCCCCCTTACGGGCAGGCACGGGGCTGCCCTGTGCTTCTGGCTTCTTCCTTAATGCAGCTTCATTCCCATTTTCTTCTGCGGGAAACACGAAAGTCCGGGATTCGTGGTTTTCTCTAAAAGCGACGATCTGTTTGCTGAGCAGCTTGCCAGCTCATGACTCAGAGGCACCCATGCTCGGGGCTCTGCTGGGGCCGTGGGCAGCAGGGCACGCAGCGCCCAGGGAGGGAGGCACCACTGTCTGCCCCGGGCCCCTGTCTGGGCGGCCTGGCCCGTGCACAGTGGACGTGCTCCATAGACCCGGCGGTGGTTCCTGCAGTGGACACGGACGCGGCCCCGTCCTCTGCTCTGTGCAGAAGCAGCCAAGCTGTGCTGACCGCGGGCACGCGGGCGAGTGAGGAAGGAGCCGGGGGTATTCAGGCGGCAACTGGCTGGATCCAGGAGCGGACTGGGCAGGCGGGTGGGGGGCTGGGCCCTGAGCCCCGCAGACCCATTCCCCAGCTGCTCGGTGCCCCGCCCCGTGCCCCGACGCCCCACCCTCTCCCCCGCTGCCCACGGGGACCTCCTTAGATCCCGAGGTCCCGCGGGCGCCCGGGTCAGAGGGCAGTCCCGAGATGGCTGAGGGACACTGTCTCTGTGAGGACCAGGTCTCCCGCGCCTGCCTCGCGGGGCGTGAGAGCTGTGCAGTGTTCCCGGGTCTGGCCGGCGCCGGCCTGCAGGCTTGGAAGGGCTTCTCGTGGACAGGCCTGTGCACAGGAGAGCGTGTCTCAGGAGGCCGTGACAGTTACAAACACTGGACTCTCCCTGGGGCTAGGGGCTCTCTGTCAGACTCTATGGAGAAAGTCCACGGAAGTGAGGCCTTGAGGGGTCTCTCTTAGACAGTGGGCAGCTCTGTTACCATCCCGGGGCCCTTACAAGCTCTCCTCGAGCTGGTCCGGAGACACCTGCGGGGCACAGCCCCCGAGGCTGCGGGAGGGGTGACTGAGGGTCTTTGGGGGTTTGCGGTGCCTCTTGCTGGGGGCTGCTCTGGACGGCGTGTGCTCTGATCATGTCCCGTCTGTGGGCAGCGTGGCCTGGCCTCCCCCTACAGTGCGCCCAGGAGCAGGTGCTGCCTGGCCCCGGGGCCCCCTCTCTGCCTTGGCTCAGGCCCCCCCTGCAGCACCATGGCTGACCTGACCCCTCTTAGGGTGAGGTGGACTGCTGGGTGCCTGCAGGGGCGCCTTGCAGTGTTGGGGGGCTCCCTGAATTGTGGGGGAATCCCCAGAGTGTCAGGGGCTCCCTGCAGTGTTGGGGGTCTCCCTGCAGTGTTGGGGGTCTCCTTGCAGTGTGGGGGCTCCCTGCAGCGTGGGGGCTCCCTGCAGCGTGGGGGCCTGGTGGGCACCGGTCTTGCCGCCCCCTCACCTGGCACCCCTCTGCTCTCTCTGCAGTGAACCTGGACCACTTCCAGATCCTGCGTGCCATCGGGAAGGGCAGCTTCGGCAAGGTAAGGCTGAGGGCGGGGCCGGCCTGGACGCGTGTGGGCGAGGCCAGCCGCCTGGGTCTGGTGGAGCGTGTGGGTATGCTTCCCGCAGGGCAGGCCAGTGATGCTAGGGGCCTCGGGTGGGCTGCCCCTGAGCCCGCCACCGCTAGGCTCTCCTGGCCCAGGTCTCTGGGTTCCTGTAGCTCGGCCGGGAGCTGGGGGTGCAGATGGCACATCCCTGGGCTCTTCTGGGGCTGAGACCCTGAGGCCACTTGCCCTTCACATGAGCCCCGTTCTACAGCAGCAGCAGAGCGGCTTGAGCCCAGGAGGGACGTGCTTGAGAAGCCGCTCCGTGGGGGCCGGCCCCCTGTGTCTGGAGCCCAGAGGCCAGGCCTGTGCTGGGCCATCCCTCCAGATGGGCAGGGGCAGGACCCAGGTGGCGGCCACGTGGCCCTGCCCCACACTGGCCGCTCGAGCCCGTTCTCCACTTTCTCGTGGCCGGATCCAAGCTCCTGATTGCAGCCTTATCCTGCCCGGAGATCGGGGGTAATTATAACTCCAAGAGGCTGAACAAGCCTCTGCAAAGGTTAGAATTAGCTCTCGGGACTCTGCCTGACGGGCCTGTTGTAAATGAGTCACTTCTGAAAGGACAGTTGCTTTTCGGCTCCGAGGCTGGGGCTCCGTGTCTCAGCCCAGGAGGCTCGTGCCAGCACCGCGATGCCCTTGCCCACCCCCCGGCCCCACGTCACACCCAGTGCTGCCTCAGGTTATGGGCTGGGGGGATCGTAAGCCAGAGAAATGAGCCCCTCGGCACAGAGGCCCTGGAGTGCTCCGTGCGTTACGAGGCGAGGACTGCTACTGTCTCTGGGGCCAGGACCCAGCTGGTGGACCCTGGCCTTCCGTCGGTTGTGCAGAGATGGTTGATCCAAAAGATGAGGTTCTTGGTTGGTGAGTGTGTCAGACTTTGATGGCACCTGGGACAGTCTCTGCCACCTGGCCTCTCCCATCGGAGAATGGGGGTGTGGGAGGTGGAGCCTAGAGGAAGCTGCCTTCTCCACTAGGGGGAAGGTAAGACGTCAGCCAAGACCAGGTTTGGGAGGGATGGCTTCGGGATCAACCAGGTGTTCCCAAAGCAGGCCTGGGAAGGAGATTGGGGACCCTCAGGGCAAAGACTGACCAGGGGAGGTGAGGCTGGTGAGGCTGGTGGGCCTGGCGCTGTGCCGTCCTCACCCCCCACCCCCAGGCTGGGCCCTCTGCACCCCTGCCCGGCGATGGTCCTCCCACCTCACGAGCACAGCGGGCTGCCCTTCTGCCCGCAGTCTCCGCCGACCCCAGGATTCTGGCTCCTCCAGCCAGGTCTTGGCTTTGAAAAGCCGGGTCCCAGAGATGGGTCTGTGTGCAGTGGAGAGACAGGAGGGCCCAGAGACGGGGCTGCCGTGGGGTAACTAGAGGAAGCGTGGGGTCCTGCCAGGCTTTTATCTCAGATGCAAGTCACTGTGTAATTCTAGGGGAGCTTCCTGCTTCCTAATTGGGCCCCCAGTCAGGCCTCCAGGGGTCCCTGGGCCGTGGGGCCAGGTGCCAGGGTGTGTGTGGAACGTGGGCTCTGGTCCCTCCGCTTCTTCCCGTGGCTGGGGCGGTGTCCCCGCCAACAGAGGGGGTGAGGTGCTTCCATGTGCAGGCAGGGCCGCGTGTGCCGCTGTCTGCGCGTGGCCTTGTTTCAGAGGGTGTGCGAGGGCTCAGGCGTGCCCGGACGCCCAGTGAAGACTGGCCTTAGAGACTGCTGGGAGCCACCTTCAACCCAGCGGGTATGAAGGGCAGCCGCCCCGACGCACCCCCACACCCCCGATGGATGCAGGCACAGGGGCTGGCGTGTCGTGTGACCTGTCTGTCCCCGGCGAGGTGGCTGTTCACCTCATGGCGGCTCCACCTTTAGGGGAGAGTGCCTGGAGATGGATTATCCAAACTCGCGGTATCCAGTCCTGAGGGCAAGACTGGACGTCGTGTCTGGTTTTGCTTCCAGTCTTTTCCGACAGTAAGTTGCCCGTCACATAAAAGGTGCCGCCGAGCCGTGTTTAAGTGCCAGCTCAGTGGCATTAAGCGCCTCCCTTCTGTCTTGTGGCCGTCAGCCCGTCACCCCCGGGCTCTCTGCATCCGGTCCAACTGAACCTCCGCACCCTGTGAACAAACCCCGTCCTCCCCCAAGCTCCAAGTCCTCGGAGAAATCGTCTCCCAGGATAGAGGGCCTTGTTTTCCGAGGCAGCATGGAAGCTGTGAGTGGTGAGAGCCCAGCCCGCGCTGGCATGGGGGTGGACAGGGCTCTGTTGCTGGGTCTTCCGGGTCATCTTGGCCACCCGGCTGCACGAGGAAGCTGGCCTTCCTCAGAGCAGAGAGGCCGGGCGGGAGCGGAGCTGCCCACTGGCCACCTCCCGTTCAGCTCCAGGCCCCCATGCGGCGCTGGGTGTGGGGGCTCCCCCGGCCGTGCCAGCGGTGGGCCTCGGGGGGTCGGGGGAGCACCGCAGTGCAGCTGGGCCGTGGGCCTGCGTGGGCCACCTTGGTGTCCATACATGAAATCTCAGACTGCAAGGGACACCTCGGTCCAGAGAGCTGAGAGGGGGTGAGCAGACGAGTGAGTGTCCTCGGTGCGGGTGGGTGGGGCTGGCAGGCCCCCCGGGAGGCTGGGCCCGCTCATGGTCTCTGCCCTCCCGGGCCTGCTCTCCCTGGCTTGGCTCAAAGTGACCTCCAGGCAGTTGTGGGGGACCCTGGGGGTCAAACCTCTGCCTCTGGGGGCCCCAGGGAGTCCGAGCATGGCCGGGCTTAGCCAGCTGCCACCTCGAGCAGGTGTTTGGGAAACCACCATGTTAAAGAAGTAGTTGTTACGAATGGTAAACCATCAGCATGTTACTTTTTTGTCTACAAAGGTTGGTCCCCCCCAAAAGCAGAGATGTCCATTGGGCTGGCCTGCGTGTGGATGCCCCAGCCCTACCTCCCCTCCTGCTCCCCGCCCCTCCTCCCGTCCCAGCCTGGCCTGGCCTGCGGCTGCCCTGGGGAACCTCAGACCACCCCTGGCTCAGGGGTGGGAACACCAGCCCCATGGACCAGGCTGCAGACACCAGACTGCTGCCTCTGCCCGCCCGCCCACTGGGGCTGGCGTGTGGGGTCTTCTCCACCTCTGCCCCAGCTTCTGGATCTGGCTTATTAAACACCAAACTCCCAGAGGCCTGTTTCTGTGGGATTGGCTGTGGCTTCGTCTCTGCTGAGCTCACGAACACCAGGGTAGCTCCAGCCTCAGGACTGGGGAGTCCTGTGGGTGATGGAGGAAGGGCCCCTCATCCTCTGCTGGAGAGCCCCTGCCCCCCACCAAGGTGAGCTCTCCTCAGCACCCTGGATTCGTCCTCGTAAGGACCCCACCCTCAGGCTAAAGCAAGGCCACCCTCAGATTTCTTTCTTCTAAACATGCCCCTCCTCACCCTTCCAGCTGGGGGCCCACTGGGATTCAGTCCTTGGCTCTGAGAAGCCCCCAGCCCCTACCTGTCACTGGATCGAGAACCCCCCACCCCACCCTGGGGCCCTAAACTGGCGTGGGCACAGCTGTCAGGAAGCTCCGCTGCCCTGCCCACCCCAGCATGTGGACGGTGCCCAGTGGGGCCTGAAGGAGAGCCCTGGGCTTTCCAGGGTGGCCGCTGACCCCTGGGGCCTCATGGCAGCTCCGCTTCCCTGGAGGACGGACCGCTTCCCCTCCTTGACCCCTCCAGCTGCCCTGGGGCCCAACTCAGGAACTGTGGCCTCTGTGCTCTGGTCTGGAGTCCCCGCCGGTCTGTGCGTCCCCCGCCTGGACACCTGTCTCCCTATCTCGGCCCAGGTGAGCCTGACATGTGGCCGGACTCCAAGCCCAGAGGTTCCTGGCTGCCCTGTCTTCCACACATTGGCCGTGGGCCCCTGACCCAGGACTTATGGGGCTCCCGTGGGGAGGGGCCTGGGAGGAAGGGTCTGCCTGCCCGAGGCCAGGCCCTGCCTCCTTCTGGGGCCGTTGGGGAACCTGGAAGGGCCCAGTCCAGCCTTCAGGCTGCATCCAGGCTCCAGCTGCCCAGAGCAGAGCCCGTACTCAGTGGCTGCCAGGAAGTAGGCTTCTTTTCAAGTGTGACAGGCGTAAGCTACCCCCATAAGCCTGGGCCTCCCCACTTCTGTCCGATTGAATGACCTGGCTGCAGTTTACTCCAAGGCAGATCATTTAAGGTCGAATAATTAAGACTTGGAAAAAATCGGTCTATTTTTCTGTGGGTGTTGGTGATGGCCCAGCCTTCAAATGTGTCCCTGCCCGTGTTGTGTGTCTGTGTGTGTGTGTGTCTCTGTGTGTGCCTGTGTGTGTACATGTGTGTGCCTGTGCACATGTGTGTACCTGTGTGTGTCTCTATGTGTGTCTATGTGTCTGTGTGTGTGCCTGTGTGTGTCTGTGTGTGTGTGTCTGTGTCTGCCTCTGTGTGTATGGGTGTGTGCCTGTGTGTACATGTGTGTACGTGTCTGAGTGTATCTCTATGAGTGTCTGTGTGTGTGCCTGTGTGTGACATGTGTGTCTGTGTGTACGTGCGTGCCTGTGTGCGCATGTGTGTACATGTGTACGTGTCTGTGTGTGTTGCTGTGTGTACATGTATGTATGTGTGTACCTGTGTGTCTGTACCTGTGTGTGCTTGTGTGTGTACATGTGTGCCTCTGTGTGTACATGTGTGTGTCTGTGTGTCTCTGTGTGTGCCTGCATGTGTGTACATGTGTGTCTGTGTGCCTGCGTGTGTGTACATGTGTGCATCTGTGTGTACATGTGTGTGTCTGTGTGTCTCTGTGTGTACCTGCTGTGTGTACGTGTGTGTGTCTGTGTGTCTCTCTGTGTGTGTACCTGTGTATGTGTACACGTGTGTGTCTGTGTATCTCTGTGTGTGTGTACCTGCGTGTGTGTACGTGTGTGTCTGTGTGTGTGTCTGTGTCTGTGTCTGTGCAGCGGGGCCTCCCCAGCACCGTAGGCAAGGTCTGTTCTGCATCCAGGAAACTGGTCTCCAGCCCCAGGCCACACTTGGCAGGGTTACCGCAGGACCTGCTGATGGGCGCTCGGAGCCCCTGAGCGCGTGGATCAGGGCAGGCTCGGTTGAGGGGCACCCCCAGAGCACCTTCCAAGACCACGGTGATCCTCGGGCTGGGGCCACGGGCTGCTGTGCAGGTGGGGGCGTCCTTGGCCCTTTTTGCTGCTCCTCCCAAAAGCTTGGACTCTCTTCCTGGGGCTCTGGTTACCTGAGGACACGGAAGCTGTGTGTTTACTTTTAGATCAAACGTCTGTCGCTTCCCCACCTTCTTCCTGGCGGTGGGTGGTGGGCGGTGGAGGCAAGAATCAAATACCCGCCCGCCTTCCCAGATGCAACCTGCCCAGGAGCCGCTGCCTCCCTGCTCCTATCACTGCCTCCCCCTCGCCCCGCCTTCCTCTCCTGCCCACCCGGCCCCCTCCTCGGGCCTCCAGGCAGCCTCCCTGTGTTCTCAGGAGGCCGTCCTCTCCGCCGGGCCCACCTGGGGCTGTGCCTCACTCTGGCCTTCCTCTCCTGCCCGCGGGCCTCCTCCTCGGGCCTCCAGGCAGCCTCCCTGTCCTCAGGGGCTGTGCCTGTCCCTGTCCTCACCTGGGCTGTGCCTCACTCTGGCCTTCCTCTCCTGCCTGCCCGGCCCCGTCACTGCGTTCTCAGGAGGCCGTCCTCTCCGGTGGGCCTGCCTGGGGCTGTGCCTCACTCTGGCCTTTTGTTTACAACCAGTGTTACTACTGAGATACTCACAACAAAGAAAGCATTCCGTTTTGGAAAAGCACTTCATCTGGAATGGAGCATTTTTAATCGGCCAACTCTGCTGCTCTGTCATCCGTCCGTCGGAGTCCTCGGGGCTGCACACTGACTCGGGGACTCCGCGCGTTTACAGCCCGGCTCGTGCCCCTGCACGGCATCAGCTGCTCTCATGTACTCGTATTTCTCGTTGAACTTTCAAATATGTTTTGTCAAGCTCAGAAATAACCTCACTGAAATTTGGGCAGGACTTGCACCTTAAGATTAAATGGGAGGAAAGTTGGCGCTGTGCGCAGCTGGGGACCCTCACGCTTCTGTCGTGTTTGTTGTATGTTGCTCGCATGGTTGTTTCATGTCAAGCTGTTATGTATCATCTTCTTTGTCGCTGCGGATGGTTCTCTTTTCCAGCCTTCCTTCCGGTTTATTGGAGATGGTGGCTTCTGTGTCCCCGCCCACCATCCTGCCCTCTGCCTCCCCGCAGCTGCTGAGGGCAGGGCGTGCCGGGCAGGGGGCGGGGTGACCCGGGTCGTGGCTCCCGCACCCTCCCCAGGTGTGGGTGGGCAGCTGGGCCCTTGCTTTGCCACCTGTGGGTGACCCGTCCTGGGAACAGCAAGGCCCCATCCTGGCTTAGCCAGGGGCGTTTGCGGCTAGATATTCTCTGCACCGAAGTGTTACGTTCCTGCTGATGCCGTCCGGGGGGCAGGGGTGGGTCTGCAGAGCCCCCAGCAGTGGGCAGCCGGCCAGCCGGGCAGTATCAGGAAGCGGATGTCGAGGCTTCTGGTAGGCACAGCCCTTTGGAAGGAGACCACCTCCTGGGGGCCGGGCTGGGGCGTCCCTCTGCAAGTCCCAGAGGGCCTGGCCCTGGACACAGTGCTCCGCACAGTGGGCAGGACGTACTCGTTGACCAGGGGCACCCCAGCTCTCTCCTGCACCCCGGCCCCTGTGCCCCCCAGGCCTGGTCCTGACTGTAGGTGGTTCCTGCCACCACTACCCAGGCCTCCTCTTACCCATTGCCCTGCGTACCCTGCACCTCACAGCACCCTTTTCCTTTGCGTTTGCATGAAGGCTGGGCTGGGCTGCCACAGGGCCTCTGGGGTGCCTGCACCGTCAGTGTTTGGGTGGGTGGGCCTAGCCACCCTCTGCCCTCCTGCAGCCCGGGCCCATCGGGAGGCCGTGGGGTCCGAGGCAGGACACTCGCTGTGAAACAGGGCAGGGATGGGGGCACTTCTCCGGTGGGAGACCTGGGGACCCTTCTCTGGCCACCTGGGCCCCGCCTATGTGAGATGGGCGCCCTGCCTTCTCGCTCCTGCAGGGCTGATGGGAAATTATCTGGGGCTGAAAGGGAAGCGCCTGCCTCAGGGGACAGAGTGGCCAGCACCCGGGCCATGCCAGTTTACGGGGAGAGGACTGAGATGGTCCCAGCCACCTGAGGACTCTCCTGACCCCGATCCTCAGGCGGACACTGCAGGTGCGGGCAGGGGGGCGGGCGACGGGTTGCAGGCGGGGCAGCCTCCCGGCTATGCCTCTCTCCCTGTTTTCAAGGCCCCCTGGGGAGGCCACCTCGCCCAACCTCCCCCCTGCTGCCATCTGAGTGAGAAGCCTGTGCTCACGGTTGCTGTGGCAACGGCTCGGAGGATGGTGAGTGCTCAGCCCTCCGCAGCGCGGCTTTGACGTCTCGCTGAGTTAGCACAGCAGGAGCCCCTCTGGGTTCAGTGCCTCCCTCATGGGGGAGATGCTCTGGGGGAGAGGGCGGCTGTGGCTGAGGCTCAGACGTGCCGGGTTCTGGAATGGAATGCGAGCCTGGCCGTCTGCAGCCGCCCAGAGCAGGGGTGCTGCTGGAGACAGCTTTGCCTTCAGCCCGTGCTCGGCTCTGGCCCTTGCCGTCAGCTTCCAGCCCCCTGAGCAGGCTCTTCACTCCTTCTCCTGAGATGTCCGGTGCCAGATCTGGACACTGGCTCTTAGAAGTCGGTGCCTATGCGCCATGCCATGGACCTCCAGCCCAGGCTCCACCTTCCCACCACACCTCAACTGCTGCCGCTCGGGTGGTCTCGGGAGCCGTGGGCAGCATCTCTGAAGGAAAGGCAGTGGTGGGCGTCAACAGCATCCTCAGGGCCCTGCAGCCCCCATCCTGGGCCTGGGTGCTCACCGCATGCACCCAGACCTGGTTTTCCCATCAAGGGCCGCACTCATGGGTCCCAGCCCTGGCTCCTCGGCCACTTGCTCCCACCGCTCTGCCCGCCCCAGCTCGCTGCCCACACAGGGCAGCGCTGACCCATGGCTGCAGCCCAAGAGATGTCATGGAGCTGTCCCCATAGTCACAGACCCGTGCCCCTGGCCTTTGAGCAGGTTCTTGACTGGATTAGTTGGGATATAAGTTGGCTTGGTATTAACTTTAAAAAAAAATTAGTAAAATGCACATAAGCTAAGGTTTGCCATCTTTATCACTTTTAAGCATACAGTTCAGTGGCTTTGGATCTACACACATCGTTGTACAGCCATCACCGCTTCATCTCCAGAGCTTTCTCATTTTCCCAAACTGAAACTCTGCTCCCATTAACACTGACTCACAGCACCCTTCCCTTGTCCAGTCGCTCAGTCCTGTCCAACTCTTTGCAAACCCATGGAAGCAGCGCGCCAGGCTTCCCTGTCCATCACCATCTCCTGGAGTCTACCCAAACTCATGTCCATCGAGTCGGTGATGCCATCCGGCCATCTCATCCTCTGTCGTCCCCTTCTCTTGCCTCAGTCTTTCCCAGCACCAGGGTCTTTTCCAGTGAGTCAGCTCTTCACATTAGGGGCCAGAGTACTGGAGCTTCAGCTTCAGCATCAGTCCTTCCAGTCAACGTTCAGGGTTGATTTCCTTTGGGAGCGACTCAGTGCTGGTAACACCTACTCTACTCTCTGTCTCTAGAGTCAGGCTCGTCCACACAGCTTGTGAGGTGGGATCACAGAGGGTCCTCGGTGGAGCGTGTGTAGCCTGAGGTCCTCGGGGTTCACCCGGGCTGCAGCTCGTGTCAGAACCTCCTTCCCTCGGAGGCTGAACAGTGTCCTGTCCAGGACATCGATGGTCCAGGCCCTGGATGGACCACACTCCCTTCTCCGCTTGTCCCCTGACGGGCGCTGGGATTCTTTCCGCCTTTCCCTGGGTGTGAATCAGGCTTCTGTGAATGCGGGAGTGCGAACCTCTGTTTGGGTCCCTGCTGTCAGTTCTCCTGGGCACACACCCAGTGATGGGATTGCTCGGTCACACGGTGCCCTGTGATATTTTAATGGTAGAGCTTTGATTTCTATCTAGGGCTCGTTTATTGGTGGCTCAGTGGTAAACAATCTGCTTGCAATGTGGGAGACCTGGGTTCAATCCCTGGTCGGGAAGATCCCCTGGAGGAGGAAATGGCAACCTTGCCTGGGAAATTCCATGGACAGAGGGGCCTGGTGGGCTACAGCCCATGGGGTCGCAAGGAGTAGGACGCGACTGAGTGGCTCCCACATCGGCCTGCTCGGGACTTCAGGCTCTTTCATGCTCAGTTTGGACTGTTTTCCTCACTGCTCCGTTTTGTTCCGCTTTTTGTGCAGTCGTGTGAGTTGGTTGTGAGACGAGGGTGCCTGGGTTAGAACAGGCCCTTCACCGCTGAGCTCGCATGCGGACGCCGGGTCTGGAGAGCGTTTCCCGAGCTGAGCCGACGGCGCGTCCCCGAGGAACCCAAGGCCAAGACCCGCCTGGGCCCAGGGGGCTGGAGGCCTGGGGTGCAGCCACCTTCACGTCTTGCTTTGTTCTCAGTGTTCAGAGAGGCTCCTCTGCCACACGTGGCCTTCTGTGCGAGCCTGCGTGGCCCAGGGTCAGGTCTGTTCAGGCAAGTCTGGCCTCACCCCTGCTCCTTCTGTCCTGTTTCTGCCTTCCTCCCGCAAGTCCTCCTCTGAGGAAGCTGGGTTTGTATCCCCACTGGCTCCTCTCTCCCGTGTCCACGGGACCTGCTTCTTAGATGCCGGGCAGCCTGGTGCTCACACTCTCTCCACACTCTGCTTTTGATTTGACGGTGTTGCTGGCTGTCCTGCTCATCCGCGAGACCACCCACATCCCTGCACAACCGGCCCCGAGGCGGGCGAGCAGACAAGCTTCCGAGGCTGCAGCGGCACAAACGCGTCCCCGGCAGTCGCGGTGCCGGACGTCCAGGCTGGGTCGGCCCCGGGCCGCGGTCGCCGTGGGGCAGGGCTGGGCCTTCTGCAGCTCCGGGGAGAGCCTGCGTCTGCCTCCTCCAGCTTCCAGAGGCTTCTGCTCCCTGATGAGGACACTGGGGCCCCCCGGATCACCCAGGACAACCCCTGCTCTCAGCATCCTTCACGTCACCCCAGCAGCAGGCTGCCTTTTGCCACGTGGGGCGGCAGGTTCGCAGGGCCCGTCGGGATGCAGGGCCCGTTGACCTGCAGCCACACGTGTTCCCCGTGAGCGTTCGGCTGCACCCCAGCTTTGAGGCCGCTGGCAGGGCCGTGGGTGCCGTGCCGCACACGGGGGAGCCGGCCTGTCTTCAGCTGGGCTCCTAGAGGCAGGCGGTGCGGGTGGCGGCTGGATGCGGGTGTGATGCTGCCGGATGCGCCAGCCCTCCCTGGGGCCCGTGCTCCCCGGGGCTCCGCCCAGGGCGGCTGCCAAGGCTGGGCCTCTGCCAGCCCGACAGGCGAGGAGGGAGCATCGCGGAGCTTTATGCTGCATTTCTTCGTGAAAAGCCGGGTTGAGCGTTTGCTTTTTCCTCCGTCACGTCTGTTTCCTTATTCATGTTAAGTCTGTTATACATGGAATTGATTCTGACTTATAGTGTGAATGGGCCATATTTTACCTCTTGTTATTCCAGCACCATATTTTAGTCAAAAGTCTAGTCTCCCCATAAATTTGAGAGGCCGCCTGTATCACACACTGAACGTCCTTACGCAGGTGGGTCTCTTTCTGGGTTTGCACTCCATCCCGTGGCCCACCCGTCTGTTCCACGGTCGGACCACACGTTATCACAGAAGGTTTATGTAACGTGCTGATACCTGACAGGGCTCACGTCCCTGCCTCCTTCTGCTTTTAAAGTTTTTTTCTTGGCTATTTTTGCTTGACTGTCTTTCCTTATGTATGCTGTGACCAACTTGTCAGCTCCAGGAACAAAAAAAAAATCTGCAAAACGTGAACAGCATTCAATTAAAATGGCAACGACCCTGCCATCAGTCACTGACTCTTCTGGGTCATCAGTCATTGGGGTTTCGCAGGGAAAGCCCGGGGCTGCCCGGGGGCCCCAGGATCCCCAGACTTTATTCCTTTTCACACCTTAGATCTAATTCCATTTCCTCTTTGTCTGCCTTAAGTCAATTATGGGAGGAAGAAGCTCAGAAGTGAGAACAGTCCCATCTGAGGAAGTGGGTTCACAGGACCCACACTCGCAGCCTTGGGGGCTGCTCACGAAGGCAGAGGCTTCCGGCCCTCCCATCGGTGCTGCTCCGTGTGATGAGGGGCTGGACTGCCTTTGCTCAGGGAGGCACCAGACCCCAGGCTCTGACCTGCCACCACTGGGGCCGCTCCCCCATCGGGGGCTCCTCGGAGCCACAGGGGCCAGGCCCATTCAGCCTCTTCTGGCCGGGTTGCCGCCCACCTGAAGCCCTTGTCAGCCACCCCACTGGAGTGTGCTGGGCTGCGCCTGACTCTGCAGGGAACCCTAAGCATGGGGCTCAGACAGCCACGCCTGTGCCCGATGGCCGCGGGCCTCCAAGGGCCAGTCTTGGGCCGGCAGAGGCCGTGCTGCCCGCCCCCTGACCCGGGCTGGCCGGTGTGCAGGAGGTCAGGGTGCTGGCTGGACTCTGCCCACTTGGAAGAAGGGAGGGGGCAGTGACCGGGGGAGGGCAGTGAGAGGTGGGCACTGTCCTTGCCTGCAGGCCTGGTCAGGAGCACTGAAGGAAGCAGGGTGCTCTCACAGCCTGGCCAGCTTGGAAGACGTGTCCTGCAGTGGCTGTGACAAGGCACATGCCTGGGTGGCCTCGGACAGCAGAGATGTGCCCTCCCGCTCCCGCCGTCTGGAGGCCGAGTCCACAGGGGAGGGGGCGTGGGGCTGGAGGCCGGAGCAGGGCAGGCTCTCACCCTCCTCTTGCGGGGTTTCCAGCTGCACCTGGGAATGAAAGTGACTCAAGTCAAAGGACATCACTTTGCCAACAAAGGTCCATCCAGTCAAAGCTGTGGGTCTTCCAGTGGTCAGGTATGGATGTGGGAGTTGGACTATAAAGAAAGCTGAGCGCCGAAGAACTGATGCTTTTGAACTGTGGTGTTGGAGAAGACTCTTGAGAGTCCCTTGGACTGCAAGGAGGTCAAACCAGTCCATCCTAAAGGAGATCAGTCCTGAATATACATTGGAAGGACTGATGCTGAAGCTGTAACTCAAATACTTTGGCCACCTGATGCAAAGAACTGACTCATTGGAAAAGACCCTGATGCTGGGTGGGAAAGATTGAAGGCGGGAGAAGGGGACGACAGAAGATGAGATGGCTGGATGGCATCACCGACTCAATGGACTTGAGTTTGAGCAAGCTCCGAGAGTTGGTGATGGACAGGGAGGCCTGACGTGCTGCAGTCCATGGGGTCGCAAAGAGTCGGACACGACTGAGCAACTGAACTGAAGTCGAAGGAACAGAGGCGTGCACACATGTTTGTTTAATGTGAGTTCGGGGACACGGGAGCCCTCGTAAGGAAATGAGGACCCACAGACCAAGCAAAACCTGAATGTTTTGTGCCGGCTTAGACAAGGTGGCCATGTGCTAAGGTAGCTGGAGTCCGTGGGAGGCTGAAGGGGAGGACAGATGTTCTAACAAGGTCCACCGTGCCGAGTTCTCCCGGCCTCAATTTCCCGTCCTGAGGATGAGCCTGTCCGCCTGGGGTGATTCCCCGGATTCAGGAAGGAAGGGGAGGGCAGGCACCTTCCTGACCCTGCTGTCTGTGAGCATGATTGGCTGGAGGTGATCGTGACCAGAGAGCGTATTTCAGGGTGCATCCCAGCTCCGTTCACACACACACACGCCCAGGAAGAGTCGCCGCTGTGAACCATCTCCACGAGCCGATTTCTCAGTCCTGAGAGTAGGTCAGGGTAAACAGTCGCATCTCATTTTAGGAGGCGGTGTTGGGAGGCTGGGCCCCAGTGGAAACCTGTGAAGAGTGAGGATTGCAGGGTAAGCCTCAGTCGACCGGGTCAGACCAGAGGGCGGCAGCTGGGGCGGCGTCCAGGAGGGAGCCCTCCGGGCCACGCTGGCTGGGGGGCTGGGGGCAGGCCCCAGCGGGTGCAGGGCGTTTTCTGGGCCGCGGTTGGAACGTCTCTGGTGACGGCGTCGGGTGAGCTCTGAGGGCGCTGCCCCCACACCAGCACAGATATCCACACACGACCTGAGAAGGTTCTCTGAGGTTCATATGGAGCTGTTCCACTTCAGCTAGTGGGGAAGTTTTCGCTTCTCCTGATCCCACATCAGAAGGGTGGGAGACGAGCTGGAAACGTGAATTACTGACAGGGACGTGCCCATTCGACACCCCCACGAGGTGTGTGGTTCTCTCCCTGCAGACACGGCCTTTCTTATTGAAGATAATCAAAGATTAATTTGTTTGCAAACGCAGTCTGGTCTCATCAAACATGACCTGATTATTGAGGTCAGTACAAGAGCAGGTTGAACACGTAGGTCCTTTTAAGGTTCCTGCTCTGCTGGAACTTCTGTAAGGAATTCCTGATCAGACTTTGCACAGCCTCTTGAGGCTAGAAGCTAACTGAGCATCTCATCAGCAGACTGTGCCTTTAATACTCACACACTTGGGTGAGTCCCTCGCTTCTCAGTGTCCCCAAGGTATCCTGAGATTCCCGGGACCTGCCAAGGAGTGACTGCAGTCTCTGTAACGCTGCAGCCCGCAAGGCAGGCACCAGGCTGGAACTTCACAGGGTTTTACAAGCATTGCTCCATAAGGTCAGCCTTAGTTTCTGGTCAAGCCTGATTTGAATTGTCTGGAATTGTCGCTATTAACATCTTTGTCCTGAGCAGTTTCCCTGCACATCTACTTGGCCATCAAAGATAAAATAACTGGTTGACGGTTTGGTTTGACAGTTGGGTTTTGATGCCGTAAACGCCAGATTGCAAACTACACTGGAAAATGATAACATGTCAGTCAGCAAATCCTTTGTGGGCACAGCCATCCCTCCCACCCGTCAAAGCTCAAAGTTTCCAAACTGCGGCTAATATCAAAGAGGTGGCGAGTCGTTCAGCACAGTCTTGGAGACACTGATGACTGACTCTCTGGCTTGATATAGTCTCATGCGCTCTTTCCTCAACGTATTGTGCAATCCTAGAAGTTGGCAGAAAAATAAGACAGGCTCCTCCTAGTCCCCGCGAGGAAGTGGTTATCTGATTCTTGATGAGCATATACTTTTTGAAGCACTTTTGCCGTTCGATGGTGGAGAACGTGACATAGAAAGAATTGTGGTACTTGGCACAGAATCCAGCCAAGTCATACGAGGGCTGAGCTTGTGATGGATCATTTCCACGTAACCCAGATGGGTGCCACAGGTTATGCACGCTCCTTATATTGATAAGAAACAGCAGCGTCCTTTGCCTGATCATTTGAATTCTAAGACACCCAAATACACTGTAATCACGAATCTACACACCTTAAATGAGTTCAGTTCTTTTTGGCCATGCCACAGGCATATAGGATCTTAGTTCCCCAACTAGACCAAACCTGTTCGCCCTGCCCTGGAATCAAGGAGTCCCAACCACTGGACCACCAGGGAAGCCCCTATTTTTTTGTATTTTTATTTTCACATTAAAATTCTTAAAAATTTTTGCTGTTAATTTTCATGTTTCATTAAGTCCCTTTAAATGTTCCTCTTGTTATTATTTTATCTTGTATGGAAAAATTATATTATGGCCAATTGTCTCTGCTTGCAGCAAAAATTCTCATGGTGAAAAAACCCAGAGAACCACTACATCATTTTAAAATACGACATTCCAGCCAAAGTCTGGTAACATAACCAATGTTTTAAATTAAATAGGAGAACATATTCTACTGACCTCATATAAATAACTGTATTTTCATGAAAACAGGATATTTAATAAGAGTCTCAATTTTAGAGGGAACAGATTGGGAGAGAAGATAAATGTCTCGGTTCTGTTTACAAAGGTGTAATTTTCCAGATTGCTGAAAGCTAATAGCTTAAGGAAAGAGAAAAATAATGAGCCTGGAAAGCGCAATGAAAGGATCAGCAGTGCCTCGGACAAAAAGCCATGAGGACGGTGATCATCCTCAGAGCTCGCGTAGCCCCGTCTAATTCATTCCTGCTTTCCTTAGTCTCAGATCAGCAGTTTTCAGAGCCCGTCAGGGGACTTCCCTGGTGGCCACCTTCCAGTGCGGCGACGCCGGTTCCCTCCCTGGGCGGGGACTGAGGCCCCACAGGGTGCCGGGCAGCTGAGCCCATACCCCGTGGCTCGAGAGCCTCGCGCGGCAGCTGCTGAGGCCTGCTCGCCCGGAGCCCGGCGTCCACAGCAGGAGAGGCCCCTGGGACGGGAAGCCTCGACGCTGCGGCGAAGACCCCGCCGGGCGCAGCTGAAGACCCGACGCAGCCAAAAATAAATCTAAAAAATAAAAAAGGGCCCATCAGTTTTCCCACTAGTTTAGACAGGCTCACCAAGTTCAATGGTGTGCTCTTAGTTACCAGATACCTGTATTCTAGGGTCTTTATCAAAGTCCTTTCCATGAACTTTTTAAAGATGAAAGATTTTTGTCTGCAGTTGATTATAAAAGCTTTCAGGAAAGATCAGTAAAACAGTAACCATCTGTAAATGGCTAAAGACTGAAAAATAACCGTGGTCAAAGATCTGATGAGTTTATTGTAAAAATTATGCAGGTATGGAAATTTGTTTTTTTCTGTTGCATATAACAATTTGAGATGATAATTGGAATTATGACATACAGTCATTGTGAGGACATTGAAAAATTTCTAGGCATTTTATATAACTTTGGAAGCTTACATATAAGTAATATCAGTTCAGTTCAGTCACTCAGTCATGTCCGACTCTTTGCAACCCCATGGACTGCAGCACACCAGGCCTCCCTGTCCATCAGCAACTCCCAGAGTTCACTCAAACTCACGTCCATCGAGTCAGTGATGCCATCCAGCCACCTCATCCTCTGTCGTCCCCTTCTCCTCCTGCCCCCAATCCCTCCCAGCATCAGGGTCTTTTCCAATGAGTCAGTTCTTCACATCAGGTGGCCAAAGTATTGGAGTTTCAGCTTCAACATCAGTCCTTCCAATGAGTATTCAGGACTGATTTCCTTTAGGATGGACTGGTTGGATCTCCTTGAGGTCCAAGGGACTCTCAAGGGTCTTCTCCAACACCACAGTTCAGAAGCATCAGTTCTTCGGTGCTCAACCAGGGAAGCCCAATGAAAGCGACATCTTTAACTGGACGCCTCCTCTACCGTGGCTCTAAACCAGTGGGCTCAACACCCACCAGCCTTGTGTGACTTCGCCATCCCCAGAGACAGCAGAGAGCTGCAGGCCTCCCCGAGACCTAGGGCTTCTCCCGGGTCAGTCCAGGAGAGCAGCGACCGCCGGGTGACAGAGAGTCAAATGCAACCCAGTCTGTCCTGAATCTGTGCTGCTGGACGGGCCACGCTGGAGGCTTCCCAGCTCAAGCAAGGGGGTGAGGGGACACCGGCACAGGCCGTGTGGCTCCAGGTGACCCGTGTCGCACAGAGACGGGGTAGCACGCGCGTTCCGGGCCGGTGTGCGTCAATGCACACAGAGACGGGGTAGCACGCGCGTTCCGGGCTGGTGTGCGTCAATGTCACACAGAGACGGGGTAGCACGCGCGTTCCGGGCCGGTGTGCGTCAATGCACACAGAGACGGGGTAGCACGCGCGTTCCGGGCTGGTGTGCGTCGATGGATGGCCAGCGGGCTCCGACACCCACCCCCAGGGAGAGTCACGTTCACAGACCAGCTCTAACTCGTGTCTTCCTCCCACTAGGCTGTGCCTGGATGGGAAGAGCCAGGGAACAGCTCTGCCTTCCCCTCCCGAGGGCCCCCCATGGAGACCATGCTGCTCCGAGCAGCTCCCGGACCCCCTCTGCAGGCTTCTCTGCTGTCACGGTCCTTCTGTGTGCTCCAGAAACCCCCGGGGAGGCAAGGTCTGACCTCTGCACTCTTGGGGTTTGGCTAGAATTCAAGATGAGCTGAGAACATTCCAGAACACAGAGCCCAAAGATTCAGGAGGCCCGGGTCCCGCTCACGCTCCATCCGTCCCGGCCTCCCTCTGGCTCGGAGGAGCCCTGAGCTGCGGTGCTGGGGCCCTCGGAGCGGACGGTGCTCGGCCCAGCCCCAGCATCCCTCCTGGGGAGAAGACGGCGTGTCGCAGCCCCGGGCAAGAAGAACCTCCCCAGAGCTGAGTGTCCAGGCCCTGCCGTGGCGGCCTCGGGTGTGCGCGGGGCTGCCAGGTGGGAGGAGAGGACTCCTGGCCGAGCGCTGGACTCTCCTCGGTGCACTCTGTGCACTGACGGGGTCGCTGAGGTCCCCTCCGCAGGCACTGGTTTCTCCTCCCCACGCTGAGAGCACGGGCTGCTCCGGGGACTCCCGCCTGCACCTCCCGGGGACCACGGACCGTAGGTCTTCCTGAACTGAACGGAGCCTCAGCCTGAGAAGGGCTCCGGAGCTGGAACTGGGGCGGGGGTCAGCTGCTGTTCACACCGTTTACCCTTATTTTCATTTCGAACATTCCAACTGGCTTTCAAAGCAACAGTGTTAAAAGCGATCTGGAAAATGCAGCAAGTTAAGGGGGAAAAATCTCCATCCTGAGACAGTGCCCTTTCTGGGCTTCTCCTGCCCCTCCCACGTGGCAGCCCATGCCCCTCCACCGCCTCCTGCTCTTGGGGCAGGCCTGGTACTCAGCACACGGGCCCTTCTGGCCCCATGGGGCGCAGGGCCCCTCACCAGGCAGGGCCCAAGATGCTGAGGCCAAGAGCAGCCCAGAAGCGCCCTCTGGGTCCACAGAGGCCCCCTGAGGTCCACAGACCTCAGTCCCCAGAGGACCCCTTCAGTCCCCAGGCCACCAGTGGGCAGCTGGGGGATCTCAGGTCCCAGAATCTCACTGCACCTGAACGATCAGGCTGAGCGGCGGGTCTGGGGGCGTGAGCCGCGCTCGATGATGGATGTGCCGCCTGGCCGCACCCGCAGCCCTCGGGCATGGTGTCCACCGAGTGGTGGCATGGCGTGGCTGGCCTGTGTGATCAGGAGCTGGCCGGTGGCCAGAGCAGAGTCTGATGTTATTCTAGGATGTGGTGTTTCTGCCTCCGTCCGACAAGGAGCCGGGGCCTGGCCTCTAAGCAGTGTCAGGGTTTCACTTGCGTTTCTGGCTCACGTCTGCACCACAGGCCCAGACTCGCGCCCTGGTTGGCGGCCTGTGAAGGCAGTGCCAGTCCCCCAGGGCTCCCAGCTCCAGGCCGAGAGTGGGACGGGCTGGTATTTCACACTTGAAAGGGCCCAGGGGCCTTCCCCGCAGCTGGGGTGGGGCAGCTCTTTTGGCTGCCCGGGAGAATCCCCAGGAGCATGGACACCAGCCCCAGGGGTGGGGCTCTGGTCTTCAGAGCTCCCGGGGGCTCAGCCAGGCTGACGGTCACGGAATGGGCCTTTGTCCACTGAAGCTCTGGGGTCCCTCTCCCGTGACCTCGGCCAGGAGCCCCCGTTAGCAGCCCACCTGGTGATCTGGCTTCCAGTTGGCGTGGCTGCACTCTATCCAACACAGTCATGGAACCACACAGGGCCAGGCCCCTGCCTGCTGCCTGTCGGTCTGTGTTCCTGGGTGACATTCTCAGGTCGGGCCGGGAACACAGAGACCCGGAGAGGAAAGCACTTGAAGTTAGGCCCGTGCTGTCCCCAGGCAGATCCAGGTGGGTGTCACCACGCCAGGGCAGCCACCAGGGAGTGTGCCCCAGGCTTCCCAAGGGACCACTTTGCTGAAATGAGAGGAAAGATTCAGAAAGACTCCTTGTCCTCAGATGGGTGTTCTCCTGTGTAGGAAGGACCTTTAGGAGCCTTGGGGTGTGGCCACCTGCCCCGGCTTCTCTCCCGGCCTGGGTTCCAGCAGGGCCCGGAAGGCTCGGTGACAGGCTGTCCGTCATGGCCCTGGCCCTTGGAAGGCAGTGTTTCGTGGCAGAGTGGACGGCGCTGTCTGGTAACCCGCCCCTGTCTGGGTCCCTCAGGGCACCTGGAGCACTGGGTGGCCACATTCACTTCTAGCGGCTGCTGTAACAAGTGAGCACACGCTGAGTGGCTTGAGACAGCACACGTTTATTCTTGCGTTGCTGAGGGCCGGAGCCCCAGTCTCAGTTTATCTGGGCTGAAATCAAGGGCCCTGCAGGGCTGTGCTCCCTTGGAGACTGGAGGGGCAAGTCTTCCTCTCGACCTGCCTGTGCGTCCTGAGCTGCAGCCCCTCCAGGCGTCATGTTCCCTTCTGCGTGGACCGGACCGTGTCCCCAGATCCACGTGCTGCAGCCCGGCCCCCAGGGTGAGGGGCTTTGTGACGGGCCGGGTGCTCAGCTGCGGTCTGAGGAGACGCGTCCCTCCAGAGGCAGAGAGTCCGGCGGTTTCCGTCACACCTGCCGAGCTGCCGGGCCGGCGGCGGGGTGACGCGCCCTCTGCCCCCAGGTGTGCATCGTGCAGAAGCGGGACACGGAGAAGATGTACGCCATGAAGTACATGAACAAGCAGCAGTGCATCGAGCGGGACGAGGTCCGCAACGTGTTCCGGGAGCTGGAGATCCTGCAGGAGATAGAGCACGTCTTCCTGGTGAACCTCTGGTGAGCGGCCGGGGGGCCTCTCCTGCCCCAGGCGCCCGCCCCCCACCCTGCCCCCTCACAGCACCCCCAGGGCCAGCAGCCGCGTAGGTGACCCCATGCACACACACGCGCACGCACAGACCACCACCAGCACCATCATCACCTTCACCACCACCACCACAACCACCACCATCAACGGCAGCACCAACACCGCCACCACCACCACCGTCGCTCTCGTCACTGGGAGTGTCCAGTGGGCGCAGCCTTGGGTCCCGGGCCCTCGCGCGGGGGTCTGGGCAGATGTGGCGGGCCGTGGCTCGGGCCGTCCCGCCGAGCGAGCGCAGGCGCCCGCCCTCAGGTACTCGTTCCAGGACGAGGAGGACATGTTCATGGTGGTGGACCTGCTGCTGGGGGGGGACCTGCGTTACCACCTGCAGCAGAACGTGCAGTTCTCAGAGGACACGGTGCGGCTGTACGTCTGCGAGATGGCGCTGGCCCTCGACTACCTGCGCGGGCAGCACATCATCCACAGGTGTGTGCACGCCTGCCGGGGGCGGCCGTCCCACAGGACCCCCGGGCGCCTCGTGCTCTGCCCCGCCCTTGCCGCACGCCTGCCCCACGTGTGGGACCCAGGCCTGCAAGCGCCGGCTCCCGGCCAGCCCCTCAGCTGCACGTGTGAGGCCCCCCTGGGGCGGGTCACGTCTGAGCAGGTGAGGCCGGGCACGGGGCGCAGGTGCCTTCCTTGGCGAGAGGCCGCCTTCACCTGCTCTGGTAAGTGCAGGATTCCTGCCCCCGCCCCGCTGGTGCCCTGGTGCCCATCTGCCGTGTCCCTGGCAGATTCAAATTAGTTTCAGCATCTGAAGGCTGACAAATGAGGAAGGTAGAGCTGCGTCCACAGGACAAAACACAAAATCCCACGAGGTATAAAGTGCGGCAAACGTGATTTCTGCAGCTTATCCTGGGGACGCTGATCTGGTCCTGGTTCGGGCACAAACGCTTCCCGACCGAGTGTCAGGAGGTCGGGAGGCCAAGCTCGGCCTCGGGCAGACCGGGGGCTCTGCAAAGCCCTCACCAGGGGTCCAGGCGAGCGGGCTCTGCTTCTGTGCTCTGGGCTCTGGCACCCTGCCCGACCAGTGCTGGGTGCTCTCCCACTGTGGCCCCGGCAGAGGAGGGACTGGGCTCCTGGGGTCCCGCTCGTGGGAACCCCCTGCCCCGCCGGGATTTCTGGCCTCACCTCCTCGCTCCCTGCTCCTTCCACAGAGATGTGAAGCCCGACAACATTCTCCTGGATGAGCGAGGTGAGCCATGGCCGTGAGTAGCCAAAGCCTCAGGAGGGGTGCCCCACCTGCAGGACACGTCCCCCTCTAACACTCACGCTGTCTTCTTTCCTCACAGGGCACGCGCACCTGACCGACTTCAACATCGCCACCATCATAAAGGACGGCGAGAGGGCGACCGCACTGGCCGGGACCAAGCCGTACATGGGTGAGCTTGTCCCGCCCGGCCCGCACAGCCCCGCCAGCCCGCCAGCTGGCCTCCCACCCCGACCTGTGGCTGGGGGGCTCAGGTCCTTTCCCTAAAGCTGCGGCAGCAGGTGGCCGGTCGGGCTGCTTGACCTGTGCAGGGGCTCTAAGTGACGGACGCGCGCTGTGGGTCTGGCCACGAGAGGGCGCTCTGACAGGGGCCTCCCAGGTGGCACTGGTGGTAAAGAACCTGCCTCCCGATGCAGGAGACGTAAGAGACACGGGTTCGATCCCTGGGTCAGGAAGATCCCCTGGGGGAGGGTACAGCAACCCACTCCAGTATTCTTGCCTGGAGAATCCCACGGACAGAGGAGCCTGGCGGGCTGCAGTCATGGGGTCGTGGAGAGTCAGACACGACTGAAGTGACTTAGCACGCACACTCACCTCCCTCGTCAGGCTCCAGACCTGGAATTGAACCAAGCAGCCTGTTGAAAAGGACAGGTTGACCACTGAGGGCTGCTTCTCAGTCCAGCTCTGGCCACAGCCTGGTCTCTGGTCCTGGCCAAGGTTCCAGCCCTGGACCTGTGGTCATGGGGGCTGGGGTCACCAGGGGCTGGGGTCACCAGGGGCTGGGGTCATAAGGCCTCCAGTCACCGGGGGCTGGGGTCATGGGCCCTGTGGTCACTGGGACTGTGGTCACAGGCCCTGCAGTCACTGGGCCTGTGGTCCTTGGGGGCTGGGGTCACGGGGGTCGGGGTCATGGGGGTTGGGGTCATGGGGACTGCCGTTTGGGGATGCTTAGCTGCTCTTGCCTTCCTGGAAAGCTCCGGAGATCTTCCAGTCTTTCGTCAACGGTGGGACTGGCTACTCCTTTGAGGTGGACTGGTGGTCGGTGGGGGTGATGGCCTACGAGCTGCTTCGAGGATGGGTACGGAGCTCCTGTGACCCGAGGGCCAGGACCCCAGACTTCCCAAGGTGGCCCAGAGCTGAGGCTGCCCCCATCCCCAGGGCTCAGGGATGTCCACTCTCCCCGTTAGCAAGGCGGCATGCTGGAGGGGGTTGGGTGGGCAGAGGACTGTCCTGTAGGGCTGCACCCCGCCCCCGAGCTTCCCTTGAGGTTCCTAGGCGGTGGGTCCCCCTGCCCTACCTGCAGTGGCCACATCTCAGCGAGTCCTGGAGCCTAGGAGGCTAGATCCTCGTCAGGCCCCCAGCTGCCCTTCCCATTCCCTCGTGGGGACCCCCAAGGCACAGCACCCTCAGACGGCTGCCCCCTCTGCCCGCTGCAGCTGGTCCCCTGGGGCCAAGTCCTCTGTTAGGGGGAGGTACAGGGGCGCTGTGCTTCCCCCCCAGCCTGCGGGCAGCCTCTCTGGTCGCTTCCCTGGCCGAGGTGCAGGCTTCCCGGGCTCTTCCCTGGGGCCGCCCTGGGATGAGGTTAGGGGTGGGGTGGGGTGCCCTCGAGTTACGGGGGAGGTGCCTGCTGCAGCCCCGCCTCCCCTGCCCAGAGGCCCTACGACATCCACTCGAGCAGCGCCGTGCAGTCGCTGGTGCAGTTGTTCAGCACTGTGAGTGTCCAGTACGTGCCCGCCTGGTCCAAGGAGATGGTGGCCCTGCTACGCAAGGTGAGTGCCCGCCCTGCCCAGAGTGCGGGCCGGCCGGACACGAGGCGGTGTGGGGGGGCGGGCAGCCCGGAGCGTGAGTGGGCCGGACGCGGGGGGCTGGGCGGGTCGGCTGGACTTGGGGGGTGGGCTGGACACGGGGGGCGGGGCGGCCAGACACGGGGGTTGGGGTAGGCAGCCTGGAGCGTGAGTGGGCCGGACTCGGGGGGTGGGTGGGCAGCCTGGCGAGGCTGGCTGGACACGGGGGGCTGCTTCCTGCATCCTGGGCTGCGTGTCCATCTCTGCCCCGGCTCGCCGCCTGGCCTGGCCCTGGGCTCCTCATCTTGTAGCAGCTCGGCCTGTGTGAGCGCTGGCGCGGCTGTCAATCCTTATTACCTAATCGAAGCCTCGCATTTCTTCCGTCACTGACGCCCCAGCTCAGGGCAGGTCACCCCAGCGTGTGTCAGGGAGGCGGCCAGGGCCTGGTTCTGCTCAGGCCCGGCTCGTCCTGTTGGAGGTAGGCAGCCACTGTCCACTCCCAATGGCCTGGCCAGCCCCCTCACCAGAAGCAAGCAGAGAAGACCCCAGGCCCCCTGCCCGTCCCAGGCTGCGAGCACGTCTGCAGCAGTCCCGGAGACTCAGCCCGTAGAGACCTGGGGCGGTGCTGCTGCCGCTGGCCTTCGGCTGGTGTTCGGCTCCCGGGGTCCAGGGCTGGGCCGGGGTTGCCCCCTGGCTGGCCAGCCAGCTCCCTCCTCAGAGCGGTGTGCCTCCAACACACTGTGCCCAGAGGCCTCAGGACAAGCGAGGAGGGGCGTGCTGGACATGCGTGGCCCAGGGGGCAGGTCCTGGCCGGTGCCCGGAGACCCTGGTCCTGGCAGTGTGGCCAAGCACCTGGAGGCCTCCCGCCCCTGAGAGGGGCTCTTAACCAGCCTTCACCGCATGCCGCTGTGTCCACACCGGCCCAGGTGGCTCCAAGGGGCACTGTGCCCCAACAGGCCCAGGTGGGGGGTGGGGAGGATCCACACGCCTCACTGGGGAAACCTTGGCCAGGGTCTCCGGTACTCCCCCTGGAAGGGGCGGCTGTGATGGTAGCCAGTCCCGCAGGGCAGCCCTGGGCCCGTGAGCGTTAGTCCTGTCCTGTTGCAACGCTGAGCCGGTTACCGAGAGCAGTGAGCCAGGCTGCAGCCGCCGCGTGCTGGTGGGTCCAGGGAGACAAGACCTGTGCCGGGGCCGCTGACCAGGGCCTTGTTCCAGCTGCTCACCGTGAACCCCAAGCACCGAGTGTCCAGCCTGCAGGACATGCGGGCGGCCCCTGCTCTGGCCGGCGTGCTGTGGGCCGAGCTGAGCGAGAAGAAGGTGGAGCCTGGCTTCGTGCCCAACGTAAGCCCACAGGCCTGGGGTGGTCAGGGCGGGCGAGGGCAGCTGGGCACCAGCTCAGTGCCATCTTCCACAGAAAGGCCGCCTGCACTGCGACCCCACCTTCGAGCTGGAGGAGATGATCCTGGAGTCGCGGCCGCTGCACAAGAAGAAGAAGCGTCTGGCCAAGAGCAGGTCCCGGGACAGCAGCAGGGACAGCTGCCCATCGGTGAGCGCGGCCCGGCACCCAGCCGCCTCTGCTCTGGCCCCTCAACCCCTCCTCCGTGGTGGGGGACAGAGGCCCTCCTGCCTGCCCAGCTCTGGAGGGTCACATGGGGCCAGGCTCTGCCTCCGTGGTCTCGGGGTCATTTCCCTGCGTGTGTGTGCACTTGTGTGTGTGCATGTGTTTGAGTACACCTGTGTGTTTGCATGTGTGCACACCCATGTGTGTGTGCTTGCATGCGTGTGAGTGCACATGTGTGTGTGTGCGTGTACACGTGTACATTTGTCTGCCTCTTCTCACGAGGACATCGCTCACACTGGGTGGGACCCCGAGTCCAGGGTGACCACCCCATTCACTTGATTGATGGCATCTGGAGACTTCGTTTCACATTCCTAGGAATGGGGTCAGGACCCCACCCTGGGGACGTGGTGTAACGTGCCGCAGCCCCCACAGTCCTGCCCTTGGAAGTAGGGGTTCCCCCCGGGAGCAGAGGATCCAGCTTGGACCTGTTCCCAGGGTCCGGCTGGTGTTCACAAGACAACTAGGGCTGCGGGAGTGGATGGCCGGGTCACAGCAGCAACACTGTAAGCCCGCCACCATCCCCCTATCCGGGGGCCCAGTGGAGCCTGTGAGGACACCCTGGGGAGCGGCTCTCACGCCTGGGGGACCCTGTGCGGCCCCATGCCCGGGTCCTGGGCAGAGACGGGTGCCAGCTCCTCCTCGGTGCAGGGGCCCTCCCTGGAAGCCTTGGCTCCTCGGGAAACAGGTAGGTGGGCTCCCATCCCCTCCCCCTTCCGTGGGCTGCTGACGGCGGCCCCTGGTGTCCGGCAGGGGCACTGCAAGCTGGTCCAGCTTTGTTTATTTATTATGGCTCTAGGAATTGACCTGAAGTCGCTCAGTCCTGTAACTCTTTGAAACCCCATGGACTGTAGCCCACCAGCCTCCTCTGTTCATGGGGTTCTCCAGGTCAGAATACTGGAGTGGGCTGCCATTTCCTTCTCCAGGGGATCTTCCCGACCCAGGGATCAAACCCAGGTCTCCCACACTGTAGGCAGACTCTACCATCTGAGCCACCAGGGAATTCCTATTGGGTCTTAAACTTACCTGGTGCCTCAATGGTACAGAATCTGCCTGCAATGCAGAATACTAGGGTTTGATGCCTGGGTTGGGAAGATCCCCTGGAGGAAGGCATGGCAACCCACTCCGGTCTTCTTACCTGGGAATTCCATGGACAGAGGAGCCTGGCGGGCTAGTCTGTGGGGCCGCACAGAGTTGGACACGGCTGCGTGATTAACACTTTGTCCCCGTGGGGTCTTAGCTACAACAATGATTTGTTGCAGCATGTGGCATGTGGGATCTTAGTTCCCGACCAGGATTCGACCTGCCTTCCCTCATCAGAAGGTGGATTCTTAACCAATGGACCATCACAGAAGTCCTGGTTCTTCTTTTTTTCTTGCTGTCAGACTGGGAGTGATGGCTTAGAGTTCTTTATGTGAAAGAGTTGAAATCAACACTCCTTTTTTCCACTTTTTACTGTTGACTGATAAGTGTGATTTATTTACATTTCTGCACACAAGTGCCTTAGGAGATGATCTGCAAACTTCTTCCGGTCTGTGGGCTTTCTCCCTTCTGGTCGGCACCGTCTGCAGCAGCGTCTCCGGTTCTGATCAAGTCCCGCCTGTTTTTTCTTTCCTTATGTGCTTTTGGTGTCATTGCTAAGACGCCACTGCACCACCTGAGCTCAGAGATGTCCCCTTGTGTTCTGTTCTGAGTGTTCTGTAGTCTTCTCCCTTATGCTTGAGGCTCGGGTCCGTTTTCAGTTAGTTTGATGCACAGTGTCAGGTGGGGCCCAGCCTGACTGTTTTGCATGTGGACACGCGTCATCCAAGTGCTGTTTGGCCTCATCTTTCCCCCACTGAATTGCTTGGCATCATTTTCAAAGATGAATTGATCATGAATGGAGGGGCCTGTTTGTGGACTTGAACGTCTAGCCCACGTATCCGTGTGTCTGACCTGCCGGATACCCCCTGCCTTGACGACTGGGGCTCTGGTGAGGTCTTGGGTCAGCAAGTGTGGGTCCTCCAGACTGTTCTAATTTTGCAAGACATTTCAGCTCCTATGGGTCCCTTGCATCCCAGGGCATTCTGAAGGGCTTAAGAATTCTGTCTGAGTTGCTCAGCAGGTCATTTGTGACAAAGTTAAGGATTGGGACCTGGTCTGCATGCCCGGGCCCTGTCTCTGCCCACCTTGGGTGACATCTGGGGTCAGGTGCTGTGGGCACTGGCATTGGTAGGGCCCGCGGGTGTCTGCCCCGAGGACTGTGTGCAGGGAGCAACCACTGGCACAGTGGTCAGGGGGTGGGGTATGGGGGGGGGGTGAAGCAAGGCTGGGTTTCAACGGAGTCCCGGGAGAGCAGCCTGACCTGCAGGGACCTGAGTGTGGGTTATGCCCTGTGCCCGGCAGTCATCAGCAAGGAGCCCCAGAGGGTCATGCGTTTCTGTAGCCTCCTAAGTCTGCATGGCAAAGGCTCCAAACGCCCTAGCAGGCCATGGGACCACCCACGTGTGCCGCTAGGAGGAGAGGGGCTCCAGAGCTGGACGGGCCACGCCCCAGAGCCCCGGCTGACAGCGCATGCGCACAGCACGCACCTCGGGCAGGCGGGGCCCTGGGGCGCGTCGCTGCCCACGCCACCCGTCCGCCTCTGATGCCGCTCCGCCCTCCGAGCGGCTCCTCGGCCGATTCTCCTCTCGTCCTGGGAGAGCCTGGGCGAGGGAGGGTGTGAGACGGCCAGCTCCTCCCCGCCCGCTGACCCCCGGACGGCGGCCAGTCCCTCTGCGCCCGTCGCCGGCCCCAGCCTCGCTCCCCTGCACCCGCATCCTGCGCCTCCCTTGGTCTCCGGGCATCTGGGGTCACCTCCTGCCTTGACCTCGTCCCCGCCTCTGAGTAGCCCTTGCCTTCAGTCCAGCGCTGACTCAGGCCGGAGTCTGTGCCCCTGTCCAGTCGTCATCGGCTCTGTCAGGGTTGATGACCCCGTTCAAGTTGAAAAGCCCCAAGTCGCTTTGCGTTTGCTACCCCTCACCTCCTGAACATCACCGCTCAGCCTGGCTTGCCGTATGCGGGCTCGGAGCACTCAGGTCAGTGCCCAGTCGGCAGTCGTCGGACACAGAGCCTCTTTTATAACTCAGTGTTGACTTATCAAATACTGAAAGTGAAAAAGGGCGCATCTGGGTCCAGGGTGGGTGTCAGTGCGTCAGTTGTTCACCCTCGGGGTCACGGGGCTGACCAGCAGCTGCTGGTCAGCCCAGCATCGCATCGAAGGATCGGTCCCGTGTCGTCAGCCCGGAAAAGGTCCAGGTCAAAATTGGAAATGCCGTCTCTGCTGTCTGTCGCTTTCACACCCCTCTCAAGTCAAGAGACTCCAGCCGTGGTAGCTGGGGGCCGGCTCGATACTCAGTCCTCCTCGGTGAGTGCAGTAGCGCCCGCCCTCTGTGCTACGGGCGTCGGGAGGAAAGCCCTGTGAGGTCAGGGCTGTATGCCGCAGCCGGCAGCCCTGTCGATCAGCTCTGGGAGAGCCCGAATCACGCTCCATGGCGGCACCTGGCCCACCACTGGGTTAAGATCTGTCCCTTCTCCCCCTCCTGCCACAAGCCAGCTGATCTCCGCAGGCCAGGCTCATGAATTAAATGGGAAAACAACAGGAGTATCATCCTCGGATCCGCGTTGTGCTGTGCTTAGTCACTCAGTCATGTCCGACTCTTCGACCCCATGGATGTAGCCCACCAGGTTCCTCTGTCCATGGGATTCTGAGGGAAGAAGACTGGCATGGGTTGATATGGCCTCCTCTGGGGACTCTTCCCGACCCAGGGATCGAACCCATATCTCTTGTGTCTCCTACATTGGCAGGCAGCTTCTTTAACACTGCTTGAAGCCCCCAGATCCCCACAGATAAACACAAAGACTCAAAAGTCCTTGATGGTGGCGCTTGGCACTGCCATTGCACTCTAGATGTGGGTTTGTTTGTTATTTCCTATCTAGGCTGGTTTTGGGAGACGCTAGTTTCAGGAGCTTTCACTGGGCTTTTCCATGATAATGTTATTAGCTGCTACTCCACAGATCAAGGAACTAAGAGAATTCAGCCAGATGCCAAATATTAATACATCCTTCTTAGTTATGCATACAGCCGCCGGAGGGAGAAGCAGCCCCTGGCGGGCTGTGGGCCCCTTAGGGAGTCCACTGTAAGACGGACGTGGGCCAAGTATCAGCTCACACCTGTGTTCAGCAGCCCTCCAAACAGCCGGGCGTTTGCCCTCTCCCACGTGCAGATGTGCAGGGAAGTGGTTGCGGATGCCTTTGCGAAGGACTGGAGTGTTGTTGCCATGTACACTTGCTCGGGCCTTCCTGACCAAGAGCCTGCCCCTTCTTAGCCCACAGGTCCAGGTCTGAGATCTGGAAATGAGGAAAAGAATTGCAACTCTCCATCCAGGTGGCCGTCAGCCTGGTGCTCACACACGCACGATCTGAGTGTGTGCGTGCACACAGGCACGCGTGTGTGAGCACTGGCCATCCACCTCTGACCCTGAAAGCACCGTGATCGGTTGGACACCCTCAGCATCCCAGGGGTCAGGGTGGCCTGCTTGCCTCTCCAGCCTGGAGGCCTGTTTCCATGGTTACACCCTCTTAAGGGTGGCTGAGTTAGGTGAGGTCAAGGCTGCCGCTGTCCAGGATCCCATCATGGCCTTTGGGGGACCCCGTCCTGGAGCAGATCCTCCTGAACTACACGGGAACCACAGGGCTTCCCCAGGGCACTGTGTCCCCACCAGCTCGCTCGTCTCCTGGCTGGAAGGCGCGTCCCTCGGGCCCTCCAGAAGAATGTGGTCATCTGGGAGGTCCATGGGTCTTTACTCTTGAGTGTGCTGGCTGTTCCAGCTGCCCACGTTTCTAAGCCTTTGATCCCATCCCAGCATTCTTCTAAGGCCATTCTGAACCTTCTGACCACTTCACTTGGGCTGCCTTTTCTTCCAGGTTTCCAAATTGCAGTGTATTAGGACGCACTTATGCCAGGGCTCCTTCAGGGAGTTACCCCCAAGTTGTGCAGGGCAGACTCCCCCTGTCCAGCCCCTCCCAGGCCTGTCCTGCCCTCTGGGCAACCAGTACCTCCCTCCCCAGCAGGTCCAGTGCCTGCCTGCTGGGGCTATGCGTGGCTGCAGAGCTGGTGGGGCAGAGTGTGGGGGCGAGTGCTTTTTCATCTGCAGGAGTGGGAGGGGTCCCTCTTCTGTGGCCAAGGCGAGGCCCTCCCGCAGGCTCAGGAGTGTGGGGCATCAGGCTAACCTGCCCACTAGCATCCTCTCGGGCCCCTCCCACGACTGAGGCCTACTCCTCCCCTATCAGAGCCTCAGTTGGATGCAGGAAACCTCGTGGCTGAGTCCAGCCCTCTTAAGTTCTGTGGCTTGGACATCTCGGCCTGGTCTCCCGTGAGCTGTCCGGGCCGCTGGGCAGGGCGTCTCCACGCTGCGCCTTGGGCTACCATCTGGCAGCCCTGAGTGAGGCTTGGACACCCAGGGGCTAACCTCAACCCCCGAGACCCACAGTCCCAGGGGCCAACCTCGACCCCCCTGACCCACAGTCCCAGGGGCCAACCTCAACCACCCAGACCCACGGTCCCAGGGCAAACCCACCACCCTCACCCTCTCCCGACACTCCTGAGGCGAGGGTCTCAGTAACCAGGGTTTCGCATGCCAGGGACCTATGACACGCCTTGGATCTGGCCATTGTGGGACTGACTCCAGTCCCCAGCCTGAGGCTCTGCTTCTTGAGACTACCTCTGCCGCCCAACTTCTTAGGCAGGTCCTGGAAGCAGACCCTCAGCTGGGTTTGTGACCAGGGTCCAGTGACCAGGAGGACCCAGTGTGTGTGGGGAGGGTGTGGAGGAGTGGCCCAGTGTGGCTCCTGGATGAGTCTGGCTCTGCAGACCCTGCGGCTGCCCCGAGACGGGGGTCGGGCGTCCCTCTGTCAGTGGCTAAATGGGGGTCACCGGGAGACCCCAGCCCCTGTGCGCTCTGGTTGCCTGGGGCAGGGTGGGCTCCTCAGAGAGCCAGGGCAGGAGAAGGCAGGCACACAGGAGGAGCAGACCGGGGATGCCCAGGAACCTCCCTGCGGGACGCGAGGGACGCTGACAGGCGCCCACTCGTGTGTCTTTCTGACTAACAGGAGAATGACTACCTTCAGGACTGCCTCGATGCCATCCAGCAGGACTTTGTGATTTTTAACAGAGAGAAGTGAGTGTGCATGTTGGGGGCCGGTCACAGGGGCAGAGAGGAGTTTGGGGAGCGGAGCCAAGGCTTTCTGGCTGCAGTGGGCACATGGCCTCAGTGGGACTCGGAAGCCTGACCCCCGCCCTCCTCAGGAAGTCCAAGCAGCAGCCCTGGGGGGTGGGTGGGGGGAGGCCCCTGTGCAGGCTTGTGGGGGAGGGGCTCCTCGGCACTTTTAAGGGCTAAGCTTGGGCATTTTCCACCAACGGGCAGAGTCTCCGGGGCGGACTCTGGGCACACCGCCCAGGTGAGGGGCCCAGCTGTTACATCAACCTGAAACCCTCACTCAGCCACTCAGGGGCCAGGCAGGAGGGACGGGGCTCGCGGGCAGGGAGATACGGCAGGTCTCAAAGTGCTGAGCCACCTGCTGTGGTGCAGCAGGGAGGCCCAGTGCTGTGGGGCCCAGTGCTGTGGGGCCGGATGAGATGCAGAGGACTTCCTGGAGGAGGCGGCCTTGATCTAAAAGCTGAACAGGCCTCACTGCTGCTCTGTCCTGCCTCAGGGTCCAGGATGACATATGGACCCTGGTTTAGGACACTGGCCACCACCCTGGAGGTCAAGGCCTGGGTGGTAACAGGACTCGGCCAAGCACTTTGTTCCAGAATTCCTGACCTGCCTCCTTTTAGCTTCTGGCTGGAAACCAGCTGAGACTCACTAGCCTACTGCCCCGAGCCTGA
Source organism: Bos javanicus (assembly GCF_032452875.1). Taxonomy (NCBI): domain Eukaryota; kingdom Metazoa; phylum Chordata; class Mammalia; order Artiodactyla; family Bovidae; genus Bos; species Bos javanicus. The sequence goes on along the minus strand of NC_083893.1, from coordinate 50,242,920 downwards.
GGGCCATGAAGAGCCCGCAGAGGGGCCGGTTGGATGCCCCATGTGCCTGCAAGCCCCGCTGAGCCAGAGTGGCTTCTGCCCAGGCGGACGTGCCCAGGAGTGGTCCGTGTGGAGCCCCAGGCCACGTTCCTGAGGGGGTGTACCCTGGGAGTCCCTGGACAGGCCCTGGGCCAGTGAGCCACGTCCTGGGCTGCTGGCGAGGCTGCATAAAGCCCCCACGTGTCTCCGCAGGCTGAAGCGGAGCCAGGACCCCACGCCCGAGCCCAGGGATGCAGCGGAGGCCTTGGTGGACAGCGAGGGCGTGCGCCCAGCCCTGCCCGCCTGCGGCGCCATCTGCCCCTCGGCCGGGAGCAGCTAGGCCGCCCCTGCCCGCTGGCCGCGGAGTCAGCTCAGGCCCCGCCGGAGACCCGGCACTCCCAGAGGGACAGGGCGGCCGGAGGCCCAGCGTCAACTTTCCCAGGGAGCTGTGCAGCGCATCCAGGCCCAGGCCCCAGCCCAGGCCGGCAGCTCCAGGCACCCAGCTGGACGGCACCGGATGGTCTGACTGCCGGGTCTGCCCTCTGGCCCTCGGGGGCATGTGGTGTCAAGAGGCTGCCAATGTGGCTGAGAGCAGGGGGCACAGAGGGTGGGTGCCCCCCGTGTGACGGTGGAGGGGGCCACAGCCCCCGCCCAGGCTCTCCTGGGGGCCTCTGGGGTCCTGCCCTGCCTGCTGTACATAGCCCGCCCCCGCTGACCCCGCCACTGGTGCCCGGGGTCCTCCCGGTTCTTATCCATCATGGGGGAGGGGCACGGGCCTGAAGAGTGTTTTATAGACGCGTGTTCTGGTCGTTTCTGCCGTGTTTCTGTACAGTTTCCACCTCTGAGAAAAACAACATGAGAACCGCTTGGTGTCGGCTGGTTTGCGTGTTCCGTGCCCGCCGCGGGCAGAGAACGCTCGTCCGTGGCCCAGGGCGCTCCTGCCGGGCCGCAGCCTCCTGGAGCTCTGGTCCTCGGCCTGGGGAGGATGCCCTTCTCCTGCCCCAGAAACCCCAAGGCAGCTCTCGGGTTGGGGTGGAGGTGCGGCCTGCTGGGGGGGCAGGGGCAGCACCTTGAAAACAGCCGGGACCAGAACGCTCCAGGTTGGAGCAGCTCACGGGTCCCCCTTGCCCAGAGTGGGGAGCCCACCTGGGGCCCTGGGGCACTGGGGAGCCCAGGTCTGGAGGCAGGCAGCACCGCAAGACGCCAGGTGGTGGTGCCAACCCCCAGAGGTTCTGGGCGGAGACCTGGTGATGTCGGAGGCAGGAACCGGGCGGGGAGGCCGGGGTTGTGTGGAAAGACGTATTCTGTGTGTGTGTTTGTGCACACCTCAGGTGCATTTTGAGGCCCTAAGGGACAGCGTGCCTGTTTCCTCAGTCAGTGGCCGGCCTGCGGGTGTGGCCTGGCCCCGACTGCCTTGTCTGTCCTTGGGGAAGGGGACGCTGGTGCAGTGAACGCTGGTCTGAGTGCAGCCCAAGGAGTCCAGTGCTGAGGCCTCAATGACCAAACCAACCTGAGCAGAGGGACCACTGGGCGGACCTTCCCGGGGCTGCCCAGTCTAGCACGGTGCCCGAGAGGCCCAGGTTCAAAGTGGGGCTGAGGCTGGGCATGGAGGTCAGGGCACCCCAGAGGGGCTGGCCGCTTGAGGGGGGGCAGCCTGCCCTTCCTGGTGCTCTTAGGGTGGAGAGTGTCCCACACCTGGGGGACAGACCTGGCAGGATTTTTATGAGCAAGGCTGAAGCCAGGAGGCCAGCCCAGCAGCTCCATCTTCTGGAAGGTTCTGGGGGCAGCGCCATCCGTGGGTCTGGATCAGAACCCCAGCCTGCTCTGCCTTAAGTGGGCAGCACAAGCTCCCCACACGCCATACTGCCCCAAGCCCTGCTGGGCAGCTTGAGCCCACCAACTAGAACATGGGTAGGGGTCCTCCCAGCGCCCCTCTCCTTCTGGGTGTCTGGCTCTCTGTGACCTACAGGCCTGTGGGAGGCAGAGCCCCTGCCCACAGCTCAGACCCAGCCAGCCCTGCAGTTGTCTGGTGGTCCGGCCTCCCAGCCGTCTAGAGGCAGGACCAGAGTGCTGCAGGATGTTCTCGAGGATGCCACACACGAACCCCTGGGAGATGGTGTAGGGGCAGAGAAGTCAGGGCTCTCTACACGCCAGTGGCTTCCAGTCCAGATGCCTTTAATCAACCTGGTTCCATGGGATTGGGGCCGCTGGGCAGCGGGTGGCATGCAGGTTCCTGACTACAGTGCCCTTGGCACACAGGACGGCATCTCTAATCAACTACTGGGGACACACGTCGTAGGAGAAGGAAGCACTCAGCTCCGGGCCCCTGGGGCCCCTGGAGCAGGAAGGGCTCTATGGACGGCGCCGGGGTCTGGTCCCTGGGAAGTCTGAGAAGTGCAGCTGCCCACACGGCATCCCCGTGGGCCCCTGAAGTCACAGCAGCTCGGGCGGGGCCGGGACGGCAGCGGAGTCGGGGACGAGGGCACCATGCCCTCTGCCTTCCGTCCTGGGCGTCTCCAGAGGTCGCCTTACGAGGCCCCCGGGCTCGGGGCCCCTGAGCTGCCCCCACCACCATGCCCAGCCCCTCTGCCTGCCCTGGCAGTGAAACCTCACCCGTTCAGCCTCTCCTGCGGGGGCTCCCTGTAACGGGCTGTGGGACCCCAAGGGGAGAGGTGCTGGGGAGGAGAAGGGAAGGCCAAGCACCTTTCAGAGTGGGCTCAAGGAAGGGAGGGAACAAGGAGGGGGCCGGCCGCCCGCGGCAGCTCCTAGGACAGCGACGTGATGTGGGAACGGCCGCCAGGGGGCGCCATGATCTTCTGGGCCGTGCGCCGCGCGATGTGGTCGTCGGCCTGCGAGCCTGCGGGAGGGCGGGGCGGAGGCCGCGCTGGGGGGCAGGCAGACCCGCCCGCCACACTCCAGGGGCCAGGGCTGCAGACCCTACGCTCCCCGACGGCCAGGCGCCTCCCCCGGGCAGGTGCTCCCCCACCGAGGCCTCAGACGAGCAGGCTGGTGAGGCCAGGTGTGCCGGTGGCCAGAGCCCACAGGTCAAGGCCAGCCGTCCGGGAAGCCTGTGCGGCCAACCCCGGCGTCCCTCCTCCGGCCAGGCCAACCCCAGCGTCCCTCCTCCGGGTCTCCCCCTGCACGGGCCTGGGATGAGAGAGGGCTGGCCCCAGCCTTCAGGACGAGGCTGGATCCCCGAGGCCGGCAGGGACTGGACGTCAGGGGCTGGGTTGGCCCCCAGTCGGGCAGGGAGGGCTGGCTCTCTCTCTAGGGAGAGCCTGGCTCAGCGCCTCCCTGCAAATCCACACCCCACAGCCCAGACCCTGAAAGCAGAGGCTCGAGCTGGCGGCTACAGGTGAACCCCTGAGACCCCCAGCCCCCTTCCTTGTGCACCTCCCGTGAGATGCCAGGGCTGGGGGCTGGGCACGGTCCTCGGGGCCCAGGCACCGAGACCGAGCACCCCAAGCTCCACTCACCGGACAGGCTGAACCCCGACTGGTGCAGGTTGCGGAAGGCGGGCACGGAGATCTTCCCGGGGCAGGACGCACGGGCCTGGGACCCAGCCCCCGGCTTGGTGGGTGCCATCACCTCATGGACCGGCCCATCGTAGAGGCCTCGGGGCACACCATGGATCTCCGCCAGCTGGGGGCCGAAGGGCTGGGTGTGAGGGGCACTGAGCCGGCCCCAAGCTCGAGGGCAGGGCCCCCCACCCCCAGGGGTGTCCACCCCTGCGTGTGGACGCGCACCCCCCTCCCCCGAGGCGGGCGGCATGCCCAGGGCAGGTCTGGGGGAGTGGGGGTGCAGGCAGCTTGAGACAGGAGCGCCGGCAGGTGAGGGTGGCTCCGCTCCTGCCCTGGGGAGGAGCCAGTGCCGGTCCCAGCCCTGCCCGGGGGCTGTCCCTCCAATACAGGTTCAGACGATGTCATCCTAGACAAGTGGGAACGGGGCTGCGATAAAGCCAACCTGCGTGTGTAGTGACCACGCATGTGTGTGCAGCTGGGCCTGTGAGCACACGTGTGCACGCGTGAACCGCCTGTAGTGTGTGCAGGCCGCTGGCCAAGCCCCGGCGACGAATGAGGGCTCAGGGACACTGAGCATCCCGCTCTCCTTCCTGAATTCACTAAATGCTGGGTGACCTCTGCTAGGCTTGGTGGCTGTGTCCCCGGGGGCGGCCACTCGGGGTTTCCTTGGCCTCACACCTGCAGTCTCTGCAGTGACGTGGGCGGCCTGGTCACGAACGCAGGCGAGGAACCGCCTGGACTGGTGAGGCCGCTGTGCCTTTCTGACAGCAGGGCGGCCAGGGGCAGGCTGACCATGAGCAGGCCTGAGGGCTCTGCCCGCCCACCCGCCCGGCTCAGGCTCACCCGGTTTCGGGCCTTTATCCTCTTGTAGACGAAGTCAGGGAAGGTCTTGCGTGGGATGAAGCGGCCGGTCCCGGGGGTGACGCACAGGGCCCCGTCCTCCAGCACAACCCGGCCCTGACTGATGACCACGCTGGGGGCTCCTCGGCACTCCAAGCCCTCAAAGATGTTGTACTCCACGTTCTGGGGGGACAGCAGCCCTCTGAGCCCTCAGGAGGCCTTAGCACTGCTCAGAGTCTGGAGCCAGGGCCCCAGTGGGAAGCGTCCACTCAGCCTGGGTTGGGCTTTCGAGGGGCAGCTGTGCCTGCACCCCTGGCCCCTCGGACACGTCTCCCGGGCACACACAGTGGGTGAGCTCTCCCCCAAGACAGGGTCCCCCGCCCCCGCTGGCCCTGCCCATCCCAGGATATCCAGGATGGCTGCAGGTACCCCCCAGACCCCAAGCTGGCCCCCATGTGGGACCGGCTTCTCTCACCAGGCTGTGGCTCTTGGCAGAGATGATTCTTGTGGCCCGGGGATTCCATATGACCAAGTCGGCATCGGAGCCCACGGCCACCCGCCCCTTCCTTGGGTAAAAGTTGAAGATTTTGGCTGCGTTCGTACTGGTCACGGCAACAAACTCATTCTCGTCCATCTGCCCTGAGGCCTGAGAAGCCAGAAGGCGGGGTCAGGGGCGCCCCTCCCCAGCAGCATGCAGGGTCTGGTCTCCGGGCTCCCGTGTGCACGCGCCAGCCTCCAGGCTGAGGGCAGCGTGCCTCAGTGAGGCCTGCAGGTCTGGTCCTCCCTGGGCACTGAGCCCATCTCCACGCTCACTTTGTGGGCAAGTGAATGCTGATGTTTCCACAATGACATCTGTCCCCAGAGGATGTGACTGGCCCCCGGCAATGGCCAGGAGCCTGGAGTCAGGGCCTCGGCCAGGGGGAGGGCTCAGGGCCAGGGCTGGGGGCGCGGGGGCGGAGGCCCCAGGTGAGACAGACGTCTGGGGGAACCTCGGTCCTCCTGGGGAGACGCTGCAGAGTGTAGGGACCCCCTGTGCTCAGGGCCGGTGTATCAGGACCAGGGCGGGGCCTGGCTACGTGGAGTCTCCTCTGGGGGACTAGAGCAGGATGTCTGGGGACCCCAGGGTGACTGGGCTGGGGGGGCAGCCTGGAGCCCGCCCGCCCTGAGCTCTGCTCCACGCGGAGACTTTTCTCGTCCAGGGGCGTCCCTTTGTGGTCCCGCCAGCTCCTCCATGGGGAGGGGTCCCATGGCCCTTCATCTCACCCACCACACACTTCTCCCAGACCACGGACATGCGCTCCTCCACGCCGTTGGTACCCTCAGGGATGAGCGTGAAGTTGTCCCTGCCGACGGCCTTCTGAGCGGTGGTGAAGGTGCAGTGGGCGCTGCCAGTCACCTGGAGGTCCCCGCTGCAGAGAGCCGGGGTCACAGGGGCCCAGGGGGCCCGTCCTCCCCGAGCACCCCCACGCCACGCCCGGCCACGGGGTGGAGTTGTGCCCGCAGGGTGCGGCCAGGAAGTGGGCGCAGGCTCCCTGGACGGGGGGCCCAGGGACTCCTGCCTGGACAGCAGGGTGGGGGAGAGCCCCGCAGCTGGGGGGCGCAGGGCCAGGGGCTCCCTACCTGGACAGCAGGGCGGTGAGGTGGTCCGCGGTGCTGGGATCTGGGCTGATGGGGGGTGATGTGACGAAGGCGGCGGCCTTGGCCCAGTTCTTGCTCCAGTAGTGCGAGCCGTCCGCACCCAGGCCGGCGGTGATGGGCTCCCCGAACACCACCACCCCTGTGGCAAGGCGTGAGCGGCACCGCGGCCGCAGGACCATCCCCCACCCCCGCCACGGGCTGAGCCAGGCCTCCCACCATGCTGCCCTTCAATTTCCCGACTGCGAGGACTGCTCCCTGACCTGGGGCACCTGGCCTGCCCGGGGCTCCTGCGGGGCCGCTCTGCCCCCGCCTCACTCTGCCGGGGCACAGACACACCGGCTGCCCCGCCCGCCACGGACCTGCCTCCTCCACGGCCCGGCGTCCAGCCAGACGGCACCTGGCCCCAGACCCACGCCCGCCCCCACCCGGGAGGTGTCCAGGGAGCAGCAGCTCGGCCCGGGGGTCAGCTGGGCGAGGCTCTTCACACAACCTGAGAGTGCAGGCTTACACACCACACCGCACACACCATATACACAGACACACACACACACATCATATCAGCACCACACACACACACACCATACACACACACACGCATCACGTAAGCACACACACACAGACACACACCATACACACAGACACACACCATACACACAGACACACACCATACACACACACAGACACATCACGTAAGCACACACACACACACACACCATACACACACACACACACACCACACACACACAGACACATATCACGTAAACACACACACATACTATACACACACAGAGACACATCACGTAAGCACACACACCACACACACACACACACCATACACACACAGACACATATCACGTAAGCACACACACACACACACACCATACACACACACAGACACATCACGTAAGCACACACACACACACACCATACACACACACACACACATCACGTAAGCACACACACACACACACACACACACCACACACAGTATGGCTCTGACACACACTTCTATGCACACAGGGCCCTTAGCCCCACGTGTGATTCAAGGCCCCTGTCAGGTCCCACTGCTGTCTGGACAAGAGGGAGTCTCAGGCCGCCCCCATAGGCTACACCCGCAACCCTCACAGGAGAGGCCCCTGAGGAGGCCGGCAGGCTCGCTGCGTCTCCATGGGGCCGCCCTGTGCTGCTCCGGGTGGCTGTGGACGGGAGCGACCCCCAAGCCCCTCCCTGCTCCAGCCAGCACCCACCTCGCCGCTTGGCCCGGGCGATCACATCAGCCGCGGCCTTGCTCATGACCTTGGTGACATACAGGGGGCAGCTGGCCTGCCTGGCGATGGTGACGGCGCGGTACACAGCCTCGGCCTCCACCTGCAGACGGGCTGCTCAGGCCACGCAAGAGCTGGGGCTCCTGACCGCAGTGAGCCCGCAACGCCCCGGCCACCCACAGATGCTGGGCCCAGAGGGGCACCTGGGGGTCGAGACCCCAGCCTGGGGCTCCTGACTGCAGTGAGCCCACGATACCCTGGCCACCCATAGATGCTAGGCTCAGAGGGGCACCCGGGGGCCAGGACCCCAGCCTAGGGCTCCAGCCCAGAATCTGGGCTGGCCCGCACCACCCCAGAGTAGACCACCCGCCCTCTGAGCCTTGCGTGCAGGCCTCAGCGCAGCCCACGGGCAGGGGGCCAGGAGCCCTGACTCACCCCCAGGCGAGGACAGTGGGGTCACAGTCCCGCCCGAATGGGGCCCAGCCCGTCCCCAATGAAGGCCCATTGGGGTGCCCCACAGGCTCACACCTACCTCCTCGGGGTGGCTGAGCACGTGGCCCTCGGGGCCGGTGACACCGAGTTCCAGCAGCCGCTTCTGCTCCTAAACACACACCTCATTTCAGCCTGGGAGTAAGTAGCGCGGCCCCGGAGGGCCTTGCAGGGTGCAGTCCACAGCCCAGGATGCCTGACCCTGAGACCCTCGAATCACCCACCCCGAGAACTTGGGGGGAGTAGAGGGGTCGCGCTCTGAAGGGGTGACTCCGGCTCCCCGAATCACGGATGAGGGAGCCCCAGGGCTGCAGAAGGCCAGATGCGCCTGGGGTCGCAGGCCTCCTCAGTGAGAAAGAAGGTCAAGGCCCCCCAGCCTCGCCTACTGCTGCTTCCCCAGCAGGTGTGTGCACGGGGTGTGCAGGCACGGGGGTGTTCACGGCCGGGGTGTGCATGCATGGGGCGGGACTGGGGGCTCTGCACAGCCAGGAGTGGGGCTGTCTCAGGCTGGTTCACCCCAAGGTCTGAGCACAGCACCCGCTGGTGTGGACGAACTCGGGGTGGAGAACCGGGGAGGAGCCGACCAGAACAAGCCCCTCCCCCAGCACACACCTCCCACCCTCCTCCAGGCCCAGCCACCCCGCCCTGGAGACACACGAAGCAGGCACTGCCCGGAACCCCACACACCGCTCCCGAGTGTCCCCGGCTCCTGGTGAGCTTGGGAACCGGAGAGGCCAGTGGGTCCCAGAAAGCTTCTCTGCGGGTCTGGAACGTCGCGGGGTGGGGGGGTGCTGTGTGTGTGACACCCCCCAGACCCCCAGGCGGCTGGGAAGCTCCTCCGTGCCCCCTTCCACTGCCCGGACCCTGTGGGCACTGAGGCTGGTGGGCAAACAGTGGGGGCAGAGGCCTGGGCTTGCGGGGAAGGTGGGGCGTGGGCAGAAGGGCCAGGGCCTCCCCAGGCAGCAGCCTCGATGGAGGACTGGGCCACAAACCCCACAGGTGTGCCCGTGGGCAGAAGGAACAGCTCTGTAGGGCCCAGTCCTGGGCCAGAGGGCACGGGAACCCGCCTCTGCGTCCCCTCCCACCCCAGGAAGCAACACCTCAGTTTTGGAGAATTTAAGGTCAGACGTGTGAGGATGAGGGAAGACCTGCTGTGGCCAAGAGCCCGCAGGCTCCCAGCAACCCCCCCGCCTGACCTTCGCCCTGAGCTAATCACGCGGGCCAGGTTCCAGGTCCCCTCCCCCGGGTTTGTGGCTCTGCGCTCGCACGGCCAAGGGCAGGGTCACCCCACCAGCCCCACCTCGTCCACGATGTCCCCATTCTCTGCGTGCACTTGGGCCACGGCCCCCAGGTCCCGGATGACACTGAAGATCTCATAAATCTGGGGAGACGCAGGCAGACCGCGTGGGGGCGAGGCCCCGCCCCCAGCACCCGCAGAGCCCGCCCCCAAACTCAGGACCACGTGGGGCAGAGGCCCCGCCCCCCCCAGCACCCGCAGAGCCTGTCCCCAAACTCAGGACCACGTGGAGCTGAGGCCCCGACCCCCAGCGCCCGCGGAGCCTGCCCGCCCACCCCCCGACCCCTACCTGGCCGTCTGTGCACTGGTGTCTGTCTTTGTACGCCATGAAGACCAGGAAGGAGTTCACACCTGGGGGGAAGCAGGAGAGGTCAGGTGCCAGGTGAGGGTAGCCTCTCCCAAGGGCCTCACCAGCTGGCCTGGCGGACCTTGGGCATCAGCCCCACATACTCCAGACCAGCCCAGACTGCGGCAGAGACATCCAAGCCCATCCAGCTCCTCGAATCTGAGGTGAGGAACCAACTGTTCCCTAGCAACAAAGCAGGTGAAAACCCACACACCCTTCACTAATGCACCCCACACCCACTATCACTACCCCCCCACGGCACCTAACAACCCAGCCCATCACTAACCCCCCACGGCCCCTCACACCCACCCTCAGCCATCACCAACCCCCCAGTGCCCCTAACACCCCACCTGCACCCCATCACTCACCCCCATGGCCCCTAACACCCCTCCATCCCATCACTAACCCCCACTGCCCATAACACCCCGCCCCATCCATCACTCACCCCCACGGCCCCTAACATCCCACCCCACCCCATCACTCACCTCCCACTGGCCCTAACACCCCTCCACCCCATCACTAACCCCCACTGCCCCTAACACCTCACCCTTATCCATCACTCACCCCCCATTGCCCCTTACACCCCCCCACCGCATCACTAACCTCCACTGCCCCTAACCCCCTGCCCCATCACTCCCCCTCACTAATGGCCCCCCATCACTGCCCCCTGCTCCAGCAGCTTGGGGGTGGGTGATGGCTGCAGGTTCCGGGTTTGCACCTCTGCTTTGAGCCGCCAGGCTGCAGGCCCCCAGGCCAGGCAGGGAAGGACCCAGGAGGCAGAGCTGCTGCCTGGTTGAGGCCCCCGCCTGCCCCCGGGTGAGGGCTCCTAAGTGCCAAAGGTCACAGGCCTGAGGTCCATCACTCTGGAGGGAACCTCCCTACCTCCGTCAGGTGTGTGGTGGAGCAGGCGCACCGCTTTCTGGGCTGAGAGACCAGTAGCCTCCCGGCCTGGCCTGGACTCCGATGCCAGCACCACCATCCCAGGTCCCATCCCTGCTGGCCCCTCTGACCCTGCCCTTCCACTCCCGGCTGTGAGCTGAAACCACACTCAACGCTGATCACCAGAGGTCAGTTACAACGTCCACCTGACTTTCCTTCAAATCCACTATAAACTTTGATGTGGTTTTAGCTTCAGGACTTTTGATTTAAAGAAATATTTAAGCCTGTTTATAAACTGCCCTGTTTCTGTTGAGGCAGCAGGAGAGGACTGGGTTTTAAGGCATCTCCTTCTAGAGGATCTTCAGGGCTAAGAAGGCTTATCATGCTTTCCTTCCCCCAGGCCCAAGACACGAGGGGACTGTGGTGACAGCTGTGACTCTGTCTTCTTGTGAAGAGAACAGCCCCGAGATGCGACTCCCAGGTGCGGGCACAGCTGACCTCTCAGCCCAGCAGACCTTCAAATGGCTCTTGTCCAACTTACCCCACACCCAGCCGCCTGCCCTGGAGTCGGATGGATGCAGCGTCCACCTGACCCCAGAAGCGCAGGCCCCGCAGCCGCCCCTCCACCTGGCTAGCCTGCTGCTCACCTTTGTCCCTGACCAGGGCCTCCAGCTCCTCTCTGGTGCTCTCGTGCCAGCGGGGGATGTCCACATGCAGGGAGTAGTCACAGCAGGCCCCGCCGTCCGCTCGCTCCCGCCACTGCTCGTAGGCCGCCAGCAGGCTCACCCCTGCCTCGGGGAACACGTGGTCCACTGCGGAGACAGCGTGCTCAGCTAAGTCCCCCACTCTGGCCACCAGAACCGCCTGGGTCTCCAAGGGAGAGTGGCTTCACGCTCCCAGGAGACCAGGAGGCACGTTTGAGAAAAGCAGAGGAGAGACTTCGAGCCTTATGTGGGGCTGGGGCTGCTGAGACCTGTCCATCCATCCTGCCCCTTGTCCCCAGCCTCTCCCTGAGCAGAGAGGAGGACCTCGCTCCCCAGCGGACTCACCCTAAAGAGCCTGGCTGAATGAGGTGCGCCTGGCAGGCGGGGGTGGGGTGGGGTGCTGTCCACAGTGCTGAACCTGCGAGCCGGCCCACAGCGGCACGCCGGGCTGGCTTCCCTTGTGCCTCCCCGACCACGCACACCATGGAGGGTCCCCTCCCACCCTGGAGAACCAGGGTGAGCACATGGACACTGCACCGTCCCTCTGGCCCTGCCGGCAACCCCGCGGCCACGGCCCACACCCCACTCACAACCTCTGCCAGGAGCAGGGAGAGAGCTGGGCGGGGTGGCCGGTGGGAAGGCACGCCCAGCCGGGGTTACAGGTAGACGTTGTGCCTCCCCGCACACCACTCACGTGGGCCCCTCCGCCTCCCACGGCTCCGTCGCACACCCAGGACGCTGTCCTGCGGGCGCTCATGGCTGCAGTCCTGCGGAGGCCAGCCCATGCCTGCAGCCCCGCGGAGGCCAGCCCATGCCTGCAGCACCTCCATCCTCACAGCCCATTGGACACCTCAGCACCAGCGGGAGACGCAGCCAGGAGGGTGTCCCACTCGGCCCGGGCCCCCCGTGACCAGCAGGACCAAGGGCCTGAAAGAAGAGCGCTCCCTCATCAGACCGGGGGGGCAGACCACTGCTGGGTTTGGCCACTGCGTAGCTCAGTAAGCCACACCAGGCTGGGGCCTGTGAAGTCGGTCCGAGCACCCGGAGCAGCCCTTCCTGGAGGCAGTGGCAGCGCCCACCATGTGCCCACGTGTGCCTGGCAACCACGGGCCCCCTCTCACTCCACCCTCCCACCCCCTGCCTCTTGCCCAAATGTGCAGGGAATCATGATGTTTAACCACGGGCTGCCTGAGGTCACCGCCAGGCCGTGGTGCAGCCAGGGTTGGACCAGGTCCAGCCCGAGTGGAGGCGCTTGCCCTTGGCACTGTGGAGCTGACGGGTCTCAGGGAAGGAGACAGGCTAAATGCTGGCTTCCTGTCCGGGCTCCTGAGCTGACCACAGGCAAGTTCACGGTGGGAAGTGAACCCTTCACAAGCTGTGAATTGGGCTTCTCTGCCACGCACGGCGCTCAGGCACATCAGAACAGTGCTTGGGCCTGGTATGGGGACTCTGGGGGTTGTTGATCGGATAACAGTATTTTTATCATCCTTTCTCTAAAACACCGCCTCCACCGTCTTTAGCTCTTCCGGACATGAGTTTCTGCAAACCAAGCCTCAGAGGAGGTGAGGCTCAGGAGCAAATGTGTCTGACATTTCAGGCAACGCAACCCCTGAACTTGTCCAAGGCACTCGAGTTTTCCAAACCAGGACCTTGGCCAGCTGCTGGCTTCCCGGGAAATAATCAACTATGGGCACATTCCATGGAAACCCCAGGAGCACTCCAGTGCTGGCCAGGGCAGCACACTCAGGCTGAGGAACTGGGCTGGGTCATTCAGCACTTCAGCCACTCAGCATTTCTCAGAGTGAGTGCAGTAAAGAGGAACCGTGGCTGATTCATGTTGAGGTTAGACAGAAAACAGCCAAATTCTGTAAAGCAATTATCCTTCAAAAAAAAATTATATTAAAAAAAAAGAGAGAGAGAAACAGCCCGAGAAAACTCCACCAGGGAAAGCGCTTGCTGCGATATGCAAGCCCGCCAAAGGCCCAGAGTTAGGACAGACCCCCCCGCCCCAACGGACGACACTCACATATCATGGTTGTGCCCCCCGCCAGGGCGGCCTTGGTCCCCTGGCAGAAGTCATCGGCGGGGGTCATGCCCAGGACGGGCATCAGCAGCCGCGTGTGGACGTCGACTCCGCCTGGCAGGACCAGCAGGCCGTGGGCATCGATGGTTCTGATGCCCCCAGGGACAATGAGGTTTTCTCCAATTTGCCTGAAAGCAACAGAGATCCCACTGGTTAGGAAGAGCCCTGAGCGAATGTGAATGGGGCCCTTGGCAAGGCTGCGGAGCTGGGACGCCTGCCCTTGGGCTCCTGTCCTGGAGGCGAAGGGCAATACAGCCAAGGCCTAACTGGACCTGCCCCCGACATTGCTGGGGGACAAGTCAGCCCCAGGGGCTCAGGACAGCCAGCATGGAGGATCCCACCCTGAGCTGGTCACTGAGGTGTCCACTCGCAGCCTTGCTGACCAGAGGTTGGAGCTGCCTGACAGACACGAGCAGAGAAACGAAAAGGTGTGGTCAATAAGCATTTTTAAGCACCTATTGTGAGCCCACAGGTACTGAAGCTGTGATAACAGAGAAGTAGGAAGCCTCGTCCTGCTTTCCAAGGGCTCGCTGAAGGTGCGGGAGGGGCTGGAGTTGTTTCCAGGGAACGAGGTTGTGGGAAAAACCCTCACGCGGACCTCGCCCAGAAGCAAGCTTCCAGGCAACGGGTGACCGCGAAGAGGCAGCAACTCACTTTATCAGGCCGTCCTCCACATACAGGTCAGCGTGAAAGGACTGGTCATCATTCACGATCTTCCCCCCTCTGATCAGGAGGCGGTCACTCTGTCCGAAACAAACAAATAAACGGGGGCACGTTTGCTCCAAACCGAGTGACCCATCGGTACACTGAGCACCAGCTTCTCTCTGAAGTCACGATGGAACACACGTCTGTATGTGTCCTTTGGACACGGTCTGTGCGTGTGGGACCAGCACAGAGCCTGCAGGGTTGGCCACCCCACCCCGCGGCGGTGGCCCTCGGAGGCGGCTGCCCACAGGCCCTGCACGTGACCCACACCCACAGTCAGGCAGTCTGGCCTCACCGAAGACACGGGGCGAACGGCCAGCCAGCTTCCCGTGTCACCACGGCAAAGCCATGTCAGTGCGCGTAGCCGCGCATTTGACCACGGGCACGCCATCACGTGCGTTGCCCAATTTCTAAAGCCCATGCCGAGGGGGAGGTGAGCCACGTCTCGCTTGGCCCTGTGGGCCTGGAAGGCCGGCCCTCCCTGCAGGCCCCACCTGCAAAGGCGGCTCCAGCTGACAGCCAGGCCAAGCTCCTTCCAGAATCTCTGTGGCCTGCGACGGTGCCTGGAGGCGGGGGTTAGAGCAGGCCCCGGCAGGCAGGGCCCTCCCGCGGGATGGCCGCATCCCAGTGCGGGGAGACAGATGTCACACATGCAGCTGTCACAGGAGGTGACGCTCATAAGCGCACAGAGGGACGTTTCGGGGCTGCCACAGGGACCAAGAAGGGCCTCTATGAGGAGCTGACGTGGCCGTGACTCAGGCCCAGGCCAGGGAGCAGCCTGTGCAAAGGCCCGGGGCAGAGAAAAGCCTGGCTGATACAGGATAGGGGGTGGCAGGCTGGGGTGGGACGTGCTGGGCCTGGGGGGTCAGTGGGCCACCAATGGCCCCTCAAGCTGTGGCTAAGTGCCTGCAGAGAGATCACAGTGGCCTGGGTAGAAAGTGGCCCTCATGTTCAAGGACAGACACAGGTCATGGTTGCAGTGGTGTCCGTGTGTCTGGATGAGATGCGGGGGCCCCCTGGCTGGGATTATGGGGTGGATGAGAGATGGACTCCAGAGAGGCTGAGAGTCAGGGGGCAGGAGCTGATGACGGAGAGGCTATGGGGGTGCAAGCCAGGAAGACACTGGGGTGCTCGTGGCTCTGGTGCCGCCTGGACGTTGCCCCAAGGAGGTGAACAGTGTCAGGGAGTGTGGCTGTTAGGGGCACGCCGCGGCACGGAGCTGGGCCGCGATCAGTCCACTTCTGACGGTTGGGATGGAGGGGAGATGGGGGGCCTGTCACAGGCTGTGCAGGGTGTGGGGTGACGGCTGGGCCTCAGTGGAGCAAAATGGTGAGAAACACAGAAAGGGTGGTGGCTGAGAGCAGGTTGGCGGGTGAGAACCCAGCCCTGTGGCACGTTCTCCCACAGCCTTGAGCCTCACACTTCCCGGGGCTCAGATAGCCAGAACCACAGCTCTTTCACGGGGCTCTGGCCCTGGCCTGGGGCTCCTGGGTGCCCACCCAGAGGCTGGGCTGGGACTCCAGCTGGGAGCTCTGGTTCTAAACCCAGCGTCAGCCTGAAGCCAGAACGGAAGTGTGCAGGGCACTTAGCAGCTCTCTCAGAGGCTGTTGAGGGGATAAATAATTCATGGCTTATGAGCCAGAGCACATCACTCTATTCTTATTAACATCTAGCAGTTTGGGATGGATTCTCAGATTTCTATTGACTCAAAGTAGAACCTCCACCCCACAGTCGACAGAAGGGTGGCTAACGAGCCACAGGCCAGACGGGACCCCCAGCTTGTGCAATCTGCCCAGCCCTGTACCAAGGATGGTGTGCATCTCACGTTGGCTGAAAGACATAAGAAGACTATATTGAGACTCATAAAATTATATGAAATTCACATTTCAACGCCCACAGCTCAACTTTACTGGAACTGCTGCACCCATTGGTTCCCGAGTCACCTAGATGGCTCTCCTACTGGGCTGGGTGGCCACGCCAGAGGCAGTGTGGGCCTCGAAGCTGAGAATACCTACTGGGTGCCCTGCCGCCAGCTCCGGTCTACGCCATGGACTGGCCCCAGCTGCCGGGGCCTCTCCTTGCTGGGTCCTCAGGGACTCACTGCCCAGCCCCCTGAGGACCAGGCCTGGCCCTAACCGGTCATATCACAAGGACTCACCTCACCCAGCTCCCGAGCCAGTGTCAGAGCCTGGCTGCCTCCTCCTGCAGGGTCCCCACTCCACTCAAACACGCCCAAGAAGAGGAAGGGGAAGGCTTTGGGCAGGAAGACGGTGGTCTGAGTCCCCATTCAACCCCCAGTTTTCAGACTTGGGCACCTTCCCAGGTTTGGAGCCAAGAGGGGAATGCAGCAGCCCTCAGGACCGGGGTGACAGTCTCCTGACCTGGCCATCTGGCCTCTGACCCACCCAGAGGTGGGGCCACCCTCCCCACCCTGTCCGGCCCTGGTGGGCTTCCTGAATCAGGTCAGAATCTGGGCCAGTCCTGAGGCAGGACCCTCTCCTTCTTCCCTGAGTGTCTCAGAATGTGAACTGGCAACCCCACGGCCCTCCCCTGAAGCCAAGAGCAGAGCTGGGGCTCAATCCGCGGGCTCCCAGGGGCAGGCCGCCCCCGGGCCTCCAGGCACCTCCCTCCGTCTCGCCCTCCCCCTCTCCCTACCCACGCTGGGCTCCCGCCGCCTGGAGGGGGCGGCTTTGTTTCCTGGCAGCCCTGGGTGGACAGTCGGACTTCCCCCACCTAGGGCGTGTGGTGTTAGAGGGTCTTCTCCAGGGAGCCGAGCTGCCTGGGTGCCCGCTCAGTGACGAGGGAGCACTCTCCCCACCACCCCCCGGGGCGGGGGCCTCCAAACTCCAGCTCCAAGGAGGGCTCCGGGCGGCCAGGGGCTCCGGGGCTCCCGGGGCTGGGGCTGAGCGCCGGCCTCAGATGCTTTGTCTGGGACAAAGAGCTCCCGGTGCGGCGGGGGCGGCACAGGGGCGGCCGAGGGGCGGGCTGCGCGGGAATGGCATCTCTGCACCCGAGGCCGGCGGCTGGACCAGCCTTGTCAACAAAGGGCCGCGCTGCCCGCCAACTCCGAGCGGAGCTTAGAGAGAGGCCCCGCGGGGTAGGGGGGAGGCGCATCTGCGCTTTAGGAAGCGGGTCTCCCCGCCCCCACCCACCCCCAGGCTCGAGCCCTCCCCGGGCGCAGAGGGGGTCTCAGGGGAGCCGGCTCCCTGAGGGTGTCCAGCGCGGCGCTCGCGGGCCCCCACCCCCCGGCTGCGCGGGAAGGAGCTGGGCAGGAGGGGGCAGCGCCGGGACAGGGCGCAAGGTGAGGTGGGGGGCGGGGGGGCCTGGACGCCGAGGGAAGGGGACCCGGCGCGCGGCCGGGAAGGTCCTCCTGGGGGCCCAGAGGCCAGGCCCCGCCCGGCGCAAGGGGCGGCAGGCGCGGGGCTGGCGGGAGCGGGGAGCGGACAGCGGGGCTCACCGTGATCCGGGGGATGCTTTTCTTGCCCTGGAAGGACATTCTGCTCTTCCCGCCGGCGCCAACGTCTCGGTTGGCTCGGGCGGGGCGTGGCGGGCCTGGGGGTCCACGGCGGGGGATGCACCAGCTAGGCCTCGCGGGGGAGCCCACGGAGCCCGGGTGTGTACGTGTGGGCGGCGGGCGTCCAAGTGCGAGCGCGCCGGGCGGCTCAGCTCGGTTGCCGGCCCCGCCCCCGGCCCCGCCCCCGGCCCGCAGCTGCTCCCGGGTTCTCAAGCCCCGCCCCGGCCCGGCTCCGAGAGGCTGCCGTCAACTCCGGCTAGGCCCGCGCTGAGGCCGCTGACCAGCCCCGGCGGAGTCGGCACGCGAACTCTTGCAGGCGGAGTGGGATGGGGGTGGGGGTGGAAAGACGGTTGCCACTGGTCCTGGCCAGTGTGTGGGCAAAGTTCCCCGCCATCCCCCCGCCCAGGATGGACAGGGAGAGGGGTCCGGTAATGACCTGCCAGGCCCCGCTTCGACCCTGGCCAGCCGGAGGCCCGCCACCAGCTCCCTGATGACCCAGGGCACCCAAGGCCACGGGGACCGAGTCTAGTCTCAAGTCCAGGCTGAGGATCTCAGGGAGCTGGACTCCGTCCTGAAAGATGTTTCAGGCCAAAGGTCGGCTCCTTCGAGGATTTGCCAGGGCAGGGCTGGGAGCGCCAGACCCTGGGTCCGGACAGTAGAGACACCTCCCTGTGAGACTGTCCAGGGCCAGCCCCGCAAGCCTTGGGGACAGGAGAGGGGCTGCAGGGACACAGAGGGGACAGAAAGAGACCAGGAGACACAGAGAAAGAGCTGTGCGAGCCCAGGACAAACAGAGCAGGAAAGCCCAGGCCTCGGGGGGTGCGGGCTGGGGAGGGGGCGGAGGATGGGGAGGTCCAGGCTTAGGCTCGGCCCGTCGTGGGAAGGAGGCCCTGCGGCCAGCGGTCGCGTCCCCGGGGAGGGCTTGGAGGCTCTCCGAAGAGGACGGGCCCCTGGATGGCTCCCGGGGCGGCCTCTGGGGTGGATGCGCTGCGCCTCAGGGGCAGAGCCCGCGTCCCGCGTTCACCAGCCCCGCCGCCCGCAGGCCCCGCACCGCGGCCACTACCTGCTGTGGGCCGTGGGCCTGGGCCGCGCTGGGCCCCTCTGGGAGACTCGCCGCGGCCTCCAGGCCGTCTCCACCTGGCTCGCTGGGACTCCCCGGGTAGCCGCTTGGCCCGCTGTAGGGCCCTCCGCCTCTCGGATCCCGGTGGCCGCCTCCCAGCGCGTCCAGCGACAGGGTCTTGTTCTCAAAGGCGTCCTCCACGCAGCGGAAGACTCCGCCGAGCTTGGGGCGGGCCTGGGGGCTACCCGTGCCCCGCGCCCCCAGGCAGGCGGGCAGAGCCCCTGTGGGCTCCTGCGGCCGCCTCGCTGCCATTGAGGGAGCGGGCGAGGGGCGGCCGGTCCCGGAGCCTCCAGTGGCGGGGTTTGAGCTCTGCGCGTAGACGGGGCGGACCCGGGCCCGGCGCTCCCCCTGCCCCTTTCCCTCTGCCCGCCCTCCACCCCCCACCCCCACCCCCACCCCCAACCCTCAAGCCCTGCCGGGCGCCCGCGCGGAGCCGGCGCTGTCCACGTGGCAGGTGCTGAAAGCTCCGGGTCTGGGCTGAGGGCGCGCTTTCTGCCCAAGCAAAGCCGCTTCGCAACGGGGTTCTGACCTCCCTTTCAACCTGTAGAAGGAGCTGAGGAGAGGAGGCACGGAAAAAAACAAAAAAACAGTTTTTCGAAACTTCAGCCACATTTCCAGGCCCCGTGGGCGATCCCAAGTCAGGCAAGGAGGCTCTGACTCAAACGTTTGGCAAGTTGGAAGGACAGAGCAGGGGTGGTGGTGGTGGTGGTGGGGATGATGCGACCACGGAAGCTGATCCTGACTGCCTGGAAAAACAGACTTCGGGTATTTCCCTGGTGCTCCGGTGGTTGCGAATCTGCCTTGCAAGGCGGGGGACACAGTTCCGTCCCTGGTAGGGAAACTGAGACCCCATGTGCTGCAGAGCAACCAGGCCCCTGTGACGCAACTAAGACACAACGTAGCCAAATAGATAAAGACTTATTTTTTAAAAAGCAAGTTCCGAGTTTGGGTGGGACATGGCAGGAGGACTCCCAGCCCGCCCAGCCTCCCAGGACAGTGCTGTCACTAAGTCAAGCCCCGCGGGGATTGGTTTGTAAGGAAAATACATCCTAGTCTTTGCTTCTGTTAAAACAGCCGCAGCTGGAATTTCAAAGCATAAGCTGGGACAACAGAAGGCATAAGAACTCTGCAGAGCCCAATCAACACTTCCTGCCCCTCATCTTAGCCCCACCTCAGGTTCCCACTTTCCCAAAGAGATCCAACAGCCTGTGCTCACCTCTGTGGGGTCCCTGACACTGAAACATGTTCTTATTCATTCACAGAAATTCACCATTCTCAGGGACTTGACTTCTCCCTTGGTTCTCATTTGACAAACAGCCCAGGAGCAGGCCTCCCCGTGGCTGACCCCAGGTGACCTCAGAGCCTGTCCTCCAGATGAGCCCCCCCCATAACTTAGGACGAGGCTGTATGTGAGACGCCTGGGTTCCCCTTCCCAACGCGCAGAAGGCCCAGCTTTCCTTTCTGGTGTGGGAAGACACACTATCATTCAGAGAGTGGACACAGAACACAGAAGTGGCTACTGTAGCCGATAAGTCCAGACTTTAATACTTTGTGAGGTGGAGAACTTTGATATTCTAAGATTTAAAACAATCTTTATTAAAAACTGTACAATAATTTACAAATGAGTAAAAATTCTCTGGTATATATCATAGGAATCACAATACAAAAATATGTGTAAAATTCTGTAGTTAATCACCATACAAACCTATTTTAGGGCTCTGAATACTGTTTAGCACTAAACAGAGTATCACGTGTTTAGAGTGTGGTTATTAAGGAACTGCTTCAGGGGACACAAACACTGCTTGGCACATCGCCGTGAGAAAACAAGTCCTCATTCGTGTTTGCATAAATTTACAATAAAGCTTTTAAAAAATACACAGTAAACAAATATATGATTTGATACCTATATGTACAGCTTGATTTTCCTGAGCCTAAACGTAAATCCATCACTGTGTTAAAACATACAGTCCATCTTAAGGTCAATGACGCAGTGATGGTCAGCGTAGATTAATGTCCAACACCTCCAAACCCACTCCCGGCACGCCCTCCTTCCTGACTGCCGGCACTGGTGTTCACAGCCGCGTAAGGCACTCAGGGTGTCCTGAAGGCTACAGGTTCCTCGAGGGCTGAGCACTTTAGGGAAAAGCCACAGTCCTTCAGCAACTGGAGCTTGAGACCACGGGAACGAGGTACACACACTGTGTCAACAAGGAAGCTGCGGCTCACATGGATTCTGGTTTGCACAAATGAAAGCACATGTGTCTTCTGGACATTGCGCACGTGGATTCTGGTTTGGACAAACGAAAGCACGTGTGTGTGTTTCTGGATATTGTGCACATGGCCATGGTGATAACTGTTGGGCTGCACGCATCTCAGTTACACAGTAAACATTTCTGTGTTTCAACCTCTTTGTGACACTTCCTCTATTTGAAGAGCTAAATAGTGAGCCCAAATATTCAATTCAATACAGTCCACTGGTTTTGAATAAAAGGTACATTCTAGTATTTAGAGAATGCATATTATTTTAAAATACTTGACTTCTTCAGATGCTCAGTGGATTGGCAGGAAATAGTGACAAATATGCATATTTGTCTCTTTCTTCTCTTTCTTTTCTCTTTTTTTTTTTTCCAAAAGCCCAACCCTAAAATGCTGGATTTTGTAGGCAGATGAACAGAAGGTGCCTATGATACATGAACAGAAACAATGGTATCTGAAGAGAAGACTTGGCATTTCAACTCAATGTGTGCTTTGGGGAACATGCAGTTTCAAAATGCAGTTTGGTACATGGATTACTTAAAACATTCATTGAGCCATTTTCCCTTTCCAATGCACATCCTTTTTACATACAGATAATAATGACTTCATAAGCATTGGTACATATTTACATGCTTCTCTTTCCTGTAGAGTTTGCCTCCTTTTAAAAATTACAGAGCTGTGATTGAGAGTCTGGGATGTGTGGGCATATGAAATGCTCCAGACATATGTACCACATGAAAATCATGATGACCCAAGTAAACACGAGGGGCGTGAATTTGGGTTTCAAATGCACACTTTGGGATCCCAAACGGCCAGCCTCCATAACTGCTGTTCCTGGGCAGGTACACGCGGGGCTGGGCAGGCCCTCAGGGAGAGGAACTGTGGAGCGTTTCTCAATGCCTGCATCGTACACTCCACCAGACTTCACTCTGGGAGTTCGTCCACAGCTCCACAGTGGCTTTTATTCACGCAAGTCTACTGTTTGCCTTTTGATTCTGACTACAACAAATGCACCAAGACGACGCAGTCATCAGAGCAGGACAGAAGAATGCAGGGAGGGTTAAACCGGACTTTGGACTTGAGACACAAAGCCTGACATCAAGCTCAGATGGGAAAGCAGTGGACTGGCCCCACTTCTTGCCCAGGTGAGCATGTAACTGCGGCTTTAATGACAACAGAAAGGATGCATCCTTCTCGGACAAGCGTTGATTGATCATGCATTGCCCAGCGGAAAACCTGCACCCGCCAGAGAAAAGCATGTCTGTCTGATCCTATCATCTTTCTCTTGATTCATCCTAGCAAATCAAGCCCAGTCTGGCTGCCTCTGTCGTCCGTACCCGAGTTGAACGTTTCCTCCAACACAAATATAAAGTGACCCTAACCCTTGCAGACACACAGGCGGACCTCCCTCCGCTCCCGGGCAATGCGGCTTGTGTTTCTCTCACACAGTGTTGTCTTAGGTCTCACCTGGCTGCCCGGCTCATTACCCAGTACGTCAATCTACAAGTGCCTCAAAAGAGCTCAACCCTGTGCGTCCTCTTCTGACAGAGCATGTGTGTGTGCACATAGATTCATGCACACACACACACACATTGCATTACTGACAGCACAATCTTAGATCTCAAGGGTGCGAGGTCAATAGAAGGACCACCTCCAAGCCACAAGTCAGGCTGTGTCCAAGCACAGGAAGGCTCTCCCAGTCTGTGGACCACGAAGCTCACAAGGAGTGGAACTCACGCTTTAAACTGGCTTCATCGACGTGCTGCTTCTCCTCTGAAAGAGAGTGAAGACAGACGCTTTCTGTTAGTGTGAGATATCTGAGCCACTGGCGGGGACTCCAGGCAGGGAAAAGCTCTGGAGAAATGATGGATGCTGGCTCCACAGGTGGACAGTCTGGCCCAAACACCGTGCCATGCTGAGCCTCTGCCTGGAGATGCTGAGGGCTCTTCCCAGGAGCTGAGAGGCCGCAGAGGTCAAGCGCCTCATGAGGTTGCGTGCAGACGTGGCCGCAGAGCTCCCTCCCACACGGGGGAGAACGCCACTTATGCTGAGGTTTGTTTTTTCTCAGTACTTAGGAAGTGGGCCTCTGTTATGTGCCAGTTCTTTCTTTTCACCTTTTACATCTTTAATATTTGGAAGAAGTTAAGAAGGTGCTTCCCAGGATCTGCATCTAACAAGAAGGGTGGGCTGTGGAGCAGCAGACTGGTTGGGGGGAGAGGTGAGGGAGGAGGTGAGGGAGGAGGTGAGGGAGGAGGGAGGGAGGAGGGAGAGGGAGAGGGGAGGAGAGAGAGGAGGGAAAGGGAGAGGGGAGGGAGGAGGGAGAGGGGAGGGAGGAGGGAGGACGAGGAGGGGAAGGAGGGAGGAGGGGGAGGGGAAGGAGGGAGGAGGGAGGGGATGGGAGGAGGAGGGGGACGGGATGGGACGGGGGTGGGTGGGGCATCCAGAGGTGGAGCCTGGGGTCACAGACATTAGAAACTGCACAGAGTATTTTTGGTTTTTGATTGTTTAACTTCTCAGTAAGAGGATACTCCACCAAGAAGAATGACCACCAAACGCAGTGAAATTGCAGTGAGCTCATCTCACTGAGTGTCACACCTCTCCATTGACATCTCTGCTGCATTCAAGTGACACTGCTTCTTAGGCCCTCCATCTGATCCATTCCTAAATAGGTTCCATTAGTCCATCCACTTTAAGCTGTTAGAAAGGACCCTCTCATTTTGCAGATGGAAAGACCGAAGCCCCGAGACACCAAGGGATCTCCTGAGGTTGCACCGGGCTGACCAGAGCCAGGGCCCCGGCCACCTGCTCGTGGGCCTCCACCACGTCACTGCCCCCTTGAGTTAGGATGATGACTGTCTGGGGTGTGAGTTGCACACGAATAAATACAGAACAACAATCTTGTGGAAAATAAAGTCACCCTCCAGCTTGAAGGGACAAGGTGACGGCATCCTGTTCCCTCAGGTCATGGGCCCCTTTTCCTGAGCCTGCCTGCCCTGCTGCCCTTACATCCACAGCACTGCGTCTAGGACGGGCATTCCTCTGCTCTCACCCAGGACTGTGGCACTGCACGTGCACACACACACACATGCACACACACACAGAGAGGCATGGTTTGCTTCCAGGCTTCTAGACCTCCCCTCCCTCCTGATGCACACACACGCACACATGTGCACACACGCACACATGTGCACACACACACATGCACACACACACACAGAGGCATGGTTTGCTTCCAGGCTTCTAGACCTCCCCTCCCTCCTGACGCACACACACGCACACATGTGCACACACGTGCACACACGCACACATGTGCACACACACAGAGGCGTGGTTTGCTTCCAAGCTCCTAGACCTCCACTCTCTCCTGACCCCCAGTCCCATGTCCTCTTGGGGACATGGTGTCCTCCACTCCTCCTTTCTCTAGCCACTGGCCCAACTTCCCGACTGTCCCTGTCAGCCCAAGATCTCACCAACACTGAAGCCGCGCCAGGCCCAGGACAGGCGAGTGTGGGTCCTCTCCGGGGTCTGCCCTGGGTCTCCTGACCTGGGGCCTCCTCGGTCAGGAGCACCTGTGTGGGCAGGAACTGAGCCACTGTCAGCACAGGGGCTGCCCGCCAGGTTCGCCCTGGACTGGCCTCTGGGAACCCAGCTTTTGAAACTCTCCTGGAGTGAAGAGGTCCTGCTCGTGGGGTGGCTGAGAATGTTTGTACAAATGGTGTGATTTGCGGCAAGCATCTGCTTCTTTCTGAGGCTAGCATTTTACAGGCAGGGGGTGCCCACTTGAGTAGCCCCAATAAAAGCTCTGAGCTCTGAGCCTTAGATGAACCCCCCTCCAGCTCCCCAGCAGAGATACCACACACACAGCTGAGTTCCCACGACCAGGGGAGCACACTCCACGTGGCCTGCACAGAAGAGAGAATGTGTAGGGAGCCTCCTCCTGGGTCTCCTGGCCCTGCAGAGCCAGCCACATCCCTGCAGGACATCGCTGCACGGTCTGAGCTGGAGCTCCACTCTGGGCTGCGTCCTAAGACTCCTGGTGGGTCCCTGGGCCTGAGGGGGGCTCTTGGGGACCCAGGAGCCCTCCCTTCCACTGTTTTCCAGAAGCCTGGAGGTGCTTTTCCAGAAGCTGTGAGGTGCAGAGCAGAGAGGCATGGTCTTTGCCTCCGTGAGCACACCTGTCCACTTGCTGGGTCATCATTTATTTGACTGTGTGTTAGGGGCCAGGGCAGTCTAAGTGTGTCTTGAGGTCCACACCAAAGGTTTGTCCACAGCGTGAGCGAGCCGGGTAATCCCCATGTGCAGCACTTCACAGAGAGGGGACAGGGCAGTGCGTGGGCACAGACGAGAATGAACGTCGTGGGGGAACGGGGACACAGGATGTATCGCTCCCAGCCCAGCGGGGCAGTGATGTCTCGATCAGGGTGGGCACCCAGAACCGCAGCCGCACCCTTCCTTCTGGAGGGAAGGCTTGCGATGTAACTTCTCTACTGGGCTGCACTGGAGGACGGGTGATACAGATTCAAGTGGTCATTCGAGTTACCATTCAGGAAGAGTGATAACCAACGTCATTAAGTGCGTTTATGTCACAGTCACCAAGACGGACGGAGGAGGGACAAGGCGACGGGAGGGCACGGGCTGGACACGACCCAGCTGGCAGCAGCGCCGTCTCTATGTTGGCACCCAGCCCAGCGGGCACAGAGACGTCAGAACCCTGCTCAAAGCTGCACAAGCAGAACTCTCATCAGTAACACCCATGGGCAACACACGCAAGTGCCTTCATACACACGGGTTAGGAAACAGCACGCGGATTTATGTCAAAATACAGCCCGAGCCACCGGCCCCTCAACTGATGGGAAACATGAAGTTGTTGGCAGGGCGACCAACCTTCCTGGGGTTGGAACCAACTGCAGGTGGGGGGCCTCATGTTGCCCAGAAATACGCGCGAGGCACGTGAACCCGGGTCCGAACACGGGGTGGGCCAGGCAGAGGCCCAGAGCCCACGTGGCAGGGGCGACGCCCTGCAGCCCAGATTTTTGCTCTCTGCCCCCAAACATCACCCCTACTCACAGTCCCAGGCCCTCAGAAGTAAGCCACACAAATACAAGTTCAATCAGCTTATGGGACTGAAGAGGACAGGTTAAAGCCAGAAACCCTCCGCATGAGCGCTTACTACTCTGGGAAACCGTAGCCTAGCATTTCCAACAGAAACCAGCAGCAACAGAACACGTGTTTGGGGCTGAGGGCTTCCCTCCCCGAAGCTCCGACTTGGGGGAAATAGGAAGAAACAGATGCTCTCGCCCAGACCCGGCTGAGCGTCCCCCCTGCCGCCCGGTCAGCTCTCCGCAGGGCCTTTCCATCAACCACACAGAGGGGGACAGGGCTTCTGTCAGCGCACCCGGGCCATCGACCAGGTCCTTCTCCCCGCGCCCCACAGGCAAGAGCCCGCTGCAGGCGGGCCAATCCATTCTGGCCCGGGACGGTCCATGCTCACACCATGCCTAGCTCATCAACTTGACTGGGACAGGCCTCCCGTCTCTAACCCCCAGACTACCGGGCAGAAGACCCGGCAACAGGCCTGACCCCCACTCCCATCCCCACTTGCTCTGACTGGGCAGGCTGCCTGTCCAGATCCCACACGGCTGCCCCATGCATGTGCCCGGCACACACAGAGACCCACACACACCACCACAAACAGACCTGCACACATAACCACACACACAGGCCTGCACACACAACCACACACAGACCTGCACACACAAACACAGACTGCACACACAACCACAGAGACCCACACCATACACAGACCCGCACACACAAGCACACTCACAGACCCACACACACACAACCACACACAGACCCATACACACACAACCTCACACACAGACCCACACACACACAATCATACACAGATATACACACAACCTCACACACAGACCCACACACATACCACACTCAGACTGCACACACAAACCCGCACACACAACCACACACAGACCCGCACACACAACCACACACAGAACTGCACACACAACCACAGAGAGACTTGAACACACAAAACCACAGGCACAGACCTGCACATACACAACCACACACAGACCTACACATACAACCACACACATAGACCTGCACACACACAACCACACGCACAGACCCGCACACACACAACCCTTGGTTCCTGTTTTGTTTTTCGTCTGGGTGACCAGGAGCTGCTCTTGCAGTCGGAGAAGGGGCGTCCGGCTCTCCCCTGGCGCTGCCTGCTCTAACAGCGGCCTCTCTCAATAATGGCCTCATGCTCACGCTCTGAGAGGGCCCACACTGCTTAAACCGGGATGGCGACATGACAAGCGCCAGGCGGCTGGCCGTGGGCCAAGCGCTGCCACCGCACAGCGCAGATCAGGCAGCAGGGCGCAGAACGGGGCGGGGCATCGGCCTCCAGTCAGCTCTCCCACTTCTCCCTGAGACCGTGTGCAGATGTCCCAGCAGCACGAGAGAACGGCTTTTGCCGTCAGGTAAACACAAAATTCTAAACAGGGAGGAAAAAGCAGCTCCAAAGCCAACAGGAACTGGAGGAGTTTGTCAGTATCCCCTAATGTCAAGGCTATATACTTTGGATGACCCCTAATGACCACAGGTGGACACCCAAAGAAACTCCTGCACCAGCACACCAACAGACTTCACGTGAATGCTCACATCGGTGAAACCCAGATGCCCATCACCAAGGTGGTGGGGGCCCACGAGGGCCTCCCGGAGCGGGACACGAAGACACACGGTCACCGGACAGGCGAGTCCAGGCACCACGAAACGAAGTCGCTGCATGTCCAAAAGCATGACGCCTCTTACAAGGACCTCAGAAGCAATAACAGCTACACCTTTCAGAAACCTACGTGTTGGCCACAAAGCTCTGCCCAGGGCACGGCCCAGGGGTCAGAAGGCAGTTACCTCCGAAGGGAGAGAGGCAGGTACGGGAGGGGGTCGGAGGTTAGACGTCAGTGAAGCCAGAGAGGTTACAAGAAACACCCACCAGGGCCATTCCGAGACCAGTGGCAGGAGAAAGCCAGTGTCAGGACACATGCAAGTCTGTGCAGCAAAGAGGAAGAAAACTCCATGACAAGGGCTGCAGTGTGCGTGTGTGTGCGTGTGTGCGTGTGTGTGTGCAGGCCTGTGAGTCTGGGAGGCACATAAACAACTCAGCTTGTACGTCTTTCCTTAAATACGAAACAATAGACAGAAATTAAAAGACAATTTCATCAGTTATGATGGAGACTATTACAGACATGGCTCAAATGAAGGCTTCCGCTAACATGTGTCCACAATGCCTGTTAACTGTGGATGTTTGCTGAGCAAGACTGACTCCTCCCTGAATTTCAGCAATGACAACAGCCATCACTTCTGGTCACCGGGTCTCAGTGCAGCGTGAGCAGGCTCACAGGAGCGGGGCTCATCGGTATGCAGTGCCTGCTCCGGGAGAGCTGTAAATCTGCCCTGCTGACAGTTGAGTCTCACATCTCGGGATTCCAGACCCTGAGCTGGGCAGACGAGGCGCCTGGAGCCCCAGCCGCACCCCCAGGACCCAGAGGGGACCAGGCATGCCAGCGCGGAGGACGCCGGCAGATAGCAGCTCTGACCCCCTGCCTCCCCGAGTTTGATGACTCAGAGGTGGGGAGGACACTCCAGCCAGGACCAGGCTGACCGCAGAGCAGGCTTGGTCCAGCCAAGCAGAAGGCATTTGACTCAAAGACAGAAGAGTTCCTTACAGTGGGGGTGGGGGGAGACAAGAGATGGACAACCACTTGCAAAAAACGTGCTTTGACCAAAACCATGCAGCAAATGCAAACATAAACTCAAAATGGATCATGAACATGAATGTAAGACACAAAGCCACGCGATTCCAGAGGAAACACTGGAGAAAATGTTGGCGGCCTTGAACCTGGCAAGGTTTTCTTAGGCCCAACACCACATAACCTATTTCTCCTGAAGCAAAAAACGCTTGTCTGGACAGAGTGGGTGGACCAGCTGAGCTTGGAGAGTGCACTGTGATGACATGAAATGGGGACCTCTGGGGAAGCTAGGTGAAGAGTATCTGTGCAACTTTTAAGTCTGAAACTACTTTAAAATAGAAGATTTTTTAAAAAGCTGATGGGAGAAGGGGGACGCTTGCTTAGGAATCTGGTAACTTGTGATGTACATACTGCACCAAATGTGCATGGAACCAGCCCCTCCCAGCGACGTCTCCAGTGCAGAAAGCCCCAGGCCCATCTGCTCCCCGGCTGAGAGGGGCCCTCGCTGACTAGGGGGAGCATGTCAGTGGTCGGGGCTGGGAAGGGCGATAACGATACAGAACATCCTGGATTTAGATGTCAGCACTCTGCTGACAGCCTCAGACTCACCCTGGAGACTGGTGAGCCAGAAGGTGATGGGGGAACCCCCGCGGGGCTCGACGTTTCCCACGAGCTGCCATCCGTAGCTGCAGATCCGCAGCCACCAGCTCTGCACCCACAAAGCGGTCCCCTCCCCCTCGACTGAGAAAACGCAGAGCAGCATCGTTGCGGTGTGGCCGCCCCCACTGCCCGCGTGAAGGGGAGCGTGGGCCGCGGGACCCCTCTCACTGAACATCCGCTACTTCTGCCCAGGGTGAGGACGCTTTGGTGCCAACTGCTTCACACAATATCCTCCTACTTTGGCGACCCAGACCTCTCCCCCGGTCTCTGGACAGCGGTGCTGGTGGAGGGAAAACGTGCTTGTTCATGGGTCCTTGAGAGTGAGACCCTGGCCCCCACTGCGTGCCACCACCCCACAGCCCCATGTGAGACGTGCAGCCCAGTTCCATCCCCACATGGTGATGCCCACTGCCCCGCACCAAGGCCACCCCAACACGAGCATGCTGGGAGCAGGAGTTGTTCAAATCCCGTCCGGGTCTCTCTCCAGACGTCCAAGGGAGCCTCCATCAACACTCAGGTCCTGGAGGCTGCCTGGGCCCCAGGGAGGCCGTGCCTGCCCAGCGCCCCGACGTCCGACCCTCACCTCAGGCACCCAGTCATCTGTACCTGGCCCTAGCCTCCTCCACAGGTGAGACCTGCTCACGGTTCTGGGACACCAAGTGGCCTTCCAAGCCCTGGCAGGTCCCGCGTGCCACGCACACAGCAAGACAGACTGCAGAGCTGGGCTGGCTTTCCAGGGGGAGGCTGCAGGGAAGATCCTGAAGCGGCAGAGGCGACCCTGCCACCCGTGGGGTCCTTCCAGGGACTCTGCACCATCCATTTTGACACAGCATTGCTGTGGCCGTGTATTCATTGTCCTTCACTGGCTACAGGTGACCTCTGAAGCCAGGATGTGACAGTGGGCTGTCCTCGCCCAGCAGTTGCCTTCACGTAACATGGTGCAGCCCACGTACCTCAAGGGACCCCAAGATCCAGGAATCCTGAGCTCCAGGGACCTCAAGATCCAGGGACCCTGAGCTCCAGGGACCCCAAGGTCAGGGACCCCAAGTTCCAGGGACCACGAGATCCAGGAATCCTGAGCTCCAGGAACCCAAAGATCCAGGGACCCCGAGCTCCAGGGACCCCAAGAACCAGGAATCCTGAGCTCCAGGGACCCCAAGATCCAGGAATCCTGAGCTCCAGGGACCCCAAGATCCAGGGACCCTGAGCTCCAGGGACCACGAGATCCAGGAATCCTGAGCTCCAGGGACCCCAAGGTCAGGGACCACGAGCTCCAGGGACCCCCAGTTCCAGGGACTGGGCCTTGAAGGGGTGCTCAGGTTGGAGGGCCCATGTGTGGACAAAGATGGGGGACCAGCCTCCACTCCAGAACCAGCCTCCCAAGTGGCCTTTTCCAGCCAGAGGCTGTGCTCGTGCATTCCCAGCCGGGCCCAGGCCCCGCACCAGGCTGACTGCACGTGGCTTCGAGAGACGGGCTTCCTTAGAGGAACTGAGTGAAAGAGCTGAGTGTCTTAAGGCCCCGTCTAGGGAGAGGGCAGTGGTCTCACTCTGGCCTCTGCTCTGCCTGACTCCCTTCTCTACATGGCGGTGCGTCTCGAGGGCCCTGCAGCCCCACTGCCAGAGGTTCAGCTGGCTCTGTGATGGGAAGGGGTGGGGAGACGGGGCCCCTTATCTTTCCTACAGACCCAGAAAACAGAACTGCACTCCCAAGCTGCCCCACGTCACCCAGAAACATGTAGACAGAAAAGCTCCCCAGGAGCGCCCGCCCATCCAGATCCTGACCCCGCCATGGGGTTGACCTGCCGGCTGCCCCGGGGCACCTTCAAGCCCTGGGGTGGGAGGAGGTGATGCCCTGGGGACACAGGGAGGCCTGCTGAGCTGGGAGTCATGGCAGAGAGAGGGGCTGTGCCACAAGAAAAGGTTTCGGAGTTTCTGGGCCCAGCCAGACGGGGTGGGCGGGCAGGTTGAAAGGCCTAGGGTGTGGGGTGGGGCTGGGTGGGCAGGAGGGGCCGGGGGCCCTCTTCTGCTGGGAGCTGAGCTGAGGCCGCCCCTGTGGCTCAGGGACATGCCCTGTGACCACGCACAGGCCTCTTGGCTGGCCTTGTTGGGGGGTGCCCTGGGTCTGGGCAGAGGACACCCACAATACATTTAGTACCTCTGGGACCATCCCGAGCCCACCTTGCCCTCACCCGCCTGCATAGACACCAGGGCTATGGTCAGAGTGAGGATGCTCCCGCTGCAGGGCCAGCGTCCCAGCAAGCTGAACCTCAGAGGGAGCCGACCGCCCCCACCCCAGGAGGTGGGATCCCACAGACCCGAAGGTGATTGGGCACCCCGCAGGGTAGGAGGGAAGGCGTCATGTCCCAGGGATGACAGCTGAGCCTCACCTGCTGCCAGCTGGGCGTCGGGCCCCCTTCTCAACCGCAGACCTATGGGCACTGTGGTCCTCGCCAGGCACTGCCCCTGGAGCACGAAGGCTGCAGCTCTGGACCCGGCGGCTTCGGCCCCACTGGGCCTGCCTCTGCGGTGCCCGGGTCTGCGCTGCCCGAGACGGCCTCTGGCCCCTGTGTCTCCAGTGAGGCCCTGCCCTGTCCAGCCACCCCGCCCTTCTCGTCCCAGCTCCCTCCATCAGCTCCTCGGTCCTCACTCTGACCAGTCCCTCGGCGCAGCTCAGGGCGGGGTCCAGCCGCACCGTGGCATCCACGGTTCTATTCCCACTGGCGACAGCGTCCAACACAGCAGGGTGGCCGCATGCGTCGGTCGGCAAGTGCCCAGGACCCCGGCGAGCGAGTTGCAGCGTCTTCACAGCTGGCCCGGGAGACCCGGGGAACCACACTGGAGATGCTCCATGAGCCGCCCGGGTGCCCTGGACGAAGGTCCCCGTCGTGGCAGCAGCCCCACCGCGGCGTGCTGCGGGCCGCCTGCGTTGTTTCTGGGAGTCCGCCCTCTCTTCTGACTCCTATTGCGGTCACTGAGGGAACCAGGGGAGGCAGGGGCCGGGGCTCCTGCACCGAAGCGGCCTGGGCACCCGCCAGCAGGGGCCCCGCGTGTCCCTGTAAGTGGGGCCAGGGGCTGTGTCCCAAGCAAGGACCTGGGGTCCGCAGCCAAGACCAGGCCTCTTCAGAGAAGCCCGGTCGGAGAACGAGTTCTAATTCCGGCTCATCAAAGTGAACAGTCCCCTGGGAGGTGCTCAGAGACCCCCTCTCTCCCTCCTCCTCGACGGCAGGGGGTCTGCAGAGGCCGGCTCCCCCTGAGTCTTCAGGGACGGGCACTCGCCGCTCTCTGGTAAAGCTGGAGGAAAGGGGGGCTGGAGGGAAAGAGACGCAGGACACAGGTCAGGAAGGTGGCAGGGCGAGAGGGAAGGGGCTGGAGGGACAGGGGCGCCGGGAAGGATGGCTCTGCTGCAGAGTAAGGCCCTCTGGCAGGGGCGGGTGGGGCGCCCACAGACAGAGACGGATGATGAGTCTTGTTTGGGAAGGAGGCAGTGGCCAAGCTTTCACGTGCGCCTCGGGCTGAAAGTCGCAGGGACAATGTCACAGCCTAGGATGACTGTGACGTCCTGAGTGAGCCCAGCTTGTCGGGAAGGTGGGGGTCCTGGCCAAATCTCCCAGCGTCACCCCAGATCGAACTTGATACACAAAGGAGAAAAGCCACCAACCCCCCAGCGCTGCCTCCTGCCGAGCTGCCTGGAGCAGAGAACAGGGAGCGTGTGCACACATCTCTCCCCTGGGAGGTCCCTCGGGGACCTTCTCCAGGAAGGCGAGCACCCCTTCCCCTCTGATGATGGCAGACCCTCCCCTCTAGGACCTGTGCGGGCCCTGGGCGTTGCCTCCAGGAAGCCCCTCCTGCTTACGGCAAGTGGGGGCTCTGCTGGTCCCCGGGACGTGGACAAAAAATACTCACCACACCAGAGTGCCCAGGCGAGCTATGACCACAGAATGAAAGCTAAGGAGAAAAACAAGAACAAAAATAGAAACTGAAAACGAAAGGGGAGGGCGGAGACATGGAAGGAAAGAAAGAAAAGAGAGTTTGTAGAGTTTCTGGCAAGAACAAACGTGTGACCACAGACAGAGCAACGCGGAGCAGCTGGCCGGGGGTCAGGAGTGGGTCCCGGCGCGCTGTGTCCAGCGGGTTAAGGGCTGAGCTGCGAGGGGCCGTGGGGACACCTGCGTCTGAAGTGACCACGCTGTCTGTCCCTGGGGACTGTGCTCTGGGGCCCCACACTGTCCAGAGGACGTGCTGAAGGCGACAGTCAGGAGGGAGCCTCTGCCGGTCACCTTGCCTCTGGGCTGGGGGAGTGGGGACGGGCCACCTGGACCTGTCGCAGGGCTGATGCTGAGGGTGCTAACTGGCTGTAATGATGGAAGTCTTACGGATGGAAAGGTGTGCCAAGTGCCAGGCAAACACCAGCACTCCGGGACAATATTTTGGTCTCAGTCCCATTATAAGTGATAAAGCACAGCCAACACGCTGAATAGATTTCACACTCAGAAATCCTCCTTTTGGGTTGGGGGAGGGGCCCGGCCAATTTAGACACAAGAGAAAATCTGGCTGCGGGGGTTGGGGGAGGGGCCCAGCCAATTTAGACACAAGAGAAAAATCTGGCCGTGGTACAGCTGCTTGGAAAAGCGGAGCCCCTTCAGCTAGATTAAAAGAGTAAACACCCAATTTAAAAAATTCAAGCATTTAATGCAAACAAATGCTCTCACTTTAAGATGGAAAAGGAGGCAGGGACGGCACCACCGCGAGGCTGTGTGCTCGCCTCTCCTCCCCAGCGCCCCGCGAGCCTGGTGCCTGTCTGCACCCACCCAGGGGGCAGGCGCGTCTTTGCTCCCAGGCTCCTCTCTGCCTGGCAAGTCGTGCCCCGCCCCTAGGGCTCCAGGGGCCTGTCGCGGGCTCCGGATTTGCAAGTTACCACCAAGACTGTTCGGCAGATGGCGGTACAGCGCCCGCGGAAGGGGCCGGTTTTGTCCACAGGAGGGTGGGCAGGGCATGGGGGGACCAGCTCCAGGGGCTGCCGGGCGCGGGGGTGGGGGTGGGGCCTTCTGCACTCGTGCTGGTCGCTCAGTCGCGTCGGACTCTCTGCGACCCCCTGGACTGTAGCCCGCTAGGCTCCTCTGTGCACGGGGTTTCCCAGGCCAGAATATGGAGTGGGTTACCATTTCCTTCTCCAGGGGATCTCCCCAACCTAGGGATTGAACCCACGTCTCCTGCATTGCAGGCAGGTTCTCTACTGCTGAGCCACCAGGAAAGCCCACCAGAAGCCATTGAAACATCCTAAATCACAGAAAACAAAATTTAAATTAAAAATAAAATAAAACATCTAACTGTCCTAGAACTCAGGGAACCTCACAGGAAGAGCCAGGATTGTCCCCACGGGCGCTCCATCCATCTTGTTGGGACTCACAGAGCCAGGGGTTGGGGGAAGAGCTGGACGGGCCTTCCTGACCCCATCGCATGGCCCCAAACCAGCTGTACCCCAGCACCCAGAGCTTCCCAACTCAGGAGCCACAGTAAAGAGCTCTCATGAAAGGGCCTGGTCACTGGCCCAGAACTACCCCCGAAGCTGGGACACTGAGGCTGTGAGAGGCACGGTCCTGGGGGTGGCGTGGCTGGGTCAGCGAGGCCAGGGTGTTCCCAGACCCCGCGCTCCAGCCCCTGGTTCGGAGCCTCTTTCTGCCCCGACCAATGCTGTGGGGCACCGGGAGCTGCCGCCCTTCTCCATGTGTCAGCCCCAAGTTCACACTGACTTTACTTACCTTTTCCTCCAGTTCCTTTATTTGTCTCTTCTGGGCTTCTATTCTTTCTTCTAATTCTTTAATTCTCTGCAATGTTCAAAGGAGGAAAATCCTTAATAATCAGAGTATTTGGGAAACCAAGTAGGGAAAGATCTTTCAGAATTTTCCCCCGTGCACTTGGTGGGCAAATCCCACAGAGTAGCTGTCACAGCGTCCGCGGGGAGAGGGTGGGGCCTTGGGCTGCCCTCCCCACCGACTTCTGGGGCTTCGGCTGAAACGTGCCTGCCTCAGTTTCTCTGACGCAGCCTCTGCGAGTCTGTTCTTTGCTCCAACAGAAGAGCAGGCACCGCCCCCCCAGCCCCGGCCACACTCCCACCTCCTGCACCTTCAGATCACAAGTCACTAGGCTAGAGCCCAAGCAAACGGTAAGGGCCCGATTCATGGTCCTTCCCAGACATCGCTACAGCAGCCCAAGGAGCAGCCTGAAGGGTCGCAGAGCCAGTCACGGGGGGCACTTTGCTGGTAAGGGTGACCGCACAGTTGGAGAGCCTAGTTTTCATTGTGGTGCAGAATCGGTCAGATGGACATGTGTATCCATGCCTGGCCTGGATGCCTGGCCTGGACCCTGGATGAACCTGGGCTCTGACACTGCCTGTCTGAAGGGAGTGAGGGGTCCTCACACTGACCACCTCGGATCTGACAGCGAGGGTCCTGGTAGCCAACAGTCCTCTGGTGAGACGTCATCCCTGACACTCATAGGACACCTGGGTTCACCAATTTATCTGAACACAGAGCGCAGCCACGAGGCTCCTTCCAGGCCACGCTGCCCACGCAGGGGACTGGAGGCGGGTCTCACACACCAAGGCTGCTAGTCTGCCAGGGTCCCTCATCCCCCCTTAGAAATGAACTGGCCAGAAAAATGGACTGGCCAGACTGGCCCAAGACCAAGTGCCTGAAGGTCGGGAGAACGTCCCCAAGTCCCAGGCCCAGGGACTACTCGCTGTCCCCCAGACAACACCTTCTCCAGATCTTACCACTGAGGGAGGAGTCAGGGAAGAGACTGGCATTAGGGGCCCCAGAAGGCGGATGTACCACCCAGAGGCCTGGGCAGGACAGCCCAACAGGCTGGTCTGGAACAGGCAGTCTGGGAGGACCCCCCATGGGCAAGGCTACTGGAGAGGATGGCTACTGGGTGTGTGTCCACTACAAGGACACCTGGGAGGGCTCAGCCAGTGGAAGGCCCTGGCCAGGAAGATATGGCCCTTGGAGGCATGGCCATCAGAAGGCGAGGCCACGAGAAGGACTGCCCCAGCCGGTCACCCCTGGCCCTGCGATGCCCCGCCCCTCCCGTAGGCCCCACCCCCGCGGCACCATGCCCCTCCCGCACCTGTTGCGCCAGTTGCAAAAGCTCCATGCGCTCCCGCAGGATCTGGGCGTCCCGCTCGCGCAGCTCGCTCATGACCTGGCGCTTCCACTGCTCCACCGCCACCCCGAGCTTCTCGCGCTCCTCCTCCGATAGCAGCTCGGCCACTTTGGCCCCGGCCTCCTGCTGCAGGGCATCGTACAGCATTGCTTCCAGCTCCAAGATGCGCTGGGGGCGGGAGGGGACAAGTCAGGCCTCGCCTTCTTCCCGGGGACTGCCTGGGGCCGAGGCACCCAGCCTGGGAGCCAGGACACCTCCGGACCAGCCCAAAGAGGGGACTGCTGCCTCCTGGACCAGTTAAATGATGTTCTGGAGGGTGGAGCCAGTCCAGGAGTACTTATGTCAAGAGCATCCCTTCCATGCGATGTTTAAGGTGCAATGAAACATTAGGGACGTTGGGGTCAGCAGAATTCAAAGCTGGAGTAGGAGGTTGGCCAAACGGGCGGTGGTCTGGGCAGGCATCCCTTGAGGAAAGACAACAAAGGCTTCTTTCTTTGCTCACAATTTCACCAAACCCTGGGCTTCTGAGTCGCTAAAAAGGAGGAAGGACGGTCCCCACGGGTTTGTCTGCAGTAACGCAGAGGGGCCAGGCTGTCGGCTCTGTGGCCCCACTGCCGCCTGTGCGGGCGACTCGTGCCCCTAAAGCAGCGTCAAGTCCTAACCCCTGGAATCTGTGAACACGGGTCATCTGGAAACAGGGTCTTAGCAGATGTCAGCCAGCGCACCTGAGGCCAGACTGGGCTAGGGGCCTCCACCCACTGACTCGTGACCTTAGAATAAGAGGGGACTGGTGACAGTCACGGAAGATGAGGGGAAGCCAAGTGATGACAGAGGCAGAGGTGGCGCAGCCACGAGCCCAGAACACCTGAGGCCCCAGGAGCTGGAACAGGCAGGCGGGCCTCCCCTGAGTCCTCTGACAGAGCGTGGCCTGGCCAGCACCTTGGGGTCAGGCTTCGGGCCTTCAGACTATGGTGCACACACCTGCCCCACGTCTCCTCCCTTCTGTCTGTCTGTCTGTCTCCCTGCTGCCTGCACACATGGCCTCACCTTCACTTCAAGTCCCCAGGTGCCCAGCCTCTGCCCACCTCACAGCTTCCTCTCCTCCTCTGTCCATGGTACATGACACCCTGCCCGCAGTGCCTGGGTGTGCCGCACTGGCCTAGGCTTCATTGCACAAAGCCCTCCCGCCCCCACTTCCAGGCAGCAGGCACCCTCGTCAGCCCTGGCTCATGGTGAGGATGCTGAGGCGGGCTGCAGAGACCCCTGGGTGGACCACCTGCACAAGGCCTGCTGAGGGAGAGACACTGAGGATTCCAGCCCAGCCCTCGCACCCACCAGGGGCTCCTTCACAGAGAACCTGAAATGCCGCCCGTCCCCGGTTCAGTCACTCGGTCATGTCCGCCTCTTTGCGACTCCGTGGACTGCAGCATGCCGGGCGTCCCTGTCCTTCATCATCGCCCAGAGCTTGTGCAAACTCCTGCAGTATCACCCCCGTGCTGTCCCCAGGAGCCAAAACACAGACCTCGTTACAAATGATGACTCAGCAGTTCGATCTGGAGCACTTTCAAAGCTTATTCCTCAGGAAGTTTCACAGCTACAATCTTGAAACAGCCAAATTCTTCCCATCAAAAATCTACCCTCCCGAGAAAGAGAATATTTCCCATCGTATCAGTAGATAAGGATGTCGCAGTCATCAGTGACTGCAGTCCTCCAGCGCGAGCCCGAGAGCCCCGAGGGAGCTCGGGGAGGAAAGAACCGTCAGCCCGCAGCCACTCCCCACGGTGAACCTGAAGGAAGCTCAGGAAGTGAAAAGCGCAGGACAGTGGCCCGGGATGGCTGAGGTGCGTATGAAAGGAACGGTTGCAGTGAGCCCAGACTCTCGCATCTTCCCATACACAGAAAGGCACTAAATTCCTTAACTTAGGTTACCTTGTTTTCTTTAATGCACAATAATCTTTTGATGTTCAGACTACCTGCTCTTTCTTGCAAAACTGAATCTGCCTGCCATGTGGGAGACCTGGGTTTGATCCCCGGGTTGGGAAGGTCCCCTGGAGAAGGGAGAGGCTACCCACTCCAGTATTTTGGCCTAAAGAATTCCATGGACTGTACAGTCCATGCGGTCACAAAGAGTTGGACACGACTGAGTGACTTTCACTCGCCTCCTCTGAGCTGTTCTCTAAGAGTCACTTGAGATGCTGCCTCCTGGGCTTAAGTCCTAAAAATCTCCACTGAATAAAACATAACTGTTAACTTTTAGGCTGTGACTGGTTTTCAGGTCGACGCTCCTCACAAATGAATGTTTCCTCTTCAGGCAAAATGACTACTGGATGTCCTTTTGGCTGAGTAGACATTTTAGGAAATGGGGGGAAAGAGCCCTTTGTCCATGTTATTGTTCTTGACAGCCGCAAAGTCAACTGTCCCCAGTCAGCTGTCACAGCCAGCTCACACCACACATCAGCTGCCACTTCTTAGAGCAAAAGAGCTTAGTGCATTTAAGATAAACTCTGGCTTTCAGATAAAGGCAGCTGAGTGTGGGGCTTAACACGCACATCACAGTGACTTCATCCCAAGCCTGTGGATGGAGATGGTCTGACCCTGCTCACTCGATGCAGCAGCTTGAGCCACGGCCACCCAGATGCCCAGAAGCTAGCTCTGTGCCCAGGGGCTGCCCCAGGGTGAGGCCCGCCCTTCCCCCTGAAATCCCAGGTGTGGCTCCAGTGCTCATGGAAGGGAGGGTGTGAAAGCTGGAAGGCCCGCCTGCCAAGGCATCCCAAGGTGACTAGGTGCCCCCTCCTGCACAGGGTTCTGTGAGTGGCAGGTAAAATGGCTAATTGTCCAGCAGGAAGTGCAGGCTTAACTTGGCATCAAGGGAACCAGGGTTGGGGACTTCCTTGGTGGTCCAGAGGTTAAGCATCTGCCTTCCAATTCAGAGGATGCAGGTTCAATCCCTGGTCAGGGAACTAAGATCCCACATGTCGTGGGGTGACGAGAGAAGCCTTCCAGCAGCATGGGGAGCCCGTGTGCCGCAGGAGGACCCAGTGGGGCCACAAGAGAAAAGAAAGAGAAAACCAGGGTGGACAGCACAGCATGCAGCCTACCTGCCAGCACTGGAGAGAGGGGGCCCCAGACGACGGCCCCCCGGGGAGCAGCCCCGACAGTCATCCCACTAGGGGTGCCCAGCGTCTCCGCGGCCCCACGGCATCCCTCGGGGCTGTGTGACAGAGCCCCCACCCGCCGTCCCAGGGTGACACTTTCTGCTCCTCCAGCCACCTTCAAGGGCCACGGGACAGCACCCCGCTCACAGCATACTCCACAGGCAGGGGACAGAGGCCCACGCCGCCTGGAAGGACCGTCCTGCCCGTGACACTGACCTACAGGTGTGGCTTACTGTTGCAGAGGAAGCATGGGCCCCGCTCCTGCAGGAAGCACCTCTGTTGAGCCCAGTCTGAGGAGCTAAGTGTGACATTGATTCAGGGGCCACCTTGAAACAGAAAGGCTGCCTGAGGTGCAAATGAAGTTTCTTCCCACGTCCTCCAGCTCACTTCAGTGAGGGCTCACTGACAGTAATGGAGAGAAGTGGGCTCTCGGGGTCGACCCCACACAGGGCCTCCCTCAGGTCTGTCTGGGACAGGTCTCCTGCAGAGCAGGTGGGTGAGCAGCTCGTGATGCTGGTGGACAGGGAGAGATGATGGACAGACACTCAGCTATGCTCCTTTCATTCCTAAAGGCATCGTTTCAATAAATCCTATTTTCTGAGCTCAATTCAAATACCCACTTGACCTCTGCTCATTTGCCTGCACTCCTGGGGCCAAGGGTGGCCAAAGGGGCAGTAAGGCGTCCTCGGAACTCGCTGGGTCAGAGAGTGAGCCGGTCCCACGGGGCACAGGCTCTACCCAGGCAGGCCTGGGTCCACGTGGCCCCTGAGAAGCATGCTGGCCATGGGACACCTTCCCCGTTTCCGCCCAAACCCCGCGCGGCCGGGCGGCTCTCACCTTGTGAGCCTGGTCCAAGCACTGCTTCCGGTAGTCGAGCTCCTCGTCCAGGTAGCCCTTCTGCTTACTGAACAGCTCCTGGAACACAAGGGGACCTGCGTCTGGGCCTCGTGTGGGGGGAGTGGCGGCACGGGGCTGCCGGCCGGGTGTGCACTCACCTTCTCGCTCTCTAGGTCCACCATCTTCCGCTGCAGGGCCAACTCCGTCTCCTCGATCTGCTGGAGCCACTGGGCACAGACAGAAGGTCCCGACAGCCGTGAGCCCCCGGGTCACCATTCGGTCAGCAGAGCCCACCTCCCCAGCCCCGGGGACACAGCCTGGGGGCATGCCCCGTCCTTCCCGCTCTTCCTTGGGGAGGGAGGGCTCAGCCCCTGCGGGAGTCAGAGCTGGGCGGGTGTCATGGGCTCCGTGTGCCCAGCGTGCAGGCCAGGTCTGGGCCCCACCTCTCAGCCCCGCCTGGCGTCCAGGGAGCCTGCCCTCACACCCCCCCGGGAGAGGAGCGGTGTCAGGAGGGCTGTGCTCCCAGGAGCTGGCCTCTGAACTCCTACTTATGGGCACAGCCCTCCACGCCCTGCTGGAGGCCTGTAGGACAGGGGTGCTCGCTGCAGGCCTACCAGTGGGTTCTGGCCACACATGGGGCGGGGCAGGGGGGACTAGGGGCAGGCGGGTGGTCCCGGGAGCAGGGAAGCCAGAGGGTGGGGAGCCCGGGTGGGCAGCCCCCAGAGGAGGGTCCTGGCCGGGCAAACAGAGGCAGACCAGGCAACAGCAGCGCGGCCACTGGAACGCCCGGCCGTGCGGGGTTTGGGCAGAAACGGGGAAGGTGTTCCACGCCCTGCGTGGTGCCTCAGGGGCCACGTGGACTCGGGCCTGCCTGGGAAGGGCCTGCGCCCGGTGTGACCAGCGTGGGCTCACTCTCTGAATTTCTCTAACAGACCCACCCTGACTCTGGCCTCTGGGGAAATCGGGGCAGAGCTGGCCTTGGGGAGACATGCCTGGTGGGTGCTGTCTGACCCATGTGTGTGCCAGGCCTCCCGAGCAGCCAGGCTGAGTGGACCCTGCCCCCCGCCAGCTTCCATCCCACCCCCTGGGGGCCCCCCCGTTCCAGGGAGAGCATCTCCTCTGAACTGAGCCAGAAAGGACCCGGCCCCCCCCCCCAAGCGCGTCCGCTGTTACCTTCTCGGCCAAGGTCAGGACTGTCCTGGCTTGTATGACGACCACTTGCTCCTCATTGGTCAGATTCTGCATTCAAGAGCGGAATTCTCATATGGTCAGGGGGAGTGCCTTCTGGGGTGGGGTGGGTGACAGGGCTGGGTGGGGGTGGGTGATGGGCAGTGGGTGGGGTGGGTGATGGGTGCTCAGTTCAGGGGTGAGTGACCGGCGCTGGGTGGGTGGTGGGGTGGGTGACGGGCGCTGGGTGGGTGGTTGGGTGGCTGGGTGATAGGTGCTGGGTGGGTGGATGCTGGGTGCTCAGTGGGGGGCTGAGTGACCGGCGCTGGTGGGTGGTGGGGTGGGTGACGGGCGCTGGGTGGGTGGCTGGGTGATGGGTGCCAGGTGGGTGGGTGCTGGGTGCTCAGTGCGGGGGCGGTGAGTGACCGGCGCTGGGTGGGTGGTGGGGTGAGTGACGGGCGCTGGGTGGGGGTGGGTGACCCAGTGTTCGGTGGGCATGGGGAAGATGGGGTCACAGCTAAATGTCACTGTCACTGACAGGCCCTTCCGGGAGGCTCTGACCCCCTTCGCTCTCGGCCTTGCTGACTCCCACCTAGCCTCTGGCTTGCCCCTCTGGCCCTCTCACTGCAGGCGACCATGCCTAAGTGGCCAGGGAGCAGGATGGGACAGTGGGTGGTGGAAAGAGCAGCCAGGCTTCTGCACTCTGTCTGGATTCTTACTCAAAGCCAGCTCTCCTCACGTGCGGCCTGAATTATTAAAGCACCGCTTACAAATGTGAAGCAAAGATCAACATCCCTGCTGCTTCGCCTTCTCCCTGCATGTTTTATTCATGCCTCACCCCAGTGGGCCCACTGGGGTGGTCCTTCTGGGAGGGTGACCCTGGCCTTGGGCTGGCGGGCCTCCTCAGAGGAGGTCCCACCTGCATGAGCACCAGGGGCTGGAGGGGGTGAGCCGGGTTGTCCCCACTGCGGGGCCCAGCTGGGGGCCGCCGGGGGGTCGCGGAGAGCAGAGACAAGGGGTGAGGAGCCTGCCGGGATCGCTGAGTTGAGTGATCCCTGGCTCCTTTAGGAGCCACCAGGGTCGCTGGCATATGAAACTGGCAGTGCGTCCTCTGCCCCCGTCTCTGAGGCCACATGGTGGCTCCAGGGCACGCAACCTTGGTGCTCCCGGGAGGGCAGCTGCAGGGCTGGGGGACTGGGCAGGCCTGAGCTCGTCCTCGCTGGCCAACACGGCAGCTCTGTGCCCCTGGGTGGTGCCCTCTGGGGCCTCAGTCTCTCCAGCTGTGAACTGAAAGGCTCCCCGGAGCCCTTGGCAGGGCTGGTACTCGGGCTGAGCCCGGAGCACACGGCGAGGACGGCCATCCTACTGTGGCCCGCTGCCTCCGCTGCCCACAGCCGAGGTGGAGCGAGGGCTCCGACCCAGGGTCGGGGGCGCGGCAGGTAGGCCAGGAGGGCCTCCCTGTGGAAGCCGGCCCTCCCTTCCCCCTTCCCGCTTCCCACCTAAAGGGCGGGGCGGGGGCAGGGAGGAGGGGTCCCTATCAGCAGGGCCCTGAACACTCGGAGCTGCTGGGAGCACTGGCCCTGAGGGTGTGCACAAGCACCTGGGTTTTGGTACACATGCGTGAGTGTTTGTGCGTGTGTGTGTGCTTGCACGCGTTTTCCCTCCATCTCTCACGTGAGGTGCACCTGTCCTGTGCTTTGATCTCTCTTGAGCACAGCGAGCAGGATGTGGAGCCCAGGGTGCTTCACAAGGAGACCGTGTACTTGTGAGGGGACCTTGTGAGGGGACATTCTGGTGTGTGCACTGGGGCCTCTGCCAGCACAGAAGGTCCCCCCTCACCATCGGGTGGGGGCTTAACAAGTACAGGAGGGGCCGTGGGGGTGAACAGAGAACAGATGGAAGGGTGGCGGAGCATGGATGCAGGGACGATGGGTGGAGGGTGGATGGAGGGGTGCAGTCACTCATTCAGCAATTCACATTCTTTCGAGGAACTTGCTGTAGAGATTGGGACTCTGCCCTAAGTGAGATTCGGAGAGTATTCATAGGCTCTGCCCCTCTGCCAAAACTAGGTGGGAAGCTCTGAGTTGGAGCAGTCTAAGTCGGACACGACTGAGCGCTGACCGACTAAACTGAACTGAAGGCACCTTAAGGGCGCCCAGGCCCCAGCCCCACCAAGGATGTGGAACAACTTCAGGACCGAGAGGGATTCAGAAAC
Organism: Bos javanicus; assembly: GCF_032452875.1. NCBI lineage: Eukaryota > Metazoa > Chordata > Mammalia > Artiodactyla > Bovidae > Bos > Bos javanicus. The sequence goes on along the minus strand of NC_083893.1, from coordinate 50,199,272 downwards.
TGAGAACACGGGGCCAGAAGCGTCTCTGCTGGAGGAATCGGGCGCACTGTGAGAAAGAACGGAGTTTCTCCTCAACGCCAGAGGGCTGGTCAGCAGCTCTGGAGGCGGGAGCTCACGGGGCAGGGGCCGGGCACCGCGGGACTCACAGGGGCCCTGGGCCGTGCAGGGCGGCGCACGGGGAGGCATGCACAAGTCAGGAGAGCAACCTACACTTACGGCGTTGTCCCCCAGCAGGTCCAGCTTCTTCATCAGCTCCGAGACCAGGATGTCCTAGAAGCAGAGAGACAGCCGCGCTGGGCCAGGCGCCGCGGCGGGGCGGGGCGGGGCGGGCGGGGGGGGCGGGGCCAGGGCGGGGGGGCGGGGCAGGCGGGGGGGGCGGGGCAGGCGGGGGGGCGGGGCAGGCGGGGGGGCGGGGCAGGCGGGGGGGCGGGGCAGGCGGGGGGCGGGGCAGGCGGGGGGCGGGGCAGGCGGGGGGCGGGGCAGGCGGGGGGCGGGGCAGGCGGGGGGGCGGGGCCGGGGCGTTACCGTCACGCCTTCCGCCTCGCAGTACGCCTGCAGGGGGCTCTTCCCGTCCACGAAGGGCGTGTGGTGGAAGGTGATGGCGGGTGACTTCCTCTCCCTCTCCTAAGACAGACAGCAGAAGGCTGGGCACACGGGGGTCCCCGCCCTCCTGGAAGGGCAATGCGGGCCCCCCCCCCCGCCCCGGGGACACCGTGAGAATACAAAGTCCACTGAACACAGTTAACGTGGTCTTTGTGAAAATGAGACCCTGGCTGCCGCAGCAGTGGTCACCCCCTTCGGACCTGCCCAGGGGAGCCTGAGTGGACGCTGACGGGAGCAAGTGGGGACCTCCGAGCCCAGATGGCCCCTGGGGACTGGCTCCAGCCCGGGAGCCCTGTCGTCTGATGCCCAGAGGGACGGGGACAAAGGGAGGGCCCGGAGCTGTGTGTGGACACTCCTGCTCTGCTTTTTGTTTTCCTCCAAGTGACACGGCAGGACTCACAGCCTGGGTGGCACCGGTTCGGGACAGCTCCCTGCCACGACCACTGCTGCCCCTGCCCCCCACCCCTGCCCCCCAGCTCTGCCCCCACCTCCCCACCCCTGCCCCTGCCTCTCCACCCCTGCCCCTGCCTCCAACTCCATCCCCTGCCCCAACCTTTGCCCCTGCCACGCCCACCCCATCCCCTGCCCCACCCCTGCCCCTGCCCCCCACCCCTGCCCCTGCCCCACACCCCTGCCCCCCACCCCATCCCCTGTCTCCTCACCCCTGCCCCCCACCCCTGCCCCACACCCCATCCTGTCTCCTCACCCCTGCCCCCCACCCCTGCCCCTGCCCCCCACCCCATCCCCTGTCTCCTCACCCCTGCCCCCCACCCCATCCCCTGTCCCCCACCCCTGCCCCTGCCCCCCACCCCTGCCCCCCACCCATCCGCTGCCCCCCGAAGCCCCACACCTCCAGCTCCAGGATCCGGAACTCCAGCAGCTCGTTTTGGTCCTTCGCATCCTGGACTTCATGTTTTAACCGAGCCTCTTCTGTCTCCATTTGTTTAATCTATAAAACAAAAAACAGGAGGCATCCTGGAGGCCACCGGAGGCCAGCCCTGGCTCCCCTGACAGCTGCTGGCATTGCAGGGACAGCTGACTGGCCCAGGCCCCCCGTCCGGAGCCCTCCCTCCAGGGTGAGTCCACACAGGGCCTTGCGGCAGAGGTGCTGCCCAGGTGGGTCCCCAGCCCTGGGCAGCAGGTGGGCAGGTGGGCAGGTGGGGATTCCTGTCTTTCCAGGAAAGCAGCGGGCCTCTCAGACAGACGGGGTGGGGCGGCTGTACCTTTTCCACAAGCTCCTGATTTCTCCGAAACAGCGCTTGCTTCTCTTCAATCCACTTCATATCCTTGAAAAGGAAATTGAAGTCGAGAAATAAATGCACTGAAGGATGCAGCTCTGATTTACATCACGGTTCAGCAGGACAGAGATTGTGACGAAAGGACTACACCCAGCTTCCGAAGTAACCGAGAGTGGAGCGCCTGTCCGGTGGCTGATGAAAACCCAGGTTCGCCCATTTTCTTGGAGGGTCTCGGATAGAGGTGGACGGCACCCAGGTTTGTGTGAGCCAAGGCCAGGCACCCGCATGGACGTCACAGGTCCAGGGGACCCAAACACGTAGCCAGCGGGAGCCAGGGGGTTGAGCTGGTGTGGAGAGAACAGGTGTGGTGCCTGGGTGATCGCGGGGGTCTCTGCACTGGATTTGAGGCCTCGGGCACTCCGGCGAGGCTGTGGCAGTGAGGTGGGGCAGTCACTCAGGTTCTTGCCCTGGCTGTCCGTCCAGCCATGCACCGGGCAGTCGACACCCCAGGGCCTCTGTGGGTCTGCACTGCACTCGGCTATGAGCCGGGCCATCTCTCACCTGCACCCTCCCAGCCCCCATAGACATCCTCCGGCATCGTCCTGTGTCTGGACCATCCACAGGCTGGGGGCTGCTCAGAGAACATGGACGGAGGCCCTTCCCTGGGATCTGAGGAGCCCACAGGCGCTGGCAGTCCCAGGGACTGAGGGGAGTGGTAACAAAGCCCTGGGACCTGGGCTCCCGGCCCTGAGTGAGGAGGCGGATGGGAGCTCCGGTCAAGCCCAGAGAGGCTTGGTCAGGGGAATTCGTGCCTCGTCCTGGGCTTACTGTGGAATTCTTCCAAACACACGTTGCTTCCGCTTTTAAGTCTTTTACTGAGGTGCGATATAAACACAGCAGAGGGAGCTGTGGAGCCCGGCTTCAGCGTGCAGACGAAGATCCTCACCAAGTACACACCCGAAGGCCGCCGCCCTCACGGGAGCATGGCAGCCCGGGGGCCCCGGGGCCCAGGCCCGCGGGCTCACCTGCCCCTGCTCGGCCAGGGCCTTCTGCAGGTCCTCGATGCGCGCCTGCGCCCGCTGTGCATCCGCCTGCAGCTGCTCACGGGTCTGTAGGATGGGAGGAGACATACATCAAACTTTCCCTAAGAGCTGGGCGGCCCCCTCAGACCTGACTTTCAGGACACTGCCTGCCAACAAGGCGTGCTCTGGAATAAAGGGAGAACTTGGAGGCTTAGCGACTTTGCTTAGATTATAGGGGATGATCTATGGGTTCATTTGGGAGATTATTTGGGGAAATCCTCACTTACAGGATGATGGAGGAGGCTTGAGCAGCTGGGTGCTGGCCGGAGGGGGTTGGCTTAGTCCCGGGGACGACAAAGACCCGGACACATACAGCCGGGTGGCTGAGCGACCTGCCCGGCACAGCCCCCAGGCACCTCCTTCCCTTCTGGAGCCTCTGGCCGCCCTGGGTTCACCTCCTTTTCCGGACTTCACTTTCCCTTTCTTCCCCAGAGCCCGTCCTCCTTTAGAAGCCCTGGGCTCCCTGTTGCATGAATGTCTTCTGCCCAGCCCGTCTTCTACGGGCTTCGCCCTCCCTGGAGTTCACCTGCTGTCACAGGGGCCGGGCCGCAGGGCACTTCATCTCGATGGGTGCCCCGGCTCCCTGGGAATGGCTTTCAAGGCAAATGGACGAGAGCGGTGAGATGCCTCAACTCGGGAGGGCAGGGCAGCCCGCCTTGGCCTGGGCCCACCCGCTGCCAAGTGACGGCCAGAGTGGCATCCCTGGGGCCTGACCGTGATCGCAGGAGGGGAGGGCCCGGCCCGGAAGGCGCATGTGTCCCTGCCGAGGCCGGGGGGCAAGCGGGGAGCCCGGCAGAAGCCGGAACGTCGTGGAGTGGAAGTCAGTTAGACCTTAACTTCTCGCTCTGCGTCCAGCGTCCCTCCGACCTGCTCCTGCAGCAACGCGTAGGCTCGCTGCAGGGCCTGGTACTCCATGGTCAGCTGGCGGAACCGCAGCTCTGTCTCCTCCTTGGCCATGCCCTGGAGAGGCGCACGGAGACACCACGTCAGCCACGCCTCTGCCTGGGAACCACGTGGGAGACGGGCCCTGACCCCTGGGGTGAATGGCCGAGCTGGCTGCTCAGATAAGCCTCTTGGGCCAGCAGCTGGGGCCAGGGACTCAGCTGGGGCCCACCTGCCATGGTCCTGACCCTGCACCCTGGGTGCTGGTGCCCACCCGCTGCTGGGTGGTTCAGGCTGCCCCCTTGAGAGGGTGGGAGCGCTCTGTACCACTCTGCAGAGGGGACCCAGTACAGTGATGTGAAGCAGACAGGGGCGTGTGTGTGAAGGTGGGACAGGAGCAGCCAGGCGGGCCTGTCCTGAAGCCCTGTGAGAGGTTACCTCCTCCAGGTCGTCGTCTGGGGTGCACGGGGTCTGGTCTGTCCTGTCTGTTTGGTAAGAGATGGAAGAACCGTCGGACTCCAGAGAAGCCTCTTCATCATATCCAAAGAAGGTCTCCACGACAACCGGCTTCTGAGCAAAAGGGACCATGTTAATCCAAACCCAGACCACTGGCTGGCCGAGCTGCCAGCTCTGTAGGGGCCTCCTCTGCTGCCCAGCACTCGGGTGTCTATCCTGGACTGCCCCCTGGTGCTGCTCAGGCCACCAACCTCGACCAAGGCCTCCACTATCTTACCTGGGCTGGTAGAGTGCAGAGTGGGACACGGTCCTCCTAACGGCCTTTCTAGGGGCCAGACAAACCTGTATTTGTGCCTAGGAGTATCTACCGGCCTGTATGAGGATCACTGTTGGTTGTTCCAAAACCAAACCAAAAAACGTATTTTGTAAAAAGCAAGTTAGATCCTTTGGGAATATTCTGGGAATGTTTCCCAAATCTCATTTAATAAAAATCACAGGTTTACCAAAAAGGACTGTGCCTCAAAGAAACACCCCAGGTCTATCAAGTTCCCAAGGAGTGCGGGTCTGCAGGGAAAGGACACAGGGAGGCCGCCTGCATCCTGATGCAGGCGCCAGCGGTGGGAGGGCCAGGCCCCTGGCTAATTCCTCCTACTCGTTATTACTGTCATGAACCCATGTCTCCTCTTGGAAATTTAAAGGAAACCAGGTTGGGTTTTTTTAATTTAAAGTATAGAGTACTCGCTCTGGGTCATGTTTTGGTTACTTCATAATAACAATTTTTAGAAGTAAGGAAACCATTTTCTCTTCACCTCTGAAGGAAGAGGTTCTTTCCTGTTAAACGACTTTTTAAAAATACACATTTCATGTAGTCGTTTACCTTGGGGAGTTTCGCCATTTTCTTTCTTTGTTTCCGATATCTTAAAAGCTTATCACGTTCCTGCAAAAACCAGTTGAGATTTTTTGAGTTGTTGATGGGCTCTGCCAGGTTTAAATGCACAGGTTAGTATTTCCGGGTCATCATCTGAGCAGACAGGGTGGTCTCAGGACCAGCCGGTGGTCCGCCGTGTTCACCAGTTCAGGGCAGTTTGCTCTGAGAGTTTGGATGGTGCATCTTCCCAGCCTGGGCAGGAACAGGAACCGAGGCCTGGGTCTCTCTGAGCTCACTGTCTGGGGCTTCCTCCCCATCTGGGGTGGAAGGAACCCTGTGGGGCAGGGGGTTGAGGGGCACACACTGACATGGAAATTTGAGAAGGACGGAGGGCCCAGCCTTCTCCACTCGCCCAGAGGTGACGTCCACACGGTGGAGCCAGGCCTTTTCTCTTCAGAGCGCTAGGCTGCATATGTGGGATCATGTAGGAGCCAGCCAGGCCGTGGGGGCTGAGTGCCCTGGGGTAGGAGGGGGACCCAGTTCTGAACCATAAATACCACCTGGGACACTGCCCGTTTCCCTGGCATCTGTGCAACCCTAACGGGTGGGCTCTCGGTTACCACGGCGAAGTTTCTGGGCAGGCAGCACTGGGACCACGGAACCACCCCCGCCCGAGTGTGCGGCTGCTTCCAGCTGCACCAGGAGAAACCATAGGCACAGGGGACCCAGGAAGTGGGAGAGTTGTAGGCGGGGACGGTGAGGGGATGGGAGGGGCTGTAGGCGGGGACGCTGGGGTAGTGGGAGGGGCTGTAGAGGGGACGCTGAGTGGGTGGGAGGGGCTGTAGAGGGGACGGTGGAGGAGTGGGAGGGGCTGTAGGCGGGGATGCTGAGGAGATGGGAGGGGCTGTAGGAGGGGACGGTGGGGGAGTGGGAGGGGCCGTAGGAGGGGACGCTGGGGGAGTGGGAGGGGCTGTAGGCGGGGATGGTGGGGGAGTGGGAGGGGCTGTGGGCGGGGACTGTGAGGAACTGTGAGGGGCCGTAGGAGGGGACGGTGGGGGAGTGAGGGGCTGTAGGCGGGGACGGTGGGGGAGTGGGAGGGGCCGTAGGAGGGGACGGTGGGGGAGTGGGAGGGGCTGTAGGTGGGGATGGTGGGGGGAGTGGGAGGGGCTGTGGGCGGGGACGCTGAGGGAGTGGGAGGGGCTGTAGGAGGGGACGGTGGGGGAGTGGGAGGGGCTGTGGGCGGGGACGCTGAGGGAGTGGGAGGGGCTGTGGGCGGGGACTGTGAGGGAGTGGGAGGGGCCGTAGGAGGGGACGGTGGGGGAGTGGGAGGGGCTGTAGGCGGGGACGCTGAGGGAAGTTGAGGGGCTATAGGAGCGGCTGGTGAGGGCAGTGGGAGGGATGTAGGTGAGATGCTGAGGGCACTTACTAACACGCTCTTCACGTAGCCAGCGGTCTCCAGGGTCTGGAAGACAGGAGGGACCTTGGAGACTTAGGGTCACAGACCTTGCCCGCGCAAGCCCCAGGGTCCCGCCGGCCCCCAGTCTCTCCCCTTCCCTATGAGATTCCCGTGGCTCTCCTCAGACCCTTCCCTGAGAGGGCGGGCTTCCCTGGGCTTGGTCCTTCCTCCCTAGGCTGACGCCGCAGGGGGAGAGCCTTCAGAGGCAGGGGTGGGAGTGCATTTGTAGCCAGGGTGCTTTCGTTTTCCTCTTCCCCTCGTGTATTCCTATTATTGAGGGGATGGACGGTCACTGGCCACTGAAGGGACGAGAGCACTGACCTCAGGCCCTGCCGGAAGGCTGGGTGGCCAGAGCCCATCCTGACCACTGGGCGGGAAGTGGCAGAGAGCTCCGCTACTGTCCTCTCTTCAGCCCCCACCCCACCACCCCCGCCACCACCAAGGGCACAGAACGACCCAAGCAGCTGGTTCTGAACTGATCTGACCTTGGAGTCCGTCTGGGTCCCACAGACTAGGAGGTGCCCTAATGAGGGTAACTGGATGGGGGCCTGAGGAAGGACTATTGGAAAAGCTGTGCTGGGGGTGGGGGTTGCAGGGAGAGGGGGACGTAGATGGAGGTTGGGTCCCCAGAAAGACATGCCCACACCCCATCCCCAGACCTGGGGCTGTGGCCTTATTTGGAAATGGGGTCTGTGCAATCTGGCTAGGTTATGGATCTTGAGACCATCCTGGGTGGGGATGGGCGGTGCCCAGAGAAGGGGAGGGGGCTGGGAAGATGGCTGAGATCAAAGGAACGTGGTTGGCGGCCATCGGAAGCTTCCTGTCCTCCCCAGCACCCCTGGCGGGAGCCCGGCCCTATCCCACCCTGACTCTGGATCCTGCCTCCAACGCTGTGAGAGGCCTGGGGTGGACACAGGCAGTGTTGCTGCTCTGAGAGCCCCAATCCTGAAGGTGAGGAAGGGGAGGGATTTGGAGGGGCAGGAGCCAACCGCTGGGGAGAGACTTGGCCCATGTTGTGGGTGCCGGGTGCACTGTGGGCATCAGAGAGGGGTGGGTCTGAGAGCGGGGCCAGCGGGTGGGTGGCGCCCAGCGGTCACCTTGGAGAGCTCGTCTATGAGGTGCTGCTGCTCGACGATCTGCAACTTCAGGAAGTCCACGTCCCGCTCGTCCTGACTCTGATCCAGGTCGTTCAGGGAGCTGGGTCTCCGTATGATCCCTGCTCTCTGCCTCTGAAAACCAGACAGACCACACAACATGTGGAGTGAGGTGCCCGACCGCTGAAGGGCAGCTGGGGTCTCCTCACCCTGCCTGCCTGTACCTCAGAAGCCCTGTCACTGGTCACCCCACTGGTCACGGGCCTCCCTGCCGGCGAGCTCCCAGCCCCACAGACGCCCGTGAGACCAAAGCTTTGATCTTGCTATCAGACCTCGCGTAGAAGAGGCTAGTTACACAAAAGTGGGCTCCTTACCATCTCTATGTTCTCCTGGGTGACAAATTTTAACTTGTTTTCCATCCGACGTAAACTGTGGGACAGATCTTCGTTCTTCCGAGTAAGGCGTTTGTTTTTGTCCAGCAATGGCTTGTACTGACTTTCAGCTTCCCTTACACGCTTTAACTGAAAGACAAGATTAATTATATATTACGATGTTTAAAAGCATCACAGAGAACCAGCAGCCTCCAAACAGAGGTGTTAAAGCAAGCAGAACAAGCCTTGTGTTCCATGGAGCTCAGTGGTCTGGCACTGCACTCTGTTCTGCTCGAAAGAGCTACAGGGAAACAGCCCAGTCCGTGAGCCTTCTGCCACCTGGGAGAGCTCATGTCCCAGCAGCCAGGTCACTGGCGAACCTCTGTGGCCATAAGGACTGACGCCACTAGCAGGCGAGGTTGTCACACGTCTCAGACGACACCCAGAACAGAGACACGTGCCCCAGTGACCCAGGGCCGGAATCAGCCAACCAGCGCCTCAGCCTGTATCTGGTCCCCTACCTGATGTTGTTAATAAAGTTTTATTGGAAATGCCCTGTCACCATCACTCTTCTTTTCCATGGCAATCTTTGGAAGTGGATGCCCCAGCTCCCCCTCCACGGCAGGCATAGGCCACAGAATTTAGAGGCCCGAGGCCACCCACCAGCTCGTTCCGTTCCTCCGACAGCAGGGCATTGCGGTCCTCGAGTTTCCGGATGATCGCGCTCAGCTCCGCAATCTTAAGTTGGAAACGCCGAGCATCCTTTTCATCCAACTGCTGTTCCTAAAACAAAAATCAACTGCAAATAACTGTTCGTAGACACAGACACAAAAACCATGGCAAGTCCCAACACACCACGGAAACCAAGGCACTTCTGTGTCACGATGGCCCATGATTCTAATGGCTGGGGGCACTGCGGGCTGCACGCTGGGGACAGAGTGCAGGAGCAGAACTGTTCAGAGTGCAGACGGGGCAAGGGTGTGCGCACACAGGTGCCGCAGGTGGGCAAGACGCTGAGAAAACCCAAGAAGCCAGCACCATGCTTCACGAGGCCGCTGCCGGCTGCAGCTTTCAAGGTCGGGGAGGGCTGCCCTGCACTGTAGCGGGGGCCTCACTTTCCTTGAATTATAATGTGAACCCAGGAAATGATGTTCAGCTTAAGACTTTCGAAAGTGGGATTCCCAGGAAGAGTGGTCCCTCAAATTGAGTTTCTAAAAAATCACTTTGGGAGCCACTGGAACTTACTAAAAAAAAATCAATGAAACATTTTGATCTGGTTTCAGAATCTCTGGAGTTAATGGGATCTGTCGGGTGCCAGAGCTGGTTTTAACCCAGTTAAGCCATTTATATAACAAGATTGTAAAATGTCATGCTCCATTCTTGAACAATCACTGCCCTAGGGCTGGCTCGGCTCAAACGCAGCTCTGTCCTCAAAGCAAACAGACGCGAGTCCGGGAAGGACCGGGGGACAGTCCCTCATTCAGCAGGTGCAGGAGAGGCGGGGGGCCGACCCGGAAGGACTGTGTGGAGGGTCCGTGGAATGTAGACCCTTTCCAGACTCCTGGGACCCCGCAGAGGGCTCTGAATAAGGAGCGGTGAGAGGAGATGGGTGGGGTCACAGCCCCGCATGGTCACGCAGCCCGAGGCACAGACAGTGGCGTGGTCACAAGGAAGGCAGGTGCCGGGCAGCTGGTCACGAGCACAGAAACCACGGCAGGATGGTCAGGGCCAGCGGAGGGCAGAGCCTGCGTGCGGTGATGGAGCTGCCAGGCCACCTCCCCCAGCAGCAAAGGAGGGCCCCTTAGCAACCTGGGGCTGGTGGTGGAGGCGGGCACAGCTGGAAGCCTGAAGCTCGAGGCCCATGGGAGGGGCCAGGGGAGCGCAAGGCCAGTGCTACGCTGCAGCAGCAAGGAGGGAAGAGAGAGAAGTCTCTGGGCCCTTTCAGCCTCGGAGAAGCCGAGGGTTCCTCTGGCCTGTGGGCTGCAGACATGGGCAGAGTCCCCAAGGCTTGGGCTCGGGACTCCCCAGGGAGCTGCCCACGGGACCTCGAGCCGCGTGCGGGGCAGTCTGGGCTCTGGGTCGGCCGGGCGAGCGTGGGAGGTGCTTACAGGGCTTCCCGAGTGGTCTGAGGCGTCTCCTGCACCGCTTGCGTGAGGAAGCTCCCGCCTGGGGCTGCCCGGGTGCCGGTCGGTCTCTTTGACCTGGGACAGCTGCTCGTCTAGAGCCTCTTTTTGGAGCTGGAGTCTCTGGGCATGCCCGGCTTGAACCCCTAACTCTCTCTCCAGCACGAAGACTGCTCTGTCTTTAAATTTTATCTCCTCCATCTACAAGGAGAACAGAACACAATCACACACGCAGGCAGGTAAGATGCAGTTACTGTAGAGACAGGCAGAATGACTTGAGCACAAGCATCAGGAGGGACCCCTGCTGAGCAGCCCTGCCAGCCTCTCGGGCTCTGAGACCTGAAGCAAAGCCTGGACTGAGAGCCGCACGCCCCCGCCCAGGCCGCTCACGACTCCGCGGCTCTGACCAGGCGGGGCCGGCTGAGGCCGCCTGCTTGGACACCGCACAGCCTGCCCAGTCTCCTGGGCTCTTGGCAGGACTCCCCTCTCCCAGCTGGCCTGCAGGGGCTCACCAGCCAGCGGGGCCCACAGAGGCTACCTCTGCCTCCCGCCTTCTGCTGAGCGTTGGGCAGAGCAGAGCCGCCTCGGGTTCCCCAAACCCCGTCAACAGGATGAGCGAAGTTCGTGTTAGAACAGGCAACTGTGGACGTGGAGGAAAAGGAGCTGTGGGCCCCAAAGCCCTCGTGGCCTCTGCCTCTCCACTCTGCAGACATCCGGCCCGGGAAGGCTGGATGGTGCCTGGGGCCAATACACACGGCCTCCTGCACTGGCCTCTCCTGGTTCCGAGGTGTGGACGGAAGGCAGGGTTCTGCCCAACTGCAGGCAGAGCTACATTTTAAATTCAGCTTCCTCTAAGCTAAGCCTCAGGTTGGGGGGTGGTCCGTGAACCAGCAGGATCCAGACTGGCAGGGGACCGGAATGGTAGTGGGGGACAGCACAGCCCTGTCCACTCTCCCTAACGTGCTCAAGCTCCTGACAGTGTCTGGCCCTTCCAGACACAGCTGCCGCTGCCTCCAGGCCCCTCCCAGAGGCCACAGGGGTGTCCCTGAGCAAAGGTCAGGCTGGTACCCTGGAGGAGGAGCAGGCAGAACGGCCCCCACGCCACCTGTTCTTCAGAGAAACAGGCCCTGGTGCTGGGGATGTCCAAACAGCACCAGATTCACAAGAGGACTCGATTTAAGACACATTCCACACAGCAGAGCAGGGCAGGCTGTACTGCTACTTTGCTTGCTGTGCTGGGTTTGAATAAGTTAATAAATCAGCCATCTGCTGAAGTCAGCTTGGAACAAAGAGTCGCCATATCTAATTAGCCCAGATCACAGAATTCATGGGCAAGCGATGCGCCGAGCAGAGGAAAAGAAGCCCTCAGCCGCTAAACCCCCATTGCCCGGAGCACAGGGCAAAGTGGAGCGAGGAAGCCCGGTCAGTTAGCAGAAACCAACAGGCTGGTGAAAACACAGCCCCGTTAATACGCGGCTGGTCTCACATTTAGCCCCTTGCACAGACACCTTGGAAACATCTCTGTTCCTTCATCAGGAAGCATGAAAGCAAGGGTCTCCACACACAGTCCCTCTCAAATCAGTGAGTTCAGCAGACGGTTTAGACCGGAAAGCTGACTTCCAGGAGAAGTCACCACACGCGCCACGTAGCGTGGTCAAGTCAGACGTGGAGCTCTGTGGTCCGCTCACAGTGGGATGTGCGCCGGCTTCCCCCGAGGGCGGGGCTGGATCTCTGAGGATGAAAACGCCTCTGAGATCAGTATCCGCAGGGGCCTCGTGCTCAGCACCTCTCAGCGCCTGAATGCCGAGGGTCTCAACCTGGGGCACGCTCCCGCATCTCCTGGTCCTGCTGTTTGGACTCAGAGGACTGTCTGTGGAGCAGGCGCGGTGGGTGCATGGTGGGGTCGGCCAGCTGAGGGGGACGCCCTTTGCCACGTGAGGCCCCCACCTCACTCTGGGGACTGCTTCCAGCTTGGGGCGCAAATTCAAACTCAGGTAACGGGACAGCCAGGGAAGGCTCAGTGGGCAGCCCCGCCTCTGAGGGCTGCAACCCTGCATGCATGGCCCCCTTCCTGCAGGTCTACCTGCTGCGCCCAGTCGGGGCCGTGGGGTCCTGGAGGGCCGGGCTGCAGAGAGCTGGGGTCACGCCCCATCCCTGCCTGTGTCGCCAGCCACACCCACGTCCACACCCAGTGGACCCCGCCCTCCCCGGAGCCCAGGACGAGGGCTTTCAAAGCTGATATGGAGTCTATCGGCATGAGTCAGTTGGCCCCAGCCACCTGCCCTCACTGGGGCCGCAGCAGTGGCTTCCAGTTGGCCTCCCGTGTCCACTCGTGCCCCCACCCCCAGCCCCACCACACAGCCAGGGAATCGGATCTCACCACTCCCATGCATCCCCGGGCACCAAGAGCGAGATTCAGAGTTCTTGCTGGAGGCCACCCGCTTCCACAGGGGCTGCTCGCCTCCCCCAGCCCCACTCCCTGTTGCATGGGTATGAAAACCCGGGGGTCCCTGGGACAATGGGTCCCGAGAGAAGGGGCGCAGGAGGACGCCGAGGCAGGAGCACTGCTCCTGCCTGGGGGAGAGGGCGCCCTTCTCAGACCATCACCCCACCCCCAGCACGGAGCAGGCTCAGAGCGGGTGCACAGAAGCAGAGCCGCAGGGGAGCCTGGGACCCACACTTACCAGCACCAGGTGGCACGAGGCGCACTGACATGGTCTAACCACCGCCCCCCAAGCTGAGGCCCCCTCCAGCTCCTATGCCCCATGACGCCCATCGGGGGTCACCATCAAGCCCAGCGCGGCAGCCGCCCCCGGGGACCCTCCCTCCCCGCTCTGGACAGTGAGCTCACGCCTGCCCTGGGAGGCCCGCTCCCCAGAGAGTGAACAAACAGTGGAGTGTGAGGCAGCGCCTGGTTTTGCCCGTCCTTCTTGGGTTTATAGGATTGTTAGTAGCTGTCTGAGCTGGTAATTTAGTGAGTGCCCGACAGACATCCCCTCCTGATTCCAGAATGGCACAGCTCGAAGGTGCCCAAAGCTGCTCCTGGGCTGAGAGTCCATCCCCTCCCCACCTGCAGCAGGCAGCCCAGTCCTCAGAGCAGGTCAGCAGCCCGGTGTGGGCAGGACGCAGGGCACGTGCCTGAGCTCGGCGAGGAAGTCAGAGTGGACAGCTGCTTGGCTTCCACTCTGATAGGAGCCACCCCCCACCCCAGACCGAGCTCTCCAGGGACACCATGCAGCTGTCCAGGGCCGCCTGAGGGTCCAGACCCCCTTCTGTAAAGTCCAGGGAGCCGGGTAGCAGAGCCGTGGGGGCCGCGAGAACAGCAGACGTGGCCTCACTTGGGGTGTCACCTCCTAAGGTCCCCCAGATGCTCTGATGTGAGCCCTCAGGGAGAAGCCCCAGGGAGTCCCTTCCTCAGGAGGGGCCAGCTTGCAGCCCAGCTGGCCTCCTGGGTTCTGTCTGGATGTACCGGCCAGCTTCCTGTTCCCACCCTCCACTCAGCTTCTGTCTGAGACCTCTGTGCCCTCACCTCTGGCCAGCACCCAGCGTCCTGGGGTCAAAACAGGGACCTAATTGTCCACAGCTGGCCTGGCTCCGCCCAATCATCCTGCTCCTGCCCACGCCTGGCCCTGCGGGGGCTCAGCCTCAACCTCACCAGGGCCAGCCCACTGTCTGCTGGCTCTGTGACGTGGCCACAGATGACCACAGCCTCCCCTTTGGACCCTGTGAGCTGCACCTCGGAAGACCCCAAACAGGCCAGAGCCCCAGGGTGAGGGCCAGAGCGGCTCGGACGAGCAGGTGGGACCCAGCCCGAAACGCCAGCCACAGAGGGCACGCTGCTGCCCGAGATCCTCTTGCTTTTGGCCACTTGGGGTTGTCACGTCTTTGCAAAGTGGCTGCTGTGTGTTGAGGTCCACTCTCTCTGGACCCCTCCCTGCCGGGCCAGCTGCCTGCACAGCTGTCCAGGCGGGCTCCCTGCTCCCACATGCAGGGATTCAGCCCCAGGTTGGCCAAACGCAAACACACCAGCATCATGCTGGGCAGAGCCCCTGTGCTCAGGGTGCTGACCGCACGTGGACACGGAGGCCCGGATCTCCCTTCACGCTCCTCAGCTTCCCATTCAGGCGGCCCCCGGCCACCATGCTCAGTCCTTGGGCTGGGCCCCAGCAGGGCTCCTGGGCTCCCCCTTACTCGGCTGCAGCCCTGTGTGCGCACTGGCTGCTGCACAGCTGCTCCTGGCTGCAAGTGCCCCCGCACGCCGGGTTCTGAGTCCAGCACTCGGCAGCGCCAGGGACGGGGAGGAGGGCACTGCGTGTCCCACAGGCCACTGCTCCATGGAGCACGAGTTGACCCCTGACCTCCCAGAGCCACAGACCCTCCTCCCAGGCCCAGGGAAATCGTCACCGCCTCCCGGGAGGGCCCGTGCCATAGCCCGGGAAATAGCAATGCTTGGCTTGATGGCTGTAAGGAACTGTGATGATCAAACATCGTCCAAGGTGGGTCACAGCCAGGTCTCTCCACGGGGGAGCCCTGAGACCCCCGTCAGCACGGTCACCCCCAGCAAGGAGTCAGTGGACCTCGCCGTGTGGCCGTCGTCCTCAGCTCTGGGCCCACGCCCCTCCTCTGGCGCTCAGCCCCCTGACCCCCACTGGCCCCTGCCCCTGGACAGCCCCCAGCCCGCTCCCCCTCCAGGCCACGCCTGACCCCGGCCGGCCTCTGGACCACGTTCTCCACCTGCCACTTTTGCCCCCACTCCCCCCTTTCCAACCTCCCTTCTGAAAATCCCCCAGCCCCCCCACTCCAGCCGAGACCGCCCCATCCCCCCAGAGTCACCCCAGATGTGTTCGCACGGTGGGGCCGGGTGTCGACCTGAATTCACTGCCAGGTCCAGGGCCAGGACGCTCCCACCAGCAGGAGCCTGAAGGCGAAGGCTGAGCAGGTGCTGGGTCTCCATCGGCTGAGAGGAGGGGCTCACGGGAGGCGGGAACTGGCGCTCGCTGTGGCCCCTGTTCTCCGAGCTCCTCCTGTGTGCTGGGCCTGCGGCTGAGACTTCACATGTGTTTTTCATTATTTGCTGACATGGCACAGAAACAGAGCATTGATTTATACTGATATATAAGGAAGCTGTTAACAGAGTAGACCCTAAGAGTTCTCATCATAAGGAAAATTCTTGTAAAATTTTGTTTGTTTCTCTTTTTGTTGTCTCTTCACGGGCCGATGGATGAAACTGCTTGTTCTTCTGTCACTGTCACTTCCAACTCTTCATGACCCCGTGAACCGCAGCACACGAGGCCTCCCTGTCCTCCACCATCTCCCGGAGCTTCTCAAACCCATGTCCACTGAGTCGGTGATGCCATCCAACCATCTCATCCTCTGTCGTCCCCTTCTCCTCCTGCCTTCAATCTTTCCCAGCATCAGCATCTTTTCCAATGAGTCAGTTCTTCACACCAGGTGGCCAAAGTATTGGAGCTTCAGCTTCAGCATCAGTCCTTCCAATGAACACCCAGGATTGATCTCCTTTAGAATGGACTGGTTGGATCTCCTTGCAGTCCAAGGGACTCTCAAGAGTCTTCTCCAACACCACAGTTCAAAAGCATCAGTTATTCAGCACTCAGCTTTCCTTATGGTCCAACTCTCACATCCATACATGACTACTGGAAAAACCATAGCTTTGACTAGACAGACTTTTTGTTGGCAAAGTGATGTCTCTGCTTTTTAATATGCTTTCTAGGTTGGTCATAGCTCTTCTTCTAAAGAGCAAGCGCCTTTTAACTTTATGGCTGCAGTCACCATCCACAGTGATTTTGGAGCCCAAGAAAATAAAACCAGTTACTTCACTTTTCCCCCATCTATTCATCATGAAGTGATGGGACCAGAGGACATAATTTTAGTTTTTTGAATGTTGAGCTTTAAGCCAGCTTTTTCACTCTCCTCTCTCTTTCATCAAGAGGCTCTTTAGTTCTTCTTCACTTTCTGCCATAAGGGTGGTGTCATCTGCATATCTGAGGTTGTTGATGTTTCTCCCGGCAATCTTGATTCCAGCTGTGATTCAGCCAGCCCAGCATTTCGAATGATGTACTCTGCATGTGAGTTAAATAAACAGGGTAACAATATATAGCTTTGTCATATTCTTTTCCCAATTTTGAACCAGTCTGTTTTTCCTTATCTGGTTCTAACTGTTGCTTCTTGACCCATATTCAGGTTTCTTAGGAGGCAGGTAAGGTGGTCTGGTATTCCCATCTCTTGAAGAATTTTCCACAGTTCTTTGTGATCCACACAGTCAAAGGCTTTAGCATAGTGAATGAAGCAGAAGCAGATGCTTTTCTGGAATCCCCTTGCTTTCTTTTTGATTCATTGAAGGTTGGCAATTTGATCTCTGCTTCCTCTGCTTTTTTTAAACCCAGCTGGTCCATCTGGAAGTTCTCGGTCACGTACTGCTGAAGCCTAGCTTGGAGGATTTTGAGCATAACCTTGCTAGCATGTGAAATGAGCACAGTTGTGCGGCAGTTTGAACGTTCTTTGGCATCACCCTCCTTTGAGATTGGAAAGATTGACCTTTTCCAGTCCTGTGGACACAGCTGAATTTTCCAAATTTGCTGACATTGCACAAAAACACAGCACTGATTTATATTGATATATATGAAAGCTGTTAGCAGAGTAGATCTTAAGAGTTCTTATCACAAGGAAAAACTTTTTTTAATTTTCTTTTGGCTTTTCGTCTTGTTGCCTGTACGTGAGCTGGTGGATACTAACTAAACTCACGGAGGTGGTCACTTCTCGCACGGGTTAGTCAGACCACATGCTGTACACTTTACACCTATACAGCGATGTATCCCAGAAAAGCTGGAAAAATTACCGCGTGTATTCTGTGACATGACTGGGCTTTGGGAACAGTGGCTGAGGTGGACGGAGGTGGGGCTGGGGGCGCGCTGGGTCCTGATACCCGTCTGGGCAGCGTCTCATGGACCGGCCTCCAACAGCGACGCCTGGTGGAAGGGGCGGGAAGTGCAGTGGGTGGAATGTGAGCTACACCCGGTTCCCTGCCCACTGGACTAAGAGGGAAGTGGAGCTGTGGGCCTCGGGCAGGGGTGGGCGTCTCAGAAAAGAAGCGCTAGTCTTCTTGCTGTCAGGAATGTATGTCATCAGTGATACGCATACAGTGTGTGTGTGTGTGCGCGCTTAGTCACTCAGTTGTATCCAATTCTTTTGTGACCCCATGGACTGCCGCCTGCCAGGCTCCTCTGTCCATGGGATTTTCCAGGCAGGAATACTGGAGTGGCTTGCCATTTCCTTCTCCAGGGGATCTTCCCGACCCAGGGATTGAACCTGGGTCTCCTGTACTGGCATGTGGATTCTTTACCATCTGAGCCACCAGGGAAGCTCATATGTGTGTGTGTGTGTGTGTCTGTGAAATATATACATATATACGTATACACGCATATACATGAAACTAAAGGAGATTCCCCACAAGGATTATGGATCCTAAAGGGAACAACTGCAAAAGACTCTAAAATAAGCAAAACGCAAAATTAATTCCTTTTCTAGGAGCGCTGGAGCCTCGGAAAGCTGTCTGATCCCACAGAGGTGCTTGCCTTCGTCTGTGACTAGGCCACCCTATGACTCTGAGGAGACAGGTGTTTACCTGGAGAAAACTGTTAGCAACGCAAACACTTCCTCCAGGTCAGTTCAGATCAGTCACTCAGTCGTGCCCAACTCTTTGTTACCCCATGGACTGCAGCACGCCAGGCCTCCCTGTCCATCTCCAACTCACGGAGTTTACTCAAACTCAAGTCCATTGAGTCGGTGATGCCAACCAACCATGTCATCCTCTGTCGTCCCCTTCTCCTCCTGCCCTCAATCTTTCCCAGCATCAGGGTCTTTTCCAATGAGTCACTTCTTCGCATCAGGTGGCCAAAGTGCTGGAGTTTCAGCTTCAGCATCAGTCCTTCCAATGAACACCCAGGACTGATCTCCTTTAGGATGGACTGGTTGGATCTCCTTGCAGTCCAAGGGACTCTCAAGAGTCTTCTCCAACACCACAGTTCAAAAGCATCAATTCTTCGGTGCTCAGCTTTCCTTATAGTCCAACTCTCACATCCATACATGACCACAGGAAAAACCATAGCCTTGACTAGACAGACCTTTGTTGGTAAAGTAATGTGTCTGCTTTTGAATATGCTAAGTTGGTCATAACTTTCCTTCCAAGGAGTAAGCATCTTTTAATTTCATGGATGCAATTACCATCTGCAGTGATTTTGGAGCCCAAAAAATAAAGTCTGACACTGTTTCCACTGTTTGCTCATCTATTTCCCATGAAGTGATGGGACCGGATGCCATGATCTTAGTTTTAGCCAACTTTTTCACTCTCCACTTTCACTTTCATCAAGAGGCTCTTTAGTTCTTCTTCACTTTCTGCCATAAGGGTGGTGTCATCTGCATATCTGAGGTTATTGATATTCCTCCCGGCAATCTTGATTCCAGCTTGTGTTTCTTCCAGCCCAGCATTTCTCATGATGTATTCTGCATATAAGTTAAATAAGCAGGGTGACAATATACAGCCTTGACGTACTCCTTTTCCTATTTGGAACCAGTCTGTTGATCCATGTCCAGTTCTAAATGTTGCTTCCTGACCTGCATACAGATTTCTCAAGAGGCAGGTCAGGTGGTCTGGTATTCCCATCTCTTGAAGAATTTTCCACAGTTTATTGTGATCCACACAGTCAAAGGCTTTGGCATAGTCAATAAAGCAGAAATAGATGTTTTTCTGGAACTCTCTTGCTTTTTCCATGATCCAGCAGATGTTTGTGGCCTTGCAAAGGATCTTTGCCAGGTAGGGAACAGAAACCAATTCAGACCAAATCCTTGTTCGAATTAGTTGTAGCATTTACTTGTTTCTCTTTAGTCACTGATTTAAATAAAATTTTTGACATGTATTCAGTGCATATTTTTACAACCATCATGATTATACCCTCTGTTACAACTTGTCCTCTAACAGTTAGCTATGATCCCAATAAAAATTTCAATGTTTTTTTTAGGAAAAATGATTCTGAGGTTTCCATGGAAGCCTGAAGGACTGAATCTTCAAGAAGAACACAGTGGGAGGACTTGCTACTCAGAAATTCAGCTGATGATAAGATTGAAATGTTTCCTATAAAATAGGCTTGAAATGGGACAGATGATGAAAAAACACCCTCTCATTTAAGAATAGTTAATGCATGGCAGAGGACTGGGGGGCAAATTGTCTTTTTAAGAGCTGTTATGTGACATTCCTGGCTGTCCAGTGGTTAAAACTACAGCTTCCACTGTAGGAGGCATGGGTTTGGTCCTAGACTGGGGGTTAGTGGGTGGGAACTAAGATTCTCCACACCATGCTCCATGGCCAAAAAAATTTAAAAAGAGTTGCTAGAACAACTGTATGTCCATATGGAAAAAAATATAAGTGGGCCTCTGCCTTACATATCTCACACACACACACTCATACACACACACTCACAGACTCACACACACATGATGCAGCAGGGCTGACTTGTACATGAAGATGAAACTATACACTTTTAAAAACATAAATCTTCATGCTTCAGAATAAAAGAATTTCTTAAACAAGACACAATGAGCACCAACCCTAAAGGAAAAGCCTAATAAATCAGACTGCTCTAGAATCTAAACCTTCAGCTCACAAGGCACCATCGCTGAGGACACAGAAAGCCCGAGGAGGAGGGGAGACACTTGGCTGCATTTTAGTGTAAACGTTAGAGGCAGCTCGTCCCTGCCTGCAGAGCAGCCTTCCGGGGCTCTCACAGGCCCTGCGTGACTCTTCATGCTGATTTGGGGAGAAGTGCCCCCGCAGCAACCCTGGTTCTCCCGTCCACGGCCAGGGAGCTCCTCTGCACGTGGCTCATCTCAGTCCCTCTCAGCCGTGTTGTGTGTCCGTATTTTCAGTGTACAAGCCTTGCACGCCTTTTGTTAAACTTGTTCCCAAATCTTTTATTGTGTTTTTTACGCCATTATGAGTGGAATTTTTAAAAGTTTCATTTTGGACTGTTGCTTGCATATAAAATACGCCTGTGTTTTGCATATTTTTTCTGTATTTTGAAACCTTGCTGAATTCATTCAACAGTTCATTTGGGGGAATTCCTCAGAGTGTTCTACCTACAAAGTCATGTCACCCACGGAAGACAGTTTTATTTCTTCCTTTCCAATCTCATGTTTTTAAATTTATTTCTTTGGCCTTAGTGCCCTGACGTGAATTCCTCAGTGGAAAAAGGCAAAAGAAAAAAAAATATGAAAGGAAAAATGTCCCCAAGAAAATGGCAGCATCTCTTCCAGTTCACCTTAAGGTAAAGCCCTTGTCACTCGAGGACACCCTCCAACATGAGAGACAGCAGCTGGGATGAAACGAGGCAAAAGAGGCTCTGAAGTAGACAGACAATGAGGGGACAGAGACAAAGCTGTAAGATAAATGTAAGTGCTGCATTTCTTATATAAGAAATGTAAGTATTATATTATTCTCAGGGAAATAAGATGATGTTACATCTATGAGTAACAGGGGAATGACCAAACTTTCAGAGAACAAATTATGATTAAATTATGAAGGCAGAAACAAAAATATTAAGCAGAAAAGTTAGATCAGAAAGTCAAGGGCATTTCTTAGAAAGTAGAACCAAAAGCCAAGGCTGGAGAGAAAAAGAAGAGAATCAGCGTATCAAGACCAAGTCCCAGCGTCTGGCTAATGCGGGTTCTGGAAGGAAGAGAGGGAGAAGGCGAGGAAGCAGACAGAAGAACAAAGCTTTCCCGAGCCGAGAGACATGAGTTTCCAGTTAGAAAGTGTTCCTGACTGCCTGGTAAGCTGGGTGAACCAATACTTACACTAAAGGCACATCAACCTAAATCAGTGACGCTCCGGGCACAGGGCCAGTGTTCCATAACTTCTGGGGAAGGATGAGGAAGGACCAGGAATCAGAATACCGTATAGTTTCTTAAGACCAACACTCAGAGTCAGAAGACAACGCAGAAATCCCTTCAAATTCTAATAAAAGTTTTCCAACCTCTAATACCACATCGAGTTACAACATCCACTGTGAGTGTGGTTAGACTAAAAACTCCACGCACACAAAGTCTCTCAAAATACATTTCCCTCCTCCTGTCTCCAGAAAGCGATCAGAGAATGTACTTTCCCCCAGTTGAGAAACATTCATCCTAGAAAGAGGAAGGTAAGGGAGGGTCTAACACAGGAGGGAGGGGTGGTTTCCCAGGTTGGTGACAAAGAGAATTCAGGATTCGGGCTGCTTCAGGAAACCGGTCTGTCCAGGGGAGATGTGAAGAGCAAGCGCTCCAGGAAGGATGTCTCGGAACACAGACATGGGCAGGATTCCTAATGCTTTACTGTATCGACCGGGGATTCCTTCCTCCAGAAATTCAGGGGTGTCGCAAAGAGTTGGACTCGACTAAAGCAACTTAACACCCGTTCACTTGAAAATTAAGCAAATGGAAAAAATGAATTTGGTGGAAAATAAAAGTGTGTACAAGAGAGGTTGTGGGCCACAGTGGGTCTTTGGTGAACGTTCACAGAGCAACCGTAACACGAACAGTAAACACTCATTTCAGCCCCGACGGAGCAGCCAGCCTGTCCCGACAGCCTTCTCCCTGGCTCGCGCCCCACCTCCCGGGCACAGGAACCAGAGCAGGAAGGGCCCAGGGAGTGGGCGTCTGGGCACCTGCTCCCTCGGCTCCTCGACTGGGCCGAGTGCCCCCAGAGCCACCCTCTTGTCCGAGGCCCTTGCCCACAGGGGCAGCACCTGCCCTGGCCCCTTCCCTGGAGCCACAGCCAGGCCCCACCGGGGTCCCTGGGGCTCCGCAAAGCTGCCCTCCCTGTCTGGGGTGTGCTGTGTGTCCTGTTGAGAATGGGACTCGGGGGGCGAGAGGCTAATCGGGAAACAGAGGAAGAGCTAAACCTGAGAATCAAGAAGGGGAGGTGCAGGCACATACTGAGGGTTTGGAATAAAACTTGGAAGAATGAGCTAGAACTGCAAGTGGGTCCCTCTGAGGAGCCCAGGTCAAGGTTGAGGACTATAGTCAGTTCTGTCATGACCCTGTACTTAAGGAAATCGGGCCACGAGCCTCCATGATGAACACCGAGGCCAATCGAGGTGATGGACAGAGTGTGGATTTGGGCAGTGGGTGCTGACCTGGTACCAACACACAGCCCAGAGATGAATGCAGAGTTGAAAGGGAGAGTGTGGAACAGGGACATTCCGGAAAGGGGGAGGGGGCCACCCGGGGAGGGGTGTCTGGGCCCCGCACGCACAGCGTGACAGACCTGTGCTTGTTCACAGCCCCCAGTTCTGTGCCCTGCGTCCAGAGAGACTGCAACGCTTCTGGGAAACCAACACGGTGGTCTTTGGAACCCAGAAGCCCAGGAGGCTGGGAGAGGTGGCCTGGGTGCACGGGTGTGCTGGAGGAAAGCTGGCTGCACCCCCAAGGGGTCCCAGGGTAGCCAGCTGCAAAGCCAGCTGTGCCCTGATGAAGTGCCTGGCAGGACCCACAGGCTCATTTCCCCCCAGTCGCCAAGGAGGTCCAGGCTCCAAGGAATGAGGAGAATCGAGTGGAACCCCCCACAACCTTTGAGCGTTCTTCACAGCCTCTCCTCACAGGGGCTCGGGAGCATGGGGCGGCTACTCATGGGAGCCAGGGGATGCACAGAGTTCCTGACCTGCGAAGAGCCACTCCTTCCCAGACTTCACAGCTCAGGAACGCTGGGATGGCCCTGGGCGGGACCCTTGCCTGTAGGCCTCTGATCTCCCCTCTCTGGGTCCAGCGAGCTCACTAACTGCAGACCCTCCTGGTTATGGAGCCGGAGCTTATGTCATCCAACTGGCCCCTGCACGCCTTGAGCTTAACATGGGGCTGCAAGACGGGGGATCTTTCATAAACCCACTTTTGGGGGACGGGGGAGGCCCCCTTGTGGGCGTCTGGTTCTGACCAAGCTGGAAATGGGAAGGAAAGCTGGGTGGGGTGGAGCGGGGAGGACTGCGGCCTCCTGGGCCCTGGGCCACTGACTGACTGGTGAGTTCTGAACCGCATCCTGCTGTTTTCAGCAGCCTGGCCTCTCTGGAGTCCTCAAACCAAGAGCAGAGGTGCGAGGCGCCCTGTGCCCCTGTGCGGGCGGAACCGCCTGAGAGCAAAGACAAAGCGCTGCCCCGCCTGTCCGGCGCCAAGCCGCCCTCCCCCAGCCCCGCCCCGCCCCCGAGCCCCGCCCGCCCCGCCCCGCCCACCCCGCCCCGCCCCCGAGCCCCCGCCCTTCTGAGCCCCGCCCCCTGAGCCCCCCTTACCCTCCCCTCCCCTGCCCTCCGAGCCCTGCCCCGCCCCGCCCCTTCCCAGTCCCGCCCCCGCCCCGCCCCTCCCTGAGCCCCGCCCCCTGAGCCCCCCTTACCAGCCCCGCCCCGCTGCGCGCCCCTGCCCCCGCCGCGCGCACGTACCAGCCGGCGGATCTCGCGCTCGCACTCCTTTTTGATGCGGGAGATCTCCTCCTGGTGCAGGTGGTACACGCTCCTGATCTCCGCGGCCTTGATCTTGTCGGCGCGGATGACCAGGGTCAGCGCCTCCTCCACCTGCCTCTTGGCGCCCTTCAGCTCCGAGATCTCCTGCTGCATCTTCACCTTCTCCACCTCGAAGCCCTTCTTGGCCTCCTCCTTGGCCTCGGACAGCAGCACGGTGCGCGCCCTGTCCGGGCCGCCGTCGCGCACGGCGTGCAGCAGCGCCTGCAGCCGCTGGTTCTCGCTGTCCTTGGTCCTGATGACGCGCAGCAGCTCGGCCTCGTGCTGCCGCAGCAGCGCCTCCCGCAGCGCCTGCAGCTCCTTCATCTTCTCCTCGTGCAGCTTGGTCCTGAGCTCGGTGAGCAGAACGGCGCTCTTGTGCTGTTCGTGCTCCCGCGCCTGCCTGAGCTCCTGGTTCTTCTCCCTCTCCACCCGGCCGACCTGCGGCACAGCGAGACACGGTCGGCCCGGAGCCAGACTGCCGCGACACCCGAGCGCAGCGTTCGGAAAGGCTGTGTGTTCTTGCAGAGTTGGGAGCTACCGTCTATTAGGGAAGGTCTCGTTAAAACACAGGTTGAAAACAGTCAAGCCTCGTGAGTGGGCAGCGTGATACTATGCACCCAGTAGGCGCCAACCCTGGAAGCAAGAGGGCAGACGCACGGGTGTCCGGAAACCTGCGTGCTCAGGAGGCTGAAACCAGCACCTCTCAAACGAATCCGCCAAGGAGGGGCCAAGGCCGTAGGGGGCAGGGGGTGGGGGCTCCTGCCCCCCGGACGGCTTCAGCCCAAACGAGGGATGTCTCACTTACCTTCTACGACACTCTCAGCAAAGGGAGAAACCAACGCAGGCGGGGTGGGGGCGGGTCGGGGCGGGGGCTGTGTGTGGGGGCGGGGTTGGGGGCCCACCTTGCTCTTTTCCTGCTGCAGCTCGATCTGGATCTCAGTGAGCTTGGCCCGCAGGTCCTCGTTGGCAGCCTGCAGGGCGGCGAGGACCTCCGCCTTGTCCCCCTTGCTCCGGCTGCCTGCGCCCTTCTTGGACATGGTGAGGGTGGCCCGAGGGGCAGCCGCGCGTCTGGGCCGATCGCCTGCCTGTAGCTTCTCTACATCTTCTCACTCACCTGAGGGAAAGCGCGCTGTGAGCAGACCGCACGGAGCCTGGGGGGACCCACGAACAGGGTGCGAGGGGATACATCTGCTGGCCTGAGTCTTCGGCCGGACTGCCCACCGTGTCACAGACCGCAGGGGCCGCCTGCCCTCCACCCACACCCCGGATGGAACCCTCTCCATGGAAGCACATTTCTCGTGCCTCTGGGATAACAGACGATCAGATCAGATCAGATCAGATCAGTCGCTCAGTCGTGTCCGACTCTTTGCGACCCCATGAATAGCAGCATGCCAGGCCTCCCTGTCCATCACCAACTCCCGGAGTTCACTCAGACTCACGTCCATCGAGTCAGTCATACCATCCAGCCATCTCATCCTCTGTCGTCCCCTTCTCCTCCTGCCCCCAATCCCTCCCAGCATCAGAGTCTTTTCCAATGAGTCAACTCTTCGCATGAGGTGGCCAAAGGACTGGAGTTTCACCTTTAGCATCATTCCTTCCAAAGAAATCCCAGGGCTGATCTCCTTCAGAATGGACTGGTTGGATCTCCTTGCAGTCCAAGGGACTCTCAAGAGTCTTCTCCAACACCATAGTTCAAAAGCATCAATTCTTTGGTGCTCAGCCTTCTTCACAGTCCAACTCTCACATCCATACATGACCACAGGAAAAACCATAGCCTTGACTAGACGAACTTTTGTTGGCAAAGTAATGTCTCTGCTTTTGAATATGCTATCTAGGTTGGTCATAACTTTCCTTCCAAGGAGTAAGCGTCTTTTAATTTCATGGCTGCAGTCACCATCTGTAGTGATTTTGGAGCCCAGAAAAATAAAGTCTGACACTGTTTCCACTGTTTCCCCATCTATTTCCCATGAAGTGATGGCACCGGATGCCATGATCTTCGTTTTCTGAATGTTGAGCTTTAAGCCAACTTTTTCACTCTCCTCTTTCACTTTCATCAAGAGGCTTTTGAGTTCCTCTTCACTTTCTGCCATAAGGGTGGTAATATCTGCATATCTGAGGTTATTGATATTTCTCCCGGCAATCTTGATTCCAGCTTGTGCTTCATCCAGCCCAGTGTTTCTCATGATGTACTCTGCATATAAGTTAAATAAACGGGGTGACAATATACAGCCTTGACGAACTCCTTTTCCTATTTGGAACCAGTCTGTTGTGCCATGTCCAGTTCTAACTGTTGCTTCCTGACCTGCATACAAATTTCTCAAGAGGCAGATCTGCAGGGAGCTGCCCGTGAGAACGGGGTCCTTTGTCTGAAGGACACAGCTCTGGGAGTTGCCTCAGTCCTTGAGGGTTTGCTTGCAAACATAGCTCTCTGTCCCGCCACCCCAGAGATTAGGCGCTTATTTACTGCAGGCACCTGGAATTCTGTGCAAACTTCTCATGCACAGAGAAATGTTATCTGGTGTAAGAAATAATAACAGGGAGCCATTCCCATGCTCTCAAGATTTCTTGTAACTGTTTGTAAGATGTATAGGCCAACTAAGAAAAAATGTCAACTGTTTTGTCTTTCTCACGCTTTTCTGTATAAATATGAGATGTTGAATAAAGTTGGTGTCAGACTGCGTCCCTTCGTGGTGACGTGTCTGAACCTCTCGACCCCATCTTTGTAGTCTCTTGCTTTAGTTTCTTTCTTAGCCCCGCCGTGCATGTTCTCGGGACCTGATCGACTTTGCCGGCTGGCTCCGGCACAGATCAGGTGTTCTGGTATTCCCATCTCTTTCAGAATTTTCCACAGTTTATTGTGATCCACACAGTCAAAGGCTTTGGCATAGTCAATAAAGCAGAAATAGATGTTTTTCTGGAATTATCTTCCTTTTTCCATGATCCAGCAGATGTTGGCAATTTGATCTCTGATTCCTCTGCCTTTTCTAAAACCAGCTTGAACATCAGGAAGTTCACGGTTCACTTATTGTTGAAGCCTGGCTTGGAGAATTTTGAGCATTACTTTACTAGCGTGTGAGATGAGTGCAATTGTGCCGTAGTTTGAGCATTCTTTGGCATTGCCTTTTTTTGGGATTGGAATGAAAACTGACCTTTTCCAGTCCTGTGGCCACTGCTGAGTTTTCCAAATTTGCTGGCATATTGAGTGCAGCACTTTCACAGCATCATCTTTCAGGATTTGAAAGAGCTCAACTGGAATTCCATCACCTCCACTAGCTTTGTTCATAGTGATGCTTTCTAAGGCCCACTTGACTTCACATTCCAGGATGTCTGGCTCTAGGTCAGTGATCACATCATCATGATTATCTGGGTCATGAAGATCTTTTTTGTACAGTTCTTCTGTGTATTCTTGCCATCTCTTCTTAATATCTTCTGCTTCTGTTAGGTCCATACCATTTATCGAGCCCATCTTTGCATGAAATGTTCCTTTGGTATCTCCAATTTTCTTGAAGAGATCCCTAGTCTTTCCCATTCTGTTGCTTTCCTCTATTTCTTTGCATTGATCGCTGAAGAAGGCTTTCTTATCTCTTCTTGCTATTCTTTGGAACTCTGCATTCAGATGTTTATATCTTTCCTTTTCTCCTTTGCTTTTCGCTTCTCTTCTCTTCACAGCTATTTGTAAGGCCTCCCAAGACAGCCATTTTGCTTTTTTGCATTTCTTTTCCATGGGGATGGTCTTGATCCCTGTCTCCTGTACAATGTCACGAACCTCATTCCATAGTTCATCAGGCACTCTATCTATCAGATCTAGGCCCTTAAATCTATTTCTCACTTCCACTGTATAATCATAAGGGATTTGATTTAGGTCATACCTGAATGGTCTAGTGGTTTTCCCTACTTTCCTCAGTACATGTTTATTCTTTGCCCCTTTGCAATAAGACTCTGGGGACCAAAGTTAGGGCCCAACTTCTCACAGGATGTGTGGCAGATGGATGGCAGGAGCGGGTGTGAAACACGAGTTTCTCTGACATGAACGGAGGGGCGTCTGGGACCCCTGGGGCCCATGAACCAGCTTGGAAGGGGTCGCACCCTCAGCCCAGGAGACCAAGTCTTGGTGGGCGTGTGCACACCCTGGACGACCTGGGCTCTGGGCTCCACCCTGGCTTGTTCACCTGTCGCCCCACCTGGACGCCTGAGTCTGCTGGCCCAGGCCCGGGGCAGCCCCCACTCCTCCCGTATCCCAGTGCCCAGCACCCAGTGTGAGACTGGGAGAGTCCACTAGCTTTGCCTGGATTAAAAGGCAGAGGGGTTCGGGGTTCTGCTCCCCTGCTGCCTGGCCCCCTCCCCCTGCCTGTCTCCTCACCGGCACAGAGACACAGAGTGTCCCAAGGTGTCCCCGAGGCCTCCATCCTGTGCTTAGACACCTGCCCGGTACACTGCTCAGGCTCTTCCAGGCCAGGTCTGGGAGCCCTGCAGGACCATGGGTTCCTACTGGCCTCCTGGAGCTCCAGGTGGGGGGCTTGGTGACCCCAGCCCTCAGCCTTCTGTGAGCAGGAGCCTGGCCCCACAGTTGCTGTGCAGCATCCTCAGCCGCCTGGCCACCCTCCCTAGGACCCCTGTGACCATCTCTGGTCTGTTCTCTGCAGCTGCCTTTAAGCAACATTGACCAGACCCCCTCCCCGGCCCCAGAAACCCCCGCTGCCCTGTGTCCGCCTCAGATCACAGGGAATTCCGAGCTCCTGTGCAACTGGCTGGCTGCCGTCCACCCCAGCTAGCATTTCCTCAATGTTTTCTGAAAACAGGCGTGTTATGTTTTACTTATTTTAAAATGAAACTCCGCAGGCCTTTCCTGGACAGAGAGGCAGCCTCACCGGCCATCTGAGAGGAGAGGAAGGGCAAGGTGAAATGAGCGAGAGGCCCGGGGCGGTGCCCACACTGGCCGGCAGCAGAGGGGCGCTCCCCGCTCCTGCCCCCCAGCCAGCCCGGCCCACCCAGCCGCTGGCTCGTCCACAGTCCGCCAGCATTTCCTCCCACAGGCTCACACGGACAGCATGGCTCGGGCTGCTTGGTACCCCTGCCTGCCGCCTGGACCCCGGGGTACTGAGCAGCCTCTGCCCAGGCCCTGGCCTCCCGGCACCGATAGCTTTCGTTCGATAAAATAACAGGCCTCGAGCCCCTGCCCGGCAGCCCCCTAAAGGCGAGGTCCTGCCTTTCCCAGCGCATTTGGGCACAAACAGCAAGTGTGTTGAAGTCGCTATTTATGGGGAAGAGTGTGGACAGACGAACTCTCCCCAGAGCCCGCTGGGAGCGTGCGGGGTGTCCCAGACGCCCACCCCGGGGCAGGGACTCCAGGGCCCCGCCTGCCCCGAGGCTGTGCCCCCGGGGGCGCTTGATGGGATGATTCCCTGTGAGCAGTGTGGGGGTCGCCCCTCCCCACACCCTACTTGCACTGAGCGCATGCGCACTGAGCCTCTGGCTGGAGCGCCGCCCGGCTCCTCCCACATCCGAGCGGACAGCGCCCACACCAGTGACTCGGAGGCTGCGTGTGCCTGGGGGCTCCGGGGCCTCTGGCCCACGTCATGTGTTCCTCTGCACCCGCGGCCTGGTGCTCACACACCCACACCAGTGAAGTGCCAGCTGCCACGGTCACCTCGTCTCCCGGATGCCGTCACGCTCCCACGTCCTTCCTGTTACCCGGGAGACAGACGGGGTGGGCGGAGGGCAGACAGAGGCCTTGGGAGCGTCAGGTCCAGCGGGCACCGCGGAGCCTCCCCCTTGGGGATGCCAGGAGCTCTGGCTCCCACGCGGCAACCTGGATGGTGCCCAGGGCTGTGGCACACTCTCTGAAGAGCCCCAAGCTTGGCCAGTGGGGTTCAGGCCTGAGCAGGACCCCGGGCGGGGGTGGGGCTCTGCTGGACAGAGCCCTCGGGACCACTCCCGGGGTCGCCCGGGTCAGCGCGGGGGCTGGAGCCAGCGGGGTCGGCCCCTCCGCTCTCCCGAGGGTCTCCTGTGGCCGAGACCCTCCGGGCCGCCTCTGAAGCCCACGCCGCCCATCCCAGATGGCCCCTCACGGATCCTGCGGGGACGGGCAGGGCACAGAGCCCCAGGGCTGAGTGGTCAGGGTAGGGGCGGGGGCGCAGCAGCAGCTTGTGACCTGTGGTTCACGAGCACAGGGGTTCCCCGCCTCCCCCCTCCACCACCTCCCCACCACAGGGGCCGCGCTCGGACGGCCCTCCCAGCACCCACCCCTTCTCCTGTGCAGCCCTGCACACGCCTCCCTGGCTTGACCCCCTCTGCCTGGCCTCACTAACTCCCATGAGGCCCTGGTGACCTAGGGGCCCAGCGCACTGCAGGCTCTCGGTCTCCAGGGAAGGCCCGGTTCCCTGGGAGCAGGACTGAGTCAGATCGGCCGTGCCAGGTGGACGGAGCCGACCTTCCACTTGGAGCCACCGCCCACGCCGTCTGAACCTCAATGCAGAACACACTCAAGTCAGGCCTCCGGCGGCCTGCTCACCAGGCTCGAGGCTGGGGGTTGAGGTGCTGGTGGGAAGGGGCTGTAAGGCACGACCCGGAGGCAGCCCCCTGATGAGGACGCACCTGAGCACCTCTGCACGCGGTTCGTGGTGAGAGCCTGCCTCGCGGTGCCGGCACCTTGGTCCTGAGGCTGAATCAGACCCTCCGAAGCCGGTGTGACCTCTGCGCCCCCGCAGGAAGCCCAGGGACAGGAGGAGGGCGGGCATCTCTCCGGGTCCTCTCACTCTCCCCATGCCAGACCGGCACCCACATGAGGCCCCAGCCAACCGTGTGTGCCCCGCTTTGGTCGGAAGTCCTTAAACGATCAGGTCGATGGTGCAGTCCGCCCACTCCCATCTCAGGGTCTCCAAGGAGGTAATAACGCAAGCAGAAGAGTGCCCCTCGGGTCTCTGAGTGAGTTGTTTTGTGCTCGGAGGGTTTAGAGTGAGACACAGCTTGCAGCCCAGGGCGTGTTGGCACCACGGTTGGGTCACCTTGGAGGCTGGTCTGGACACCTCGCCCCACCTTGGTCCTGCCGGCCTCCATCCAGTTTTCTCCACGTGGAGCCTGCGGGCTGGTGTGCTGCCCCAAGCATGCAGGTAGAAGGAAACTGCCAACACGCAGGCATCACCTGGGTGACGCCCCAGCAAGGGGTGAGTGAGCAGGGTCATGAAGGGGCTTCGACCTTGCAGAGCCGGTCATCTTTGCCCGGATGCTCTCTGGGTTAAGAGGCTGACCCACAGCCAGCAAAGGATGCGTTTGATGCTTCTGGTCTGGTCATTTCTGTGCAAACCCAAGGCCATGGTTGGCGGGGGACGCTCCCTGTCACATCCCACAGGGACCCCTTAAGTACAGGCCATCGGACAAATGCTCGGAGGAGCGGGGAGGTCCAGCCGTGACGGCAGTGGGCAGTCACGTGGGCTGTAGGCTGTGGGGAGCTCAAACCCAGGTGGGGTTGGTTCCAAGGCACCTCCTCCTCCCAACTTCAGACACACTAGTTCCGGAGCACGGTCTTTCAGGAAACTCACAGCACGGAGCATCTGCCCAGAGGAATACACGTCCTACTGGACACGGCCCGTTAGGGCTGGTGCACTCCTGCGGTGAGGCCCTCACTGGTAACGGCAAGACTCTCGCTGCAAATCCGATGAAACGTGTGGAACAGGCTCGTTTGACTGCGCTAGGCTGACGTGACACTTAGAAACACGTGTGGTGTTTTAATGAGTCTCTGGAGAGAGATCAGAATTCTTGAGGGTTTGGGCTGTGACCTCTATTTCTAACCACAGCGTTCTCAAAGAAGTCACATGTGTGCTGATCTTGTGCACACCCCGATTGGAAGTAGAGTTTGAAGAAAATGGGGTGACGGCCTTTGACAGGAAGGGAAGGAAAGGGAACTTTCCAGTTCGCTCTCCAGGTTCTGGCGAGAGTGGCAGTGGAGAGCAGGAGGAGCCGGGTGCAGCCCGCCTGCAGGAGGGTGGTCCCTTTTCTCTGTCCGCTTGCCAGGCACACGACCTCCCAGAGGTTTCTAGAAGGTTGTTCTCAAGCCCCCAAAGCATGAGCCTCGCCCAAGAAAGCCTATTAATCAGGTCCAGGCTCTCCAGGAGGAAGAAGGCCCAGGGGTTCACCCGGTGGGCCGAGACCCTGCTCCTGGTCATCAGCAGGGAGGGGATCCAGCTCCAGGGGAGGAGCTCTGGGGAAGGAGCCCTCCTCACCCCAAATGTCCCAGGTGGGGTTGGAGG
Source organism: Bos javanicus (assembly GCF_032452875.1). Taxonomy (NCBI): domain Eukaryota; kingdom Metazoa; phylum Chordata; class Mammalia; order Artiodactyla; family Bovidae; genus Bos; species Bos javanicus. The sequence goes on along the minus strand of NC_083893.1, from coordinate 50,167,318 downwards.
TCACGGGAGAGGAAGAGCCAGATGGGGGCTCTGGGTGGGCGACCACAGGCCCAGTGAGTCAGTCAGCTCACCTGAGCCTGAGAGTGGGGACTTCTCCAGGATGGGACGTCCACCCACAGTGACCATCACACCAGACAGTGAAGGTCCTCTGATGGAGAAGATGCCTGTGCTTCTCACTACACCCACAGTTCTCATCCACAAGACCTCTGCCGTGACTTCAACACTCCCACATTTTGATCCATCAAGTTGGCCGTGAGTCCTCACTCCTAGTCTACAGAACTGAATCCACCCCACAGTCCCTCTGTGTTGAAAGGAGACGTGTGTGATTCAGGCTGCAGCTCTGACTCACCTGTGAATGAGTTAAAGGCTAAAGTTTCCTAGAGGTGCTGTGATTTATTCTTAAATAAACTTCAATATCGGAGAAGGCGATGGCACCCTACTCCAGTACTCTTGCCTGGAAACTCCCATGGACGGAGGAGCCTGGTAGGCTGCAGATCCATTCAGATGCAGCCTTGTGAGCTGGTATAGGTAGATCCTGGTGCACCCCATGCAGTTCCCACAGGAGAAGCATCGTGAGACACTAGGAATCATGATCAAGACGCTGGCTTCCGGAACGTCAGCAAAGAGACTGTCTTGTCTCCATCTCCGCCCCTACCTTCATCCCTGCCTCAGCCCCTGGCAACCACAAATCTGCCCTCCATTTCTGTAACCTTGTCATTTCAAGAATGTTGTAGAAATGAAGTCGCACAGCAGGACCTTTTGGAGCCAGCGTTCCTCACTCAGTGCAGTGCTGGAGATCCATCCAGGTTGTGTGTGCAGAGTTCACGGGCATTCGTGTTCACTGCTGTGGGTGTAGAGCTCACAGTACGGCCAAGTCATCCACTCACCCACTGAGGGGCAACTGGTGGTTATTGCAGGTCACGCTGCTGTAAATGTCCATGTCCAGGTTGTTGTGTGAACCCAGGTCTTCATTTCTCTGACACAAATGCCTAGAAGTGCAATTTCTGGTCAGACACAGTTGAACGTGTAGTTATTTAAGAAATGGCAAACCGCTTTCCAGAGAGGCTGCACCACGTGACCCTCCCAGCCCCAGCGTGTGAGGGATCCCGTTTCTCAGCATCCTTTACAGCATTTGGTGTTGCTGCTTTTTGTTTATTTTAGCCATTCTGATAAGTGGTATCTCGTTGTAGTTTTATTCCTTCTAACCTACTTTTTAAACTGAAGTATAGTCGATTTACAATGTTGTGTTAATTTCTGCTGTAAGCAAAGTGACTCAGTTTTTTATATATATTTTAAAATACATAGACGATTTCTTTTTCATATTCTTTCGCATCATGGTTTATCACAGGGTATTGAGTGTAATTCCCTGTGCTCTGTGGTAGGACCTCGTTATTATCGATTCTACATGGAATAGTTTGCGTTTGCTAATCCCAAACTCCCCGTCCGTCCCTCCTCTCCTTTTCTCTCTGTTTATGAGTCTGTTTCTGTGCCTTAGATACGTTCGTTCGTGCCATATTCTATATTCCACGTATAAGAGATATCACATTGCTTTTTGTCGTTTTCTAGCTTACTTCATTTACGATGATAATCTCTCAGCCCATCTGTTTGCTGCAAATGGCATGATTTCCTGCTGTTTTGTGGTTGAATAATGTTCCAGTGTATATATGCACCACATCTTCTTTATCTATTCATCTGCTGATGGACACTTAGGCAGAGTCCACGTCTTGACTACTGTGAATAGTCCTGCTATGAACACTGGGGTGCGTGTATCTTTTGAATTATAGTTTTGTCCAGATGTACGCCCAGGAGTGGGATTGTTGGATCATATGGTAATTCTATTTTTAGTTTTCTGATGAATCTCCACACCGTTGTCCATTGTGGCTGCACTAACTTACATCCCCCCGACAGTGTAGGAGGGCTGCCTTATCTCCACACCCTCTAGCATTTACTGTTTGTAGACTTTTTGATGATGGCCATTCTGATCAGTGTGAGGTGATACCTCATTGTAGTTTTGACTTGCATTTCTCTAATAATTAGTGACACTGAGCATCTTTTCATGTGCCTATTGGCCATCTGTATGTCTTAGGAGAAATGTCTATTTAAGTCTTCTGCCCGTAGTTTGGTTGGGTTGCTTATTTTTTGCTGTTTTGTTGAGCTCTATGAGCTGTTTGATATTTTGGAAATTAAGCTCTTGTTGGCTGCCTTGTTTGCCAATATTTCCTCTGTTTATGGTTTCGTTTGTAGTGCAAAAGCTTGTAAGTTTGCTAAGTTTCCACTTGTTTATTTTTGGTTTTATTTCCACTGCCTTGGGAGACTGACCTAGGGAAACATTGGTGCGATTTATGCCTCGCTGTGGCTTTAATCTGCATTTCCCTCCCCACCGCCGGCGGCCACTGCCCTGTGCTTGTCTGCCATCTGTGCGCCCCCAGCGAGCTGTCTGCTGCTGACCCTCCAGCCAGAGGGGGCGGGCTCTCCTTGGGGCCGCTTCTGCCTGTGCCCGTCCATCCATCTGACTCGCTGGCCTCTTCAACTGCAACCCCAGGAGAAAACCCAGGGAGCTCACCGCTGTGTCTTCCTGGGCCTTGAGGTCCGTAGACGCCCTTCCTTCTTCACTCCACCTTTCAGTCTCTTTACATTTGTTTTAGACCAGTGTCCAGAGATTTTATTGTACTAACGGGAGGAACAGGGAGAAGTATGTCTGCTCTGTCTTCTGGAGGCAGAAGGCCACAACTTTATGATCAAAGAAAAAAAATCTTAGACTTGTATTTACTACTATTTCAGTTAGAATTTAAATCATCAGCGTGATTTAAAACTTGCTGGCTCAAGTCTCAGGATCGAAGACAGACATTATACTAAATGATTGTAGGGAATTCCCTGCAGGTCCAGTGGCTGGGACTCTGGTTTCACTGCTAAGGGCCCAGGTTCGGTCCCTGGTTGGAGGACTAAGATCCTGCAAACCGTGTACCGAGTGGCCAAATTTAAATGAATAAATGAATGGTGGCAGACACCACCCACCTGTTTGAGCAAAGGGTCCCCAGCACTGCCCTCGAGTGAGCGGCTCTGGGAGACGCGTGCTGTGTGAGCCTCTCTGACTCAGTCCTGGGAGGACGCCCCTCCTGAGACACGGGCTGCAGCCCCTACGCCTTTGCAAAGTGAACCACTGAGCCTCCTCAGGTGTCAGCGCCAGAGTTTTGAAAAGAACAGAAGTGAGTTTATGCACAGCTTTGCTTCTGCCAAACCCATCACCTGGCCGGTCAGCGTTTAAAAATGGAGACGTCTAACAACCAGATTTCCAAGAGAGACTCTCAGGATCACCAGCCAAAGCCCTGGTTGTTCAGATGAGGAAACCGGCGTCTGGAGGGGGCGTGTCCCCTGAGGAAAGCCGGCTCCAGACCTACCCCCGCCCACAGCAGGCGGCACCACGTGGGCTGGTGGGGTCCCCTCGGGGACTTGTGATCGGAAGCAGCAGGAGAGACCCCAGAGGGCGACCTCTGGACTGAGCCAAACAGGCCGAGCCTGAAAGTCACTCCGTGTTTCTGACTCGGGAAGCTCAAAGGAAAAGCTCAAGAACGGTGTTCTTGAACGGTGCCCAGAAGGGTGCTCAAATACATTTAAAGGAATACAAAGAATTCAGCCCAACAATATAAAATCACAATGTCTGGCATTCAATCAAATGTTTCCAGACCTGCAAAGAAGTAGGGAAATGGGCGCCCTAATGAGAGGAAAAGAACACCGAGCAGCAGAAAGAAATGCAGGCACGAGGCACACGTGGGGGTTAGCAGACCAGAATATCAGCACAGCCAGAGCTCATAAAGCCACAATTCCCACAACGCAGGGGAAACAGCAGCCTGTCAAGAAGAGACAGAGAATAAATTCCAAAGACCCACATCAATAATATAGAGGTTAAAATACCATGTCTGAGACAAAAAAATACAGTGTGTGGTATTAACAGCAGAATTGTCCATCCCAAACGAGAGGTTCTAAACTTTAAACGTAGCACCAGACGTCATCTAAACTAGAACAGTGATCGGAGACCCACTGCCATTTGTTTCAAAAATACGCCAACAACCTCTTCTTTAGTAAAATCTTCACATTATTCCTCTTTCCTTTGAAATTCTACCAACCACACAGAATAAGGTTATATATCACCCCCATTAGGATACTTTTTTTTTGATTGAAGGCTTCCACTGATCACCCTATCACATCTTTACAGGACAAGAAAATGCATATAAATGGAAATTTACAGTTTTTACTGTGACCTTCAGCGCTGAGGTTATAAAAATGTCTTCCAGGTTGAGTTATCATTGCAATTATTATTGCTCTATACTGGTTCAAATAGTACAAATATATTACAAACTCTGATAAATTATTAAGAAGTAAAATTGTATGAGAAATACATCTCTGAATAAGCTGAAGGGGGCTGGCAATCTGAGTGCTTTAGTTAACCTTCCTCTCCTCCCTGGGTTTGGTGCCCCAGAACTCTCCACTTGCGGAAGGTGGGGCCTGCCTTGCTTTGCAGGGGGCCAGGAGGTAAGGAGGGGGCTGTGGGCAGCCCCCCACCCCAGAAAGCCTTCTAAGTGTGCACAGTTGGTGCAGTGGTCACTGCTCGAAGACCACCATCCCCCCCGATGCACAACCAAACCAGCGGGCCTGTGGGCATCACGGGCGCATCACGGCACCCGGGCCTGCTGGGGGCCTCCTGTCCTGACCCTGCCCTGGGTGCTGATCCTGGACGGTCCCAGGAAGGGCGCCCAGAGTTTCCGAAAGCCCAGGACAGGCTGCCCAGGAGGGGAGGGCCTGGGCCCTAGAGGGGAGCAGGGGCTGCAAGGAAGAAGAGGTTCTGGGAGGACCTGCCGGACGACACCTGGCTCAGGCCCCAGGGCAGAGGCCTGGCCACATTCTGCGCCCGCCTCCACCGAGGCCCCGCAGAGGTCACACGGATCCCGGAGCGAGGGACGGATCCCGCCACCGCGTGCTGACGGTTCTGACTGATCTGCCCCGGACCAGCTTGAAATGGGCCTGGGAGGGATGAGGCAAATGCTTCTCTAATGGGAAAACAGTCTCTTTAGTCTAAATTACACAGTTTTACTAAGCAAGAAACACCCAGCCTCATGAATGGCCAGACGGGTGAAAAACATCGCACAGCTCAGAAAGAGGCCCCGTGTTACATCTAAGGATAGAAAGCATCACAGTCACCAGCAAGGGGGGAGGACCACTCACAAGCACCGGGGTGATTAACTGGCCAGTCGTGAAGGAGAAATAAACCTGTGGAACACTGCCTTTCTGACATGAAATTCTAAATGGATTAAGAGAATTAAAGGCAAAAAACCAAATCACTAAAACTATTGGGGAGATGCAGAAAGGAGCATTTCTGAAGTCTCCAGACAGAGGATTTTTTAGGCTTAAAGGAGATAAAAGGAACCCACAGGAGGCAAGATCAATAGATTCCACCACACAAAATCCTCACCTCGCTTTATCATCAGTGAGATGCAGTTAAGAAGCTAAAAACAAGTGGAAACATCATTTGCAATAAATTCAACAACAAAGCTAGTGTCTTTACTATATTAGGAGATTGTGAAACTCAACAGTAACACTAAGATCTCACAAGATAAACAGGTAACTATCAAAAGACATAACTGGCCAAAAAAGGAACGAAGAGTGGTTTTTAAAACATAGGAGAAAATTGCCTCCGCTTAAGATGTGGAAAGTCATGAGAAAATGTCCCTCCTGTCTTGAAAAATGACAAAGGGCCACATAATCTGCCAAATCATATGTTTCTCTGGGCCCAGGCATAGTTGGGTCCCGAGAGAACCAAAGGGTGACAAGCCAGTCCCAGGGGACCGGGGGGCCTGAGCTGGCTCACCATGGGCAGAGCTCAGGGGAAGAACTCAGCTGCAACTGCAGCTCGTCTCTGTGGGCTGGATCAGGGCCTACACACCAGCCTGGAGTCACTGGACCCAGATGCGAGGCAGGTGGAGGGCAGGACGGATGCCCACCTCCAGCCCCTTCTCACAGGCACTGGGAGAAGACCAGCAAGCCCTCTAGTCCTCACGGTTGCAGGGAAAGGGTGGGAGGAAACCCCTGCTTCCTCCTGCCCTGGGGTAGGAGTGGAGGGCCCTGGGGAGGGATCCTGCAGGGACGCAAGCAGAGCTGGGGGATGGGGAAAGGGCGGGAAGGCTGAGAAGAACCTCCAGGCACACAGGCCTCAACTCCTAAGCCTGGACCAGAAGAATGAGACCCCCTCCCCCAAATGAGCCTGCACAGGAACAAGCAGCAGCGATCCAGGGCTGGGCAAGGAGCCCCGCTTCAGAGAGAGACTCTTTCAAGATGCCAGTAGGCACAGCGCCAGACACCAAGGGCGGAGCAGGAGCACACAGTAACTACCCCTCCTGGCCCCGGGCGCCACGCTGCACGGCAGCTCGAGGCCAGCATGGCTGGGGGTGACGCACCCTGACCCACTTCCCTGCTGCCGGGGTCCCTCAAACCCACGCGCTAACCCACGGAGACAGGTGCCCGTTTCTGGCGTATACGTTCCCTCAGTCTCCACTGCTCTTCCACAGACAGCGCCTGACGTTCAACAAGAAATTATGAGACTCAGAAAAAGGCAAGGAAAAAATCCATTGTCAACAAACACGGCAATCAGAACTAGATTCAGAGGTGCTGCATCGTTGCAACTACCAGACAGAAAACTTAGGAATCAAACGAAATAGTTACAGTATTTGCACACTTAAAGCCCCAAGACATTCATGAGAGAAAGTTAAAGATCTAAATGGAGAGTTACACTGTTTGTGGATCACAAAACTTAATATTGTTATGATGTTAATTTCCCCCAAATTGAAATAGACGTCAAACGCAACCTCAAACTTCCAATGGACTTTGCTTTGTAAACACTGAAACGCTGTTTCTAAAACAGATATGGAAAAAGCAAACGATCTACATTTGCAGTTCGGGAAAATCTAACAGGTAATTTTGGAAAATAACAAATTTGGAGTTGGAAATTATCACCGGGACTTCTAGGTTACAATAAAGCTACGGTAATGCGTGTATAATATATGATGTCCTATATGTGGATGTGCTGCGTGCTGCTTGTGTCCTTTGCAACCTTTTGTGCTGTAGCCAGAAAGGCTCCTCTGTCCACGGGATTCTCCAGGCAAGAACACTGCAGTGGGTCGCCATGCCCGCCTCCAGGGGACCTTCCTGACCCAGGGATCGAACCTGAGTCTCCTGTGTCTGCTGCATTGGCAGGCAGGTTCTTTACCCCTAGAGCCGCCTGGGAGGCCCCATATACATATATATGTACACATATAATATGAAATGATGTAGTGTATGAGTAATGCATGATGCAAAGATGCACGGATCAGTGAAGCAGAACCAAAAAAGAGCCCCATGTAGTATCTGGCCAATTAATGTTTGACAAAAGGTACAAGAAAATTCAGTGGAGAAAAGACAGTCTTTTGAACAAATGGTGTTGTAACAGTTATGCATCGGTGCTGTAACAGTTATGCATCTACACGCCAAAACAAACAAAAAAGGAAAAGAAAAAAAAAGAAAAACCGCCCCACAGCTCAGTTCATGTTTGGAAATCTAGTAGAAATAAATCATGGAACTAATGTGAAACTAAAACTATAGAATTTCCAGATGAAAATAGATAAAAATTTCCAGGATCTTGGATTATAAAAAAACATTCTTAGCAAAAAAAAAAGCATAAATATCATATAAGAAAATGTTGAAAAATTAGACTTCATAAAAATGTAAAATTTGTCTTTGAAAGGTACGGTTAAGAAAATGAAGACAAGCCAAGGCTGGAAGAACATATTTACAAAATACACATCTGATAAAGGTCTTGTTTCCAGAATATATGTTTTTTTTACGTCTCAAAAGTCATTAATAAGAAGACAACTAATCCAATTTAAAAACTAGCAAAATATTTTAAACACCTGTCACCAAAGTGCTTCCCTGATAGCTCCGTTGGTGAAGAATCCACCTCCAATGCAGGAGACCCAGGCTGGATTCCTGGGTCGGGAAGATCCCCTGGAGAAGGGATAGGCTACCCACTCCAGTATTCCTGGGCTTCCCTTGTGGCTCAGCTGGTAACGAATCCGCCTACAATGCAGGAGACCTGGGTTCAATCCCTGGGTTGGAAAGATCCCCTGGAGATGGGAAAGGCTACCCACTCCAGTATTCTGGCCTGGAGAATTCCATGGACTGTATTGTCCATGGGGTCACAAAGAGTCAGACATGACTGAGCAACTTTCACTTTCACTTTCTGGACTTTCACTTTCACTTTTCACTTTCACCTAAGCGAGTGAACAGATGGCAAATAAGTATGTGAGAAGACGTGGGCCTCCCCTCCTCAGGGGCTTGCAGGTGAGGGCCAGCACTGCACGCCCACCCCCATGGAGCGGCGGGTGATGGAGCCAGGGCCTCCCTCAGGTGCCGGCGGGCGTGCACAAGGGCTCAGCCGCTCTGGGCTCTGCAGCTGGGTCAGACGGGTGGGGACTGCCCCACCCAGAGTCCCGCTGGGCCTGACTCCACGGACACCTGCGTGTGAGGGTCTCAGGGAGCACTTGCCGCGTGGAGAAGCGGCAGCAATAGGCTCGGCAGAGCCCCCAGACTCCACCCCCACTCCCCAGCCCCACATCTGCTAAATGCCTCGGAAGGTCCTTCCAGCCTTGGGTTTTGCCTCTGTCCCACCCTGAGACCAGAGAAGGACACAGTCAAGGCTGCTATTTAATAAAACTCTGAGATGCGTGTATCAGCTGCCACGCTGGGCCTGCCCTCAGACGAACCTCAGACTAAATGTGCGAGACCCTGACAAACGCCCCTTGGTGCTTTAGGAATAGCGCAACCCTTCCTGCACACGGTCCATCTCCAAAAGACGTAGGAGCCACAGAAAGGTCAGTCTGGGGGACCTCAGGGTGGACACGATGGGTTCTGAGGTCCTTCCTGTTCCCAGCCGCCCTGTAACCCAAGAGGGCGTGGGAGCTCGGGCGACCTCCAGCAGTGGACGGTGGGGGTGACTGCAGGAGAGTCTTCTGGGGCTGCTGCCCAGACGCCTCCCGGGCCACATCCCCTCAGCCCCACCACCGCTGGGCTCTCACAGAGCTCTCTACACGCAGGAAGACCCAGGCAGCTCTTTGAAGCCAAAGCCACACTGGGCCAGCCCAGCACCTGCTGGCAGAGTCCTGGCAGAGGGCAGAGACACCTGACCTGGGGGCCGCATTCACCCAGTAGGGAGCAGGGGCGCAGCTCCAATGTCAGAGCCGTCAGCCGCGGAGCACAGGGTCCCCGGGACCCACAGGGTCTCTTGGCCTCGAGCCTTCAGGACCTTCCAGCCGAGTCCCAGCCTCCAGGCCGCCTGGGACAGAGTCCCCAGCATGGAATGCCTTCCCTCCCCAGGCGTGGGCCTCGCTCCACTCTGAGGCCAGGCTGCCTTCGACCCCATCCTCGACCCCCTGCTCGCTGCCCCTGGTGTGGTCCCCACGGCCCTCTCCCCACCTGTTAGCTGTGTCACCAGAGGTGGCCTCCTCCTGAGGTGTCAAAGGGACAGCAAGTGCCAGCCCAGCACCCCAGGCCTTGGGAGGGCAGTGCAGGGCAGCCCTGGGCCCCGGCTCTGGAACACAGCTCGTCATGGGCTGGGGACCGCAGCCAGCGCCTCTGAGCCATGAACCGCGCCCGCCAGGCTCAGGGAGGAAGACAGGGTGATGTCCTCTAAACAGCGGCATCCCGTCGCTGTGACCTGAGTCTGGGCTTTTCAGTTCCTTACTGGAGAGGGCCGCTTCGGGGTCTGAGTGGAGAATTAACACCGCCACCTACTCTATGTCCGGCTTGATCGTCTGGAAACTAATGAACAGTGCTGTGTGCTCAGTCACTCAGTCGTGTCTGACTCCTCGTGACCCCAGGGACTGTAGCCCACCAGGCTCCTCTGTCCATGGGATTCTCCAGGCAGGAATACTGGAGCGGGTTGCCATGTCCTCCTCCAGGGGATCTTCCGGACCCAGGAACTGAACCCGAGTCTCTAACGTCTCCTGCATTGGCAGGCGGCTCCTTTACCACCGGCATCACCTGGGAACTCTAAAGAGCAGTGAAGATCCACAAGGGGTGGGACTGCCCCGGATGGAGGCCCACAGCCCGACCAGCGGCGAGGGCATGTGTGGGCTCTCTGCTTGTCTCAGGGCACGGGTCCCTGGTCTGGGGCTGATGCAGAGCTCATGCTATCCCCTCCCTCCTGCCCCCAACCAGCTCCCCGGCCACAGGGCCACGGCCGGTGGTCCCACGTTGTCAGGCAAGGTCTCCAGGTGGTGGGTCTGCCCAGCACTGTCTGCATGGGAACAGGACCCAGTCTGATGTGTGCGGCATTTGGATTTCATAAGCGAGCCCTCAAGTACTCCCAGAGCCGGGGATGGACGGCTCAAACACGCCTGCGCCGGCCCACGTGGCCCTTGACCTCTACCAGGCAGATGTTACGGACTTTCTGAAACCCCAGGGCAGCTCAGAGGCTGACCCTGGGTCAGTGGTGCCGTCAAGATGAACTGAAGTCTCACTGGGGCCGGCTTTACTCTCTGCTGTGCTGCTACTCCCCACTGGAACTCGGGGAGCACTGAGAACAGCCGGGCAAAGGCCCAGAGCCACCGTGAGCATCCTCAAAACTGCAGCTGGGACCTGGGCTTTGCACCAACAGCAGAGTCAAAGGCAGCACTGTGTGCAGCTGCTGTCCACGTACACAGCTTCCCAGCGAGCCCACTCACAATCCAACACGTGTCAGAACCATTTCTGTTTGGCCTGTGACGGTCTTTCCACTGAGCCCGACCAGCTCCACTCAACTGCTGACGTGGGGAGACCGAGGCACGCTCAGCAACACCCGCTTCTTTCAAGGAAAAGTGCTGGAAATCAGGCAATAAGCTGCTGTCGCCCCAGGAGAAAGGATGTCGATGGATGGACTGTGGTTCTTGATTAAGTTTTAAAGAGAAGACCCCATCCCTCCACAGGGCAGACAGATGGCAAGGAGGGAGCCATAAACATGCCTGTTATTAAAAAAAAAAAACCTGGCCCAGGAGCCCCCCTCAGACCACCCCACCCCCAGGAGGAGGGAGCCGGGTGCTCGCCACACCCAGCACGGAGACGCACAGCCCCCCACCCACCCCCACCCCCATGGCTGCCCGGAGACCGGCTCTGGCTCCCAGCAGGGATTCGCCAGCCGGCTCCCCAGGCCCAGCCCTCCCCCAGATGCCGCAGGAGCAGAGGGCGGGTGGGGCCCTCGTCCTCTGTGATGCCCTTTGCACACGTAAGACGACTATCTGGCCCCTGCCCCCCGTGAACTTTCCAGCTACATCCGTGTGCACGCTGAACACAGGAGCCAGCTCACACGGGAAACCCGTGCAGAAAGCCCTCAGCCCCACCTGAACACGGCAAAGCCCCCGCAGCGCTCAAAGCGAAGCACTTACACCCGAGCCCCTCCGGTCCGCGGCCTCTCCTCCGCCTTCCTCTGACCCCGGGACGCTCTCTGCCGCCTGTGCAATCAGCTCCCCGGGTTCTGTGACTCAGCAAAGCGCGGCTCCTCTTTTCAGATGGAATTTACCATGCTGACTACATCCAGGGGGAGGGACCAGCTCCTATCGTTTCCAAGCAGGATCGCGAGCTCTCCGGAGCAGCTCGGAGATGCTACCGGCAAACGGCCGCTCCATTCAGAGGCCGCAGGGAGGAGGCGGTGGGCAAGCGTTGCCTGGCCTGCCCGGCCGGCGGCTTCTCTGTGTTCAGGCAGCCGGAACCCTAGACTCGGCAGGTCTGGCCACATCCTCCCGGGAGCAGACGGTGATACTGGACCGCTCCTGCCACAGTTTTCCCCTCCGCGCCCAGCGCTCCCCTCCGCGCCCAGTGCTCCCCTCCACGCCCAGCGCTCCCCTCCGCGTCCAGTGCTCCAGGACAGCGCCCGCCCCCTTACCTTTAGAGAACCCCCCTAGATTCCATGCAGCTGTAAGGTCAGTAATATGAATGGAGAAGGAAATGGCACCCACTCCAGTATTCTTGCCGGGGAAATCCCAGACAGAGGAGCCTGGAAGACTACAGTCCGTGGGGTCACGAGAGTTGGACACAACTTAGCAACCAAACAATAACAACACTATATGAATGAACTTCCAGCTTGAGGGTGCTCATGGTGAGGTGATAGGAGGGATTAGGATCCGTTAAGCTCTGAAAAATGAAAACACAGATGAGTTCAATGCAGCCAGGTCCACCCGTGAGACGGACGAGCCCGCGGGCTTGCCCTCTCTCAGCCTGGCCGCCTTCCGTCACGAATCTAACAGAAGCAAGCTGGTGCTCTAGAACAGGCAGGGCCTCAGGGCTGTCCGAGCTTCAGGGCACTTGGAGTCCAGCTGCTCTGACTGATCAAGGAGACAGGACTGGGCTGCCGGGGGCCTCACATGCTGCCCTGCAGGACAGACGCTGCGGCCACACTGGAGTCCAGGTGGGAAACCAAGGCACCAAGAACTCAGGTGATTTGCCCAGGTCACCCCGCTGGCAAGTGCTGGGGCCATGATCCAAGGTGGGCGTGGAGAGAGGAGGGCGGCCCTGGGGGCCAAGATGCAGACCCCACGCCCTGCTGAGGGGCACACGGGGTCCGGACACAGGATTGCCCGCTCTGTGGGGTCTGCTCAGGCCCAGCTCAGGGCGGCGTCTATCCAGGTGGGAGGCAGACCACACGTGCTTTAACTGGGAAATGGGACTTCGAAGAATGCATCCCGAGGAAATGATAATGGTGCTTGTACAGATTTTATTTAACAAATACTTTCACAGCACTTAGCCGGCGCCAGGCACTTTAAATAGAACCCAATTAGGGATGATTATGACAATGTTGCCCATAACACACTGGAGAAACCTCCTCAACGGAAGCCTCCTGAACGTCTGTGCCCAGTCGCTGAGTTGTATTTGACTCTTTGTGACCCTGTGGACTGTAACCCGCCAGCCTCCTCTGTCCATGGAATTCTCTAGGCAAGAATACTGGAGTGGGTGCCATTTCCTTCTCCAGCGGATCTTCCTGAAAGTCCAATGACAGGTGATTTACATGAATCACGGATGGACACGGGCCACGATGCGGCGGCGCCACGCAGCACGGCCTGAGGCTCTGCACTGAAACAACACGCTGCTAAGTGTGTTAAAAGCCGGCTGAGAAAAGTGTGTACAGTATGATCACGCTTCTACTTTTAAAAATAAGCATGTGCATTAAAGAGAGACACATACAGCAATGGAATAGAAGAGAGAGCCCAGAAACAGGACAGAGAGCTCGCACACATGTTCAAACCACTTTTGACAAGGGTGCCAGCAGCATCCACGAGAGAGAGGACAGGCTTTTCAACGAGCGGTGCCGGGAAAACCGAGCATCCGTGGGAGAGGATGAAGCTGGACCTCACCTCACACCATATGCAAAGATCAACTCAAAACGAAGGAAGGACCTAAACGTAAGGTCTGAAACAATACAACCTTTAGAAGAAAATACAGGACACAAAGCTTCACAACGTTGGACCTAAAAGTGATTTCTCGGCTATCAGGTAACAGAAGGAAAAGTAGACAAATTGGACCCTCGTGAACATTTTTTAGAATTTTGTGTATCAAATGACACTATCCACAGAGTAAAAAGGAAACCCCAGAATGGAAGAACATATTTGCAATTCATGTATCTGATGAAAGATTAGTATCTAGACTACATATAGAACTCCTAAAACTCAACAACAAAAAAATAGCCAGATTGAAAAATGGACAAAGGTTTATAGTCTATGGGAACTTGAATAGAATTTGTACCCTGCTGTTGTGTGAAAATTGTATAAGTCTTAATTGTGTTGAACTGGTTCATAGTGCTTGTCAGCTCTATTATATCCCTCTACTTTTCTATTTATTCTATTAATTTTTGAGAGTTTGATATTGAAACTCTGACTGAAAAATCATAGTTTATCTACTTAAAAAATTGTAATATACAGTAGAACTATATGTAACTTTGTTCTGTATTTTTGAAGTCTCCTGTAAATGTGTTATTATACTTTAATAATTTAAAAGATGAAAAAATTAAAAATAAAAAAATTAAGAAAGAATGGGAAAGGGCTTGCATTTCTCTAAAGGTGGACAGACAGCCAATAAGCCTGTGAAAGGATGCTCAGCGTCACTGCTTGTCAGGGAAAGGGAAAGCCGCTCAGTCGCGTCTGACTCTTTGTGACCCCTTGGGCTAACACAGTCCAGGGAATTCTCCAGGTCAGAATACTGGACTGAGTAGCCTTTATTTCTGCAGGGGATCTTCCCAACCCAGGGATCGAACCCCGGTCTCCCGATGCAGGTGGATTATTTACCAGCTGAGGCACAAGGGAAGGCCAAAAATACTGGAGTGGGTAGCCTATCCTTTCTCCAGCGGATCTTCCTGACCCAGGAGTCGAACTGGGTTATCCTGCTTTGCAGGCAGATTTTTTACCAACTGAGCTATCAGCGAAACCCAAGATATCACCCCACATCCATAAGGATGGAGAGTACTGAAAAAAAAAATAAAGCAATAAACGAGTGCTGGCAAGGATGTGGGGAAACGAACCCCTGAGCACTCATGGCAGAAATGTAAAACGACTCAGCAGCCGGAACACAGTATGATGGTTCCTTAAAGAGATAGAATTACCATGTGATCCAGCAATTCCACTTCTAGGTATACACCCAAATGAACTGAATGCGGGGTCTTGAGATATTGTGTCTCTGTGTTCAGAGCAGCAAAATTCACAAGAGCGAAAAGGTGGAAATGCCCCCAGACGGATGAACGCATTAGCAAAGGGTGATGTGTACACACAACTGAATGTTATTCCACCGTGTGCCACAGCTGGATGAACCCCGAGCACATGATGCTAAGTGAGACCGTCCAAACCCAACAGGACATATCGCAGAATCTCACTCATACGAGGTCCCTAAAAGCAGTCAGGCTCAGAGAGCAAGTCCATGGGGCTCCAGGGGCTGGGAGGAGGCAGGGGAGGAGCCACTGTGTAGCAGGAGTGGCTTCCGTTTTGAGAGATGCAAAGGGTCACGCAGGTAGGGTGGTGACTTGCACAGCCACGCGGGCGTGTTTACCATCACTGAGCTGCACACTTCCCCTGGCAGCCCAGCGCTTAGGACGTGGTGCTTTCACTGCTGGGGCCTGATCCCTGGTCTGGAAACTAAGATCCTACAAGCCACGTGGTGTGGCCAGAAAATAAATGAAGTGGTTAAGATGGTAAAATTAATATTATATGCATTTTAACACAATAAAAACATGGGGGAAATGTGTGCATATATATATATATTTGTGTGTGTTGAAGTCACAGAAAAATAAAAAGTCTGAAAGTGCACACACCAAAGCATGAAATGTCTCTCTAGGGTGGGATCTCAGGGGATCTGATCTCAGGGGAGCTCACTTTTTGGCTTGCATCTTCCCGAATTGTATGTAAATTTTAACAGTGAATATACATTTATTTTTGGATTCAGAAAATACTGACTTTCATTTTCAAACACACCTATACGCGTGCTTTATGTCATGCAGCAAATTCGTCCTCTGCCCACAGTTCTCCTCCTGAACTCGGGGTGCAGGAATAAGGTCCTCTCCGAAGACCCCACACTGACTGAGGGGTGAGGAAAGCGTTACTGAGGACCAATGAATTTATGAAACGTCAAGAGAACTTTATTTAAATAGCACCTGTTTTTCTAATCCTGAAAGTAAAATGTGCTAATTATAGTGAATTTGGAAAGTAAAGGAATACATGAATAAGAAAATAACCGTCCTTCCTTGAGGAGCTGAACTTTGGTTGGTGGCTTCAACCCAGGCTCTTAGAGATCCCGGAAACCATGGCTGAGCATTCAGGACAGAGAGGGGCTGAGCGGCCGCAGGGTGCAGCGTCCAGCTCCTCCGAGTGGCCACACAGCACCCAGCAAACCCGAAGCCCATGGGCCTGACCGCTGGCCGCCCGCCCGGCTTCCACATTTCCTCCCCAGGCCTGTGCTGCCTGCTCCGCGGGAGCGCTGGGCTGCTTCAGATTCTTCCCAATCCGGGCCCTGCTGTGCCCGTCTGAGCTCCGGATGACCCTGCTCCTGCCAGCACCTCTGTCCCACTGCCCGGCACGTTCAGAGCCAGCTCGTCTGCCAGTGACTCGCCCCCCGAGCCCACTGTGTCTGCTGCAGCGCTGCCCCCCCAGCCACCTGCTCCGAGGTCCCGCCCCCTCCCCCGACACGAGTGTGCATCCGTCGTCACCATCACTGTGGAACGTGTTTTGAAAAACAGAAATGGTATCACATGGCTCGCATCCTTTTGCAATTTTCTTTCTTTCAATCAGTGTTACTTCCTCCAGGCTTATACACACTGGGGCTTGTGGGTCTTCATTTGTTTTCACTGAACCTGCCATGTAGGAATAAAGCACATCACATACTCATCCCCACCCCACCCATCAATGCAGAATAAAGTCTGTTCTTCCAGAAAGTGCTACTTGTGGACACCCTCGTGCACGTCTGAGGCCCACCTGCTCGGACGTCTTCTATCAGGGGTGGGAGGGGGTGACCGGGGGACCGGAGGCCCCCTGACTCACGGCTGAGAGGGTGTGAACCGCTCTTGGAGCATCACCCAGACCACGTAAGATGACCATCCCCCGGGGCCTCACCGAGCCGACGGCTGCTCTGCGGGGCTGGCAGGAGAGCTTACCGTTGCCCTGCCTTGCGTTTCCCCGATACACACACGAGCTTGTCTTTGACAAGCCGATCGTGGGCCAGGTCTGTGCATCGTGGTCATCTGACCCTTCTTCCACGCTTTGTCTCCCCCGTGTCGGTCACCCTTCATTGCTTGGAGGGAGCCCATTACACACTCTGGTCAGTATCCTTTGTTGATGGCACAATGTAACCAATGCATCTCTTTTTTCCCACGATGTTCTTGCTTCTTGCTGAAGAAATGCTTTCCTAACGCATGAAGACATCCTCCCAGGCTTCCTTCTGAACATCTCACCAACTTGCTTCTCATGGGGAAGCCCACTGGGCATGCTGTCCACTGCTGCTCTGACGGGTCGGCCTGGTCCACTCTGGCCTCTCGTGTCCGCAGACTCTCGGTGGCCTGTTCCCTTGTGCTGACCTCTTGGTTAATCTCTGCCCTGAAGCCCTTCTCCGCTGCCTTGTTGTTCTTCAAATTTGGCCTCTCTTGGCCATTTATTTCTCTTTGT
This sequence comes from Bos javanicus, assembly GCF_032452875.1. Lineage (NCBI taxonomy): Eukaryota > Metazoa > Chordata > Mammalia > Artiodactyla > Bovidae > Bos > Bos javanicus. Next base: position 50,150,126 of record NC_083893.1, on the reverse strand, counting down.
TAATTTGTCCAGAGCAACGAAAACCTGGTTGGACTTTGGTTGAAATTACACTGAACTTATGGATTAACCGAGAGAGAATTCACACCTCTTTGACACTGACTCTTCTTTTACATGGACATAGTACAGTTCTCCACTTACTTAAAACTTTTAAAAATGTCTTTGTGGTGTCATTTTCTCTGAAAGGTTTTGCATGCCAAGCGTTGGAAATGTCTGCTGCCCTCATGAGAGGCATTTGCGTGTGTTACCATCCCTGCCGTGCATCACCAGTGAGGAGGTGTGGATAGGAACACTGTGGATGTCTTTATATCCACCTTGTGCCAGCAACTCACTGAAATTCCTTTAGTTTCCACAGGAGGGCAGTTCTGTCTCTTCCTTTCTAATCTTCGTACTTTCAAGCGACTTCTCCTGTGTTCTTGTGCTGGGGGGAACTGCCACACACTGTCGAGGAGAAGTAACGACATTAGCATCTTTGTCTCACGTTCTTTCTTGAGGAGCAATGCCTGGTCTGTCATCGCAAACCACATTCGCTGCAGGATTTTGGAAGGTTCCCTTTATCAGGTGAAACAGGGCATCTGTACTCCAAAATTTGCTAAGTGGACGGGTTTTTAAATTTGCAGCGGGGTGCTGCCCTTTATCAAACCCTTCTACTGGGTCTGTCAGAACAATCACACTGCTTTCTCCCTGATCTCCCAGAGCCCGCCTGTGTCCCTTCTGCCCACCCACTCCAGGGTCACCTGCCGGGACCCATCTTCCCATTCCTCCTGACCGGGAGCTGGGGTCACATCATTCCAAGCCTCAAACTAGGGCGAGGCACAGACTGGGCTCCTCAGGGTCTCCTGAGATGCTTCCCCACAGGAGGCAGAAGACTCACAAGGTCCGGGTCACCTCACGGGGCCACTGGGCCCTTCAGTCCATGCTCAGGAAGGGTCTGAGTGTTGTGCGAGGCCCAGTCCATCCAGCTACATTTTGCCTGCTCTCTGCTTTCCCATGAAGATGCAGCTCCCTGCCCTGGGAAAGCAGCCCCTCTCCCCACCAGCAGCAGCCGCAGTCCTGGGCTCCCAGCAGGGTGGGGGAGGGGCAGAGGGGGCAAGTGAAATTTCCTCTCCTGGCTCCCAGGTCGACTGAGACTGACTGCCCTCTCCCTCCCTTTCTTTCTCTTCACCCTCCCCTGTAAAATGAGCCGGGAGAATTCCAGTTGCTTCCATCCCACGTTCAAGGGCGTGGAAGAAGGAGAGTCTCCCTCACTGGCTGCCTTGCCAGCAGCTCCATTTATCTCAAGCAGCAGCCCTGCCCCAATACACAAAGCTTTGAAAATGTCCGCTTCCCTCTGGCTCTGGGGTGGGGTCAGATTTCTCCTGGGAGCTGAGCCCTGTGGGTGAGCCTGGCAGGAGGGGCGGGTGGGTGGGCAGGGGTGGAGCCTGGGGGCCCTAGCCTGGCCCCCTGCTCTGAGCCGCAGCTCCAAGAGCCCACCTGCCTCTGCTGGCGGCCACCACGTACATCCTGAGGCTGCTCTTGCAGCTCTCTGAAGCCTGACAGCTCCAGTGCCATCCCCGAGGTCAGATGGTCTGCAGGGCTGCCCTCCAGGCTGGGGAGGGACAGACACAGAGGCCAGAGCCTCTGGCCCTCCTTCCCAGGACGGCTTGATCGTCCACGTGTTGCCACGTACAATGCTGTCTTTAGGAATACATGAATGCTGGAGTTTTCAGAGTCCATCCTGGTGAGCACGAGGGACCATTCACACTTTCATCCTCAGTAAACCTCCCTCCCTAGAAGCAGAGAGACTCAGTCGTCTCAGCTCAGGCTGGAGATGGGACACCCCCTCCCGCGGGCCCAGGATGAGCCCGCACGGACGCGTCACCCAGGCCACCACCCGGCCTGCTCCTGGAAACTGATTTCTGTGTCCCCTGGGCCTGATGGCACCAGATGCTTCCAGAAGAAAGCTCTTGGGGAGGAAGGGCTCTCCTCCCGCCCACAGGGAGGGTCAGCAAAACCGAAGTGTGTTCTGTGTTCTAGCCAGGGCACTGCTGCTGAATCCCGTGCAAGACAGAAGCCAAGGCCTTTTCATTGGCGGCTGAACGAGTCCTCAGGATCAGGCAGGAGAGAGCAGTCACTCAGGAGTGTGGACCTGAGCCATTCCCACCCCAAGAGCCAGGGGGGAAGAGCACCCCGAGACCGAGGACACCGGCCTGTGAATACAGAGCCACAGAGGGGGCCCCTGAGCTGGCCGGGCAGTTGGTCATGGCGGAATCCAGGCCAGAGCCCTGCTTCCGAGTGGTCCTCCCGTCAGGACCAACTGCGACCTCCCAGCAGCCCGCATCCCGCCCCACAGCTTCTCATGCGATCCTGTTCCCCTTCCCACACTCGCATCCACAGGGCAGCCCGCGCCCACTGCGTGCCGCGGGGTCTCGGAAGCACCTCCGTGGCTCTACCTGGTGGGTCCTGTGTCTCCCAGCTTCACCTCCTGGGTGTGTTTGGGGCACTCCCTCGGGGAAACAGAGGGAATCAGCCTCGCGCCCTCCACCCTCCCGAGGCCGCACACACCACACACCTGGGGCCCCGGCACACCTGTGCCCCCGTGCAGGTAACACAGCCATGCACCTCAACTAGTTCCAGAGTCCCTGTCAGCCACAGCGTCAGAAACAAGCCCCTGTGGGTCCAGTGGTTCAGACTCCCGCTCCCAATGCAGGGACCGCACGTTCAATCCCTGGTTGGGGAGCGAAGATCCCACGTGCCACGCAGCCAAATTAAAAACAAGAGAGGGAGCAGGCGGGAGGGAGGGAGGCTCAGCGGGGAGGAGACATGTGTACACGTGCAGCTGACTCACACCTCTCTACAGAAACTAACGCAACATCATAAAGCAATTACCCTCCAATTAAAAACAAAACCAACTTGCTCTCGTAATCTTATAATTTGGAAATAAAACACGGTTATATGTAAAAATAATAATAAAAAGAGAGAAAGAAGCTAATTCCTCGGCCCCCCTTTTCCGTTTCCACCCACAGCTGCCGAGCAGGTCCCTCACCCGGGGGCTGCCCTGCACCTGGAGTCACCCCTGGTCTGCAGCTGGGCAGGCCACGCCCCCTGCCTGCTGCTCTCACGAGGGTCCGAAGCCCACACTTCCCATCAGGTAGCCCCGAGGCCCTGTGGTCAGTTACCCAGGGAAGGGTGGGTGCGGCTTACACGCAGGGCTTTAGCACATAGCTGGCCGAGCCCCTACCTGGCCTGGGAGCGGCTGGAGTGTGGTCCTCCTACTGGGGCGTCCCTGGCGCCCCCTCCCTGCGCCTGTCTGCTGAGGACACAGCCCACTGTGCCGAGTGCTAATTGGCTCGTTTCATCTGAAGCCACGGCGAAGAATAGGCGCATTCACTCTGGGCCAGTGAGGTGGACGTTGTCCCAGGCTGGGACTGGACAGACGCCCCTGTCATGGGGTTAAAAACACAGGACACAGCTGCCCTTGTTCCCGCCGTGGGTGCCCAGCCCCCCGGCCCACAGCCGGCCACACGGGGAAGCGGGCAGGGAGGACACACGAGCGCTGGGGGGACAGCAACCCCAGCAAACGCTGCCAAGTCCCCTGGACTCCGCACGCACAGGGCAGGGGAGGGGGACCCCCACAGCCATGCCGGTGCCCCAGGACGGCTGTTCCCCAGGCACCCCCAAACCCCGCTGGCAGGAAAGGGGTTCCTGCTCCACAGACTACATCCCAAATCATGAACCCCACATCCAGACCCTGAGAAGATGGTCATAGACCGAAACCTAGTGCCAAGAAAATACAGGACAGACTGACGCGCGAGGCACCCCTCAGTGCAGTTCAGTCGCTCAGTCGTGTCTGACTCTTCACGACCCCATGAACCGCAGCACACCAGGCTTCCCTGTCCATCACCAACTCCCGGGGTTACTCAAACTCATGTCCATTGAGTTGCTGATGCCATCCAACCATCTCATCCTCTGTCGTCCCTTTCTCCTCCTACCTTCAATCTTTCCTAACATCAGGGTCTTTTCAAATGAGTCCGTTCTTTGCATCAGGTGGCCAAAATATTGGAGTCTCAGCTTCAGCATCAGTGCTTCCCATGAATAGTCAGGACTGATTACCTTTAGGATGGACTGGCTGGATCTCCTTGCTCTTCCCTCTCCATAGATGCCAAAGAACACTGCAGAAAACTGTACCAACCGTCTCAATGCTAAGATGCATGTTTATCCCACTGAACTACCTGGTCATACCTGCGGAGAGGTCCTTGGGCACGGAAGGGCCTCTGTCCATCCTGCCAGCACCTGTCTCCTCACCCACCCCCACCTCAGTCTGGAAAAACCTTCCGTCTGTGGGCAGCTTTGCTGAAGACCCACAGTTCAGTTCAGTCGCTCAGTCGTGTCTGACTCTTTGCGACCCCATGAATCGCAGCACGCCAGGCCTCCCTGTCCATCACCAACTCCCGGAGTTCACTCAGACTCACGTCCATCGAGTCGGTGATGCCATCCAGCCATCTCCTCCTCTGTCGTCCCCTTCTCCTCCTGCCCCCAATCCCTCCCAGCATCAGAGTCTTTTCCAATGAGTCAACTCTTCGCATGAGGTGGCCAAAGTATTGGAGTTTCAGCTTTAGCATCAGCCCTTCCAATGAACACTCAGGACTGATCTCCTTCAGAATGGACTGGTTGGATCTCCTTGCAGTCCAAGGCACTCTCGAGTCTTCTCCACACCGCAGTTCAGATGCATCCAGTTTCATGCGAAGTCCAGTGGCGGTCGTGTCCCGAAGGAGGCGTGGACATAGGTCACTGGGCGGTGCTCCTGTCTGTGGCCCCTCCAGCAGCGCCCCCCCCACACCTGCCAGGTTCAACCGGTGTCTCCTCTGGGGCGGAAGCTCCATGAAACCGTGGTGCCCTCCTGGGTGCCCCCCACTAGCTCCTGGCTGCACACGGTCTGGGGGTCCCGGCTCAGGGGCCGAGGCCCAGGGGGGACACACGCCGTGTGGAAGGACTCCCCCAATTCGGAGCGTCTTCACCTACAGGAGCTGCCTCGAAGCAAAACCCCTGGAGTCAGCTGGTTTCGACCTGGAACATCCGCTCTTGGGCCGGCGAGCAACAGGGATCAGCCCGGGGATCCGAGAGTGGGCTCTAGTCCAGCCGTGGGTGTCAGCCTTGAGGTCGGTCCTCCGGGAGACGTGTGGCAGAGGAATTGGGCAGGTCAGGAGTGGCTCCTGGTGAAGACCCACCAGCAGACTCTCATTTCTTTTGTTTTAATAGATATATAGAATTGTATTGATTTATTTAATTAGACCATGCTGCGTCTTCCTTGCTGTGCAGGCATTTCTCTAGTTGGGGTGACTGGGGGTTACCCTCTAGTTGGGGTGACTGAGGGTTACCTCCAGTCGGGGTGAGCGGGGTTACCCTTTAATCGGGGTGAGCGGGGTTACCTCCAGTCGGGGTGAGTGGGGTTACCTCCAGTCGGGGTGAGCGGGGTTACCCTCTAATTGGGGTGAGCAGGGTTCCCTCCAGTCGGGGTGAGCGGGTTTCCCTCCAGCTGAGGTGAGCGGGGTTCCCTCCAGCCGGGGTGCGCGGGCTGCTCTTGTGGAGCACGGGCCTCGGGAGCTCAGGCTTCAGTGGCTTCAGCTCATGGGCTCAGTAGTCGCAGTTCCTGGGCTTCAGAGCCAAAGCTCAACAGTCGTGGCGCATGGGCTTAGCTGCCCCATGGCATGTGGGATCTTCACGGACCAGAGATCGAACCTGTGTCTCCTGCATTGGCAGGCAGATTCTTTACCACTCAGCCTTCTGGGGAGCCCCAGACTTTAATTTCTGACTTTATCTGTTGCTTTTAGAAAACAGTCCCTCTGTTCCTTCAAGGTTTTTTTTAAAAGGCCCTCCTCTCCCTTACTACATGGAATGAGAGTGTGGGCAGACCTGGTGGGCAGAGAACCAGGAAGCAGCTCGTTTCCCCCTGCTGACCAGGGTCCCAAGTGCAGATGGAATTTTTTTTTAAAAAAGAGAGAGAGACAGTGAAGCCGGAGCAGGCATTAATTAAAACTCAGGCGGCCGGTTTGCAGGGCTGGGACCCGCCAGTGGTGCGCCAGCTTGCTGGCAGCAGGTGCGCCGGCACGTCCTTCCGTCTCCTTCCAAACCTGACTTCATCTCGGCCTGCGGGCTTCTTGGCAAAGCTTTGCTTTAATCTCCTCCCAAATGTTGCCAGGAAAAAAAAAAAGATGTTGGATTTTAATTGATTCAAGCCATTTCTCAAGCCAACTGCTCTAAGCAGCACTTCTCAAGACGAGTCACCCACACGTGCGAGCGGCCGTTTCCTCCCCACAGCGTCCTGGGGACGTGCTCACTGGCACAGCACTCCCGGTGGAGCAAGAACGTGCGGTTACCTCCCAGGGAAGAGTCTGCTCTTCCCACCTGCCACTCTGGCTCCAGGAGGAAGAACAGGCAAAGTAGACGGCCGCAGTCCCAAGGAGTCTGCCTCAAGGTGGCCCAAAGCAGCCGACGCCCTGCAACCCAGGCGGAGGGCTTGCCTGCGTCCTCAGCGAAGGTGGGGGTGCAGGGCTCTGGAGGGCCTGGTTTGGAGCCAGGGAGAGGGTGCTGTCCGTGGTGCTGAGTTCTCCCACCTCTTCCCAGCCTCACTCCCCGACCACGCCCAGGGGTGAGCTGACCCCACCCGAGCAGATGCTGCAGTCAGGGCTGCAGGTCCCTGACTCACATCTGGCTTTGCACGTCGGCCCCGCAGTGGCTTTGTCTGGACTTGTCCACACCCCGCCTACCCGCCCAGTCAGCCCAACTGCTCTCCCACCCTGTGTCTGCCAGTGCCCTAAGCTCTGGCCGGGCCTCCTGGTTGGTCTGCGCCTGTGGGATGGGAGGCAACAGGAACATTAACCCAGAAGCTGCTCGCTGAGCTTGTCCACGTGGGAAAGCTCCCTGATGGCTCTCACACAGCCACCCCCCTTTTCTGAAGCTCTTGGGGACAGCCCCTCCCGGGCACGCTCCTCACATTAGCTGGACTCTCCCCAGAAGCCCTGCTGGTTTCTCCAAGCCATGGCTGACACAGCACTGGCGCTGGGGTGAGCAGCTGTTTCAGGGCGCACACACCACACCCCCTTCCAAGGGTGCGGGCTCCTGGTCCACCCAACATTGTTTCAAGTGTGGCCTTGAAGCCGTGACAACGTGACCTCAAGCTTGAGCCCCACTCCACAGCCAGCTTTCTGTTCATGGCTCCAGCCTGGACAGAAACCATCATCTCCAAACTCTGCAACACTCCACAGGGGCAAAATACGGTGTCCGAACCTTTTCCAGGTAATGGTGGGCTGGTTAGGTGAGAATTTACTCACTTCCCATCTAGAGTCAACAAAGATCCTGAGAGGCCAAATTCCAGGGCCCGTCTGGACAGAGAGACAAGCCATTATGGAAAGACTACGGCAGCTTTCACCTACAGCCAACAGCTTCTGGGAGGAGAAGGAGAATGGACCTGCTCCAGGCCCGGGGGGTGGGGTCTCCCTGGATACCTTCCCAGGGCTAAGAGAGGGCCAAAGGGCTAACCGTCGGGGGCAACCATTGGGGGCAACCATCGGGGGGCCACTCGAGAACCATGCTCACCCCCATTGCCCCCCACCCCAGACCACGGGGCTCAGAGGGTCTGCCGTGGACAAAGCAGCAGCTGCAGCAGGACGCCCAGCTCTGAGGGCCCTGGACAGCAGAGGCCTTGCACGACATGTGACCAGCGGGCAAGGGCATCCAAGTGGGCAAGCAGTCCCTCTGAGAAGGGCTTGCTGGCCTGAGGCCTCAGGGACAGTGACGAATGTGCAGCTTGCGACGCCAGGGAAGCCAGGGGCAGGTGAGCAAGAGACCCGCACCACCTTCAGACCCAGAATTAACAACTCTGATTACAGAGTACCGGCTTTTTCCGTGTTTTAAACAGATTTCAATTTTTGGAGCAGCTTTGGGTTCACAGCACAACTGAGCAGAGCAGAGTCCCCAGACACCCCGCGGCCCACTAAAGTCTCGTTCTTTTTTTTTTTTTTTTTTGGCCCCATCATGCAGGATCTCGGTTCCCTGACCAGCGACTGAACTCAGCCCATGGCAGTGAGAGCACTGAGTCCTAACCACTGGACTGTCAGGGAACTCCACGGTTCTATTTTTTGCTTTTTTTAAGAAATAAGTTAGAACCTTGAAAACAACTGCATGGAGTATAAAACAATGAGGCATGAGGTCCGAAACCTGAATAAAACAGAGAGCACTCTCAATAAACAAGTATAAAGCTGGACTTTAAGCCCAACGAACACCTGATGGCACAGGAGTGAATGGGCGATGGAAGATGACCCGGAAATGAGCACAGGGAAGGCAGGATGCAAGAGAGGCGAGAGGGGCAGAGACAGGAGGAGAAGGTGTCTCAGGAGGAAAAGGAGGGGAAAATCTCAGAGGCAAGATCTGTGCAGATGTGACTGGGAAGTCTCTGAAATTGATGAAAGACAACAATCCAAAGAGTCAATGTATGTCAAAATCTAGACTCATCATGATGAAACTTGAGGAAAAAAGAAGCAAAGAGAAAATAATAAAATCTGCCAGAGGAAAAAAGCTTCTGTTCAAAGGAAGGATAGTTAGACAATTGACCAACTTCTCATCAGAAGAGCAGAAGCCATAAAACAATGGAATAAAGGAGTAAATGTGCTTTAAAAAAAAAAAAAAAAACCTGCCAAACAAGAATTCTATCCCCAGTAAAAATATACTTCATCCTCATTCTTCCTTTTTTTTTGGTAATTGTTTTGGCTGTGCTGCACAGCATGTGGGTGTCAGTTCCCCAACCAGGGACCAAGCCCGGGCCTCGTGCATTGGAATCACAGTCTTAAACACTGGACTGCCAGGGAAGCCCTTTCACACTCATTCTTGAAAGGAAAAAATGTTCAGACCAAAAAAAAAAAAAAAAGAGAAATTGAGAGTGGATGCCAACACTGAAGAAAGGAAAGGAAAGGATTAGCCTCAGGATGTCTGGTCCCTGTGGAGCTTCGAGAGGCCAGGAGAACAGAAAGGCAGCAAAGTGCTGACTACCCGAGGAGCTGTAAAGCTAACAATGATTTCCAGGGCTGCTGCAAAGCAGACAGATGAAAGCGAAATGCCAGACAACAAAACATCAAAGCTGCCAGAGGGAGAAACTGAGGCGAAGTAAGTTCCGGGTCCTAGTATGACCTGGGACGAGGCTCTGGCTCACTGCAGCCTTGGTAAGTTAATGCTGCTGCCAGACTTCCCTGGTGGCTCAGCGGTAAAGAACCTGCCTCCCAGTGCGGGAGACCCGGGTTTGATCCCCAGGTTCAGAAAATCCCCTGGAGAAGGAAATGGCAACCCACTCCAGTATTCTTGTCTGGAAAATTCTATGGGCAGAGGAGCCTGGTAGACTATAGTCCATAGGATCGCGAAGAGTTGGACAGGACTGAGCAACTTCTCTTCACGTTGCCCGAACAAAGTGCATGAACACGTTCTGGTTTAGGACAGCCTTCTTACCTCCCTGGGGCCATGTGGTCAGGAACGTGGACAAAGCTGAGCGGGGATGGGGGTCATTCCTGTCCCTGGCAGTGTCTGGAGCGGCTGCACCCCCACCAGCCGCCTGCTCCCACTGCCTAGGTTGTGAGGGGTCTGCTTTGGGCAGGGGATGAGAGTGCAGGTTCCCTCACCTGCTACCCATGAGGTGGCTATGCCTCAGGGTGGGTACCCCCAGAGTGAGCCTGCCGAGAGAGCTCTGCAGAGGCTGCTGGCTCCCCAACACCTAGCCCAGTGCCTCGCAGCATCACAGTCTGGCCCCACAAGGGGCCCAGACGCAGCTTCAATCTGCTGCCCTTATCTCCAAACCACCACCACTCCCCGCTAAGAAACAGCACAGGAGCCAGTGAGGGTGGGACAGAGACTTAGGACTGGGGACTCGGAAACCACCAGCAAGTGTGAACCTCGAGACGGAGCGGCCCCCAGGGTGGAGGCTTGGTGGGACAGCCAGCCTGGACCAGAGGATAAACGCATTTGCAGTTCACACGAGAAAAACAATGACAACAAAGGAAAGCCCTGGCATAAGCACAGCTCAGTGATAAATGGCAGCATAGAGAAGATCCACGTACCTGGGTGCCCAGTCGCCCAGTCGTGTCCGACTCTCTGTGACCCTGTGGACTGCAGCCCGCCAGGCTCCTCTGTCCATGGGATTCTCCAGGCAAGAACACTGGAGTGGGGTGCCATGTCATCCTCCAGGAGATCTTCCCACCCAGGGATGGAACCTGCATCTCCCGAATTCCCTGCATTGGCAGGCAGACTCTTTTACCACTGAGCCAGCTGGGAAGCCTGTACATGCACCTTATATCATAGGTCAAAAGCTAATATATAAGGAACTTCAGAAAATTGAGAAGAAAAATCCAAACAGGCCCAGAGGAAAAAAAAAGGAAAAAATAGGCAAGAGCTTTGAATAAACTGCTCACATAAAATGAAATGCAAATAGTCTTTAAATGCATGAAAAGATGCTCAACTTCACTCACGGTAAGAGAAATGCAAATAAAATACACTGACATCACCATTTCTCCCCTACCTGGCAAGCCCCCAGAAGTTTGACAACACTGTCTGTTTTGAGGCTGTGAGAACCAGGCTGGTAGAATGCCACACAACAGGCGGACTCCTGGGGAGGGGGTTTTGGCAACATGTAGCAAAAGTCATTTTACACAGTCATTTTACTTTTGGCCTAGAAATCCCATTTCTAAGAATCTAGTTAAGATATCCTCAAAAATGTATGAAAGCCATGTGCGCTCAGGCATATTCACAGAAGAACTGTTTCTAGCAGCAAAAGACGGGAAACACGCAGATGTTCAGGGACTGAGAGCTCAGTGTCGAGGCTAAGATCCAGCCCCTGGGGGAGTGCTGCACAGCGGAGAACAGGATCAGGCAACCCCCACACCCAGTGAGCTGAGATCTACACAGACTGGGCACGGCGATAGCACAGCCGGGCACAGTGGGTCCCTTCTCCCCCGAAACAGGACGGGGAGGCAGAAATACACACGCATGGCCTGTATGATGGCTGACTGGAAACATTAGCTGAAGACGACTCTAAAGGACTCCCCCGGTGGTCTGGTGGTTGAGAATCGGCCTGCCAGTGTTGGGGGCATGGGTTTGGCCCCTGGTCTGGGAGGATGCCACGTGCTCCGGGTCAGTTAAGCCTGCGTATCTCAGTCGGTGAGCTGAAGCCCGAGAGCCTGTGCTCCACAAGAGAAGCGACCGCAATGAACAGCCCATCTGCCGTAACTAGAGAAAGCCTGCGTGTGGTGACAAAGGCTCAGGGCAGCCAAAAAGAAATTACCAGCAGAGGAGAGAGAAGGTGGTTAAAAAGGCAAAGGCGGAGTTGGTCTGCTCGGGACAGACTTCAGCTCATACCTTTATGTATTTCAGCACACAACTAAAAGAAAACTAAATGAGCATGAAGGGAAAGCAAAGCCAGTCCTAAAAAGTGAAAGCAAAGTGAAACAGATGAACTTGGTGAATTAAAGACAAAAAGAAAAGCAAAGAAACCAAGCCTTTTTAAACCAGCCACAGTGCTTTAACACATTGATATTACTTTGAAACAAGTAGAACAAAGTGAAGAAGTAACCTTACACAAGTCATTAGGAGCCAAGAATCTCAGTCGAAGAGAAAGGAGATGGAAAAATAAAGAAATAATTATCTGCAGTTTTAAATTTGAATTAAAAATTTCAGTATAAAATCATGATATATTTTATGTTAAAATCATTTCCGGTCTTGTCCTCTGGCAATCCGGGAAGTCGAGACCAATGCAGAAGTCACGAGCTCCCCTGCACCCAAGTGCCTGGGGTTTTAGACATTTCGCTGAAAAGACCAGGCGCGCCCAGGGAGAGTGGTGATTCCAGCCTCTGCAGCACTCGGGCCAGGTGAGCCCTGCAGACCAGAGCTGGAGGAGACGGTGCAGGCCCACAGGGGTCTGGAGCCCCGCAGACCAGAGCTGGAGGAGGCGGTGCAGGCCCACAGGGGTCTGGTCAGAAGGGTGCAGGGAGAACACACAGGAAAAGATGCGTGGACGCGGGGGCCGGCAAGTCTCAGAAAAGACACAAAAAGAAATAACCACACACACAGGTAACAACATACACACACACAAAACCTGGTCAGTCACACTTTATCAAATGTAACACTTCTGCTCATCAAAGGTCCACTTAAGAAAACTGGGAATTTCCTGCGCGTCCAGGGGTTAGGACTCCGTGCTTTCACTGCTGACGCGCGGATTCAATCCCTGGTCAGGGAACCAAGACCCCACGAGCTGTGTGGCACAGACAAAAGAAAACACGGAAAAAGAAGAGGGGAAAGCAACGGCACGGAGCTAATACCGAGAGCTAAAATCCGGGGAAACCTGCCACGCGCAGAAAAAGACCTGAAACCTACGCGTCGCAAAGCCGGTAGTGTGTGCCTAGAAGGACAAACCCGGACCAGCCAGCTGTGAAACGTTTCCAGTAAAACTGCTAGACTTCAAAGCCAAAGGTAAAATCCCCAAGGCCTCCAGGCAGAGAGGGCGGAGTCGAATGTGACCAGTGTCACGTAAAACCAACACAGAAACAAAGAAACATTGGAAAACGTTTTTTGAAAAGTTAAAACCCCCCCCACACAAGACCTCAATGAAAGAAACCATGAACCAAGGACTTTGGAACTAGCCAAGCCGAGAACATCTTGTCGTTCCAGGAAGCGAGAGAGAAATGAGAGGGGAAAAAAAAAGTAACTTTAAAAAAAGGAAAAAGAAAAAGACGGGGCTGTTGGGAGCCCAGCAGCAGCCTGAAGCTGCCCATGAGGCTGGACCGTCTGGATCCTAACCCACAGAGCAAAGCCGTCCCTGTGTGCCCACAGATGCGGACAGACAATCAGGGAAACGGACGCGGCGAGGACAAGGCTTCCCCCGAGGAGAATCCCACCGGCGAGGAGAAAGCGAAGCAGGGCCGGGGGCCCGGCAGCAAAGAGCGCGGCCGTGGCTCAGATGCAGCATGTGCGGTGCTGCGCTGGTGAGTCAGGACCCAGGGACCAGGGACCAGGGTTTGTGCATCTCAGAGCATCTCCCCAAGTGTGCACCGACCAAGAAAGGAAACCGGCAGGGCAGCTCAACACCACTGTCAGCGAGCGGAGAGGACACAGTGACCTCCAGACACATTCGTGAAGCCAGGCACGTGGGCACCGGGGGGCGGGGGGCAGGGGTGCAGTGGGAGGTGTCTGGCTAGAAATGCACATCACACTCCCATCCCAAGAAGGAGCAGGGAAACTCACATCAAGGAGCATGGTGGCTCAGACGGCGAAGAGTCTGCCTACAATGCAGGAGAACCCAGTTGGATCCCTGGGTCGGAAAGATGCCCTGGAGAAGTGAATGGCAACCCACTCCAGTACTCTTGCCTGGAGAATCCCATGGACAGAGGAGCCTGGCGGGCTGCAGTCCATGAGGTCACAGAGTCAGAGATGACTGAGGCACTTTCACTTTACAAACAACCAGTCGGCACACAGTTCATAGAAGCATCAACCTTCATAAGAGACAAGGCAAGGCTCCGGAGGGCCACAGACTACAGGAGACCCCGGCAACAGAATGGGGTTGGGGGGGTCCTGTGTAGACCCCGGGACAGAAAAGGGGGGTCAGTGGGGAGCTGGGGCCGCGTGAGGAGGCCTGTCTCCTGGTGAACCGCACAGGAGTGCCAGTGGCTGTCCCGGTTCTGAGCACGAACTACATGAAGATGTTGACGTCAGGGAACCTGAAGAACTTGCTGCTTTTTTTGCCACTTTTCCGTAAGTCCAACATTAGTTACATGTAAAGCTTCAAAAAAATATATCTGGAACATGTACACCAAGGGAGCCTCCTCAGAGAAAGGGTGAACTCCGCTCAGCTGCGTCTCCGAACCCCTGCGAGGCAGAGGCAGGAGAAAGTTCCCCGACCTCCCCCACCCCTAATCACCCCCAAAGACCCCCATCCCCACAGACCATCGCCTTATGGGGCACGGCTTCAAACATGAACTTGGGGGGACGTAATTCAGTTCAAGCAGGACTGTGAGCGTGCAGGAGCTCCTGTGCAGGTGTCAGCCGGGAGCAGGACTGATTATCTTCATCATCCTTATCTCTGATTTCAGAATTTCCTTTCTAATCAGGGAGTGGGGGAGCCAAGGGGGTCCAAGCGCTCACCTGGTATACCTGTGAAGACGTGGGAGTGGCCCATCACACATGGGGAGACTTGCAGAGGGCCCCCAAGATCCTGCAGGAGCTGAGGGGACCCAGTGCTCATCTGCGTCCCGGAGGAGGCCAGTAAGGGAGGCCCTGGCCTGCAGGGTCTTTGCTGGATGCTGCTGTAGGGGACCTGGCCGGCCTGACCGCCCAGCGCCACGGAGGGAGTGGGGGTCCAGGTCAGCTTGCACAACGCACACCCGTGTGACGGCCTGAAGACGCCTATTCCAGGGGCCAGTGGGCCGGGAGGCTTGACCCCGTCACTGAGGTCAGCCACAGGCAGGTCACCCTCAACAGGAAATGCTGGCTGGGCCTTAAGGACAAGCCCTCACACCTTTGCCCTGGACTGCCTGGCACAGCATGGTACTGGCACTAAGTCCAGGTCACAGCCGACCGAACCCTGATAGGAAGGGTCCAGGCCCAGGGCCCTGCCAGGGGGCAGGGGAAGCGTGCAGGCCAGGCAGCTCTGCTGGGAGAGGCGGTCTTCAGAGCCCTGCGCCGGGCAGCCCGGAGGGGAGGGCGCAGGCTGGGGGAGGGTGGAGGCCCAGGCGGAGGTCCCATCTCTGGACTGTGCCTGAGAGACGCGAGGCACGCTGCTCGTCTGTGACTCGGACAAGGGCCTCCTGTGCCCCAGGCTCAGGCCCCTCACTTCTGGAAGGTTCACTGTGAGACAGTCCTTCTGCACGTTCCAGCTCCTGAGGACGTGCCCCGAGCCTGGCTCCCTGGCTGGACCCCCACCCTCAGGCCTCTCCTGAGTCCTGCAGTGCCCTCCTCTCAGGGTGACACCTGAACACAGGAAGAGAAGCCGGGGTGGCGCCCAGCGCGCAGCAGGGCTACGCAGTGAGTGGCCTCTTTAGCACGATGTCCCTCTTCCTCACTTTTTTCTCTCTTGTGACAGTGTTTACGGTTGAGCCACGTGCACAGTTGCCCAGACCCTGCAAGTATCATGAACGCAAACTTAGGGTTTCGAAATCCCGGACCCGGAGGCTTGCTGGTGGTGATGCCACCAGCTGCCTCCTGAAGGCGCACCAACCTTCTGGTGACGTGTTCTGGAAACGCTCAGAGAAAGTGAAAGTGTTAGTCACTCAGTCGTGTCTGACTCTTTGCGACCCCATGGACCATGTAGCCCGCCAGGCTCCTCTGTCCATGGGATTCTCCGGGCAAGAATACTGGAGTGGGTTGCCATGCCCTTACTCCAGGGGGTCTTTCCCCTCCTAGAGATGGAATCCAGGTCTCCCACATTGTAGGCAGATTCTCCACCGTTTGAGCTACCCAGGAAACACTCGTTAATACAAAGGAGAAATGTTGCTCCTTAATACAAGAAGGTCTATCTGCCATAACTGTGGGGGAAATACTGTAGGTATTAATAGTTGCCAAACCGAGTCTTAATTCAGGGACACAAATCAGCTTTCAGAGATGCGCAAAGGGCTAGGAGGGTCCCAACACCCGTGTTTACTCCACTCTGAGCCCAGCAGACACCCTGCCAGGCACCTTTCCCTCCCCCTCCCCAGGTGGGCGGTGGTCCCCCCAGCAGGTGGGCGGTGGTCCTCCCAGCCCCTGACAGCTGGCGGTCGAGGGGCACTTCCCATTACCGCTGTCCTGCACCTCAGAGCCAGGACCTGCAGCGTCACCCAGGCCCCTGATACCTGCAGACAACAAGCGGTAGAGGCTCCCGCGCGCCCGGGCAGCGCAGGAAGAGGAAAATGAATCAGAACCTAAGATGCGCAGCAGGAAGGAGCTGCTGAGAAGCGGATCCGCTTCCCCCAAGACGCAAGGTCAAAGGGAGGGGCAGGTTTTTCTAGGAAAACTGGAGGCCGGCGCCTCCTCTCTGGCTCCTGACAACCAATCAAACCCTTCATTCCACAGCTTCCGATTCTGTGAGCATCCGACAGCTGCGTCGCCACCCCCGGAAACGGGAACGCAAGAGGTTAACAACTGGACAGAAAAAAAAAAATTTTTTTTTTGCCAGGGCCGCGCCTTCCCGAGGTGGGCGACGCATGAACGCTGGAGTCGAGGCCCCCAGGGACCACCTGCGCTCCCACCCAGGCCCAAGAGGCCGCGGCGCAGTGGGGCCTGTGCGCCTGCCGCCGGGCCCCGCCGACTCCCAGGAAATAAGCACGGCTCAGAGCGGTGGCCGAGGGCCCGCGGGGCGCATGGAGAGGCAGAAGGGACCCCTGCTCCCCGCGAGGGCGCCTCGGGGGCGCAGGACCCCGGCCGCGGGATGTCACCCCGCCACCCTGCCAACTTCGGGCCACCCCAACCAACCCTGGGCCACCTTACGGCCACCTGCAGACCACTCCCATCCCAGCCCTGGTCCACCTCCGGGCCGCGGGCGGGGACGAGCGTGCGCTGCCGGCCCGCCACCCTGCAGCCACCCTGCCGCGCAAGGCGCAGGGGACTCACGGTGCCAGGCGCGGGCGCAGCGCGGAGGCCCGGCAGGGTCGCGGCGGCGCGCGGGGCCGGGGGCGGCCGGGGCTGCTCACCGAGGCTCCCCGCAGGCGGGCGGCTCCGGGGCTCCGGGCGGCGGCGTCCGACGGCCCGGCTCAGCCATTGCAGTGGCGCTGCGGCGGGCGGGGGGCGCGCGTCACCGCGGGCGGGCGCCCCAAACCCCGGCGCTCCCCGCCCTCCCCGCCCCGGCGCGCGGCCCCGCCACACCCCCGCCCCACCTTCTCGCCTCCTTTTCTGCCCCTCCGAGTCCTTTCAGGGGCAGGTCTGCGATCTGTTAAAATCGGGAGACCTCGTGGCCGAAACTAACGCGGCTGCGGCGGGGAGGGCTCCGTGCGGCCCGCATGCCGCAGCCGGGCGCGCGGGTTCTTGGGGACGGTCGGGGGGGATCGCTCACCCGCACTTCAGTCAGAGAGCAGCCTCAGGGGATGGTCGCACATGTGTGTTTAACGTTCATTCTCGGCAGCCCGTCTCCAAATGCTGCCTGTCCCTGCTCGGAGGAGGGAGAAGTGGCTTTTGGAGCCTCGTGGAGAGCAAATGAGCCCTGGCTCCGGGCTCGGATACCCAAATCCATGGTTAGGCCGCGCCTCCGGGGCCCCCTGGCGCCAGGACCCCCTCCGCCGCTCCATCCTCCAGGGCCCGGAGCGGGGAGCGGCCTCACCCCCACTTCTTGGAGTTGCTGGAGAAAGCACAGTTAACAAACGTGGCAGGAAGGGTGAATCGTGTTTACCGAAACCTGTGTACAGGGGAAAGCTCCCCGGTGGGACGCGTTCCTTCCCCGGATGCCAGGACATACAACTGGCTGATGCCAGCGTCCTGAGCTCAGATGGCGAATGCGGGCTCTAAAGTGTGCCGGAGACGGGGCCTGGCCCTCCGTGTCCTGGCCCTCCGTGTCCTGGCCGTGCTTTCTGGGCACAGGACCGCCTGTGCGGTTTATCGGCTGCCGGCTGAGAACACGTCTGAGAGACAGAAGCTTGGGCCCTCAGGTCGCCCGTCTGAATGACAGACACCAGGGAGGCCGGGGCCGCATGGGTGTCGGGCCCCTTGGTTCCTTGGTGAGCGGCGATCGTCAGGGGGTGGTTAGTGTGAACTGAAAAGGGCACTCAGGAAGGCTCCCGACAGGAGGGAAAGCCAGGCCGGGATAAGCATCCCCTCGGGGAGGTCCCTGGAGAAGGAAGTGGCAGCCCACTCCAGTATTCTCTCCTGGAGAATCCCATGGACAGAGGAGCCTGGTGGGCTGCAGTCTGTGGGGTCACAGAGAGTCGGACACGACTGAGTGACTCACACACACACACACGCAGTGAGGTCCCATGGGGTGCAGCAGGCTGGAGCCCCAGCGTGGGACCCCACAGCCCCCACTGCTCCATGTTGGTCTCACCGCCCATAGACTGTGCGCTGGGTGGCAGCTGTAGTCAGACTGGCCTTGGGGAGAGGCCCAGGGTGGTCACCCACAGACGTCTGCATCTGTGCCTCCACTGGCACGTCTCTCATGGGCTTTTTGTGCAAAGAGTGGACTGGCTGGACAAGGCAGCTGACCGACACGGGCAGAAAGGGCCATCTTCTCCACCTGACTGTCCAGCACGTCCTGCGCAGCAGAACATCCAGTGAGATGCGTGTGGGAGCCTGAAGTCCATCCGTTCCCGTACTTCTTCCCCAGGCCTCCTTAACTCTGAACCCCCAAACCCATTCCTTCAGTCCCTGTCCATCAGTGTAGACAAATATCTCAGTCAACTCTTCCCCCGCCCCCAAGGAAAAGCAGGGGACATAACCAAATCTACTGCTCTAAAGTGGCCCACTGGGTAGACCTCCCGTCCCTGCCATCGCTGGGGCCAGTCGAGCCCAGCTGTGACACCATCAGTCCTTTTCCGGCCGGTGCCAGCTCAGCGTGATTACAGCAGACTCTATTTTCATTGGTCAGCAGACTGTTTTAGGGAACTCCCCATAAAACCAGGGGCTTCTCTCATAGCTCAGTTGGTAAAGAATCTGTCTGCAATGCAGGAGACCTGGGTTCGATCCCTGGATGGGGACTATCCCCTGGAGAAGGGAATGGCAACCCACTCCAGTATTCTTGCCTGGAAAATCCCATGGACAGAAGAGCCTGGTGGGATACAGTCCATGGGGTCCCCAGACTCGGACACGATTTATCGACTAAACCACCACCACCACCATAAGACCAGAGATGCAAGTGGAGGGCGGGGAGAGGGCGCCTCCAGGGGAAGCCGCCCGCTCCTGCAGCTTACCTGGGCATTAGGTGAGCTTGAGGGCAAACTCAGGTTAGTCTTCTGGGGCTACCACCCACAGACGGGGTCTTAAACAACAGAAATGTGTTTTCTCACAGTGCTGGAGCCTGGAAGCCCAAGGTCAAGATGCCTGCAGGGTTGGTTTCCTGTGGGGCCTCTCTGGTGAGGGTTAGTGTTGGCTAGGGTCAGCGTCCAGTGATTCCCTGAAGGTCTGACTGTCTTCCTCTCCCCGGGCTCAGTGTGGGACGTGCTTGCAGGTCTTTCCAGAAAGGCTGAGAGGAAGGTTGCTGCTGTGCTTTTAACACCCTGGGGCTAGCACAGGATCCTTCCCTGGGAATGCCCAATTTTTCCTTAATTAGGACTCTGGGTCTGCGAGCTGATTCAGGTCTGACCAGTGAGCGAGGGCCGTAACTTCTGCGCAGTGACTCAGGGCTGGCTGTGCTCACTAAGGACCCAGTTTGCTGCTTCAGTTAAATGGATCGAGGTGGCCCTCAGTGGGTTTCCCGTCAACTTCAGCCCTGGGGACCACCTGTCGTTCACTGCCGCCCGAGGTTCCTGTGGGTCACGTCTCTCTAACGACCACCCGGCTCTTCTGCCGGCGGAGGGAACTGCAGCTCATTCTGCACTTGGTGGGGAAGAGCTGGCGGGGGTCCTCTGCTCTGCAAGGTCCAAACTGTCCCCTGGAGTCAGGAAGCCTCTGCCTCACTGACCCGCAGAGAACAGCCCCTACCTGCCCCGCTTCCCTGAGTCGGGCGCTTGTCTCACCAATGTCTGCACGTGGTAAGTCCATCCAACACGCCTGGCTCCTAAAGGAATTGCTCTCATCTCAACTTCATTCCACACTGAGTTCGGATTTTGCTTAAACCAAAGGACCAGACACTGAGTCCCACTCAGATTGCTCCAGCTAGCCCAGGGAATTCTGCTTATTCATGCATGAGCAAGCAAATCCACGTTGAGAAATTAAGCTCAATTTAGCAAACCTATTTTTAAAAGGGCTGGGAGCTGAAAGTTTGCTGCAAAATAGCAGTTGTAGGGTAGATAAGTAGTTTCAACGTATCTGCTTGTGGATACTTGGTAATAACAAAGGGGAAAGAGTGTGCCTACAGTAGAGAAGCTAGGCAGACACCAAATCAACCCGAAAATGGAAGTTACATCTGCAGCGGGACACATCAAAACCAAGGGCCTCGAAAGAGGAGACCTGACTGAGAAAAGCACAGTTTCATTTCTGCCGTGTGCTCACCCAGATTCACACCTGAATCTAACTGTGAGCGAACGTCCAACCAACCCAAACTGAGGGACGTTTCCACAAACTAACTGCTGGCCTCTGCCCCAAGGCCATGAAAACCAGAGGCCGGGGGACTATGCCAAACAAAGGAGACTAGAGGGTGACAACTGCCGCTGGGGTCCGGGCCTTTTCCCCCCAGAAAAGCATTTTTAGGAGAGTGAGGAATTGGAATAGCAAGTAACATTTCCACATGAAACCCCTGAGTTTGATAGTTACTCTGCAGTTATGTGAGAGCCGGTCTTTGTTTGTAGCAAATACACACTAAAGTTCTGGGGTGGAGGGCTGATGCTTACGAATTACTCTCAAATGGTTCAGAAATGACTTATATATATACGCACGTATGCATGTGCATACGTGGATAAAGAGATGAAGCCAAGTGGTGAAATAGTAACATTTGGGGGATCTAAGTATGCAGAAATTTTTTGTAATATTAGTGCAATTCTCAGTAAGTCTAAAACTATGTCAAATTTAAAAGATTTATATATATATGTTTTATATACATATGGAAAATTGGTTCACTTTTCTGTACACCTGAACTAACACAGCTTTGTAAGTCAACTATACTCCAATAAATTTTAAAAAATAGCATAAATGAAAGTTTTTTTTTTAAGTTATATTGCTCCCACCATGACCTAACACCCTTAGATACATTTCCACACACAGTCCCCACAATTTTGTCAAAATATATTAGCAAATTCTGCAACTTCTTTAATGTGCAAATGTAACTCTTCTCAGGTTTGACTTTGTTTTTCAATTTATTTTTTTGAAATGCAGTTGATTTACAGTATTGTGTTAGTTTCTGGTGCACAGCAAAGTGATTGAGTAATGCACATTATATACACTGGTTTGAGTCTGCTAACCGCAGACTCCCGACCTGTCTCTCCCCCACGCCCTGCTTCCTGACCACCGCAAGTCTGTTTTCAAGTTCTCTGTGAGTCTGTTTCCATTTCGTACATAAGTCATTTGTGTAGATTCCACACATAAGTGGCATCATATAATATTTGTTTTTCCCTGTGACTTCCTTCACTCAGTATGGTCATCTCTAGTTTCATCCACACTGTTGCAAACGGCACTATTTCATTATTATTATTATTTTCTGGGTGAGTATCAGTCCATGAGGCCTTCCCAGGGGGCGCTAGTGGTAAGGAACCCACCTGCCAACACAGGAGACATAAGAGATGCGGGTTTGATCCCTGGGTTGGGAAGATGCCCTGGAGAAGGGCATGGCTCCCACTGCAGTATTCTTGCCTGGAGAATCCCGTGGACAGAGGAGCCTGACGGGACTCGGCATGCACACGCACGCGCACTGTCCCACTGTGTGTGACACGTCTCCGTCCACTCACCTGCTGATGGCCGTTCAGGTTGTCTCCGCGCCTTGGCTACTGTGACCAGCGCTGCTGTGAGCGTGCAGATGTGCGCGTGTTTGAATCCCAGTATCTGTTTGTTTATTTGTGGCTGTTCTGTGACTTTGTGGCTGCATTGGGCTTTCTCTCGTTGTGGTGAGTGGGGGCTACTCTCTTTTCATTCATTCGCCACACCCAGAGGGTAGTGTTCTCACTGCAGTGAGAAAACTGACTCAGAAAAAAAGAATTTTTTAGAACATGAATGAAAAAAGTCTTCCCCCAAATAAAACCCTGAGCACAGATGGCTTCACTGGCAACTTCCACCTAATGTGAAAGGAACAAAAGATAAAACCTTATACGAGCTCTTTCAGATAATAGGGGAAAGGCTAACAATCGCTACTCTCTTCATGAGAGTAGCAAAACCTGATGAGAACAGCGAGAGAGATTCCCTGACGGTCCAGTGGTTAGGACTTGGCGCCTTCACGGCCGTAGGCCTGGGTGCAGTCCCCGGTTGGGGAACAAAGACCCCACAAGTTGAGATGTTCATCAGAACAAAAGGAACAAGAGCAGTGAGAGGAAGGGAAGTCACGAGTCAGTGTTACGTTAGTGACTGAGTGACTGTGAGCGGGGAAATGGATGCGGGAAAAGCAGCTGGATAAAATTCAACGTTGATTCATAATTTTAAAAATCTAAGCAAATTTGGATTTGAAAAGAATTTTTGAAGATGGTGAGGATTATATAAAAAAAGGAAGAAAGAAAAGAAAAGCAAAAGCCACCTTGAGGACTATCATAGTGGAGTGACCATCACAATAAAATAATGGATGAGAAATAAGCATGCTCACAGCCATAGATCCTATTCTACATTCTGTCCAGGCCCTAGATGTCATAGTCCTGGGTAATAATAGTAGTGTACATGAATTTTAAAAGAAAGAAAGGCTCTTTCTTTTCTCCAACACCTTGTGTATACTCTGGCTTCTCTTCAGATCATATAAATCCTTTACCTTTTACAGTGTATCACACAAAATTCAAAACTAAGCCAAATCAAACGTTGCTTAGGTGTATAAGGTGATGCAAGTGCAAAGAAAGTGAGGAGGTGCTTGCTGTCGGAATCAGGACAGTGGCTGCCTTTGGGGAGGGGCCTCCAGAGGGCTTGCGGGGAGGCGTGTTCCCTTCCGGACTGGGGTCGTGATCTCACGAGTGTTTGTTTTATAATTATGCTTTACGTCTCACACATACGACCTATAGATTTCCCCATTTTGAATGAAATACCCTGGTTTTTTAAAATGACAGTGGAAAACCAGGGATCTCCCACACGAGCAAATAATCACCGGAGTGGAGGGAGCGCACGAATCGCCCCTCTCCCTCACTTTTCCGACACTGAACTGAGTCCAGAGAGAGGGGGTGCCCTGCCTCCAGCCGCACGCCTGTGCCTTCCTGAGTCCCAGCCCAGAGTCCTTTCAACGCAGGAAGTACTGATGTGTTATTGTGAAGAATTCACTGGCTGGAGCCCAGTAGTTCAAACGCCAGCATCTTTAGGTGGAGGATCACGCCGTCGGAGCGGCACCTGGGGGCAGAGGTCCCCCCCGCCCGCCTCCTGGGGGTCCCAGCGGGGCTGTGGGAGGCGGGCTCTGTGCCCGAGGCCGCTGGAGCGCTTCGACCCCACAGGGCCCCAGGGTGGGGCCCTGGGCTTCAACAGCTGGCCCGGGCGGCCGCTGCTGGTGGGTGGGAAGCTTTCAGTCGTGTTCCGATGGAAAAGCTAACATGCTGGCCGTGCGCCATCCAGCAAGACGGATCGTGGCTGAATCCAGGCACCCAGGACACAGTCCGACCCATCCCTCTGCACTTCGTCCAGCGTCTGCCCACGTGGTGGCTCTTCCAGGTGGCAGGAGGTCAGGCACTACAGTCCCTGGATGTCTGCCACCCCGGGACCGCTCCCCAGGGGGCTGGGGCAACACCTGTGAGCTCAGCTGAGCCACTCAGACGGACAGCAGAGCGTTTCCAGAAGAAACCCAGGAGGGGCAAGGACAGCAGGGACTGTCCACCGGGACAACTTGGAAGGAGCCCCGTCTGCTCCAACACCACACTTTGGCGGCTCTGGGCGATCTGTTCTTCAGCATAACTCACTGACGCTGACTCAGACTCAGTGAGTCAGCCCCTTGGGGGCCCTGGGGGCCCCACCGCAGCGTCACACATTCGAGACCCTGTTTCTGAGTGAAAAACACCAGGCTGTCTGGTTGTTCTGATGTTGGGCAGGTGCTCATGGAGGATGGGCAAGGTACTGGACGCCCTTCCAGCCTCTGTCCTCAGGGAACTCATGTTCCAGGGGGAGGAACAGGAAGATGTTAAGTCATCAGCTGGTAAGGCTTTGGAGAGAGGTTCACGCAGGTAAAGCAGATGAGGAAACCCAGCGATGGTTGGGGGGGCGGGGGGTTGGTGTGTGTTCCTGTTTCACTAAGGAGGTTGGCTGGCCTGGCGAGGCCACATCTGAGTGAGCAGGAAGAAAGAGGGAGCAGGGCTGGGCTCTGGGGGTAGAGCATCCCAACAGCGTCAGGCAGTGCGGAGACCTGAGTGTGGCTGCTGTGCGCCGGGACGGCTGCAGTCACCAGAGCCGACCCGCGTGAGCACCACCGAGGTGCCGTGGGCCTGCCAAGAGCTCGTGCTCAGACTGGACACCCCAGGGCACCCCGGACGCCCGCCAGGGCCTGGACCAGGTGGGCAGCAGCCTCACAGGTGTGAGCCCCGGGCAGAGCTGCCGCTCCGGGCTTCTGCTTCCTCACCCGGACATGGACCTACTGCTTGCTCCTCCCGTCGGCTGCAGGGGGCTGCCTGCACCTGCCCTCTGCCGTCTGCGGGCCCCAGGCCACCAGCAGTGGCGCTTTCCCTCCCCACCCCACACCTGCGGGCCCATCTCTCAGCCTTTAGCCCACTCGGTCTGTCACCGCGACCTTCCCCCGCCGCACAGTCCGTCCATCCATCCCAGCCTGGACACCCAGGGCTGAGCCGGGCAGACCTCAAACTTGACCAGGCCCTCTCCCAGCTCCTCCCAGCCCATCTTCTGATGGTCTTTCCTGCGACAGGAAACTCCCCTTGCTGTGCAGACTGCAAGCTTGTGCCTGGGGAAATTCCCTTCTTTTCTCGTCCCTGCGTCGAATCCGTCAAGGAACCCCGTTGGCTCTGTCTTAGAGCCACTGTGCCTCAGGTCTGACAGTTTCTACCCTTCCACCCAGCCCAGGGCCAGGCCGCCCTCCTGGACTCTTGCCGCCCCTGAGGAGTGGTCTGCTCCCACCCTTGCCCCTGAAGTGTGTTCACGCCACGCCTCTGCCCAGTGGCTCCCTCCGGCCTCCGAAGCCCCCCTCGCACCCGTTTGGTCCTGCCTCTGCCCAGCGCGCCCAGGCGGCTCCCTCGGGGCCTCTGCACCAGCTGTCCCTTTTCCCGACAGCGGCTTGACTGACTCCCTCCCTTGCTTCCTTCAAACCTCTATGAACCCCCAGCCATGTCCTTACCGCGCTGTGTCTGTCTCCGCTACACAGTTCAGCCCCTGAGACGTGCTGTGCTCACTTGAGTGGGTGTCTTCATGTGTCTCTCCCCGTGAGGCACAGGCTGTCTTGGTCCTGCTCACGCTGTGCCCCCAGACCTAGGACAGTGCCCACCACGGAGCGGGACAGACCTGCGCGAAGACCAGTGCAAACAGTGGCCACGCTTTCCCACGTCCTCTCCAGCCCGTCCTGGTCCTTTAGCTCTGTGTGCATCTTCTAGAAATGCAGATCTGACCACACCCGTGCCCTGGGGCAGGCACTATAAGCATCTCCCGGACATCTTATTATGAAAATTCCCAAACACACAGGAAAAGTGAAAGAAGTGCCCGTGAGCCTGCACACGCTCGCCGTCTGGAATCGCCTCCCCAGAGTGCTCCAGGGCCCCGTCCCAGAGACAGCGTCCTCCGACACTGCTCACCATAGACTAGCTCAGCCTGGAGCGTCAGAGAGACGATCTTTCGTGTAAGGCTTCCAAAGGGCTGCACGGATCAACAGTCTGTTCCTCACTAACACTGCATGGGACGCTTGTGTGAATTCACCACGGTTTGTTTCTCCTCTCCTGTTGAGAGTCAGCTGGGCTCCTCCCACCTTGCGTCTGTTATGAATAAACCGCTGTCAACACCCTTGCACCAGCTCCCGGTCCGAGCGCTTGCCGGATTCTGCGTCTTGGACAGCAGGGGGAGTCCGTGAGCCAGTGGATGGAAACCCGATTCTCCCCAAGAGGACGCGCTCTTGGTACCACCATCCCTCCAAGGGGATCGCAGGCGGAAGTGAAGCCCTAGACTTGTCAGATCGAAGTCATCAGAAGCCAGTTGCCCAACGGATGTCACGGGTGCCCCACGCGTGGAGGGGTCCTCACGGTCCAGGGAGGGAGGCTGCCTGGGAGGAGGGGACCAGGGGACGAGGCCTCGCGGCACGCCCCAGGACCTGGCGCGGATGTGCCACAGGCGTCGTCTCGCCAGGCCCGGGGACCGGCATCCTCCCCGCGTGCTCTGCGTTGGGGGTCCTCGGGGAGTGCCCACGGGGCTCCCGCTGGTGCTCCCCTGATCTCTGTATTTCTGGGTGAGCGCCTGTCTCTCCTGAGGCGTGTCCTGGGCTAGAAGGCCCTGGAGAAGCTCTATCTGGACAAGAGAAGTGAGGCTTGAACGGGACTGACGCAGAAAGGCTGTTTTATGAAAACTATTTATTTATTTCTGGCTGTCCTGGATCTTCATGGCTGTGTTCAGGGAAACACGCTGACTGAAACCGCCCACCCTGGACAAGCACCACAGTGACTATTTGCATGAGTGATTTTATGACAGGAGGTCCTGGTAAGGAACACGGAACTAACAAGCCACCAAAACTGGAAGAGCTCAGGAAAGGTCAAAAGGAGATGCTGCATGTCCTACCACCTCCCATAATCCCCCTCACCGGCCTCCACCTTGGCTGAGAGACGCGTGCACCACCAGGAAGGACTCTGAGTCAGCATGACTGGCCCAGGACAACCCGGAAACTGATCCCATTGCTGCAAACCCAAGACTCGAGCCACGTGGCACAGCAGTGCCCCTGGCTCCCTCACCCTGCTGCCCTCGCCTGGCACCCTTCTCAGTAAAGGCTCTTGCTTTGTTAGCATGTGTGTCTCCTCAGACAACTCATTTCTGAGTGTTAGACAAGAGCCCACTCTCAGGCCCTGGACGGGGTCTCTCTCCCAGCAACAGCAGGATGCGGCTTTCTGCAGCTGTGGCGAGCAGGGGCCACTCCAGCTTCAACAGTATGTGAACCAAGAACCTCCAGGTGGACAAGCTGGATTTAGAAAAGGCGGAGGAACCAGAGGTCAAATTGCCAACATCCATTGGATCAGAGCAAAAAGCAAGGAAATTCCAGAAAAATATCTTCTGCTTCATTGACTATGTGAAAACCTTTGACTGTGTGGATTACAACAAACTGTGGAAAATTCTGAAAGAGATGGGAATATCAGACCACCTTATCTGGCTCCTGAGAAATCTGTATGCAGGTCAAGAAGCAACTGGACATGGAACAACAGACTGGTTCCAAATTGGGAAAGGAATACGTCAAGGCTGTATATTGTCACCCTGCTTATTTAACTTATATGCAGAGTACGTCAAGAGAAATGCTGGGCTGGAAGAAGCACAAGCTGGAATCAAGATTGCCGGGAGAAATATCAATAACTTCAGAAATCCAGATGATACCACCCTTATGGCAGAAACTGAAGAGGTACTAAAAAGCCTCTTCATGAAGTGTAAGAGAAGAGTGAAAAAGTTGGCTTAAAACTCAACATTCAGAAAACGAAGATCATGGCATCTGGTCCCATCACTTCATGGCAAATAGATGGGGACACAGTGGCTGATTTTTTCTGGGCTCCAAAATCACTGCAGATGGTGACTGCAGGCATGAAATAAAAAGATGCTCACTCCTTAGAAGAAAATCTATGACCAACCTAGACAGTATATTAAAAAGCAGAGACATTACTTTGCCGACAAAGGTCTGTCTAATCAAAGCTGTGGTTTTTGCAGCGGTCATGTATGGATATGAGAGTTGGACATAAAGAAGGCTGAGCAGTAAAGAATTGATGCTTTAGAACTGTGGTGCTGGAGAAGACTCTTGAGAGTCCCTTGATCCTAACAAAGGACTGGGATCGTGAAATTAGTTCCTGAAAGTATTTAGCTCTCTAAAGACCTGTTCCACCAGATTCCCTGGAGCAGAGTGCCTCCCTCCACCTTGCACTCCCTCGGGGAGGGGTTGGGGTTGGAGTTTGGTATCTGCAGCAGCACAGGCCTCAGTCTCTGTAGAGGCAGATGGCAAATGCCCTTGTTGTTCCGTCGCTGGCAATGCTCTTGGCAAGTGCCAGTTTTGGCAAACAGACGGTGAGAAAGTGGAAGCGGTGGCCGGTTTTATTTTCTGGGCTCCAAAATCACTGCAGACACTGACTGCAGCCTGGGACAAACCAGAGACGTCACTTTGTTGACAAAGGTCCATCTAGTCAGGGC
The DNA here is from genome assembly GCF_032452875.1 of Bos javanicus. NCBI lineage: Eukaryota > Metazoa > Chordata > Mammalia > Artiodactyla > Bovidae > Bos > Bos javanicus. Next base: position 50,122,103 of record NC_083893.1, on the reverse strand, counting down.
TTCCCTCATAGCTCAGTCGGTAAAGAAACTGCCTGGAGTGCAGGAGACCCTGGTTCAATCTCTGGGTCAGGAAGATCCCCTGACAAAGGAAATAGCAACCCACTCCAGTATCCTTGCCTGGAGAATCCCATGGTCAGAGGAGCCTGGTGGGCTACCGTCCACGGGGTGGCAGAGTCGGGCATGAGTGAGTGACTGACATGCCATCTGGTCAAGGCTCTGGTTTCCCAGTGGTCACGTCTGGATGTGAGAGCTGGACCGTAAGGAAGGCTGAGTGCCCAAGAATGCATGCTTCTGAACTGTGGTGTTGGAGAAGACTCTTGAGAGTCCCTTGGACTGCAAGGAGATCCAACCAGTCCATCCTAAAGGAGATCAGTCCTGAATACTCGTTGGAAGGACTGATGCTGAAGCTGAAACTCCAATACTTTGGCCACCTGATAAGAGCTGACTCATTGGAAAAGACCCTGATGCTGGGAAAATTGAGCGCAGGAGGAGAAGGGGACGACAGAAGGTGAGATGGTTGGATGGCATTACCGACTCGATGGACATTGAGTTTGAGTAAATTCCAGAAGTTGCTAATGGACAGGTAAGCCTGGTGTGCTGCAGTCCATGTGGTCGCAAAGAGTCAGCCACGACTAAGTGACTGAACTGAACTGAACTACTGTCTTTGGGGCAAACCTGGCAACTTGTCCCAGAGGCCACCAGGGAGGCCCCCCCCCCCAGGTCCACTCCATCCCTGTGGGCAGATGGCACATCTGGGGTGAAATGGGAAAGTTCCAGGCCGTTGGGGTGCTAGAGTGATTCTGCTGGTTGTCCAAGTCCAGTGCTTATTGGTGGCTTCCATTCCCGGCCTTGGGCTGAGGGACGTGAATCTTGCTGGAGTTCTGGGCTGGCTGTGGCCCCGGGCCCGCCCTCCTCTTCCCACAGGTGCCTGGCTATGGCTCAGGTCTCTCACTCTCTGCCAGGTCCTGACCTCTCGCCCGCACGGCCGCTGCTGCGCACGTGCCACTGGGACCAGCCGTGTCCAGACGCTGTGCCCTCTTCTTCCTGCCACCTCCTGGCGGTCCCCAAGTGTGTGCCGAGCCTCCTCCAGCACCAGCCCTCTGCCCACCCACCTTCTGCTCGGGGGCTCCTGAGCCGTGCTCCAGACTTGGCAGATAGCATTCCCTCGGCCCACCCGGCCGGAGAAGGCAATGGCACCCCACTCCAGTACTCTTGCCTGGAAAATCCCATGGATGGAGGAGCCTGGTAGGCTGCAGTCCATGGGGTCGCTAAGAGTCGGACACGACTGAGCAACTTCACTTTCACTTTTCACTTTCATGCACTGGAGAAGGAAATGGCAACCCACTCCAATGTTCTTGCCTGGAGAATCCCAGGGACAGAGAAGCCTGTTGGGTGCCGTCTATGGGGTCACACAGAGTTGGACAGGACTTGACTCGACAGCACTGGCAGTAGCAGCAGCCGACCTGGCACCGAGTCAGCCCTGTCCTCTGCGACTCGGGCTCTACGTCCGCTGCGGAATGGGGACCTCGTGGCCTTCCCCACAGCCCCGCCGGGCCCCTTGGGGTGCCCCAGAGACAGCCCCAGGCCTCCCCATTCCCCTGGGTGCAGGGAGTCGGCTGGGCTAAGAAGGAGGGCTCCAGGGCCGTGGCTCTGAGCTCTGGCTGAAGGCTCTGCCCCGCTGGTGCACCCAGGGGCTCCCACGGTGGGGGCTGGGCCCTGCCTGCTGCTCCGGGACCGTCCAGCTCTGGCCCCTGGTCTCACTGATGTGGCTCCATTGCCCCAGGCTGTGGTCCCCAGGCCTTTCACACTGGTCCCCTTGGCTGCACCGCTGCCCACACAGGCCCTGTCTTTTTAGGGATGACAGTGTGGTAAGACCAGGCCTTGAAGCAGGAAGGCCTGTTCTCAAACTCTGGCTCATTCATAGGCCTCTCTGGGCCTCAGTCTCCTTGTAACACTGTGTCCCCCCTTGGGCAGCGGCCAGCGAGGGGCATTACCCCTCAGACCTCTGCCTTCAAGGGAAGTCTAAGCATTTTTCATGCACACGACAGCCTGACCCTGGGGCTGCTCCCAGCCCAGCCTTTCGGGCATTTGAGAGCTATCAGTCCAGCCCCTCACGGGTCCCCCCGACCCAAAGCCTCTCCCCCAGGGCCCCTGGCATGCTGCGGGTGTGGGAGGGTTTGGGGGCTGAGCTCCTGTTGGAGGCCACCTGCTGGGCCTGCAGGCGGGGAGTGTGTGTGCGTGTGTGTGTGCGTGCGTGCGTGCGTGCATGTGTGTGGCCCCGCCCGTGCTCAGGAGCAGCTGCGCCAGTTGCTTCAGAAAAGAGGCAGACAAACAGCCCCACCGAGCCCCCAGGACCTCGGTCCAGGCTTGGCAGGGATGCAGCTCCACTCCAGGCGCCCTTTCCTGTTTTGACTCTTTCACGCCAGGGCAGGCGGGGCTCCTAATCAAGGCGCAGCCTCCTTGGAAAGGATCCCATTCCTCAACCGCCTGGACGGGAGCTGGGACATGCCGGACCCCGTGAGCGCATGCTGTTTACAGCTCCTAGCGTGTCATCATGCCGGCCGTTCCTAAAAGCAGCCTGGCAAGGCATGGGGACACCACTGGGACCTCGTGGAAAAGCCCAGGCTTTCCTGGAAGAGGACGGGAAGCACAACAGCCCAGTCAGAGCCCAGCTCTGAGCCTCGGGCGGCATCTCCCTGAGGACGCCTGGCAGGGATCCTAGAAGGCGAAGGATAAGCCCTCCCCAAAGGTTCTGGCCCCCACAGTCAGGGTCAAGAACGTCCATCTGGCCTCCTCCCCTCTGGCAGCACCCAGGGCCCTAGGGGAACCAGTGACTTGCATATCCTTCCCTGCGGCAGCTCCTCCCTGGCCTGGTGAAGCCACACCTGAGGCTTTTTCATCATTTCCAGGTTATATAGAATGTCCTCCACTGGCTTTGGCCAGTTCAGTTCACTTACTCAGTCGTGTCTGATTCTTTGCGACCCTATGGACTGCAGCATGTCAGGCCTCCCTGTCCATTGCCAACTCCTAGAGCTTGCTCAATCTCATGTCCATCAAGTCAGTGATGCCATCCACCCATCTCATCCTCTGTCATCCCCTTCTCTTGCCTCAATCTTTCTCAGCATCAGGGTCTTTTCCAATGAGTCAGTTCTTCCCATCAGGTGGCCAAAGTATTGGAGTTTCAGCTTCAGCATCAGTCCTTCCAATGAATATTCAGGACTAATTTCCTTTAGGATTGACTGGTTTGACCTCCTTGCAGTCCAAGGGACTCTCAAGAGTCTTCTCCAACACCACAGTTCAAAAGCATCAGCTCTTCCAAGCTCAGTTTTCTTTACAGTCCAGCTCTCACATCTCACATGACTTATGGAAAAACCATAGCTTTGAGTAGATGACCTTTGTCAGCAAAGTAATATCTCTGCTTTTTAATACGCTATCTAGGTTGGTTATAGCTTTTCTTCCAAGGAGCAAGCATCATTTAATTTCATGGCTGCAGTCACCATCTGTACTGATTTTGGAGCCCAAGAAAAGAAAGTCTGTCACTGTTTCCACTGTTTTCCCATCTATTTGCCATGAAGTGATGAGACTGGATGCCATTGTCTTAGTTTTTTGAATGTTGAGTTTTAAGCCAGCTTTTTCACTCTCCTCTTTAACTTTCATCAAGAGGCTCTCTAGTTCCTCTTCACTTTCTGCTATAAGGGTGGTGTCATCTGCATATCTGAGGTTGTTGATTTTTACTTAAGTTTTCTCTTTAGGTTTTCTAAAAATAATAAAGTATCTATTTCTGATTCCATAAGCTTTAGACAGCACTTTCTGGTGTCCACTACCCTAGAAGGGAAAACAGAGCCTCAGCACTTCCTGTTGCCCTTCTCCCAGCCCCCTAGTCTGCCACACTTGTCAGGGTGCCTGACTGGGGAGGCCTGCCCTGCCTACTTCCTCCCCTCCCCTTCACTGAGGCCAGCTTGAGAAGGGCTTTGGTTAACATCCTGAGCCGTGTTTTCAAGCTGGGGTGCAGCTGGGTACGTGTAAAGACTTATCAAGGAGGGAGAGGCAGATAGTTTGAAGGAAATCAATTTCTTTCCAAAAAGTGATCTGCCTTTGAACAGTTTCTGCCCACCCTCTTCGACCATCATCTGTTCCCACTCCAATCCGTTAGATGCTGTGGGGTTTTGCCCTGAGCTGTGCAAACTTTCAGGAGCTCCCGAGGGACAATTTGAAATGTGTTCCTTTTTGCTGACAATGTGAATGTTTGTAGGAGCTGATGACTCCTTCAGCAAGTCAGTAATTCTAATTCTTTAAGTTTCAACAGACTTGAAGAGAGCTCAATTAGCATAATTTTTTGGTGAAAGATCAACATGTGACCTTTGGTATATAACTCACGGGGTTCTGAGAACTGAGTCAGGGCTGTTAACACTCACACAAACCCACGGTACTTTCTGCTCTCACTTGTTTATGTGACCGAGGCTTCTCAGGAGTTACAGCTGTAAAAAGGAATACTCTGGATTGAATGCTGCTGTACCTGTCTCATTTTACCAAGATTTGAAATTTGTTATTATGTTGAACTGTGAAATGCTGACCATCAGAATGACAAGCTTATCAAAAAGAAATTTTTAAAGAGCCTTAGGGTCCTAAGAAATATCTTTTATTACATTTAAATGTACGCCCACGGTCATCTGACAGAAAAATGATAGGGTGATCAATGAAAGACTTTCCAAAGTAAAAAGGTAGTCTGTGTGTGCTCAGCCGTGTCCAACTCTTTTGACCCCATGGACTGTAGCCCGCCAGGCTCCTCTGTTCATGAGATTTCCCAGGCAAGAATACTGGAGTGGGTTGCCATTCCTTCTCCAAAGGATCTCCCTAACCCAGGGATCGAACCCACATTTCCTGCATTGGCAGGTGGGTTCTTTACCGCAGAGCCACAAGGGAAGCACTGAAAAGATTACAGTATGATAAATTTTTAAGGAGAAAGTGAAACTGATATACAAGTACAAGAAGACAAATAAAAGATATAAAATTTGTTAAAGGATAATTACCAATGCATATTCAAATTGCCTCATGAGAAAATAAACTTGTTTTGGTAGTTAGTAGCCACTGTATACCTTTAAAAGTGTGATGCGTAACTTCCCTAGAGGTCCAGTGGCTAAGACTCTGCACTCCCAATGCAGAGGGCCCTCGTTTGAGCCCTGATGAGGGAACTAGATTCCATGTGCCATAACTAAGAGTTCACATGCTGCAAATAAAGCTCTTTCAGGCTCCAACTAAGACCCAGTGCAGCCAAATAAATATTTTTCAAAAAGTGTCATAACTTGACCTGCCTCTTGAGAAATCTGTATGCAGGTCAGGAAGCAACAGTTAGAACTGGACATGAAACAAGAGACTGGTTCCAGATAGGGAAAGGAGTACGTCAAGGCTGTATACTGTCACCCCGCTTATTTACCTTATATGCAGAGTACATCATGAGAAACGCTGGGCTGGAAGAAGCACAAGCTGGAATCAAGATTGCCGGGAGAAATATCAATAACCTCAGATATGCAGATGACACCACCCTTATGGCAGAAAGTGAAGAGGAACTAAAGAGCCTCTTGATGAAGGTGAAAGAGGAGAGTGAAAAAGTTGGCTTAAAACTCAATACTCAGAAAACTAAAATCATGGCATCTGGTCCCATCACTGTATGGCAAATAGATGGGGAAACATTAAAAACAGTGACAGACTTTATTTCTTGGGGCTCCAAAATCACTGCAGATGGTGACTGCAGCCATGAAATTAAAAGATGCTTCTTCCTTGCAAGGAAAGTTATGACCAACCTAGACAGCATATTAAAAAGCAGAGACATTACTTTGCCAACAAAGGTCCATCTAGTCAAAGCTATGGTTTTTCCATAGTCATGTATCAATGGATGTGAGAGTTGGACTATAAAGAAAGCTGAGCGCAGAAGAACTGATGCTTTTGAACTGTGGTGTTGGAGAAGACTCTTGAGAGTCCCTTGAATAGCAAGGAGATCCAACCAGTCCATCCTAAAGAAAATCAGTCCTGAATATTCACTGGAAGGACTGATGCTGAAGCTGAAACTCCAATACTTTGGCCACCTGATGTGAAGAACTGACTCACTGGAAAAGACCCTGATGCTGGGCAAGATTGAAGGCAGGAGGAGAAGGGGCTGACAGAGGATGAGATGGTTGGTTGGATGGCATCACTGACTTGATGGACATGAGTTTGAGCAGGCTCTGGGAGTTGGTGATGGACAGGGAGGCCTGGTGTGCTGCAGTCCATGGGGTCACAAAGAGTCGGACACAATTGAGCGACTGAACCGAACTGATAAAAAGTTTGATTAAAAATACAGTATGTCAGAAATAACATCCTTCACAAGCATTTACATTTATGATGCAAAACTTAGATGTCCACTTGAAGTATGAAAGGAAGAATTTTTCCAAGTTTTTCAGGGACTATAGGAGCAAAAAGTTTGATGAGCACTGCCTCAAAAGCCAGACTGCTTTTTCAGGGCAGGGAAGTGAGAGCAGGACCGGGAAACATCTTCAATCACTGAGTTTGCTTTTCCACTCCCCACTTCCATTTTTCTTGAACCACCAACTCTGACCTGGGGCTCCTTGGGCTTCCCCAGGGTAGACTGTGCTGCACTGTGCTCAGTCACTAAGTCATGTCCAACTCTATGCGACCCCATGGACTGCAGCCCACCAGGCTCCTCTATCCATGGGCTTCTCCAGGCAAGAATACTGGAGTGGGTTGCCATGCCCTACTCCAGGGGCTCTTCTCGACCCAGGGATGGAACCCACGTCTCTTAAGCCTGGAATGGCAGGCAAGTTCTTTGCCACCCGGGAAACTATCCCACCCCTAACCCTAACCCTCTCAAAGGTAGGTTACTTTACAGGGATGCTGTCAATCTCAATCTCTAAGCCTCAGGCCTCTCTCCCTCTCCTGGCAGCCTCCCAGTGATAGAACTCGGTGGGAGTTGTGGAAGTCTCCACACTGGGAGGGAAAACCAGGTGCAATAAGAAACATTTTCATTTGAGTACTTCCAGGTAATTGCCTATAAAGACTTCAGAGGACTTAGAAAATCTGTAGATTTCAGTGAGCTTATCAGGTTGCGACAATACACACAAATTTTCTATATCAGAGGCTTCCCGGCGGCTCAGTCAGTGAAAAATCGACCTGCAGTGCGGGAGACCTGGGTTGGATCCCTGGGTGGGGAAGATCCCCTGGAGGAGGGAATGGCAACCCACTCCGATATTCTTACCTGGAGAATCCCAAGGACAGAGGAGCCTGGCTACAGTCCATGGGGTCACAGAGTCGGACACAACTGCGGGACTAAGCACACGTCAGTAAGCAACCGAACAAAATACAACAACGGTAATTACAACATTATAAAAATATGAATAGGGATACATCTGAAAAAAGATGAGCAAGCCCTGTAAACTGAAGAAGACTTGAGTCAGGAAATAGAAGGTGTTCAGGGACTGAAAGGCTCCATATGGGCAGCGTTCGAGGGCAGGCAGCTCCCTGGAACGGAGGACCAGGCGGGGAGGGGCGCTGCGGGGGAGGCGGGGCGAGCCGGAGGTCCGCGGGGCTTTTTAATTTGTTCTCTGCTGGGTGCTGCTTGCTGCCACCCAGGCCGTCCCCTCTAGCATAGCGCAGCGCTGGGGTAGGCTTTGGTGAATGCACGGTGAGCAGGTAGGATTGAGGGTCCAGCTGAAAGAAGGCCGGCGCTTCCCCAGCCGGAGAGAGAGCCGGGAAGACCAACGGCCCTTAGGAGCGTCCTCACCCAGAAAAAAGACCCCCAAGGGAAAGCAGGGGCCCCACGTTTGCACAGACCCAGGGCGGGCCCTCGGAGGCGGGGCTGGGGGCTGTGATTGGTCACGTCTGGCTTCCTCGGGCTCGTCCTCAGGGACTGGGGGCCGCCCGTCACGGGGGCCGAAGGGTGGCCGCCGCAGACACCGTCCTACTGGCAGCCGGCCTGCGGGACGGCGGGTGGTCACCGCAGCTGAGGGCCGGCCCCTCCCGGCGTCGCGTCTGAGGGGCAGGGGCCACAGGCACCGGCCCGGCTCTACCAGCAGCTTTACGGTCAGCCTGCCGGCCCCTCCCCGGCAACCAAGCCTCAGGCTGCATCGCCGGGCCGAGCCGCCCCGCCAGGCCCGGTCCGCCGCCCGCCTCAGTTTCTAGGCGGCTCCCGCACGTCCCGCGCGTACCTGCCGGACTCCCGCGCCGCGCCCCGATTGCGCACGCGCGGACCCCCCTCCCCCCCCGCGCTCCGGCTGCGCACGCGCGGCGCGCTCCTCAGGCGCCCCCGCCCCGCCCTGCCCCCGCCTCGCGCACGCGCGGTCCGCCCCTCAGGCGTCCCCGCCCCGGCCCGCCCCCGCCTCGCGCACGCGTCGCACGCGCCGCACGCGCCCCGCGCCTCGCGCACGCGCAGGCCCCGCCCCGCGGCTAATGGGCGGTGCTGCCGCTTATTTGCTTTGCGTCGGCCACCGCCGTCAGTCAGTCGGGGCAGCGCGCCGACGACGTTTCGTCCGCCGCCCAAGGTGCTCCGGCCCCTGCGCTCCCTTGGCGCGCCCGCAGACCCCGACCCGCCGGCCGCGGCGCCCTAGCCCCGCCATCATGTCGCAGAGCGAGAGCCCCGGGCTGCAGGAGGAGAGCCTGCACGGTGAGCGGGGGCCGGGCCCGGGCTGGGGGCCTGCGGCGAGGGGCCCGCGGGAGGGGGCGGCCTGCGGAGAGGACCCCCGGGCGCCCGGGCGCGGGTCTCCGCGTCCGGGCGGCCGGACCCGCGGGTGCCTGGTCTTCTGAGGCGCACCTCGGTGCTGGTTTCGGTGCCGGTACCGGCCCGGGGAGACTGGGGAGGACGCGCTCTGGGACTCGGGGCAGGGCGGCCTGAGGGGAAGCGGCGGGGGTCGCGCCGGCCGCGCCGTCCTTCACGATCGCTCGTCCGGGGTCGCGGGCTGGCCTGCCGGGGGACACGGGGCAGCTGACCGCGCTGCAGACTCCCGAGCGGACACCCGCCCCCGGAACCGGACGGGGGGCGGCCTGGACCCCCGCTCCGGCCGCGGCTGGAGGAGGGGCCGAGCGCCGACCTTTATTTTCCTGAGGCAAGAGTTAAGTGGGACGCGGGAGTGCGTAAATAAGGTTCGGAGAGGACCGTGGACCCCGTAGAGAATTTTAAAGGTTCATTAAGATTTAAAAATCATCACACTGCCTGAATTTGAGCCATTAATTTTCTGTATTCGTTAAAACAGTGTTTTACTCGCCAAGACTTGGCCAAATTCGTCGTATATTGTGAAACTGCAGTCACAGCCTAGAAATCCTATAATCTTTTCTTAAATTTCGACATGGGCTATTTTCTTTGAGATAGATAAAGGGACTGAATCTTTGCCTTAAAAAAGATCTAAAGAGTGTTTGATGAACCGCCTTCAGGTCAGCCCTGTTAGCAGACTACTCCGCTCCCACCGTGGTGTGTTCCCTTAGTGGCTGCATTGGTCCGAAGAGTCCGCAGTGTCCAGAGCGGCTTCGTCGCCAGTCCTGGGTTGGCAGACCCAACTGCTGAGTCATTGGCAACGCAGAGTGCCAGCTCATGGGTTAAAAGGTTTGCTCCTCGGTTTTGTGTATTCTATAAAAAGACGGTTACACGGTGAGTGGAAACTGTCGAGGAGTCTTTGGGCCGCGGTCAGGGGTACGTGCAGCAGGGCACTCGAGCCTCTGGCCAGTGTGGGAGGGATCACGTGGGCCCCGCCGCCCTGGGAAACCGAATCCGGGCCGGGATTGGTGGCTGGGCCGACACTTGCCCTGGGCTCAGTTTTGATTTGATTACCTCTTGTTTACCTCGGAAAGAACTCGGAGCAGTTGATCGCTGAGGCAAGACAAAGGCCAACGCTCTCCCCTCTGCTTGTCTCTGGCCAGATGCTTTCCCTGAGTCCTGCAGCCTCTGCTCCCTGGTCTGCTCTGGTTAAAGCTGTTGACGGGCAGCCTCTGCTCTCCGGTCCGCTCTGGTTAGAGCTGTTGACGAGCAGCCTCTGCTCCCTGGTCCGTTCTGGTTAAAGCTGTTGACCAGCAGCAGGATGTCCTAGATGCCTTTCCTGTCTCAGATAAACAACCCCTAACGTGCAGGGGGAAGGTGGAGTTTTGTAATATTATCTTGCAGCATCATTCGAGGGGGTGCGAGACTTAACTTCCCAGAGGCGCGCCCCCCCCTCCCCCCGCCCAGTGCTGTGCTGAGTGGGGATCAGTGCCATCAGGTGGCACCGGCTTACCCCGAGATGGCCCCCACTTCTTCACCTGCTGGTCTCTCTGCAGCCAGTCAGAGGGTGGTGTTGTCACAGGCCCCCACCGTGGATGAAGGTGCAGTGCATGAATAGGCACAGGACGTGCACGTCTCGTGTCCTGCACTTTGAGAGGGAAGGGGTTTCCGGCAATGAGACCCTGGCCCGCTCTGTGCATTTCAGATGGCCACAGTGAGGCGAGAGGTGAGGCGAAGCCCATGGCAGGCAGGTGACAGCAGTTGGGCTCTTAGGGCGCCAGGCTCCTCGGGCTTTGGTGACAGAGGCCTCAGGCAGGCAGAAGGAAGGGGGGTCCACCGGGTCCTGTTCAGACGTCAAGCCTCTGGTTCCTGTACTGCCTCACTCAAGAAACTCTTAAAAACTGGGATTTCTTAAGTCCCACCTCTCCTAGGGAAGAAGCTTTCCCAAGGGTGGTCCTTGCCTCCAGGCGTAGCCCCTGCGCCACCCCAGGGCTGTCCTCAGGGTCCCACCTGTCCCAAAGACCCCAGGACATTGACCCCAGCATCGTGTAGGTCATGCCCCTGTAGTTTTCAACCCTGGCTGCCCACCGTCACCATTGTGGTTTTCTCAAAGTAAGGGTACCAGGGTTCTGTTGTAGCATTCCAAATCAGGATTTTCCGGCTGGTGAGTGAGACTGCTGGAGAACAGGGAAAGCACAAGAGGTGGTCCTCCAGAGCCAGGGTTGTGACATGTTGCCCCAGACTGGGTTGTGGGGTGCTCTGCCAGGGGTGCTGGAGAGGGCTGTTGGCCTGGAGCCAGGAGCAGGGAGCCTCACAGTGCAGGCAGGGACGGTGAGAAACTGTGCGGAATACTCAGGATATAAAGCATGGGTGCTGTGTTGGGTTAGTTGATAGGGTCAGGCTCCACAAGTTAAAGAAAGACAGTTGTCATTATCTGTTTTCAGGCTGGGGTAAACTGAAAGCTTAGTCAACCACCCGGCCTGCCGAGCAGTGGCTCAGGGAACTGTTTTAACACTCTACATGTGATCACAGCTTGTGCCCAGTTACTAGCAGTTGAGGTCAGCTGAATTCATGGCATTTGTGGCCCAGCCAGTAAGTGGTTGTGTCTGGGTCATTCCTGTGGCCTCTCCAGAGCTGGAAGACGGGACAGCATTGTGGTTACAGATCTTTTGGGGGCCCACGAATCGTCTCATTCAAGATGTGGGCTTTCCTTCTTTTGGGATCAAGTATCCTGGGGGTCACAGGAAGTTTTTTTAAACAAAAGGAAGACATGGCATATCGTGTCGGTTTGTAATTCTCTTCTGCAGTGACGGGGCATTGGCCTAGGCTCTCCGCCCATCTCATTTGCCCAGTCCACCTGCCCTGTGTCTTGTTAGTGTGAATTACAGGTCAGTGTGGCAGTGGCCTGAGTCAGGGCGAGACTCGCCTGGGTCAGCAACCACCGCCCCTTTTCCCGCGGCCTGACTACCTCACAGGCTGTTTGGGGTTCTGAGGAAGTGATCTGAGGTTGTAAGGCAACTCGAGGGCTTCCCTGGTGGCTTGGCAGTAGAGAACCCGCCTGCAATGCAGGAGACGTGGCAGGTTCGGTCCCTGGGCTGGGGAGATCCTGGGAGAAGGAAACGGCTTCCACTCCAGTCTTCTCACCTGGAGAATCCCATGGACAGAGGAGCCTGGCTATAGTCCATGGGGTCGCAGAGAGAGGAACATGACCTAGCGACGAAATAACAACAAAGCAACCTGAAACCACTCTTTCTTGCTTAGAAAGGTGAGTGAGCTTAACTGCAGGTGAAAGAAGATTAATGGCCCCTGGTCTTCATTTTCCAGGGAGCTGCTCCCCTGTGCAGTTGCTGCAGGTTAATCATAAACTCTGGTCCGTTAGTGTATCACAGCCTCTGAGCTGTGCTGTAGACAGAGCTCCGCTGTAGACAGCCTGCGTAGAGGTCTTTCTAAAGGATGCCCAACACTTTGAGTGAGATGGTTCCAATCTCCGTGGAGTCTGGAGTGGAATCTAAGCATGTGCCTGAAACTCATCGTGTTGTTGTTTTTTTTGAAAAACACTCTGTCTTGTGGCTGTGCTGGTTCTTTGCTGCTGCACTTGGGTTTTCTCTGGTTGCAGCGAGCAGGGCTCCTCTTCGTTGCAGTGGGTGGACTCCTTCCTGCGGTGTCTTCTCTTGTGGAGTGCGGACCCCAGGCCTCCAGGGCTTTGGGAGCCGTGGCTCCTGGGCTGTGGCGCATGGGCTTGGTAGTTGAGGCCCGTGGGCTTAGTTGCTTTGGGGGATGTGGGATCTTCCTGGACCAGGGATGGAACCTGTGTCCCTTGAATTGCAGAGTGGTTTCTTAACGACTGGACCACCAGGGAAGCCCTGAAACTACAGTGCTGTATGCCCATTATATTTTAATTTGAAAAATATATTTAATCTTTGTCCCTGGTTCCAGATCCACAGCTCGGCTCTAAGAACCCTTGGACTTTCTTGAGATCTTTGGAAAACAATTGAGTCTGTGCTAGTGATGTGACTGCCGAGGTCCTCGGTAGCCTCAGGGTGGGGTGGGGATGGGCAGAAACTCAGCACTCGCCCTCCCCAAGCCTGCCTGGGGAGGGGCGCTGAGGCTGGGTTACAGGATGTACTGGGCAAGGGCGTAGAACTGCCGTCTCCCACCACTGCCTGCATGCCTGCCCTCTGAGAAGGCACTCGTGCAAGCACGGTGTGGTCCTGACTTCTGTGACTTGTCCCAAGGAGTTGCTGACGAGGGAGGGTTGTGGGAACCCCTGAATTCTTGGTCTCTCGGGCGTTTGAGGTGTCCCCTGCAGGGACAGTCTTGTGGTACTGAGACCACTACTGCTACTACTACTAAATCACTTCAGTCGTGTCCGACTCTGTGCGACCCCATAGACGGCAGCCCACCAGGCTCCCCGTCCCTGGGATTCTCCAGGCAAGAACACTGGAGTGGGTTGCCATTTCCTTCTCCAATGCATGAAAGTGAAAAGTGAAAGTGAAGTCGCTCACTCATGTCTGACTCTTAGTGATCCCATGGACTGGAGCCTACCAGACTCCTCCGTCCCTGGGATTCTCCAGGCAAGAGCACTGGAGTGGGGTGCCATTGCCTTCTCCAAGACCACTACAGGTAGTGTCAAAACCAAACTGCTGGACCGCGCGCGCTGGAGCTGGGAAACTGGTTATTGATATAAAAGCCCCCTACCTGGGAAGGCTGGACCGTGACCCGCAGTGGACGGTGCTGGGCCGGGAAGAGAGCGGTTCGAGCGACCGGGGTGGGAGAGGCCAGGGCGGGGCGGCAGTGCAGTCAGTGAGCCGGGCAGCAGAGGGCCGCCTGGAATAAGCTGACCGCGTCAGCTCACACGTGCAGCCGGGCGGGGCCCCGGAGCGAGGCGGTGCAGTGGACGTTCGTGGCCTCAGGTTTGACGGAATTAAAAGCAAGAACTTTTCGTCTTCTCACCTGAAGACCTGAGTGGAAGGGCAGTCTCTCCAGTTGCCAGCATCACACGGGGTGGAGAAAGGCGTGTGCCGGCGGGCCCCGGTGGCCAGTGGTCAGGCTGGACTCAGTGCTGCGGGCCTTCCCATGTGGCCAAAAAAAGGAAAGCTGTGTGTCTCAAATATTGAGCTCGATGGAGAAAGAGGGACTGCTCAGCAGAAGAGAGGAGCGGGTTTCAACAGCTGACGCGGAAAAGAGGCTCTCCCCTCAGCCAGGAAGCCTGTGGGAAAATGCCCAACCCGTGAGAAGGCAGCAGCGCTGAATAAGCCGGCCGACCCGGCCCCCCGCCCCGCCCCCCGCGGTGACGATCTGTGCCCCTGCGGTAGTTGCGTCTCAGGCCTGGTCCCCAGGCAGAGGCGCGGAGGTCTGCTCTGCTCGGGGCCGCGGTGGTCCCGCACTGGATGCACAGCAGGGCTCCCCACACCCAGCGCCTCTCGTGGTTCAGACGTGAGAGCCTGTGGCAGCCGGCCAGGCAGCTGAGCGCGGAGAAGCGGGCATCAGCGCCTTGTGGGGCCACCGGGCTGGGCCTCCGGTCCGCAGCGCAGGCGGACCTTCTTACCTCAGGAGCTCTCTAGTGTCCACCCCGTCCTCCTGTGCACTCGCCATGCTGCCCTCCTCCTGAGTTCGCCCCCATGTCAGCCCCCACAGCACGCAGCCGGGAGCAGCAGCACCGCCTCCCCGCCGGGATGTTGGCCCCGCCTGGACTGGGGACCCCTCCCCTCACGGGGGCCCGGAGGGGCTCGGCCCGGTGAGCGGAGGGCCCCCCGGCTCAGCTGCCATTTCCCTGGTGAATATATCAAGTGCTAAGCCTTGGTAATCGGTCATCAATCTGTGGGGCCTCAGGGTCAGAACGTGAGGCTGGAATGTGGAAATTTTAAAGCTTTCCTTAATTTCTAAGTCCCCAAGGCACTGGTTGAGCCTTTTTCTTCTGAGAGCTGAGTGTGGGCGAGTCCTGGCTACAGGGCCTCTGCTGACGGAGCAGATGGTCTGGGGTGCAGCTCCCGAGGGTCCCTGCAGAGGCTAACTGCACAGGGCCTGAGCCGGGCCTGGGGGCGCTACGGCCAGATTCCTGGCAGAGGGCCCGTGGGAGTCTCTGGCACGTCTTGAAACAGATGGGGTGAGCTTGGTATCTTAGCACCAGACTCCGAGATGGGCGGAAAATTGCAACCCGGTTCTTCTCTCGTCCCCGTCAGGCTCCTGGGTAGAATTACACTTCGGCAGTAACGGAAACGGGAGCAGTGTTCCCGACTCTGTTTCTATTTATAACGGCGACATGGAAAAGATACTGCTGGACGCGCAGCACGAATCCGGACGGAGCAGCTCCAAGAGCTCCCACTGCGACAGGTGGGCGAATGTGTGTGTCCCAGCACGGCTCCGCGGGCCTCCCTGGCCTCAGCCAGCGCCCAGACGGCGGGCCCTTTGCCCTCGGGTGGGGGGACACCGCCCCTGGGGTCCTGTCCCTGCTTCTGCCTGCTGGGCGTCAGAGCTCAGCTGAGAAGGCAGGGGGCCACTGTGACTCCTCGACCCTGGTCCCCCCCGGGGCTGGCTGCTGCCTGCTGGGCAGAAGTTCAGCTGAGAAGGCAGGGGGCTGCTGTGACTGTTGGGCCCTGGTCCCCGCTGGGGTTGGCGGGAGCGCTTCCTTCTCCAGGGACGCCGTCCCCTGTGTGTGGGGGGGTCTGTGTGTCCTGACGGAAAGGTGAACGTGTGCTGTTTCTCCCAAGCCCGCCCCGCTCACAGACCCCACAGGACACTAACAGAGCTTCTGAGACAGACACGCACAGCCTCGGAGAGAAGAACAGCTCCCAGGTAAGGTGCACAGGGTCTGCCTTCGTGATCTGTCTGTACAGGGCACTGGGTGACCCGGCCCGAAAGCCGACTTGTGCTTCCTCAGACCTTCCCTCAGCTGTGGGGGGTGGGGCATCTCCAGCACTTCACAGAGTGGACCGGAGACGGTGGGGCCGTTTGGTTCAGGGTGTGTGCCCGGGGCCCCGTCTGCCCCACATGCCCTCCCGGGGGACGCGGGCGGGTGGCGGGGAGCCGTGGGGGCCTGTGGGGGTCTGGAGGCCTGCCCAGGGCCCCGTCTGCCCCACACGCCCTCCCAGGGGATGCAGGTGGGTGGCAGGGAGCCGTGGCGGCCCGTGGGGGTCTGGAGGCCTGCCCAGGGCCCCGTCTGCCCCACATGCCCTTCTGGGGGATGCGGGGAGAGTGGTGGGAGTGGCAGGGGGCCGTGGGGGTCCGTGGGGGTCTGGAGGCCTGCCCAGGGCCCCGTCTGCCCCACACGCCCTCCCAGGGGATGCGGGCAGGTGGCGGGGAGCCTTGGGGGCCCGTGGGGGTCTGGAGGCCTGCCCAGGGCCCCGTCTGCCCCACACGCCCTCCCAGGGGATGCGGGCAGGTGGCAGGGGGCCGTGGGGGCCCGTGGGGGTCTGGAGGCCTGCCCGGGGCCTCCCCATTGGGACGGCACTGCTGCTGTCCCTTCCTCGATGGCACTAGTTGCTTCCAGAAACCGTGCCTCGGGCTTCGCTGACTGGCGCTTGTGTGGTTTGGGTTAGGAGCTGACCAGGCTGGTGGAGGCTGAGCTCAGTTTTCTGAGTTTCCTTTAAGAATCTCTGAGTTTGGTGCGGCCGTAGCCCCTGTTGGGGGGAAGTCCATGAGAGCAGGGTGGGCTGTGGCCCTGAGCTGCCTTTCTGCAGACCTGGGTTGGGCCAGTGGCCAGTGCGGCCTCGCCAGGCCATCTTCCTGCCTGCTGCCTCTTGTGATGCTCAGGGGTGTCGGGATCTAGGAACCTGGGGGGCCCTGCTTTCCTGGGGCCTCAGCTGGTAAAGAATCCGCCTGAAGTGCAGGAGACCCTGGTTGCACTCCTGAGTCAGGAAGATCCCCTGGAGAAGGGAAAGGCTGCCTGCTCCCTTCCTCACTGTGAGAGCTGTGGGGCCCGAGCTTCTATCAGTGCCCCTGGGTCCCCCTGCTGCCTGCCGGGCACTCCTCAGGCTGTCCCGCCCCGGGGGCTCAGCAGTCCTTGTGCTCAGGCTTCTCCAGGGTGCTGCCTGCCTGCTCCCGGATGTGCGGGGTCCAGCCCAGCTTTGTTGTGTCCAGGTGTTTGGTTGGTTTTGGTACCGTGTTCTAGAGTATTTCCATAATTTCCCCCTCTGAATTTAAAGAGGAATTCTATGATCAGGTACACAGTTTTTAAAATTCTAAGCAATGCACCTTTTTAAAGCTCTTCAATTAACATATTATTAGTAACATGTATTTTTAAGGCCACTGAGACCAGGGGTGCACGCGGGTTTCTAGTTTTCTCTTCTCCCGCCAGACGCGGACGCGCATCTGCTCTGCGTGCTGTGTGCCGTCAGCTCAGGCACATCCCTGTTGGGGGCCTTTTCGGGGGTTTCTGTTTTTCCTTTTACCCCCAGAACCACAGCCGGTGTCTCTGTGAACATGTGTCCCCACTGGCCGGTGCCCTCCCTGAGGCAGTGCCTGCAGCTCAGGGCCTCTGGAGTCCGGTGGGCCCTCCACGGGGGTGTGGGGTGGGCGGCGAGCCAGGCAGCGGGTTCACCGACCTCGTCTCCCCACAGTCCGAGGAAGACTACATGGAGAGGAGGAAAGAGGTCGAAAGCATCCTGAAGAAAAACTCAGACTGGATTTGGGATTGGTCCAGTCGGCCAGAGAACGTCCCCCCGGCCAAGTGAGTCTGCGTCCACGGGGGCCTCAGGGGCCGGGTGCCGGCGCCCGCTGACCGCCCTCTCCCCTCAGGGAATTCCTGCTCTTCAAGCACCCAAAGCGCACGCCCACGCTCAGCATGCGCAACACGAGCGTCATGAAGAAGGGCGGCATCTTCTCTGCGGAGTTCCTCAAGGTCTTCCTGCCGTCGCTGCTGCTGTCCCACCTGCTGGCCATCGGGCTGGGGTGAGTGCCACCCGCACGGGGCCGGTGCTGGCCTTGGGCACAGGTGGGGAAGCGGGGAGCCCCCGAGGCGGCTCGCACGTGGAGGGCTCTGGTCTCCCCGGTCGTGATGCGGGCAGATGGGCTTCTCCTGGGCAGCCTACTGGGCCACTGGATGTCAGGACAGGCTTCTGATGTGGGCTGGAGCCCCGGGCTCTGAGAACGGGGCAGAGGAGACGCCCGGCTTGCTGGCTCGGGGAGGCAGGAGCAGGGCCCCCACCCACCCTCCTGAGCCCTGGCCCACAGCCCTGCCCCTGCTCTGGGCTCTGCCCCGCCTTCCCCTCTGGGGAGCTCCTCTCTGCAGGGAGCTTTGTCCAGAACCAGCATTTGGGTCCTCTGGGGCCTGGCGGGGTTAGGCTTCAGCCTTCACTTCCGGGTGGATTTCTGCAGGTGTGTCTGCCCTCCCAGACTTCACAGGGGTCAGGATCAAGCTCTCCTGTCCCCTTGCTCTGCAGAGACTCCCCGCTGGCCTTCAGGCCCTTGATGTCCTCCCCCCGCCCTCCTCCCGGACAGCCCCCCCGCGCCCCTCCGTTCTGGGCTCCCTGGGGCGTCCCATGCAGCAGTGGTTTCTGTGAGATGTGCTGATAAACCTGGGGTTGTCAGCTGTCCCGTGGGTGACTGATTAGGTCAGAAAGTGAGGAGGGAGCTCTCAGCTCAGGAGGGGCTGTCCTTCGTGTGTGCCAAGGGTATGTGTTGCACAGCTGTTAGAGCACAGCTGGATTTTTCTAAATTGGATGCTGAAATGTGTGCTGATCAGAGTGAGACCCATGTGTCCACTGAGTGTTGGCAGCCAGGCCCCTTCTGGGCCGATCAGCTGCTGTCTCGGCAGTGCGCGCCCCTGGGAGACACGCCGCCCTGTAACGACCGCCTCCTTTCTCTGTCAGGATCTACATCGGAAGGCGCCTGACAACGTCCACCAGCACGTTCTGATGCAGGCTTTAGCCTGGTGTCCCCACGCCGCGGGGGCCCATGCCCCGCACAGCGCACAGAAGCAGCTGTCTTGGTCCTGGGCGGCCGCCCTGCGAGTCGTTTCTTCTGGCAGCGCCGCCTTCCTAACTCAGTGAAACACAGTAAACCACGCTCTCCCGCAGCCACACTTAGGGATCGAGCGACGAGCATGTCGTTGATTAATACCTACTGTAATAATTCGGTAGTAACCTTCTTCAGATATTATAAATATCAAAGTATAAATAATTTTAAAATACCTAGTTATGTTGTATGTAGCATTTTAATGAATTACTGATAGCGTTAAACACTATTTGAGGGAAGGAATGCCGACACTAGGAGGACTGCCTGAGGCTTCACCTGAATAAACACGTGGCCTTACTCCCTGCTGCAGACGCTTTGATGGACGCGTCTGTCTGCTGCAGACAGCCCTCAGCACTGAGTGTCTGCTGGCTTTGGTATGCGGCATGTAGAATCCACCGCGACACGGGCGGCGCCAAGCGGTCCCCACCCCGGGCGGTCGGGCAGCACCAGACGGACCCCCTGGGACTGTCAGCGCCACTCTGGACAGCAGCCCCTGGACAACCACTGTCTCCTCCCGTCTCCAGATTGCGGAATTTAGTCTGGTTCAGTTTTTTGTGCTCTTAGTATCAGCTGCATTCTAAACTATTCTGTCTGCTTTAAAAGGCTGGAGATAGGAAAAAAATAAATCTTTGCCAAATCCTTGGTTATGGTATTAACATACGGTTTAAAACTAAACGGCATACAAGCTTTTTGGTGAAGCCAGGTGTATCCCCACTGCCTGGGGGTTAAAGGATGCCCTTTCATACACTGTATAAATGCTGTTGTATTTGCTTCACTTTTCCACACTAAATTTCAGTTGTGTTCAATAAACGTAACATTCTAATTTTTAAAAACTTGGTTTATATTTAAACAATGACCTTGGAGGTAGCCCGCAGGCCTTCCATATGGAGGCGAGGCGTCAGCTTCATTACACGCCTGGTCCTGAAGAGGCGAAGGCTGCTTCCCGCTGACCTGCCCTGGCAGGGGCACGTCTCACCGCGATGGGCATGGTTGAGGCTGCGTTCAGGGCCTCCAGCGAGGCCAGGGGTCCCCAGGGCCAGCGCATCTTGGAGAGCACGGGGGAGTTGGGCCATGACCGAGAATGAGGCGGATTCGTGCAGCAAGTTTGCGAGGAGGTGCCCCGGGCTGGGGAGTTGTAAGCCCTTGAGGGTGTCCTGCCTTTCTTTGGAACGCCAGTTTTAATTCATGGTTGATTCCACTAACTTTCCTTTTGGTTTCATTTTTTAAAACCTTGGTTCTCTCTTGTTTTCTGGCGGGATTATTTTTGTTCCTACCCTCCCAGGTTGCATATCCTTTCTCCCAGCTCTGCCCACTGACTGATGCTGTTGCGGGCACAGCTGAGCTGCCAAACACGATCCCCAGGTTCCTTGAGGCTTCTCTCCCATCACTGTGATGTTCCAGTGAATGTTTGATCGTTTAAGGTGTGGGACTGTGTGTGTGTGAGTGTTTTCACTTTTTTGGGCACGGTGACAGCTTCCATAACACCCTCCTGTTAAGGCAGATCACACCACCGTCCATTTAACTGACTGAATAGCAAGTTCACAAAGTACTTAACGTCCTCCAGAAGATTTTCAAGCCTGTGCTCGGCTGTTTCCTGAGCAGACTCTTGCCTGCTGCGCCTGCACTGTGGGGTCCCGCTGGGGGTGGAGGCAGGCAGGCCCACCCTGGCGGGAAGTGGGCCGCACCTTCAGCGACACGTGTCTGGGCTGCTTGTGGTTTAGCACTTGACAACACATGTGCACAAAGATGACAACTTGGGAAACGTGACAGGGTCCCCGAGCCGGAACCGTGTGGCTGCCGGCATGAAAAAAACGGTGGGAAAGCATCCCAGCACCCCCAGTTTTATAGCAGCTGCCGGGTTTTCTGATGCCCAGCCTTTAACCCCACTGCCCCGGTGGTGAGCAGGCCCACCCGGAGAGCTCGGGCAGCCACGGGGCCGGTCCATACCCCGCTGAGCTGCCCCAGGGGAAGGGCTGAGTCTGCTGAGCCCTAACTGCAGGCTGAAGAACAAAGTGTGTGCAAGTCAAACGGTTTAGTATTGTTCATGCAGAAGAACTGACGTGTTTGGATTGTGCTGGAGAAGACTCATGAAAGCCCCCTGGATGGTGAGGAGATGCAACCAGTCCGTCCCAAAGGAAGTCAACCCTGAGTATTCACTGGAAGGACTGATGCTGAAGCTCCAATACTCTGGCCACCTGATTTGAAGAGTTGACTAGTTGGAAGATACTGATGCTGGGAAATTCTGAAGGCAAAAGAAGAGGGTGGCAGGGGATGAGATGGTTAGATAGCATCACTGATTCCACAGAAATGAGTCTGGACAAACTGGGAGACAGTTAAGGACAGTGGGGGCTGGCCAGCTGCAGTTTCATGGGGCCGCAAAGAGTCGGACATGACTGAGCGACTGAACAACATGCAGAGGAGCCAGAGCGTGCACATCTGCTCATCTGTGCCAAAAACTTGGGATGAATCCTCCAGAAATGGATGAGCCTGGCTGTCCCCACGGGTGGGGTGTAACTGGGAGAGGGGCTGCGAGCACCGTGGGAGGCGGGGTGGGACCCTCTGAATAACCTCCTCTCAGGCCCACAGTGCTGCTTCACTTAGGGCCAAAGTCATGAATTCAAGTTGGTGATAACAAGGGAAGCCGACTACTGAAATGGGGACCTTCCTACTGGTCCAGTGGTTAAGAATCTGCCTGCCAATGCAGGGGCCGTGGGTTCCATCCCGGGTCTGGGAAGACCCCACGTGCTGTGGAGCGACAGCCTGTGGGCCACGACTCCCACAAGTTTGTACACGGCAAGTAAGGCCCAGTGCAGCCAAAATGAACACATGAACTTAAGTGGGACGAACCACGGGATTCTTATGTCATTAGGAGGGGAAGAGGCTTATATGGAATCAAAAGTGTCAGCTGGCAAAAAACACCGGAGAAATTGCTGGACATCTCTTAGATCACATACTTCTCAAGAGCACTTCTGAGGGCCGTCAGCCCAAAACAGGGACCCCTTCCTGGCCATGCACACCCCAGCTCAGGGCCCTCTGAGAGGCAGAAGGCTGGTTGCTTGTTCAGTGGGAAATATGTCTTGAAGGAAATACGGAAAAAACTGTCCAATTACACAGGACAAATCCAGCTAAACATTTGAAATTCATTAAACTTCTGGTGAAAATAGCTAAACAAATATATACAACCCCATCTTTCCAGAAATGCTTAAGGACTTGATACTTAAGACAATAGTTCAATATCTCAGATTTGTGAACTGCATCACAACCAACAGAGTAAGAGAATTACCTTTAAGTGTATTAAAGTGAAGTCGCCCAGTCGTGTCCGACTCTTTGTGACCCGGTGGACTGTAGCCTACCAGGCTCCTCCCTTGTTGGGAGGCACAGTGCAAAATAGCCGTGAAGGAGGAGGTCCGTGAGAAAATGGTGAAGGGCCAGAAGTACCCAGGCATTGTGTACTGATTGCTGAAGAACATTTCCTGCCTTTGGCTATGCTTGGTGCCTAGATTTAACAATTAAACATTAAAGACTTTGCTTGAGAAAATGGGTCATGGATAAATACATGGGTCGTTAAGAATGCGCTGTTCCTTGAAGTATCTCTTACTGATTATATCCTAGCCTTGTACGTGTTCTGCTGGCTGTATGCTCTAAGCTCTTTGTTCCTTGCTCCTATAAAAAGGCTTGACTGCAGAAATAAACTTGTCAGTCCTTGCAGAGACTGTCCAAGTGTTGTTCTTTCAGGTTCGCCGTTTCCAAGTCCCGGAGACATATCTCCAACAAGTGGCGCCCAAACAGGGACTTGAAGGAAGACTGAACAAAGCGGCGAGCGCTGCAGAAAGAGGTAAGCAGGGTGGGACAACATAACAGTAAGATTCCTTTCATTTCTATAATGCATCACTTTCTGAAACAAAATGGTGTCAATGTTTCAAGAGATCAATTGAATGACTGCTATCATATTTTACTGGAACATAATCTGTGGTTCCCAGAAGAGGGGACGCTCGATCTAGACATATGGAAAAGGGTTAAGAATAATGTTTTGTGAGCATATCGGCAAGGAGTCCGTATTCCCCCTCAATGGTGGGTTACATGGTCACTCATACGGGCTGTCATAGAACAAATTGAAGGGCATAATGTTGATTTGGAAGTAGAAACTGTTCGGTCTTTACATGAATATGAGCTTAAGGAACAAGATATGCAAGGTGCTTTGAAATATAAGAATGTTATGCTCAATCAGACACAATCCCTGGAAAAACAGCTTGGAGACGTATGTATACAGGATGTGTCGAAGCCGAAACCACTTGGAGTGGAGGTCATTTCATTCAATGGACAGCCCAAACCTGAGGTTTTCCCTTCTGCTCCGCCTGTAACAGCAGTTGCTAACTTTGCTCGTACTAATCATTTCACTCCTCCTCGGGAGATGCCTGCTTGTGCTTTCGCTTTCCCAATACAGTTTGATCAGCCTGCCCAAGGCCAGAATGCTTGGGCTGGTCTAGGTTTTGGTATGTTGTCCAGCTTTAAGAAAGCATGCACTCTGTATGGACCTACTTCTCCTTACTGTGTAGAATTCCTCAGAGGATGGGCTGATCATTGGATGCCATGTGATTTTTTTCAAGTAGCAAAGATGGTTCTAAATCCTCAACAGTTACTTCAGTGGCAAATGTGGGTTGATGATGAGGCCCAACAAATGACGACTGACCAGCAATCTCGTGGTAACCCTGCCAATTTAGCCTATGATATACTCACTGGAACGGGAGCCATGGCCGATATGACTGCGCAATTAGATACTATTACCCCTCAGATGTTACATTTCATTAGAGAAATTTCTTGCCAAGCATGGGCAAATGTTGATAATGTTAACTCTGATGGTTCATTTGTCAAGATTACCCAGGGACATGAGGAGAAATATGCCCAATTTATAGGAAAATTAAAGGATGCCGTCGAAAAATCTATCAGAGATGAAACCTTACAAAGTATTATTTTAAAACAACTTGCCTTTGAAAATGCTAATGAGGAACGTCAATCCATGCTTAGACCAATTCGAGAAACTGGTTCTCTTATGGAATATTTGAAAGCTTGTAGAGATACCGGATCTATGTCCCATAGGGCAAAATTAGCGGCACTAGAAATTTTCAATGTGCAAAAGGCTGCCAGTGCTAAATGCTGTAACTGCGGGAAGGCCGGCCATAGGAAAAAACAATGCCACATGCCAGTGCAAACAGCTAAAAATAATAATACTTCTTAAAAAAAAAAAAAAAAGAGACCCCCAAAAGTTTGCCAAAATGTAAAAGGGGATTCCATTGGTTGAATAAATGTCATTCCAAATTCGATAAGGATGGAAATGCATTGACACCAGAGGCACAACAAAAACAGGGAAACTAATAAAGGGGTTATCCTCAGCCCACGACAAACGGAGGACCCAGCATTATGACACTGCAAGCAGCTACATCTAAGAGTGCTTGCGTTGATATACCCAGTCCTTATGACATGGAGTTAATAGAATTATACAATCCTCATAAAATCCCCACTGGATATTATGGTCCGAACAGTTGGACTAACTTTGGGACGTAGCAGCTGTACAATGAAAGGTTTAGTAGTATTGGCTGGAGTTATGGATAAAGATTATGAAGGAGAGATACATGTCATGGTGGATGTTGTAAAATTAGGAAATGTATATCTACAAAAAGGGGAACGCTTTACACAATTATTACTTTTGCCATATGTCAAACCAGTGAGGGTGTCTGATAAAATTAGGCAAGGAGGTTTTGATAGCACCAATCTTACCGCCGCACTATCTACCTTATTAAAGGAACATCAAAAGCCTATGCTTACTCTAAAGATACGGGGAAAAAAATTCACAGGTGTGTTGGATACAGGAGCCAACATTTCCATTATTAGAAATGAAGAATGGCCCCTTGAATGGGGTAAGACTGTGGCTCCTTCCAGACTGTTAGGGGTAGGAGAGGCTGATGCTACACGAACTTTCGTCAGTGCATCCTATTTACAAGCTTATGGTCCCGATCAAATTGTAGCTTACATCAAACCATATATTACCAGTATCCCTATTAATTTGTGGGGAAGGGATTTTCTTGAACAAACGAAAGCCACGATCTCTCTAAATGAGCCTTTTTGATGGGGGCCATTGAGTTAACACCACTGCCTCTTGATTGGGAATTTGATGCCCCAGTATGGACACCTCAATGGCCCCTGACTAAAGAAAAGTTGGCAGCTCTCACACAATTAGTAAATGAGCAGTTACAGAAAAATCATATAGAGCCTTCATTTTCCCCATGGAATTCTCCCATTTTTGTAATAAAAAAGAAATCAGGAAAATGGTGAATGCTGATAGATTTAAGAAATGTTAATAATACTATGATTCCTATGGGGCCCTTACAACCTGGATTGCCCTCTCCTTCCATGGTGCCTGTAATTATTATTGATTTACAGACTGCTTTTTTACTATACCTTTGCATCCTAAAGATAGAAAATGTTTTGCTTTTTCAGTTCCCTCTGTAAATCACATGGCTCCTATTAAAAGATTTCAATGGAAGGTTTTACCTCAGGGGATGATGAACTCTCCTACCATTTGCTAATATCTCATATCTGTTTTATTACAACCCAGTAGTGATAAATATCCTACTGCCTTCATAATTCATTATATGGATGACATACTCCTCTCCATGGAATCTGAACTTTGTTTACAACAGTTATATGACGAAGTCACCACCACTCTTCAAAATCAGGGCCTACTTGTTGCGCCAGATAAAATTCAATTGAAAGCACCCTTTAATTACCTAGGACATGTTATGGAAGAGTCTAAGATAAAACCTCAAAAAACTCAAATCTCTGTGCATTCTCTACGCACATTAAATGATTTTCAAAAATTCATAGGAGATATTAATTGGCTTCAGTCATCTATTGGCATTCCCCCCTATGCATTACAAAATTTATTTAAAAATTTAAAGGGACCTCCTGACCCTAATAGTCCTAGACAGCTAACAAAAGAAGCGAAAGAGGAATTAAAATTTGTTGAAAAACACATTCAACAATCTTTCTCAACTCAGCTGAACCATACGCAACCGGTCTATTTATATGTATTCCCCACCAAACATTCACCTACTGCAATCATAGCGCAAAACAGCCCGATAGAATGGGTATATCTACATACTGAGCAGTCAAAGAAAATCGTATCATACATTGAGAAAATAGGACAGCTGTTGTATCAGGAAGGAGCCGTGTACAAACCTTAACTGGATTTGATCCATATGCAATACATGTCCCTTTGACAAAAAAGGAATTACAAATTGCCTTACAGTATAACATGACCATGCAAATAGCATTAAGTGACTTTCAGAACGTTATCTCATTCCATTTGCCGAAAGGAAAATTATGGGACTTCCTACAATTTACTAAATTTATAGTAACTAATATCATTGCCTCCCAGCCTATTTCAAATGCACCTACCTATTTCATTGATGGCAACCAGAAAGGCATAGCTGGGATTGTCGGCCCTGATCAAAGAGAAATTACCCCCTGCCTATTCTTCAGTACAAAGAGTTGAATTGTATGCATTATATGCTCTTTTGTCTCTTCAGCCATCATCCTTCAATGTCTATACTGATTCCAAATACCTTGCTTCCCTTTTCCCTGATTTTGTTACTGCCTTTTTATACAACCTAGATGAACAATTATATGTTCTCTTTTCTAAGACTCAAGCCTTAATTCAATCACGTACAGAACCTTTCTTCATTGCACATATGCATGCTCATTCAGGTTTACCTGGCCCCCTGGCAGCAGGGAGTGATGCTGTTGATAAGTTCATAGCTCCTATCTTTACATCTGCTATGGACGAACACGCTAATCTTCATACCAATGCTAAAAGATTGCACTCTAAATACCATATTCCCCTCACTGAAGCGAGACATTACATATCACAGTTTCAGGAGTTAATCCTCGTGGGCAACAGCCTAACTCGCTTTGGCAATCGGACTTCACTCATTGTTCCTTGGGAAAGTTTTCTTTGCTTTTTGTCTCAATGGATACGTTTTCAGGTTTTATATGGGCAATGCCTGTCTCTTCAGAATCCAGCAAACACGCCATTTCTGTGCTTTTACTCACCTTCCCTGTTATAGGAATACCTTCGGTCTTAAAAACAGATAATGGGCCTACATTTACCTCTCACTCATTTCGTTCATTTCTAAGGGAATGGAATGTAACACACATCACGGGGATACCCTACAATCCCCAGGGTCAAGCAATTATCGAAAGAACCCATCATATTCTTAAAATTCATTTGTTGGAAAGGGGGAATATGGAAGAGGAGATACACTTCTTATCCTATGAACCCTCAATTGTTATTATCTTTAACTCTTTATTCCTTACATTTTTTAAATTTACTAAAAGATAGTTCTGATACTCGTGCAGGCAGACATTTTGCAGAGGAAAACAGTAAGAAACCGTTAGAAGCCAACACACCAATATGGTATAAACAGTTTAATCAATGGTTGCCAGGAATCTTACGACTCCTAGGCAGAGGTTACGGTCTTGTTGTTGCAGATGGAGAAGAAATCTGGGTTCCACTTCGCCATGTCCGTTACCGAGAAGGACCCCGAGACCAGACTCCCCCGACAGGTGACGCAGCTGACGCAAAGGGTCTCGTCAATGACTATAAAGAAGCTGAAGAGAAAATGTTAACGTCTGAACCCCTACCGTAGGACCTGAGCAATGACGTGTGTGGAAGATTCCTGCTGCATTGGAGCGCTTTGCCAATGTGTATGGGACTGCAAAAGCCTTAAAACCTCAAAACTATACCTTTTTATACGACAGTACAGGTTATATACAATCTTGTGAGCACCTCCCGTATATGTTTATTGTAGGTAACTTCGATATACATCTTTCTGCTAAGATTGTTAACTGTACAGCATGTGCCTTGTATATGTGTTCAAACCATACTATTTCATATCATTATGTCAACATTGCAATAGTCAAGCAAAGATCTGATTTGTGGCTTCCTGTTAACCTAACAGAACCATGGACCGACTCTGTATTTCTCTCAGTTTTGCTCAAATATGGCTTAAGGAGGTCAAGGCGCATAATAGTATGGATTATTGCTGGCATTCTTAGTCTAATATCTATTGTTACAGTAGGAACCCTATCTGGTATGGCACTACACAATTCTATACAGATGTCTCTACTCAAGACTCCATGCCTCCTACAATGGAGTCCAACTAACAGCTGCGGTGCTTAAACTAAAAACAATAGGAGGATATGTTGGGAGGCACAGTGCAAAATAGCCGTGAAGGAGGAGGTCTGTGGGGAAATGGTGAAGGGCCAGAAGTACCCAGGCATTGTGTACTGATTGCTGAAGAACATTTCCTGCCTTTGGCTATGCTCGGCGCCTAGATTTAACAATTAAACATTAAAGACGTTGCTTGAGAAAATGGGTCATGGATAAATACATGGGTCGTTAAGAATGCGCTGTTCCTTGAAGTATCTCTTACTGATTATATCCTAGCCTTGTACGTGTTCTGCTGGCTGTATGCTCTAAGCTCTTTGTTCCTTGCTCCTGTGAAAAGGCTTGACTGCAGAAATAAACTTGTCAGTCCTTGCAGAGACTGTCCAAGTGTTGTTCTTTCAGGTTCGCCATTTCCAAGTCCCGGAGACATATCTCCAACATCCCTCCATGGGATTCTCCAGGCAAGAGTACTGGAGTGGGTTGCCATTTCCTTCTCCAGGGGATCTTCCCAACCCAGTGATCAAACCCAGGTCTCCTGCATTCCAGGCAGACACTTTAACCTCTAAGCCACCAGGGAAGCCCTTGATTTCAGACCATGAATTTTAAATTGTTAATCAGTCACTTCAGTCACTCTTTGCAACCCCATGGACTGCAGCACGCCAGGCCTCCCTGTCCATCACCAACTCCCAGAGTTTACTCAAACTCATGTCCATTGAGTCAGTGATGCTGTCCAACCATCTCCTCCTCTGTCATCCCCTTCTCCTCCCACCTTCAGTCTTCCCCAGCATCAGGGTCTTTTCAGAGTCAGCTCTTCGCATCAGGTGGCCAAAGTATTGGAGTTTCAGCTTCAGCATCAGTCCTTCCAATGATCGCCCAGGACTGATCTCCTTTAGGATGAACTGGGTAGATCTCCTTGCAGTCCAAGGGACTCTCAAGAGTCTTCTCCAACACCACAGTTCAAAAGCATCAATTCTTCAGTGCTCAGCCTTCTTTATGGTCCAACTCTCACATCCATACACGACTACTGGAAAATCCATAGCCTTGACTAGACAGACCTTTGTTGGCAAAGTAATGTCTCTGCTTTTGAATATGCTGTCTAGGTTGGTTATAGCTTTTCTTCCAAGGAGCAATAAATCGTCATAATTAATTTCTGTGGCATAAGAACCCATGTTTTGGGATTTGACGGATGCTTGGAAGATATCTTCCGCCTCCTGCCGGTTGTGGAAATGCTTTCTCTGCAAAACGTCATTGAGCTGCTTGAAGAGGTTGCTGGTGAGAGGTAGGTAAATGTGGTGAGTGAGGCAAAACTTCATAGCCCAATCTGTTCAACTTCTAAAGCGTTGGTTGTGCCGCATGCGGCCGGGTGTTGTGGAGAACCGGGCCCTTTCTGTTGGCCGGTGCTCACTTATGTTGCAGGTTTTGGTGTATTTCCTTGATCTGCTGAGCCTGCTTCTTAGATGTAATGGTTTCACCGGGATTCTGAAAGCTGTTGTGGCTCAGAGGGGCAGCTGACCACCAGTGATCTGACCTAGTTTTGGTGCAAGTATGACTCTGGAAAGTGCTCTGGAGCTTTTTCTCAGTCCAGCCACTGAGCTGGTCATTGCCAGTTGTATAAAATCCGCTTTTCATCGGACGTCACAATCCAACCGAGAAGTGGTTCATAGGTTTTGCATACAGTAAGAGAAGAAAGACAACACTTAAAAACGACCATTTAAAAATTTTTTTTTGGTCAACCTCACGAGGCACCCACTTAGTCAGCTTTTCTACCTTTTCAATTTGCTTCAGATGCCAAATGACCGTAGAACAGTTGACACTGGAGTTCTGTGGCAGATTCTCATGTAGTTGTTAGCAGATCAGCTTGGACGATGGCCCTCAATTGCTCAGGGTCAACCTCTGATGGTTGGCCCCTACACTCCTCATCTTCAAGGCCCTCGTCTCCTTTGCAAAACTTGAACCCCCCTGCACTGTATGTTCGTTAGCCGTTCCTGGCCCAAATGCGCTGTAGGTGTTGCGAGCTGTCGTCGCTGCTTTCTGACCCATTTTGAACCTGAATAAGAAAATTGCTTGAATTTGCTTTTTGTCTAACATCATTTCCCTAGTCTCAAATATAAAATACACTGCAGATCATTCATTAGCAAAAAAACATAAAGCAGAAATGATATATAACATAACCACATTAAGGATGTATTCCAGTATCAAACAACAAATTTCAACAATGCTGCTGCTGCTGCTGCTGCTAAGTTGCTTCAGTCGTGTCCGACTCTGTGCGACCCCAAAGACGGCAGCCCACCAGGCTCCCCGTCCCGGGGATTCTCCAGGCAAGAACACTGGAGTGGGTTGCCATTTCCTTCTCCAGTGCATGAAAGTGAAGAGTGAAAGTGAAGTCGCTCAGTCGTGTCTGACTCTTAGCGACCCCATGGACTGCAGCCCACCAGGCTCCTCCGTCCATGGGATTTTCCAGGCAAGAGTACTGGAGGGGGGTGCCATTGCCTTCTCCGTTTCAACAATGCAAAAACCACAATTATGTTTGCACCCACCTAATACGTTTTGGTTCTCAATTTGCAACTGGAATGTGTGCTGGTGGGGCCTCCGCCACCACAGTGAGTCCACGAGCAGCGCGTGGGCCCAGCCACCTGCCCCCCGAGGACTGGGGCCGTGGCTCCAGTGTGGAATTCCACAGAGCAAGCTCCAGTGACTTATTGTTACCTCTGTATTTTTTTGGGGGGGAGGGGAAATCTTGATTTCTGATACCAAAGATCCTACTGTTAAACCATCAAAGGGATAGAAATTAAAACGGTTTAATTTTTGCTGCCTTTAAGTGTGAAATGCAGGGTATAATTTTAGCATTTTAAAAAAGTATGTTATCCCTCCACTCCACACCTAGTACTTTTAAAAAAGGTTTAGAAAAAGCATGAAAGTTTTCAACGGCAGTGCATCTGCAGCATGCTTTAAACCCCGTGTTAGCTTCTCAGCAGCGGTTCTGTTACTACTTCCTATGATTTTCTCTCTCAGTTAAGGCTTTGTCCAGTCCTTACCCGGTGGGTTAGGGGTACCAGTTCTACAGAAACAAAGGTTGCAGAAGTTTGGGGATACATACGCTCAGAGCCTCAAGCAGTACATACGATCCACCATTCTGTCAATGAAGTATAAAAGAGTTTTAAAGTCTTAATTCTGCATAATTTTGTTATGTGCAATGAAAGCAAATAAAGACAATGCTTATTTTGGACTTAAAAACACTCTTTACAGTGTGTTGCTTTTATTAAGCAGCTGCCCCAGAAGGGGTGACGGTGGACACAGGAGTGGCGGAGTGCAGCTGCCCGGGGCCACGCCGAGCGCAGAGCCACCAAGGCTGGCAGGTGGGTGGAGGCCCGGGTGACGGCAGAGGATGAGGAGGGCTGGCAGGAGAGGTTGCACCTCTCTTGGGTGTGGATGTCTGGTCTCTAATCTGGAAGGCAGGCTCAGACCTAAGTAAAGACATCTATGTTAGTCACGGCCTTGAGGCCTGCTTCCAGCTGGCTTCTTACTGAGCAGCGACACCCAGGGCCCCCCTCCCCGGAGCAGAAGCCGGGGCCCCCGCTTGGAGCCCCAGGCAGTCTGCGCTGAGGAAGGAGGGCACCCCTACTTCTCAGAGGCGAGGCGGCCACCGAGCTCCAACAGTGAGCAGGCGCGATTCTGCACAGACACAGGGCCTTCTGCCACCGCAGCTGACCTCGTCCTGGAAGGTGTACAGGTGGCTGGTGGTGGCCACGGCAATGACACTCTTGGCCAGGTGCCCGCGTGCGCAGGGTCTTCCTGCTGGTCCAGGCTGCCTACGCTCACCTCACCCTTCCGCCTCCCCTCCGCACACACCCTGCGAGGCTGCAGACTGGCCTGAGGCCTGCTGTTCACCCTGGAGGCCTCCAGCATCTCAATCCTCTGGGTGGACCTATCGAACATCCAGAAAGAGTTGTTGTAGGGCCCGTCAGGATGGCGCTGCGTTGAAAGAAGATGACGTGTAAGTGACGAGGAACCCTTCACCCTGCCCCGCCGGCCCTGGATGAAGCGGTTCACCGCCTACCTCAGCTCTGCACAGGCCACCTTCAGACATCACACAGGAAAGACTGTAACGGCCAGGAGAGAACCATGGTGAGACAGTCTCACTGAACCTCATACACAGTCGTGTCAGTAAACACAAATACAACAGGATCAGAAAGGAGAAAGTAACGAATCTACACTTTTAATTATATTAATGTGTTTTTGAAAAAGGTAAAAACCTTGACTTTCTCCTTAGAATGTTTCCCATCTTCAGTGAATTCAAGATCTCTTCAGCTGCACAGGGTGTGCTGAATCCACAGGGGGTTTTCAGGACGAAGCTCCCGTCCCGAGCAGCGGCCGGGTCCCCTCCCAGTGAGGGGCCCCGTGAGTGCTGTGCGCGGGCGGGCCGGCCCCTTCCTGCACGCAGACACGCTGCTGCCCGCGCCTCTGGAAGCGGGATTCTCAGGGCTCCACGCTCTGCTGTCTCCGGGGCATGTGTACACTGCCCTTCCTATGCGTGCCTGCCCGTCTGCGCCTGTGAGCTCTGGTTTCAGGGCTTTTAACCCAGGGAAATCCTGGGCCCTGGCACCCTGGGAAGGGCAAATCCTCTGTGGCCCTGCATGCTCTCAGCGGGTCTGCTGAGAAAGCATTTTGTGAGGGCTCTGGACCTGGGCCTGACGTAGGCCGCAGCTGTTTTCCACCTTCTGAAGCCGGGGGGACACTGAGCCCACCACGAGGGCGGCCCCGCCTGGCCTAGGGCCCCCTCAGGGCTCTGACGGTGCCCAGGCGGCCGTGCCGAGGCTTGCGGGCGAAGTCCTGTCCCTGCCCCAGGCACCACACCCTCCACCCGCCACTGACACCACGTGCGGCATGTCAGCCTGTGAAAAGCGGGCACCCATACCTGACATGTCCGCTCCCAATGTGCCTGGAGTGGCCTGTGGGGCATGCTCCCCACATCCACACACACACACACACACACACACACAGAGCCACCCACATCCACACACACACACACACACACACACACACACAGCCGTGCTCAGGCTCACAAACGCTGGGGGCGTGATCCACCCCAGCCCAAGGTCTCTCACAAACACGTCTCCCTTGGGGCCTGTCTAACCCAGATGGATGCCTCCAAGGGTCTCCGTCTCAAGAGCCAACCTCTGCGGGTCCAGAGTCAGGGCTCCCCCTACCAGGGCTCCCGGCTCCTGGGTCCAGCTGAGGCCCCGAGGCCAGTGCTGTGCCCTCTTCACTGTCCCTCCCTCTTCACGTTCAAAGTATGGCAGTGTCACGGCCAGCAGTCCCAGGGTCTGTGCCACAGGGCACGCGGCCGGCAGTTCCCAGGTCTGTGCCGCAGGGCATCTCAGGATGTCTGCCAGCCCCTCACCACCACCGGGAGGTCCTCGGCTGGGACACACGCACGAGCCCCACCCGGCACACACCCCATCACAGGCCCACAGCAGCATCTTCTCCCATCTCACGACAGGAGAGGTTTCAAACGTTATTAAACACAGACCTCTAGGCAGAACCAGTGCGTTGTCACTTCTAAGGCACGTGCCCACAGATGACCAAAGGCATCGAAATGGCCATAGCCCTGACAGAGCGGGGCGTCCCGCCAGCCCCGCACTGTCGTCCACGCACAGCAGCATCCTGGGGTCTTGGCCTCCACTCCTTCCCAAAGCAAAGGCCATCCCACCCACCCACCCACACGAACGTCCTCACCTCCTTCCTTTCACTCCTCTTGGAAATAACAGAAAATAAGAAATTGTCACCCACTAAGCATTTCAGAAACAGCCATTGTGAATCTAGCTCTGTGCTTGCTGTTCAGACATGGATAGAATTGCAAGCAAGGTGAGAAACGCGCCCAGACACCCCGTCTCCACGTCGGGCAGCCCTGCCCCTGGAGGGCTGGGTCCCCATGTGGGCCTCGCCTGTCGGAGCCACTCCAGCAGCACTCAGAGCCGTCAAAGACGCAGTCATTCTCGTAGAGCGGACACAGCTTGCTTCCAGGTACTCGTGGACTTTAATGGAAGCACAGGAAGGTCGGGGCGGTGGCACCCAAGGCCTCGCCTGTGGGTCTCAACGGGCCGGCGCTCTGTGTCAAGGTCCCACACCCCCACTGACAGGTGGTCCTGGCTCATCCCGTACCGACCGCTGTGGCTGAATTTCATGTCGGACATGGAGGAGATGATTTCTGAGAAGGACCTACTGCTGGGCTCTTCCAAAACCGGAAAACACAGTGTTTCCACTTCTGTTTAAAAACCGGAGAACAGCCCACTTTGCAGTGCAAGCGAGGCCTCCAGGCTCAATGGGCCCTGGCCTGAAGCCTGGAGAGCCGCTGGGCACCCTGCAGATGCTCTGCACAGCCGGTGGCTCCACGGGGGCTGGGGCCTGGTACACCCCGGCCAGCAGGCTCCACGCAGACACCACGCCGGGCACCACGAGAGGCCGATGCCGGCCCAGGGCCCTCTGACTCCCCAAGCCATGGGTGCTGCAGGGCCAGCCCACAGCTGAGGACGGCTGGACTGCAGCCACAGCGGTGCCACCTGCCACTGCCCGTCAGGAGAGGGGTTTCCTTCAGCATTCGATGGGCAAGACTCACTGCAGCAAAACCCACCTACTGTCTTCAGAAAGACTCTGAAGACTTCCTGGGCAGACCTTTCCTTCCCCAGCACTTCTGCTTTATCAGCAATAACTCAAGTGCCTGTCTTACCCGCCGCCCGCCCGTGCGCCAGACCCAGAGCCTGTCCTGGCTCCAGGACCTGTGGGCGAGGAGGTCTGTGCTTCCTTTCATTTTCAGCTGCTGCTTTTTAAAAAATGTACATGGATTACAAAGAACCTGTATGTTTATTGACTCTGCATCTGAAGTTGATCCTAAGCAGCCTGGCGGCAGTACTGAGTGTTTACTCACAGAAGTAACCTGGCTGACAGATAAAACCACTCTTGGAATCTAAGCCTGTTTACTCAAGAGTGTTGTCTTGAAAACACAGGCCAAATGTGCAGGCTCTGCCGGAGCTCCCCCACTTTACAGCGGGAGACGCTCTGGACGCACTGACCGATACACTGATTTACTGCAGGACAGTGTCCAGAACAGGACAATCCATGGCACGCGGGGCCAGGATGCCGTCAGCACTCAGTGCCCAGGGGCATGCTGGCAGAGTTCCCAGGGCACACACTGTCATGACACACAGACTTCTTGGTTTTCTACAAAGTAGGGCCTGTTCCTTATGAGTAAAAATAACAAACCCAAAGCTCCCCTCCCGAAGGACCTCAAGGCTCAGTGGGCTAAAGCCTGGACTTTCCTGGGGGAACTGGCTTCCAGGCCAGCAAAGCTCTGCAGGGACCGACCCCATCCTGGGTGGGAAGATGGCCTCCGGCCTCAGCAGAGGTCCCTGTGCACAGAGGGGCTGGCCGGGGTGACCTGCAGGCCCCACAGTGGGCACCCAGGAAGCAGGGCCTCTGCGCAGGCAGGCACGCGGGCGACAGGAGGCACCACGAGGTCTCTGGAGGTGGTGAGCGCCCGGACAAGGGGGGCTCTGGACGGGAGGTGCCTGAGCTCGCCAGCACTAACCCTTGGTGTGCCAGCAGCGCGGGGCGAAGGACTGCGTGTCTCAGGGGCGGACAGCCCTGTGCTGCTGCTGTAGACAGGCACGCGGCCCTGGCGGGGGTCAGGCTCCACTGTGGACGAGCACGCGGCCCTGGAGGGGGTCGGCCTCCACTGTGGACGAGCACGCGGCCCTGGAGGGGGTCGGCCTCCACTGTAGATGGGCTTGCGGCCCTGGAGGGGGTTGGGCTCTGCCACTGTGACCACCTCAGTCAGCTCCTCCATGTTGGCTGGCTTCTGTCCACGATGTCTGGAAGTGCATGGTTAAGGCAGGGCTCGCAGGCAGGAGGTTTAAGAGCTTAGGTGTTTGAAGAAGGTGATTACAGGCAGTGTAATCTGCTAGGTAAGAAGATGTACGTTAATGTACAAATCAGATCCAGCAACGCCCGGGGAGAGGGGGCTGCCTTCACCTCATTGTGACTGCCAGCCTTCTATGAAAGACTTTCAAAGCAACATAACACACATTAAAAGATCAGGAAGAAAAGCAGGCAAGTGCCCACTGCGCTCGAGTCCCACGTGAACAGCCACGAAACGGCGCAGACCCAGGAGTATTGCCAGACTCCAAAGGATCCCGACAGGGTCGAAGTATCTGATGTCAAGAGTGTGTTCGAAGGTATCAGAGCAAGGTCACATGGCAGGCTGCCGAACACAAACACTGCTTGACTGAGAACACGGGGAGGAGTGGAACCCGGCTGTGGGCCTGGCAAGGCGAGCAGGAGCGGACGATGAGGAGGCTGACACACCCGGTGGCCCCGCAGCAGCGCCTGCAGCCGTCAGCACGCGCAGGGCCCCGAAGCATGGAGCACGATGCTGCCCAGCACTCGGCCCCGGGCGTCACCAGGTGCCGAGAAGGCTGGGGGCCAGGCCAGCCCAGAGTCAGGGAAGCGCACGGGGCACACAGCGCCGAGTGCCCAACGGGTTCTGGAGGACTGGTCAGCACAGGCCTTCGAGGACACCTCCCGGCTGGGGGAGGAACCACCCCCCAAATGAGAGAATGGTACCCAGCTCAGGAGAGAGCTTGCCAAGGGGCATGGCTGGGCACTGGCTGAAAGTCAAGCAGGAGGCGAGGAGCCACAGGGCACCAGCTCACTCAGTGAGTGGATTCAAGGCACAAGAGTACCAACAGACCCCAGGAAGCATGTGCCGGTTCCCAGGCTTTATGAGTTCGGCCACAAGACGGGCATCTGAATCTCCACGACAACCACGATAGATGTGACACCATAAACAGGCCCTTCATGAATGACAGTCCTCACAGATTACTGAGAGAAAGTGATAAAGAACACTGAACATGTCACAGAAATGGACATCAATTAACAGACGACATCCTCACTCACCAATAATCAAAGAAACGAAGGCCAGTCTGGTTGCACAGAACTGAGAAGTCACTTTCTCAAGAGCTCTGATGTTCTGCTGAAAACACTCACCGTCTGTGGGGAGCACCTGCTGGGAGCTGGGGTGCAGAGCCCATGTCCAGTTCCAGGCCTGGGTACCGAATCCGACCAAGCACACGAAGGCGTGTCCACAGGGGTCATTGCAAGTGACCTGTGGCTCCAGGAGCAGGCGTGACGTCCAGGCCACGTGCACCATGGAGCCCGCAGCTGCGAAGGACACTCCTGGCACAGAAGGGTGTCGGGAGGGTGGGAGAAACCGTGGCTGAGTGCGGGGCTCGCTGCTCTGAACCAGGCGCAGAGCTAGGAGCCAGCAGCCATTCTCTTACTTTCCATCGTCACCCCAGGAGGCACATGCCAGCACCTCCACTTACAGAGGAAGAGAAAGGCTGGAAAAGACCCACTGACTGACACCAAGGCCACTGAGCGAACCCAGGCCTTGGAACCCGCCTGGCCGCAGGGACGCTGCATCCAGGTGCCGGTGGGACACGGAAGCCAGCGCTGCGTGCGCTGCTTCACAGAGCGCGTAACCAACCACAGCAAGCACAAGGACGGAAGTGACCGACGTGACGCACGAGGTGCTGCAGTCGCGGCCTGGCCAAGCAGGCGCCGCTCCAAAACGCAGGGCATCACAGGGCTCCCTCACTTTCTAGAGAAACCAATAACCTAGTTTTTGACTATTCCGTAAACAACTTGTCTTCTAAAATGCCATTCTTACATGAGAAGTCACTTCTGGATTGGGTAATTAAACGTCATTCTAATCAAAGCGAGTATTTTCCGTCCTTGTCATCTATTAGCAAATTTAGAAGAAGAAACACAAAAGAACGGGAAATGTTATTTACCTTTGATGTGCACACTATTTAAGATTCCTCTGAGTCAGCCCTGGAGGCAGGAGCTGAGGTGATTCCCGCTACCGAGGGAGCAAGCTTTCCCGAGGTAGAGGGAAGCTCCTATTTTAGAGACAAACCCTGGAGTCACAGTGAGCTCCCACCGCAGGTCTCTATGCAGCAAACCACATTCAGAACAGCCTCTGAGACACAGCAGTAGAATGAAGGTGAGACGGACCCATGCAAGAACACGCCTACAAAAACACTGCTTGGATCCAAACATCCTGGTTCAAATTAGGGTTCAGATTTTAGCAAACTGCATAGCCCTCTCTGCCTCACCTCCCGGAAGCAGGGTGACGCCACTGACCGACAAGGTACCCCTTCACCCTGCTCCCCGGGAGCACCTACCTGTGAGTCTCCATCCTCCTAATGGTGAGCTGCGCCTCTGCCCTGTGCGGCCGCCCTGCAGTGCACGCACACACGGCCGGCAGAGCGGGAGGGAAGCAGGCCCCGGGCCAGGCTGCTGCAGGCGTGGGGCTGTCTGCCGCACCCCGCCCTCCTCTGGCTCCTCGGCCACTAATCCACAGTGCGCTCCTGCACCGGGCCTTCACCAGGCAGGTCACTCCCAACAAAGCGTGAACTGACCAACCGACCAAGCGGCCCACAGTGCTCAGGTGGCCCAGGCAGGCGCTTTGGGGAGGCCAGGCCGTGTTGGTACTGGTCTTTGGGGTGGGTGGGCTGCCTGGCCCGAGGCAGCACCCCGGGTCTCACTAGGGCAGGACTCAAGCTTGTGGAACCTCCTTCACACACTTCATTTTATTGCAGACACCATCCATGGGGTCCTCACTAGGCTGACAGCAAGATACCAGATTTTAAGTTTTACTCAATTTCATGGATGTCAAAATGTGATGAAAAAATTGAGATATTAGAACAGATACGGCCATTCTCACTATCCCTAGGTACACCAAAGAGGGACTGGAGAGTTTTTAAGAAAAAAGAATTAGCAATGATGCCGATGGATTGAGGGGCAAAGAGTTCTGGGACATCAGCCTATACCCTAGCTGGCTCAGAGGAAGCCCGGCAGAGGCCCGCCTGCCTGTCCGCAGGTCAGCTCCCCCAGGGAACTGCGCTCAGCTCCACCAACGAGCTACATGGAACTTCACAGGGAAAGACAGCAGATGCACTCAGAAAGATCTGTTGTGGAATTGAGTCCGTCTTTTCTTCAGTAGCTTTATGTGACTTTCGTCTTTGTGAGAATAAGAGGACTCACTTTAACAAGCACACGCAAGGTGACTGTGACAACATTCAAGGAGAAGGCAGATCTCACAGTATTTCTGGAAAGTTCGCAGTATTCGCTCCACAGCTGACCTAAGCATTATTACTGATTAATTCATGACAAGTACTGGATAGTTTAAAGAAAATGTAGCACACACCCGCAGCACCCTGATTCCAAATGGATCTCACAGTCGTCCATCTTCGTCTTTTAAGTTACAGTCTTCTGCTCCTGTATCCCCTTCACTTATTTTCCATAAGTTGATAGTTTTATCTGAAAAGAAAGTTTTAATTATCTATATTAAAAGAAAAACTGTATGTTATGCACCAGTGCTAGCTGAGTATTATGGCAGAAAGCTGGGAGGAGTATTAAACATCAGTATTTCCAATTATACACGAGCATCTCGTTTCCGACAATAAGTAAAGACACAGAGATGCGCAGAGCTGAGAGACGCACCGCTGGGAGTGTGCTTTGGCATATTTGAGTTTTCAGCCTGTCCCTGCTACCTAATAATTTACCCTCCCCCCAACGTTTAAAGCAGAAATAACTTTCAAAGAAGGTTAAAATAAAAATGAATCTACACATAGAAAATTAAAAATAAAATCCTAAATCAAACAGCCACTTAAGGAAAAAAAACAGCTCTCACCATTTGTAGAGAGCAGAGAATAAGCAGCGTTTGTTAGGTAACCACCTAATTTTATTAATTTTTTCTTCCATTTCTAGACTTTTCAAACAGCCAAACTCCTGTTCGTGAGTTTGAAAGGTACTGTAAACGTTATATTCCCCCCTGGAATGAGGGTGGCTTTTATTCTGCAAGGAAACGTCAAGCCGTTTTAATGAAAAGAGCACAGCATAGCAAAACATTCAGTACTGCCCATTTGAATATCAAATGACCACACGCATTTTTAAAAGTTAATAAAAAGTCTGGGTCAAAAAAATGTCAAACAGGCGACACTCAGAATGAACTTCACTCGGAAGAGACAAATGATGAGGCCATCTCCGCAGCCTCCTTTTCCACTTCCGGGCATCTGGCCCAGGGCAGGGTCTGGGGTGCTAACCCCTGTGCACACAATGGCCTGGCTCGCCTCTGTGCTGCGGGGGAGGGGGGGCACTCTGAGAACCACCAAGGGCCCGGGAGGGGGAAGGGCTGCAGCCTGGCCCTGAGGAGAGCCCTGAGCTCACTCCTCCAGGGTGAGCCACGGGGCACACTCCCCGTCACCTTTGACAGCCTCCAGCTCATGCCCGCGCCACCAAGGAAGGGAGTGCTACCCGGTAGAGTCATGAATGAGCAGTTATGGTCACGGAACCAACACAGGCACATCCCACATCATGTCTAGGAGAAGTGAGCTGCGTGAACAAACCCGCGGTGAGATGTCTCTTATGCAAAATTTTCACACACACAGAACAATTCTACACACTGCAGTAAAAACAGACACAAGCTAATGACCACCTCTGGGAGGCACAGAGATAATAAGGTAAGGTTTGGGAGTAACAGGGCAAAATGAAATGGGGGTGGGTGGGTGGGGGTGAGACACGTGTGTCATCCACAGGCCCAACGTCTCCTTTTCTTTCATAGAGGAACACCAGCCTGGGTGCTGGGTTCACAAGTATATTTATACTAATCTCTGAAATCGTCTGCATGTCCAAAACGACATTTTCTACGAAACACTAGTGACGTGAAAGTCACTCAGTCGTGTCCGATTGGGACCCTGTGGACTAGACAGTCTACGGGATTCTCCAGCCAGAACACTGGAGTGGGCAGCCTTTCCTTCTCCAGGGGACATTTCCAACCCAGGGATCGAACCCAGGTCTCCTGCATTGCAGGGGGATTTTTCACCAGCTGAGTCACAAGGGAAGCCCAAGAATACTGGAGTGGGGAGCCTATCCCTTCTCCAGTGGATCTTCCTGACCCAGGAATCAAACCCAGGTCTCCTGAATTGCAGGTAGATTGTTTACCAACTGAGCCATGAGTGAAGCTCCATGAAATAGTAAGTATTTCATAACTAAAAATCAAGCAGACCAGCATTTTAATTCTTACTCTGTAACCAGGATCTAAAATCTTACACTTCTTAACATGTCAGTATGTGTGACCAATAAATGGAATAAGCAGCCTTTATGTCTAGACAGACACCTCCTTATGATTCTGTATCAAGACCACCCACATTCCCTGTGACCCCGCGCTCCTCACCAGGACGCTGACGCGCCCAGCCTGTCCCCACGGGCGCAGGCTCAGCGGTTCATGCTACTTACACTGCTCTCCCTCTTCACGGCCCTCACCTGCTTCATGAAAAAGCCAAATACACCAAGAGATACTTCTAGCTCTCGAATGAACAAATATTTGAAAGGAAAATCCGTGGAATTGGTGGGTCCTGGGCCTCAGACGTGACTCTAGGAAGAAAAGTGCCCGTCACAGAGCTGCCCGACCTTCCTGGGTCACTCTCTCCAGGAACAGCCGCCCCGGCCGCCACCCTCAATTCCTGGAACCTGAGGTCACTGCGAACCCTTGGCCCTTGTCCTCTGCCCTGAGGCCTCATGTCAGCGTCTGAGGCCCTGGAGTGGGGAGGGTGGGAACAGACGGGGGACGGAAGGGACTCTGAGCAGCAGAGGGTGTGGGGAATGCGAGACGAGAGGAGGCGGACGGTGGCGTCCACTTAGTTTTGGGGCACGCTGGTCCCCAGTTAGTTTCAATGTCTCCGGGGCCCCCGCAGAGAAAACCCCGCAGAAAAATCCCCGCAGAGAAAACCCGTTCTGCACAGAGGTGGGAGCCACATCCACAGACTGCTCAGCCAGACACACAGCGGGGCCCTTGGGGGGAGGGCTCTGCCGCTGACGTGGAAGAGAGCTGGAACACCCGCCGCTGACGTGGGAGAGAGCTGGAACACCGCCGCTCATGTGGAGAGAGCTGGAACACCGTCGCTGACGTGGGAGAGAGCTGGAACACCGTCGCTGACTAGTTTTGGTGGCTCCCTGCTGACTGAACGTCCTGCATTGCCCCCAACCAAGCAGAGCACTGCTCCAGCCTCCAGAACCTCCACACTTCCCTGAATCTGAACGGCATATTCTGACCCCTTGGGAAGCTTTCTGTGGCTTCTGACCGAGAGCTGTGGCGCTATGATGGGAGCAGTACCATCAGCCTCTGAGGTGATGGATGAAGAGTCAGTCCACACCCTCACCCACGCTGGTAACACGCAAGTCCACAACGGGGATTAACATACAGCCACCACTGAGACATCCTACAGGCAAGTGGAATAGGAAAGCTTTTTATATTCACCAAAATATGAGGGAAAAGATGGGGAAAAAAGTTGCCCAGGATTTGTGAAGGTGCCGTTGGTTGGGCTTATCAAATTTAAACAACTTTAGGGACCCACTACTGTACAAATCTGTCTCAACCTTGACTTAATACTTTTTCACTGAACTCTTAATGAGACAGCTTCTCAAAACTACAGTACTTGCTTACACAGTTTATAGCCGGATGCTTTTTCCTGTAATCTAGTCCACATTTGAAGCTAGTGTATTCTTAGGTTTAAAGACGACCCCCCAAAACAAGAAAAACTTCATTTTCTATAAGGACATTATCAAAATGGCAAACTTTAAGGAGTTAAAAGTGAACTCCTAAATTTAAGATAGCTATGGTTTAGTAATCTGTTGAATAATCCTTCTGCTAAAAGTAATATTCAAATACCACCACCCATTTTCTACTTCTGTTGAAAAGAAAGTTCTTTCCATATATAGTTCTTTTTACGTAGCTGTGTGAAAATCTACCTCCAAAATAAGAATGCAAAATTATAAATTTATCAAATGGTCTGTGAAGATTCAGAAATATGAAAGATAATATATATAATATTCGCAAAATAATTCTTACCACTCCAACTCAGAAAAAATACAATTAAATATTCTTAATTTACACAGACATAATAAAACTGAGGGCTGCAACAGGCATATGTTAATAACGAGCTGCTGGGGGCCCAGGGCTTGCCCTGACAGATGCCACTGCGCACCCCTCTGTGGTCACAGAGGCGCATTTCCTGCTGCAGGAAAGGAGTGAGGGCCCACCAGCCCTGATACCAGAGCTTCACCACGACGCAGAGACCAGATGTGGAGATGAAAAGGGAACCGCACACGGACCTGCTGGACAGCAGACAGCAAGGCCCTGGTTGGGGAGCCCCAGGCCTGGCCGCCCCGAGGGGCCCCTCCCTCAGGAGCACCGCCAAGGCCACTCCCCAGGGGCCAGAGGGCTGGGGGGCTGGCGGCAGCACCCACTCTCCTC
This sequence comes from Bos javanicus, assembly GCF_032452875.1. Taxonomy (NCBI): domain Eukaryota; kingdom Metazoa; phylum Chordata; class Mammalia; order Artiodactyla; family Bovidae; genus Bos; species Bos javanicus. The sequence goes on along the minus strand of NC_083893.1, from coordinate 50,078,813 downwards.
TGTGTAGTGAGACAGAGGGGCTTCTGCCCTGCTCCCTGAAGGGAGGGGCCTAACAGCCATGCCCATGAGCAACACTCATCACGGCTCTTCCAAGGCACGTGTTCCGAGGCTTGGGGCTCGCAGGGCACCCGGCACCAGCTGGTGGGCCGCGGGTTGGCGGGCAGCACCTCCACTGCTGGGGAAGGGCTTTCTTTTGCTATGGGATGCGAGCAAACAGACCCAGCACCTCACCACCACCCGAGACCACCTGGGGCCGGGCCAGGACCCTCCTCCCACCCTGCAGATGGGGACCCTGGGGCCTGGCTGGGGCTCCTCGTCAACCCCGAGACAACTTCTGACAGAAGACCCTACATGGTGAACGCTGACAGACCGAATCCGAGTGAACTCAGACACTGAGAAGCTACCGTGCTCCCTTCCTCATGAGTGATACGAGAAGGGCTGAGCCTCCTCCCTGGCCAGTGGACTGCACCTACTGACCTCTTGTTCCTGCTGGAAAATAACAACTCTGCCACCCTTGTCTCCTGTAGCAAGAGGTGTCCAGAGCAATTAAACTCAACAGTTGAGATGATGTCAGCTGTCAAAAGACAGAAGCAGTCAACCAGGCTACGATAAGTATAAAAAAATCATCAAAAGGGATCAAAAAAAGATGAGCACGTATGAAATTTTCTCCTTGGATAAAGAAAAATTTCACGAGAAACCTGTAATTATCCAGCAGCCACTTCCTGGCTCTGCAGCCCAGAGTCCGAACGGGCTCATGGGTCCCTGGCCCATTAGCGTTTCTCTAAACTGGGCTGTCTTGATATAAGATACAGAGTAGAAATTTAGGAAACTAATTTTGAGAAGAAACAAAAACAGGAAAGAACTGGCTCTAGAAGTCTGCTGCCCAACTTAAAATCCACGCCTGGTACCACCTTTAAAAATAAGCCTGGTTCTTACATGACAGAAACAGACGTGCTTTCCTCTATGTGGAGACTGGTCAGCTTCTGTACCAAGCAACACCACTGAGAGTGCCAGTGAAAGTCCCAGGTCTGGGGAGTCCCTGCCATTGATCAGGATGACATCGTCTCCGAGTGGGACACTGAGGTTCTGACACAGTCAGCACAGAGACCTGGACATCCGCTCGGGAGGGTAAAGCCACAGGAACAAAGAGCAAAGCCCAGGCTGGAAAGGCCTCGGGTGTTCAGAGGCAAGCGCTTCAGGCAGAGGACGTGGATCTGGGTTTACGACACAGAGTTCTGATTGGGAAGGACACCCAGGTTGGGCTTCAGGGGAAACCACTTTCTATGGGGTTCAGCTTTGCTGAGTACCGATCGATCAGACAAAGCCTTGGGTCTGGTCTCCTGAGGGGCTGGTGTGAGCATGTTTTCTGACCACAAGTAGACTCTTCATCTTAGTCAGCTGCTGCAGAGACTCTCCTCTCGGGCTGCTCCAGGGAAGGGTCGAGCACAAGAGACCCGCGCCTGTGGCTGGGGCCGGCTCAAAGAGGGTGTCCTACCTCCGCATTACAGAGGAGGGAGCGTTCAAAGACACACAGTGTAAACAGCTGTGATACACAACTGACCTGCTAATGGAAAATAGACCCCAAAGTTGAAACTACTTGAAGAATGGCCCAGAAAAGGGGCCACAAAATCGTAATTCTTGAGTGAAAGTGAAAGTCACTCGGCCGTGTCCAGCTCTGTGCAACCCCATGGACTGTGAAGCCCACGGACCTCTCCAGGCCAGAATACTGGAGTGGGTAGCCTTTCCCTTCTCCAGGGGATCTTCCCAACCCAGGTCTCCCGCATTGCAGGCAGATTCTTTACTAGCTGAGCCACAAGTGAAGCCCAACTCTTAAAGATCTGCACAAACATACATTTGTTAATATACGATATCCTTCCTAAAAATAAGTTCTTCCTTAGATGAGATGGTTGGATAGAATCACTGACTCAATAGACGTGAATCTGGGCAAACTTGAGGAGATACTGAGGGACAGGGAAGTCTGGAGTGCTGCAATTCCTGGGGTCACAAAGAATCAGACATGACTTAGTCACTGAAGAACAACAAGAATGTACTGAATTCTGCCAGCTGGGCTTTTTTTTTTTTTTAATCTTCAGTAAGCCTTGGGAAAGAATAAAGCTTCTTGTTAGAAGTGTCACCTTTTAAATTAAATTACGTGAAATAACCAAATTTGCTTAAATGAAACCAAAATAGTCTCACTGGACTAAAAGGGACAAAAAATTTATGTCACTTATACCCAGGGGGTGCACAATATTATATAATTAATGGTATCGGCTCTGCCAGTGATTCTCACACTTAATTAAAATGGCGTGAATCTTTTAAGAGAAATTCCATGACTGCCAGCAGTGAGGAAAATCATTTTCATTAAGCTATGGAAATATGTATGAGTCTAAAATTAGAAATACCCACTGTAGCTTTTAGGAGAGCTCTAAAATCAAAATAAACAAACTCAATACTAACAAAATAATACAACCAATAAAATTTAAATTTCCAATATGAATTTAATCTGATTACAGAAGCCGGGTAAAAGCAAACTATAGTTATTAAAATGTGAGGTGGCAGATGATGGTCTCAAGATTTAAAATATTTCTCCTATATATAAGGTGCATCAGAAAAACAATGAAATTATGACATTTCTTTAAACGTGCAGATTCACAGGTCAGTGCAAATGGCCGCAACAAAGCCAGAAACAGCCCCCACGGTTAATAGTCATGTCCGTTTACAAACACACTGACGCACACAGGCTGCGAAGGCCTCCTTTCAACAATCGCTGTGAACAGGCTTATCGTTTTGCTTGTTTTACACCTAGCTACAAACACTAGAGCTTCGGCAATAGATATGTTTTCATGGGCATCTATTTTGTCGTTATAGATAACTGGGGCAGAACTGAAACTCGGAAAAACAGGGTTAACGAATACAAACTACTATACACAAAACAGATACGCAAAGAGATGTACTGTATGGCACGCCTACAGTCAGTATCGTGCGTCTATAGAATAACCTATAATGGAAAATAATCTGGGAAAAAATGCACAGAACTGAATCACCTTGCTGTACATCTGAAACTAACACCGTATTGTAAATCAACTAAACTCCAAGAAACAAAACCAAAAACCCCTCAAGAACAAAAACCTGACAGTGTTTAGGGTGACAAGTGGCAGTCTCAACAGTAGACGTTCATAGGCAGCAGGAAGAGGACCCTCCTCCACTGTTGTAGAGCCAGTCTCCCCTTCTTAAGTGGCCCCTGCATCGTCACACAGCACGTCTCCGCAGCGTGGAACGTTACGTACCTGCATCGTCACACACCACGTCTCCGCAGCGTGGAACGTTACGTATCTGCATCGTCACACAGCACGTCTCCGCAGCGTGGAACGTTACGTACCTGCATCGTCACACACCACGTCTCCGCAGCGTGGAACGTTACGTACCTGCATCGTCACACACCACGTCTCCGCAGCGTGGAACATTACGTAACACAAAGGAGTGTAGAATAAAAGCCAGGTCCCTCTGTGCTGCAAACGGGAGCCCTCGCCCCAGGGTCCCAGACGCCAGCCATCCAGCGCCTTCCCGACGTTTGCACCCCCTCATTTGCACGGGGTCACTGGCCTGTGCACTGCGTCTCACCCAACTCACCCAGCGTTCCACAAGCTGCTTTCCGACGGGCACGGCCCCTTAACCCACGGCACGGGCGTGACACAGTGCGTTTGATCATGTCACGACTGTTGCACACGTAAGCTCTTCCAGATATTACACTGCTGCAATGCACAACGCTAAGTATGTCTTCATGAAATGCTGACATTCCTGTAACGGAGCCATATGCTCCCAACCCTTGCTTAAAGTTCAACAGATAACGTGAAACTGCCCTCCAGAAAAATGAGTTCAAGATACTCTTTCCAGAAAGTGAAAGTCGCTCAGTCGTTTCTGACTCTTTGTGACCCCATGGACTACACACGGACTACACATTCCATGGAATTCTCCAGGCCACAATACTGGAGTGGGCAGCCGTTCCCTTCTCCCCAAGATCTTCTCAACACAGGGATTGAACCGAGGTCTCCCACGTTGCAGGCGGATTCTTTACCCGGTGAGCCACCAGGGAAGCCCAAGAACACTGGAGTGGGTAGCCTATCCCTTCTCCAGCAGCTCTTCCTGACCCAGGAATCAAACCAGGGTCTCTTGCATTGCAGACAGATTCTTTCCTAGCTGAGCTACCAGGGAAGCCCACTCTTTTCAGAAATGTAAAGCAAAAATAAAACCTCATCACTGCTTTAATTAAAATGTTTATGCTCATTAATTCCCTTTCTTTGATGATCTGTATTAACTTTCTCACCCCTTTTTAAAAGTGAATGACATGCTTGCTGCTGCTGCTGCTAAGTCGCTTCAGTTGTGTCCGACTCTGTGCGACCCCATAGACAGCAGCCCAAGAGGCTCCCCCGTCCCTGGGATTCTCCAGGCAAGAACACTGGAGTGGGTTGCCATTTCCTTCTCCAATGCTTGAAAGTGAAAAGTGAAAGTGGATATGGTTAAAAATGAGTACTCATCATCTGTTTTTTTCACCTAAATTTTCCACGCCATTCTCAGGGAACTTAATAGCTCTGGGGCAGGTATCCTCGTGACTCCCTGAGAAGCCGCAGCGTATTAAAGCACTTCCTAGGCGCCAGCACTGTACTACATGCAGCTCAAGATGCAGAACTCACACTCCTGCCTCTCAGTTGTAGCTTTCCATCTGGAGAGCTAGATAAAACGGGCTGAAGTCTGTTTCCAGCCTGCCTAAGTAGCATCCTCACCAAGTTCTCTGAATATCCCAGGCTCTCCCGTTTTCACGGTTGCCTCTGACCTCCTGCTACTGTGAGTCTCTCTTCTTGTTCCACACATTGTCCCTCTTCTGTAGCATTAACTGACCCAAACAAGCATCTCAGCTTTTTCTTAATTCCCAACAGCAGCAACAAAAAAATCCATTTTTATGAGACCTATATACAGCAGATATAGTTGAAAAATTAAAAATCAAATAAAAATATTCAGAGATTAATATTTATAATGCATAAAAAGCTTTTAAAAATGATTTTTAAAAAATTCAGCAGAAAAATGGACAAGAGATACAATCTGACAATTCATGGAAGAAATGGAAATAGATCTCAATTGTGTAACTGTAAGGAAATGCAAATTACAGCATTAAAATTGACATTAAAATGGCAACAATGAACAAGACGTAGGTTCTCAGCATGCGCAGTGAAGGTTTAGGTGAGAGCGTCTCTGGAGGACGACCTGGGCCACTTGGAGAGGTGACGCCCAAGGCCTGAGTGTCCGGAGTCTTCAGCCACAGACATGCCTGCAGGGCAGATGGAGGGACTGTCTCTTTAATACAGCATCTTCTGTAAGAGCAAAATCTGGAACCTACTCATAGAGGGCTTGTTAAATAAATCAGTAATTCATCCAACTGAATACTGTGCAACCATCAGAAAGGGTCCAATTGAGTTATGCAAGAAGGCACAGCTTTTTAAACCATTTTTAACCGTAAAAATCCATGAAATTAGAAGATGCTTGCGTCTTGGAAGGAAAGCTATGACAAACCTAGCCAGTGTATTAAAAAGCAGAGACATCACTTTGCCAACAAACATCTGTATAGTCAAAGCTATGGCTTTTCCAGTAGTCATGTATAGATGTGAGAGTTGTACCATAAAGAAGGCTGAGCACTGGAGAATTGATGCTTTTGAACTGTGGTGTTGGAGAAGAATCTTGAGAGGACCTTGGACAGCAAGAAGATCAAACCTGTCGATCCTACAGGAAATCAGTCCTGAATATTCACTGGAAGGACTGATGCTGAAGCTCCAATATTTTGGCCACCTGATGCTAAGAGCTGACTCACCGGAAAGGACCCAGATTCTGGGAAAGATTGAGGGCAGGAGGAGAAGAGGGTGGCAGAGGAGGAGATGGCTGGATAGCATTAATGGACACGATTGAGCAAACTCCGGGAGACTGTGAAGGATGGAGGAGCCTGGTGTGCTGCAGTCCAGGGGGGTCACAAAGAGTCGGACACGACTGAGTGGCTGAACAACAACAGCAGCAGCTGGGTTCTGGTCCCAGAACAGCTGGGCTGAAACCCTGGCCTCGGCACCACCAGCTGTGTGTCCCCGGGCCAGCGACCACACCTTCTGAGATCCACAGTGGGCATCTGTACCCACAGCAGCAGGAGCCCTCGCATCTCCAGGGGCCATGTGCAGGGCCGAGTGGGCAGAGGGCACGCAGAGCTCAGAAGCAAGTCTGGGTCACTGCACGTCTCACATCACACACTGGGGACGCAGACGGGCAGCAGCAAAACACCACCGAGAGCAGGACGCAGCCTGTGCGAGGGACTTGGAGACTGCTGCTCACACACAAACCAGGCCCTGAAACAAGAGTACACAGAGGTACACGAACAGGAAACGGTCTAGAAATGCACACACCCTGCTCAGGGTGGTCACCTCTGGGCAGCGATGACCGGGACGTTTGGTATCACTTTTTTTACGCCTGCATCATTTGAGTTACTGTAAATAATGAACGCTCTGCTTCTGTATTCTGAGACAAAACCAATAAATTCCAGGAAAGATGAGAGGCAACAGATAATCTTGAAACCCGCCCTGTTCTGTTATTCCTATTGCTGGAGGCTAGCTGTAAAGCAGTCGTTCTCAAAGTGCGGTCTGTGGACCCCTGGGGGTACCCTTGAACCTCTCTGAGGCCTACGAGGTCAAAACGACTTTCACAATAATGTGAATGCTGCACCTGCCATTGTCACTGTGTTGTCAGCGCATGAAGGACGAGAAGCAGCAGCGGCCGCAGCTGGCGTCCAGCACCGTCAGCAGCACGGCTGCTCGCCTCGCCCACAGCAGGGAGAGAAGGAAAAGCCAGTTTTACTCAGGAACATCCTTGATGACCAGGCAGACGAGTTGATTTTCTCAATCCCAGTGCCTGAGTGTGAGGCTTCTCAGGGTCTTCATGGTCCTACCATCCCAGTGCTTGAGAGTGAGGCTTTTCAGGGTCTTCGTGGTCCTACAATCCCAGTGCCTGAGTGTGGGTTTTCTCAGGGTTTCTGTGGTCCTACCATGCCAGTGCTTGAGTGTGAGGCTTTTGAGGGTCTCTGTGGTCCTACCTTCCCAGTGCCTGAGTGTGGGGCTTTTCAGGGTCTTTGTGGTCCTACCTTCCCAGTGCCTGAGTGTGAGGCTTTTCAGGGTCTCTGTGGTCCTACAATCCCAGTTCCTGAGTGTGGGGCTTTTCAGGGTCTCTGTGGTCCTACAATCCCAGTTCCTGAGTGTGGGGCTTTTCAGGGTCTCTGTGGTCCTACAATCCCAGTGCCTGAGTGTGAGGCTTTTCAGGGTCTTCGTGTTCCTACCTTCCCAGTGCCTGAGTGGGGCTTTTCAGGGTCTCTGTGGTCCGATGTGCGACACGCGCACAGCGTGTCTGCTGTGTCCAGGGTGCTGCGATGGGCCCGAGGGGGAGTCCAGGCGCGGCCGCGGTGCTGCAGTCACTGTTCAGGGCGCCACTCGTCTGAGACAGCAACGGACCAACGGCACTTATTCACACTTTGACTCTGGAGCAAATTTTCTTAAAAACGAACAAAGTGAGCTACTCTCTACACAGAAACTGGACAGGGTGCGCTGCCGATTATAAAATCCAAGCTTTCGAGAGCATCTGAACTCTTGAAAATGTGTTTTGACTACTACTACTTTGACAAATTCCCACTTTTAAGACTGCTGATGAGATCAGTATTCGTTTTCTCGATCTTGTACAATGAAATATATCAACATTTAGAAGATATGAATGAATACCAACACATCCAGAGTATAACTTACAGAAGCCACCACGTGCCCAGTTCTGCTGTAGTGCTGGCACTAAGGTGGAGTATTAGGGACTTCCTTGGTGGTACGGCGGTTAGGACACCCCACTTCTGTTGCAGGGGGCATACGTTCAATCCCTGGTGGGGGAACTAAGATCCCGTATGGTAAGAAGCACGGTCAAAATATAAAACAAGTAAACAAACAGTGGATTACCCATAATCACGTGAAAAGGCCATTAAATCATCCCTCCCTTTTCTAATGACATTTAAGTGTGAGGCCAGATCTTCATGTATTTCAATAAAACAACTGTTAACAAATTGAATGCAGAAGCAGATATGGAAATCTAGCTGCATCCTATTAAGCCCCACATTTAAAACGCTTGCATCATGTAAGACAAAGCACTGTTCTCTATCTTTGTTTTGAGAAAGCTGTTTTTCACTAAAATATGTTAAGATGTAATAGATTATTACAATGAAATAGTAAATCCTTTCAGTTGTCCTAATTTCCAGCACAGTAAATATTGACAGACATAACCCTCATGGCCTTAAAAATTACTAAGAATATAAAACCAAGAGGTTTTGGAACCAAAAGGCTTTGAGAACCACTGGCTTAGCATAGGGCAGGCAACCACCATCTGAAATCAAAACCTGGCCCTTGCTGGTCGGTAGATACCAGTCCTGGCGCACAGCCCCGCCCTTGTGGTCTGGAAGCAGTGGTCCCAGCCCAGGGTCCTCATGCTCCTGGGGCCTGAGGCTGCTTTCCTGCTAGAGGCATAGCTGAACTGAGCAGATGAGACAAAGAAGACCAGCCTGCAAAGTCTGGAAGACTTACTCTTGGGCACTTTAAAAAGAACTAGAAACCTCTGAGTTAGAGTAAGCCCGCATTCCCAGCCTTTGCTGCTGCAGTAACACAGCCCTAAGCATTTCGGTCTCCACCCTCACCCCATCACCACCCATTCTCCAAAGGCCAGAGTGACCTTCCGAGAAGCTGATGTTGCGCCTCTCCTCAGCACCTGAGAAGGCCTCAGCGCGGAGCTCCAGGCGCCCCCTCCCGCCATCAGCCTCTCCTCAGCACCTGAGAAGGCCTCAGCGCGGAGCTCCAGGCGCCCCCTCCCGCCATCAGCCTCTCCTTAGCACCTGAAAAGTCCTCAGCACGGAACTCCAGGCGCCCCCTCCCGCCTCGGGCCCTCCCCTCCTGCCAAACACTCCAGGTCCTGCTGCCCAGAATGCACCCACTTCACCCTCTCCGATTTCCACTCCAAGCCCTCACCCTGGACGCTCTCCTTCTCCCCACACCCAGGCTCCCTTTCACTCCCCACCCAAGTCTGTGTACCAGGCACACAGGCGCCTTCCCTCAGCACACCCTGCCCTCACTGTGGGGCAAGGGCCCATTTGCTGGCCAGTCGCTGTCTAAACAGAGGTTCCAAGATGGACACCGGATCTCTCCATCCCAACACGAGCGGCCCTTCAGGACTCCGCTGCGAGCTGTGCAGCCGAACCAAGTTGGAAGTCAGCCCCCATAACACCCTTCATTCTCCCAGGCCAGCTTCCTGAAGTAAGTTATTAAGTAACAGAGTAAGTTATGGAGAAGGAAATGGCCACCCACTCCAGTTTTCTTGCCTGGAGAATCCCATGGACAGAGGAGCCTGGCGGGCTACAGTCCATGGGGTTTAAGAGTCAGACACGACTTAGTGACTAAATCACCACCAGAGTAGGTTATTCTTCTATGCAAGAGGGTCTCAAAAAAAAAAAAAAAAGAAAAGAAAAACCAACATTTTCCTGTCATCAAAGAGAACACAACAAGTGTCCAGGGAGTGGAGAAAAGGGAGCCCCCACGCACTGTTGGGCAGGAATGTAAACTGGGGCAGCCACTGTGGAAAACAGCATGGAGGAGTCTCAAAAAACAAGTGGACTCACCACATGGCCCAGCAATCCCGCCACTGGGCACATACCTGCAAAGAACAAAGACATTAATGTGAAAAGATACATGCGCCCCAGTACTCACGGTAGCGTCACTACAATAGGGAAGATATGGAATCAGCCTAAGCGTCCGTTCATAGATGCACGGACAGAGTCGTGGCGCATACATACAGTGGTGATGACTTAGCCACGAAGAATGAGGTTTGCCATCTGCAGTGACACAGACGGCCTTGGAGGGGACTGTGCTTGGTGAAGTAAGTCAGACAGTCACTGAACGTTATCATTTATATGTGGAATCGAAAAACTACAACAAACTAAATATAACAAGATGAAGGAGACTAACAGAACAAACTAGAGGTTACGGGGGGATCTGGGGGGAAGTGAGAGGCACAAGCTACTCGGTATAAGACAGCCTCAAGGGGTACTGTACAGCATGCGGAGGCAGAGAACGTTCTGCAATGACTGTAAATGGAAAGTAGCCTTTAAACATTGTATAAAGAATGTTTTTAAAGACACCAACATCTTCACAGTTATCAGTTCCTGTGAGCCAGTTTGCCGAAGCTTTCCCTGCATCCTCTGGAATCTAACAAGCCTGTAAGGGTCACAGGAAGCTGCACCCTGTGTTACACGTGAGGCAGATGGGAAGTTACCTGTCAGGGTAGCACAAAGCTAGTCAGAAAGTTGAAAGGGATTTGTACCAAGTCTGTATCTCAATTAACACCAAGTTGAAGAGCAAGCCTAACCTGTAAGATAAGACTGGAGAACAAGCAGGATGCAGCCAGTGCTAAACACCATGACCTGCTAAGTGACAGGAAGGTCAGGCTCTGAGACAGAATACTGGGTGTGAAGAGTGGCTGGGCAGTGATTCACTGAGATCAGATGGATCCAGTCTGAGATGGATTTAGATGGATAAGTAGGTGTGGAAGGAGGACATGAAGCTAAAGCAGTACAGAAATCCATTTTTTTTTTTTTTTGGCCACCCCACTTGGCTTGCAGGATCTTAGTTCCCTGACCAGGGATTGAACCTGACCCCCAGCAGTGAAAGTCTAGAATGTCAATCACTAGACCACCAGGGAATTCCCAAGAAATTCCCCACTTTTTGAAAGCTTGCTGTATGTCATTTCACTTTAACAAAAGACCTGCATCAATAACCTGTCCTAGCTAACTGAAAGATATACAAAGATTTTCACTTTAGGAAAAAAAAAAAAAGCCTTCAGCGACTGTTTTGCAGTGCACCCTGAGCAGTGGGGGCCCCGGCATGCTCTGTCTCCAGGAACTACACCCAGCACCTCAGCGTCAGGCCAGCAGAGCTCTGGACTGTGTCTGATGTCTGGCCTCTACCTCGGCTCCTCTGTGCCTCCACCAGCAACATGTGTCTTAAGCAACTGCCTCTTCCCTTCACACCATTTCAGCTTACAGAAGGGCTCTGCAGATAGGATGGGCTCTGTAGACAGGCTCTTTCAGATAGGATGCCAAGGGAAACAGATATTCTACACTGGGAAAGAAACAGGAGCCAAGAGCAAGGGATGGGAAAGATCATTAAATAATAATAGAAAAACCAAGAGGTCAGGCCCCATGGAAGGGACCTGGGTGAGTGGAAGGGGAGGTCAGGAAAAAATAAGAAACTGCTACTTTCACATTTAAAAATAGGTACAAGCAAACCCAAACACCTTAAAGTACATGAGAGTTAATGAGCAGCTGCACCGAACACTCCAACAACACCTTACAGGTTCAAAAGCACTGCACTGCTTTATCTCAACAAAAACCCTATTATGTGATTTCCAGATAGGCAAGCTGAGGTTTAGAAAGGGCCTTCAAACTTGATAAATAGCAGACACAAACTGAACCCAGAACTTCCCATCAAAACAACAGATTTCAAAAGTCAAGGGATATGATCTGTCCCCACCATGAATCCTGGAAACCCGCACCTGATTATGTAACTAGGGTCAGTCCAGCTTCCTGACCGCACAGCCTGACTGCAGACAGACAACAGAGCTGTGCTCAGCAGGCGCAGCAAATGCATCAGTCTTAAGGAAACCATCTATCTCTGATTTCCTAAAGGCAGAATCTCCTAAATGAAATTGCAAGAATGTTACCAGATTGTTTTCTTGTTTGATGGCCTTCCCCACAAGATGCTTTCCTGAAGACCCTTTTTAGTGACACAGGTATAAATATTAAGTAAATGGGAATTCTAAAATTGAAGGTAGACACCAGACTGAAAATGATTCAAATAATCAGATAAGGTGTCCCACTGTGACTTAAAAAAAAAAAAAAAAGATCAATGATAAACACTGCATTTCTGTTTTCTTTTCACAGGAAACAACTCAATACTCCAGAAATAATGACTGAAAACTTGACTGAAAACTTCTGCATTCACAAATATGGTATTTCACCCATCTCCTTTTAACGTCTGTGAAGTCACATGTATCTAATAGTCAGTGAAACATACTGAACATTCCTGCTATTGATGCCCAGTGCTCTTAATTTTTGTTATCCTTCCCAATCTAAATGTTTCTTTCTTTCATAATATCTATGCAAACCCATTTAGGAAGGCTGGCCATCCCAGATTACCCAGATACCCCATATGATTTATACAACTTCCTAGACTCAAGCTTGAGTTTAGCAGATGAACCTTTAATTTTGTTAAGCGCTATTTCCTTAGAAAAAGATTAATGCCTAATTAAAAGGAATAGATTAGATTATGGATTAAGAAATTGATTATACAAAAACCTATTTAAATTTGGGCAACAGTTCATAGATAGAGTGCCTGATGAACTATGGACAGAGGTTCGTGACATTGTACAGGAGACAGGGATCAAGACCATCCCCATGGAAAAGAAATGCAAAAAAGCAAAATGGCTCTCTGGGGAGGCCTTACAAATAGCTGTGAAAAGAAGAGAGGCGAAAAGTAAAGGAGAAAAGGAAAGATATAAGCATCTGAATGCAGGTTCCAAAGAATAGCAAGGAGAGATAAGAAAGTCTTCCTCAGTGATCAATGCAAAGAAATAGAGGAAAACAACAGAATGGATCTTTTCAAGAAAATTAGAGATACCAAGGGAACATTTCATGCAAAGATGGGCTCAATAAAGGATAGAAATGGTATGGACCTAATAGAAGCAGAAGATATTAAGAAGAGGTGGCAAGAATACACAGAAGAACTGTACAAAAAAGATCTTCACGACCAAGATAATCACCATGGTGTGATCACTCACCTAGAGCCAGACATTCTGGAATGTGAAGTCAAGTGGGCCTTAGAAAGCATTACTACAAACAAAGCTAGTGGAGGTGATGGAATTCCAGTTGAGCTATTTCAAATCCTGAAAGATGATGCTGTGAAAGTGCTGCACTCAATATGCCAGCACATTTGGACAACTAAGCAGTGGCCACAGGACTGGAAAAGGTCAGTTTTCATTCTGATCCCAAAGAAAGGCAATGCCAAAGAATGCTCAAACTACAGCACAATTGCACTCATCTCACACGCTATTAAAGTAATGTTCAAAATTCTCCAAGCCAGGCTTCAGCAATACATGAACCGTTAACTTCCAGATGTTCAAGCTGGTTTTAGGAAAGGCAGAGGAACCAGAGATCAAATTGCCAACATCCACTGGATCATGGAAAAAGCAAGAGAGTTCCAGAAAAAACATCTATTTCTGCTTTTTGACTATGCCAAAGCCTTTGACTGTGTGGATCACACTAAACTGTGGAAAATTCTGAAAGAGATGGGAATACCAGACCACCTGACCTGCCTCTTGAGAAACCTATATGCAGGTCAGGAAGCAACAGTTAGAACTGGACATGGAACAACAGACTGGTTCCAAATAGGAAAAGGAGTACGTCAAGGCTGTATATTGTCACCCTGCTTATTTAACTTATATGCAGAATACATCATGAGAAACGCTGGGCTGGAAGAAGCACAAGCTGGAATCAAGATTGCCGGGAGAAATATCAACAACCTCAGATATGCAGATGACACCACCCTTATGGCAGAAAGTGAAGAGGAACTCAAAAGCCTCTTGATGAAAGTGAAAGAGGAGAGTGAAAAAGTTGGCTTAAAGCTCAACATTCAGAAAACTAAGATCATGATTTCCCATCACTTCATGGGAAATAGATGGGGAAACAGTGACAGACTTTATTTTTGGGGGCTCTAAAATCACTGCAGATGGTGATTGCAGCCATGCAATTAAAAGACGCTTGCTCCTTGGAAGAAAAGCTATTACCAACCTAGACAGCATACTAAGAAGCAGAGACGTTACTTTGCCAACAAAGGTCCATCTAGTCAAGGTTATGGTTTTTCCAGTGGTCATGTATGGATGTAAGAGTTGGATGATGAAGAAAGCTGAGCGCCGAAGCAATGATGCTTTTGAATTGTGGTGTTGGAGAAGACTCTTGAGAGTCCCTTGGACTGCAAGGAGATCCAATCAGTCTATCCTAAAGGAGATCAGTCCTGGGTGTTCATTGGAAGGACTGATGTTGAAGCTGAAACTCCAATACTTTGGCCACCTGGTGTGAAGAGCTGACTCATTTGAAAAGACCCTGATTCTGGCAAAGATTGAAGGTGGGAGGAGAAGGGGATGACAGAGGATGAGATGGTTGGATGGTATCACCGACTCAATGGACAGGCGTTTGGGCGAACGCCGGGAGCTGGTGATGGACAGGCAGGCCTGGCATGCTGCAGTCCATGGGGTCACAAAGAGTTGGACACGACTGAGCAATTATACTGAATTGAACCAGTTCATGACAAGCCCCTCCTCTAACTCTTTCCCACTCTTCCTCCAGGAAATCAGGAAAAGCAGTGAACGTACAGAAGCACAGACCCAGGGCGCCCCTGCAGGAGGGCCGCCGTGGCCCTGTGAGAGGCTGTCTTGGCAGTCGCCTGACGTGTCTGTGTGCTCTTCCAGGACTTTGAGAATGGCGTCTCTGAAAGCCTTGTCACTCATCTCACATCATTTTGATAGGCACCTCCTTTAAAAAATCGCGTTTTCATTTTCTTTCAGAGGTCACTTTCTGCAGTTCTTGGTGAGAAGATCTCTCCCGAACTTTCGAAGGACAGGGCGATCGCAAAGCTGGGCAGCCACATCCCACAGTGGGGGCTTCACCAGTGCTGGCCACAGACGGCCGCTGACTCAGGCCAGCAGGCATGGGCTCTGGAGCAAGCCAGCCAGCTGTAAACCCTGGCCTGGCCACCCTGCCGACCAAGTGACCTGCCCCTGTGCCTTGGCTTCCGTGTCTAAAGCCGGGAAGAACAAGAGCCCTTCCTCCCCAGGGTTGTGTGAAGACTGAATGAACGGACACAAGGCACTTGAAGCAAGCTCTGGAACATAAGAGACTCAACAACTGTTAGCCATCTTTACCTCCGGGTTGAGTCTTCTACAACAGGGGTCCCCACCCTCTGGGTTGTGGACCGGTACCTCCTGTCAGACCAGTGGCGGCATCAGGTTAGAAATGAAGTGCACAATGTATGTAACACGCTTGGATCACCCTGACCCCACCCCCACCCCTGGTGTGCAGAAACACTGTTTTCCACAAAACCGGCCTTTGCTGCCAAAAAAGCTTGGGGACTCGGCTCTATAAGGTGGTGGGGTGGGGGAGGGGCACCTGGCCCTCCAGCTTTAAGTAGAGCGCTCACCACTGGAGACAGACAAGCGAAGAACTGGAACACGGGACGCCTGCAGAAGACGTGCATGGGTGAGGGCGGCCCAAGGGAAGGGAGGGTGCCGGGAGGGGCGAGCAAACACCCTGTGAAGAATCTGCCCCGGTTCCGAACAACTTCCCAAGAGCAGTCGCTGTCTAGGGCCCCGGAGCAGGAGCTGACAGCGTTCCTCACTTCCTTCTGGAAGCTTCCCCGGCTTTGTTACTGTGCACTTGCTCCGCTGCTCCACCTTCAGGCTGGCCTACCACCAGGGCCAGCTTGCTGTAGGGGAAGGAGACGGCAGGCCTCCAGCGACTGTCACTCACGTATTCCGGCACCAGTAGCAGAGCTGACTAGCTCCTCTTGAGTCCACCTCTATCCCTGCCTGAGGGGAGCATGACGGCTGACCTGACCCACAAACCAATACCCTGTTATTTGAAAAAAAAAAAAAAAAGCCACCATCAAATCTTACACACTATAATACTTTCTTCAGGACTCCCCCCAAATTAACAGTTTTAAAAACAGAAAGGAAATCAAAAGCCTCTCTCCACTGTGCTGAACCTGCAGCCTTCAGATGTCAGGGGCGCCGACACCGCCCCGCGCCTTCACGCTCACTCAGCACTGTCCGTGCTCAGCTCAGGAGCGGTCCACCTCAGCCTCCCCTTCTCACCCCCAGTGCAGCACAGAGCAGAATGACCTCCGGACTCTAAGGCTACCAGAGGACTCTTCAAAGTAGAGCTTGGAGTAGAACAAAACCTCAAGGAATAAAACACTCACCAGCCACAAATCTGAACAAATGAACTCACTGCACCTCTAGTCCAGAAGTCCAAGGATCAGTGGACAATAACTTCCCTTAAACTACGAATCTGCCATTAATCATCTCTCCTCAACATTTCTGCACCAAGGTTGAGTCTTGCTTCATTGACTCGCTACAGCCTTTGACTGTGTGGATCATAACAAACTGTGGGAAAACTCTTAAAGAGATGGGAATATCAGACCATCTTACCTGTCTTCTGAGAAACCTGTATGAGGGTCGAGACGCCAGTTCGAACCCCATTTGGAAGAACTGACTGGTTCAGGACGGAGGAAGGAGAAACAAGGCTGCTTACTGTCACCCTGTTCAACTTACACACAGAGCACATCACGCAAAATGCCAGACTGGATGAGTTACAAGCTGGAATCAAGATTGCCAGGACAAATATCAACAACCTCAGATATTTGGACAATACCACTCTAATGGCAGAAAGCGAAGAGGAACTAAAGAGCCTCTTGATGAGAGTGAAGGAAGACAGTGACAAAGCCAATTTAAAACTCAATATTAAAAAAAACAAAGATCATGGCATCTGGTCCCATCACTTCGTGGCAAATAGAAGGGGAAAAGGTGGAAGCAGTGACAGCTTTCCTCTTGGGCTCTAAAATCACCGCAGATGGTGACTATAGCCATGAAAATCAGAAGATGACTGCTTCTTGGCAGGAAAGCTATGACAAATCTAGACGGTGTGTTAAAAAGCAAAGCTACCACTTTGCCAACAAAGGTCTGTATAGTCAACGCTATGGTCTTTCCATTAGTCATGTATGGATATGACAGCTGGACAATAAGAAGGCAAAGCACCGAAGAATTGATGCTTTTGAACTCTAGTGCTGGAGAACTCTCTTGAGAGTCCCTTGGACAGCAAGGAGATCAAACCAGTCAATCTTAAAGGAAATCAACTCGAAAACTCTTTGGAAGGGCTGAAGCAGAAGCTTCAACACTTTGGCCACCTGATGCAAACAGCTGACTCACTGGAAAAGACCCTGATGCTGGGAAAGACGGAAGGCAGAGGAGAAGAGGGCAATAGAGGATGAGATGGTTGGATGGCATCACCTATTCACTGGACATGAACTTGGGCAGACTCTGGGAGACGGTGAGGGACAGAGAAGCCGAGCATGCTCTGAACAACAACAATCAACATTTCTTCACCAAGGTTGAGTCTGGGCACAACCAGCTTCAGGATCAACTTGGCTTCTTAATTCTGGTTGCTTAACAATCACTACATGTTACTTTTTCTTCCTTTCTCATGGACTTTCAAGATAATGATACAATTTAAACAGTGTCACACCTATTTGATAAAATGATGAATGTTATCAATGTTAACCCTGCAGGATCACTAAAACCGAAGGATTATGTGGAGTAAAACAGAAAGCTTTGAATACATACAACAACCAAAAAATACCACAAAGTGATCTCAGAAAATAGATAACTCAAAATATCACACTTTTAGATATATTCAAAATTTTAAAGTAGGGATTTAAAATAGGGGAAAAAGTCTGAGTTTAGTTCAGAGAACAAAATATTTTTGTCAAGATTTTTAAAAGTAAAAATACCATTTTCAAAGTATAACTTCAACATTTAAAATAGACTGTTTTAGTTAGACTTAAATTTTAATTCACTCAGGTTATCAACTAAACCTTCTTATAAAAAGGGAAGAAACCAGAAGTTAAGACAGACAGTAAGCCCTCCCACCTCTCTAGCCATAAATAAACGGGTTTTGCTTTACTCCCAAAAGCAATTTTCAGTAAGCTGAAGTTATCCAAATAGGAAAAGGAGTACGTCAAGGCTGTATATTGTCACCCTGTTTATTTAACTTATATGCAGAGTACATCATGAGAAATGCTGGGCTGGAAGAAGCACAAGCTGGAATCAAGACTTCTGGGAGAAAATCAATAACCTCAGATATGCAGATGACACCACCCTTGTGGCAGAAAGTGAAGAGGAACTAAAAAGCCTCTTGATGAAAGTGAAAGTGGAGAATGAAAAAGTTGGCTTAAAGCTCAACATTCAGAAAACAAAGATCATGGCATCTGGTCCCATCACTTCATGGGAAATAGATGGGGAAACAGTGGAAACAGTGTCAGACTTTATTTTTTTGGGCTTCAAAATCACTGCAGATGGTGACTGCAGCCATGAAATTAAAAGACGCTTACTCCTTGGAAGAAAAGTTATGACCAACCTAGATGGCATATTCAAAAGCAGAGACATTACTTTGCCAACAAAGGTCCATCTAGTCAAGGCTATGGTTTTTCCAGTGGTCATGTATGGATGTGAGAGTTGGACTGTGAAGAAAGCTGAGTGCTGAAGCACTGATGCTTTTGAACTGTGGTGTTGGAAAAGACTCTTGAGAGCCCCTTGGACTGAGAGGAGATCCAACCAGTCTATTCTAAAGGAGATCAGTCCTGGGTGTTCATTGGAAGAACTGATGATAAAGATGAAACTATAATACTTTGGCCACCTCATGCGAAGAGGTGACTCATTGGAAAAGACTCTGATGCTGGGAGGGATTGGGGGCGGGAGGAGAAGGAGACAACAGAGGATGAGATGGCTGGATGGCATCACTGACTTGATGGACATGAGTTTGGGTGAATTCCGGGAGTTGGTGATGGACAGGGAGGCCTGGAGTGCTGCGATTCATGGGGGTCGCAAAGAGTCCGGCAAGACTGAGCGACTGAACTGAAGTTAATCATTTGAGACTGCAAATGAAAAATGTGTTAACTGAATACAAAGAAACAATTCGATCTCAAATCATATACATCTGCACAAATGTCCCAAGCACGGTTTTACCTGCTTAGTAATCTGGGCACTGTTTTGCTCCCAGGCCAAGGGTGTCCAGAAGTCATTCTACCAGGGAGAGGTGCAGAGTGAAGAAGGACGCAGCCAAAGGTCACGGGAGGGGGCGAGGTGGAGGAAAGGGACCCGACACCTGAACAGAGGCTGTTAGTTCCTTGGGGGCAAAGAAGGTATACTTCACGGAAAGACAAACACTTTTTAAAGAGAAGCTTAAAGGCTGGACTATAAAGAAAGCTGTGCGCTGAAGAACTGATGCTTTTGAACTGTGGTGTCGGAGAAGACTCCCTTGGACCGCAACCAGTTCATCCTAAAGAATATCAGTCCTGAATATTCGTTGGAAGGATTGATGCTGAAGCTGAAGCTCCAATACTTTGGCCACCTGATGAGAAGAAATGATTCATCTGAAAAGACCCTGGGAAAGATTGAAGGCGGGAGGAGAAGGGAAGGACAGAGGATGAGGTGGTTGGATGGCATCACCGACTGGATGGACATGAGTTTGAGCAAGCTCCAGGAGTTGGTGATGGACGGGGAGGCCTGGCCCATGGGGTCCCAAAGAGTCGGACACGACTGACCGACTGAACTGAACTGAAGGTTCCCTAGGTTGAGTAGCGTGATTGCACACAACACAGTCACGACACTACTCCAGTTAAACCGCGCACCCTGCGCACCAGGGGAGAGTCTGAGACGACACACAAGGCGGTGGGAAGCGCCCTGCGTCGGGACTAAGGGAAGAAAGACCACCCGGCTTCAAGTAATCCCATAAGGCCCAGCAGGGCCACCTGCAGTGGGAACTTTACACCGCATCGCTGGAGGAGGAGGGACGGCCAGGAAACCCGGAGCGAGCGGTCCAGCGCAGGCGGCAGCCCTGCAGCCACCTGACCTTGGGCCCTCAGGTAACCCCGGGGCCGCGTCCCCCGGCGGGCCGCACGCCGAGCGCAGGGGGCGCCAGGTGCGCGCCCCCACCTTCCGCCACGTCCTGTCCACGGCACCACCGCCGGCTCCGGCTCCCGCGGAAACAGTGGGCGCGTCAGCGCACGGTCCCCGCCCGCGGCTCTCAGGCGCTCCCGTCCCCGAGCAGCGGGACCCCCAACCGTGGCCGCCGCGCTGCCGCCGCTTCAGCACCTCAGCCCGGCCGCCCCTAACCCTAACCCAGTCCAAAGTGGCGCCCAGCGCGATGACGTCATTGCCCCGCCTCCTCGGGCCCCCTGGGCGGGGCGGGTCCGCCGGGAGGCTCGCCTGCGCGGGGCGGGGCTCACCGCCGCCAGGGCCGCGGGCGCTCCGACTGCGCCTGCGGGCTCCGCGCCGCGCCCCGCCCCCTGAGGGGAGGACTCAGGGCAGCCGCGCGGGCGCTGGAGCGGGCGTGCTGCCGTGGGACCCGAGGCCCGGCGCTGCCCGGAAGGTCCGCCGCGGGGCTGCTGCTGGCCCCCCGCCCCTCTGGGCAGCTTTGGAGGCCGCGAGACGGCCCCGGGTCCGCCTGGCCCACCTGGGGCATCCCTCACCTGAGGGCATCTTGCCGGCCCGCTGACTCTGGCCCTACCGCGGGTCACTCCACGCGCCCTCGGCTCCGGCGCCCGGGGGTCGGTGTCCACCTTTGACGGCAGCCTGGTCTGCCTGGGTTCCTTCAGCCTCCGCGCCCCCGTCAGTGTCCGATCTTGGGGAAGTGGTGTTGCAGTGCAGCGTGGCCCAGCCTTCCTTCATTCGTGGGCGTGTTTTCTGTGGCCTGCGCAGAGATTATTCATTTGTGGGGTTTCTGTGTTCGAAGTCGTAACTTTCAGTGATGTAAAGCTGGCGTTGACCGTGTGGCACCACCAGAAGATGGTCTTCCTACATCAGGAACATTTGTCCACAAATAGTACTTTTTGATTAGCTCAGGCTGTGCGCCACACTGCTCACGGCCCAGAAGGCCGGAGGGTAAGCAGAGCAAACGCCTGCCCTCAGGGAGCGCACGTCTTGGTTTGAGTGAGTGAAGGTCCCTCAGTCGTGTCGGACTCTTTGTGACCCCATGGACTGTCCATGGAATTCTCCAGGCCAGAATACTGGAGTGGGTAGCCTTTCCCTTCTCCAGGGGATCTTCCCAACCCAGGGATCAAACCCAGGTCTCCTGCATTGTGGGCAGATTCTCTACCAGCTGAGCCATCAGGGAAGCCCAAGAATACTGGAGTGGGTACCTATCCCTTCTCCAGCAGATCTTTCTGATGCAGAAATTGAACTGGGGTCTCCTGCGTTGCAGGCGGATGCATCTTGGTTCAGGGATACAGAGAATAACAGGAATATAGCAAATCATGTAGTAGGTCAGATGGAGTTGGACAGAAAAATGGAGGGGGGAGGAGCGCGAGGGAGTGCCTGCTGGGAGGGTGGCGGTTTTAAACAGGGTGCCTGGAGAAGATCTCAGGAGGATGAGGGAGCAAGCCACGCTGACATGGGAGGAGTGTGTGTGGGGAGTGGGATGGAGTCCAGGCAAGACAGGAAGCTGTGGATTCACGAGCAGAGAAGGGTCATGGATGACTTGGCATTTAACAGAGCCACCGTGACTGCTCTGCTGAGAATACACTGTAGGGAGCCAAGGTCGTCCAGGCAGAGGAATGAGGGTTGAGCCATCGTGGATGTGGTGATTGTACGGAGAGGACTTGAGAACTGGTCAGGTGTCAGAGCGCGGCATTTTGAAGGCGGAGCGCTTAGGGCTGTGGTGAAGTAGGCGCAGTGTGAGAGAAAAGGGAGTCAGGGACACTGCACTCCTTGGTCTGAGCGCCCGGAACCAGGGAGTTTCCTGGCCCCGAGGTGACAGTGGCTGGGCCGGCGCAGGTGTGCAGGCTGGTGGAGAGACTGGTTGTGAACTTGCGGAGTGGCCGCAAAGGTTGCAGATACAGATCTGCAGCCTTGGGGAAGGAGGCCCTGGAGGTGTAGGTTCCAGAGGCACTGGCAGGTAGAGACATTTCAAGCCAGAAGAGCCAGGTGAGCTCCTCACCCTTGGAGGGAGGGCAGATGGAGGAGAGGCCTGGGGTCAGAACCCGGGAGGAGGCTGAGGAGGAGCCCTGTGGGAGGACCAGGAGCGCAGACAGGGCGGGGAGGGGTCTGCTCGCAAACCCCTGGGGAGGAGCTCTGCGGAAGGGGCGTGTGGCTG